>NC_090939.1:271330294-271955294 GCF_040938575.1 Ambystoma mexicanum | reverse complement strand
CGTTGCAGCAGCCAGCGCCCAACCCACTGAGCTATCTTTCTGGCTATAGCCATCAGAAAACCAGCCGCTCCAGAAACAAAGAGCCACATGCGGCTGGCCTCAGCCCGTGAACCTCAATGTAAAGAATTTTTTATTGGGGGGGTGGGGATTTTTCTTTTTTAGGAGACCAAAGGGCTTGCAGTTGCTACCCCTGGAAACCCCTAATTGACGTCCATGGGTCATAGGTTTGCCCGTTCACAACACTTGGCCCATTTCCAAATGTTCTGCCATTTACTAAAAATCAAATCACAGTCCTGCTTCCTTTCAGAGAAATCAATGATGCCAGAACCATGGTGGAAGGGCAGGACACACACTCGCTATTGTTTTAAGAATTAGACCCTGACTGTTTCTTTCACAAAGCTGTTCCCAGCACATCAAGCCTCACACAAATTAATCGTTTCTGTCCTTGGCGCAAAGTAGACACACATGAGAATTCCTGAAGGACATTTATTCCAGTGTGATCAAAGAACTCATGTAGAAATTATGCCAAAACGTTAGCTCAGGCTGTATTTGTACTGCCCCCTATCAAGTTTAAGACTACTGGGCAAAAAACAAAAAGGGGTACCTGTAATAAATCCCTAGTCCTCCAGGTAATGAAACAGAGGGAATATAAAGCACATGGACTAGTAGATAGGAGATGACAGCACATAATGCTTTCGGCTTGGTTTGTATTTCCAAGCTTTTTTATTTTTATTTAAACAAGTTTCATATATCTAAAACATCATTAAACAGCACAATAATACCACGTGGCTCGCTCTCTTTCTCTCACTCACACTCATATTTTCCTCATCACACAGTCCTATTTGGTTTCACACATAGAGTAACAGTAACACATCTGTTACTTTTCTGTTCTTAAAGGTTATATGCTAATAGAGTCGCTTCATTAATTCAAGATGACAATATCTGTATGCTGTTGTTCCCACAGATCTTCACGTCGACACATGTTTCAGTTGCTATGATTGAGCATCAACAATAGTGCTCTTATACTATCGCAACCTTCTTCAGGACAAAACAACCAATTATAATTTCTTGCATGTATGCCAGATTGAGCCACACTATCTCCAAATTTACTTGTGGGGGTCGTGGAGGGGGTCAAGATGTACTGGTTAAATCCCAACCTATCTTCTTTAGACTCTTCCTTACTCGAACGGGGGTAGACAACTTCACACGTTCAATGTTTCCTCTTCAGAGTACTCTGGTATCTGTACTTTGTTATATTAGATGTACACGAGTCTCCAAATATGTGTCAGTCTTCCCTGTTTACATAAAAAGTGATGCACACTTGTCAAATACTCAATGTTTATCTGTGTCTTCCCTGTATAGGTCTAGCCTTGAGACATCCGCGTTACGTCTGATTGCAGCATTTATTCCAGTGTGAGCAAAGAACTCATGTAGAAATGATGCTGAACTTTTAGCCCAGGCTGTATTTGTACTGCCCACTATCAAGTATAAGACCACTGGGTACATGGTAGGGTGTAATCCGAACACACACAAATATGAGAATTAATTCCTCAAGAGTAGGTGCCTTAGCTACACTTCTCATGAGGCCACCTGCTTCCCAAGAGATAGGAGGCCTTGGCAAGACTGTGTGCCAGAGACAGCAATATGTTACACTAAGATAGTTACAAAAGTATGTTACTGTTTGAGGGGCTGCAAGTCCTGAGAAAGAGGGGTTGCCAAGACAGATGTCTGCTGATTATGCAATCAGAGCGTCTGCAGGGGGATGCACTCACTACATCACTAGGATTGCACTAACCAATGAAATGCCAGAACATATATTGTGTTTAGGTACTCATATACGTGACAGTCAATGGGGATGTGGGAATTGTAATACACCCGATATTTTGTATTGTATATTAATCTTGTGTTTTTTGTCCTTAAATACTGTAAAGTAATGTGGGCATGTTGAGAGTCTCTCAGTCTTCCATTCTTACGAGACTGACCTCCCGCCCAGTTTTTCTTTTGCTCTAACTTGCATTCAAACAGTGTTCTCTTGCAACTCGTGTGTTTCCTCATTGTTTCCTGTAAATCACTAAGTGTCTACATTTGGTGACCCCAACATGATCTCCAGTACCCCACTCATGGGTGCCGGGACCCCCGCCGCACGCCCCTCCTGTGGTGCCCCGCTGGCAGGAAGTGGCTCGTGCGCACACCTGATGAGAGGCAAGCAGACGCCGTCTTCCCTAAAGGCCTGCCTGGTTTCTGTAGGGGGAGTCCCGGGCTGGGCAGTGCTGGTGATTGGAGGAGGCGCAGTGTTGGGAGGCCTTGAAGATCATATAGTAAGTATAACATGCATGTTGGAGGAAATGTTTTTCTCTCTGTCTTGGTGTTCTTTTATGGTGTCTCTCTCTTTCTCTTGATGTTTTTTTAAAATGAATGTTGCATGCGTATTGACAGAAATATATATATATTTCTTATTAAAGTGCAGTTTTGGTTAAAAGTGAAATACATAAACCTTTTGAACTATTTACACATTCATAACTATTAACATCAGAAAACAGAAACAGTTATAAACTGTTATAAACAGTTATGTATATGTTTTATTGTGTTTGTAGCTCAAATGAACTGTATCATAATACAAAAGACAGTAAATACATTTAAAAAAACAATTCACAGATAAGAGAAAGAGATATATAAATAGAACAGATCTATCCACAATACATTGTTGATCTCATTCTTCCTAAAACAGTTCAATAGAGTAAGGCTATTGTTGCCAAGTATAAGAGCAGATTAATGTCATCTGGTAGCTCATAATTAAACCATCATGCATCTCCCCGTTTAACTCACTCTTACCACCTTTCCCAGCTTTAATAGTGTGTTACAGATGTTAAATAATCCCATATGTACTGATTTATTTCCCGTATTAAGGCAGTACTGCCAAAAAAACACAATCTTGATGCTTTAGTAGTCAAAGACATATGGGCCTAACAACTTCATGTAGATTGGGCCATAATCGTGGCACCTCATCAATATGGGCTGTGCAGTCTCTAGTGTTCCAGGTAGCCCACAGGACCGGCACACTCTTCCCTCCTTGGGAACACCCAACTCAGGTCCAATAGATGGCATTACGGGTAATTTACCCATTCACATTAACAGCACAAAACGGTGTAATTCAGGGGAAAGGTATAACTTAATGTAACCTTGAGGAGTTTTGTATTTCTGGGCTAGCTGGACAATAAGGGAGCTATAGCTACTCAAGGTAGCAAGGTATGAATAGTTTGCACACCAATCCTGTTGCTCAAGTTTACTAGTGAGCTTCTTAGTTAGTTCATGTAAACCATCCTCCCAAACAGGTTTCTAGCCCATATTCTCAATGCTCCCAAGAGCCAAAGATGCCAGTAAGTCATGATGCACAGTAGGAGCTTGTTGGCCTAACAGGTGTAAAAGTGGGCATCCAGGTGCTTTACGAGATTCAAGAAACAATACAATTCTCCTTCTTAATGCCATGGTATAAACAGTTATAAAAACATCCTTTTTTCATTAGAGGCACACTCTCTAATAACATATCAAGGTTTCTACTGTAAGGAACTCATTGTGGCAACAGTAAAGACAGACACAAGTGATCACAGTTCAAGGGTGTTTATTGAACAATGAATGCAGAGTGGAAAAAAAGCCAAAGCTAAATCTAAATCTAAGATGGGAGCAAGTTCTGACCATCAAATGAAAAATAAGGCAGTCCTAGTGGCGTTGTGTCAAAATTAAAGGCCATATTCTAAACAAACCTATTGCCAATTCCTTACAACTTTATAGAAAGAGTCTGGGGTAGGGTTTCAATAAAGAAAAGAAGTGTTCCAAATAATAAGTCAGGATGTGATTGCCGAAGGGTCTCCCTTCCCGACGTTTTCAGCACATGACAAGGTGGGACCTTGGAGCACAGCACACCCTCGAACTTTCTCAGCAGGAGCCGACAGTTTCGATCCTGCTAGTACAGTACACGCTGGAGCTTATTCCCTCATTCTAGGGTGATGGTTCCTCACCCCTGGGTCCCCCTATTCCGGGCGCAGACCCCTTTTGAATATTTGTCTCGATTCTCAGCCTCCCTCTTCCGGGTTCACTATGGCTTTTCACAAAGACAGTTCACCTTTTAACTTCAGCAGTCTTAATGTCTTTTCAAACAATTCTCGTTGAAATCTCTTCGCTGGGTTCACTCTTGTTAACACACTGTTTCTTGGGACCTCCGTCTTTATTCCTCTCAATCGGCATCTCTCCACCGGGATCAGCCTTGCCACTTCTCAATTTCCTTTTACTTATTATCATTGTGGGATTCAATTCCCTTGCTTTCTCTTGGTGCAGGATTCACTTCCCTTGCTTCTCAAGAATCT
This sequence comes from Ambystoma mexicanum, assembly GCF_040938575.1. NCBI lineage: Eukaryota > Metazoa > Chordata > Amphibia > Caudata > Ambystomatidae > Ambystoma > Ambystoma mexicanum. Next base: position 271,950,933 of record NC_090939.1, on the reverse strand, counting down.
GTTGGTCAAAGACCTTCGACGGTACATAGGATTTTACAAGACCCCTGTATGACCAGTTTGACCTCTTCGCTACTCTTCCCAAGAGCTTCTGGTTATGGTAGTTTTCTACCATCGGGTAATCACCCAGTGTTTCCTGCCTGAGCACCCATGTGGTGCTGACCTCCTCTGTTGCTGGTTTTCCCCCTCTTTCTTCAATCGTATCTTTACAATTTCAAAGTTCAAATTAGCCATTGGCTACTTTTCGTTCAAGATCATTTGATTTCTTATTGATTCTCCCCTCGACTCACCGGCTGTGATGAACCGCTTGCCTTTCTTTATCCTTATAGTCAAGGTCGAAACCTCCGAGACCAGCGTCCTTTTCCGGCTTGATTATTAGCGGAGGAGGGTCTCGCGTACTGTAGACATCTGCTGCAACACACGCTGGCTATTGTTCGCAGTCTTGCATTTTCTGCAGATATTTCACGGGCCTTGGTCGGAAAGGGCAAGGTTGCTTCTTTCTTTGTCACCGTCTCTGGCTGCGCCGTCTTTCTCCTCCTTTTGAACTGCCATGCTGAGTTAGCTCTCACGTTGTGCAGTCTGCCTTGCTCGTCCAGTGCTCTCTTGCTCCACCTTTTATCCCTGTGGGGAAAGGAAAGGGCCATCAGGTGTGTGTGATTTTGGTCAATTGCCTGACCCTGAGGTTGCGACATGTCAGGTGAACAGTTCTTGAATTAGTCTGTTGTCTTTCATGTTGTGCGAAGGTGTTCATGTTGGTGAAGGGAGGAGTTCGAGTGTTTGAATATCCTACGGGGTATAGAGGGGAAGAGGTGTTGCATGGGATTATAGTCCTCATGCTAGTGGTTTGGGAAAGGTCGGAAGGGTGACATTTGTAAGGTGTGTGGAACAAACAGGAATGACCAGGATTATTGACAGAAAATAAACAGGGGGGTTTGTGGGAACAATAGTGTTCTGCCTGAGCAGGTTGGGAATGCAGGAAATGACAATGAGAGGGACGGGATTGGTAGGGTTTTGGTAAGGTAGATTGGGTGTTCTGGAAAGAATAATCAAGGGAACATGAAGAAGAATGACTGGGAGTATTCACGTACAAAACAGGGGAACAGGGATTCTGGGATTTGAGGTTTTGGGGTGTAATGTGGTTTGGGCTCCTAGAGTATTTACCTGATATGGAGGGCTCATCGGGTTTCGACAGGAGAGAGCCAATGGGAAAAAGGGGAGCAGATATGACGCAGCCTATAAAAGCCTCAGGGACTCTGACCTCGTCATCCTCCTCTTCGGTACAGTACCGCTTCTCACCCTGGATTTTCCCCCAAGCGTAACCCTGGGTTCGCCTACCGAGGAGATCCTCCCTTGCTCGTCCTACCCTTCTATTAGTATCTGAGAGGGTTATTTCTTCTCTGGCCACCTGAATAAGAGATTCCCGGGGTCTGCCTGGGAAAATACCCTCAGGTTTCTCGCAATACCCATGTTGAGGGAAATACTCTTGTCTGGATCTTATGCAGCAATTTTGATATTTCTGCAGTGACCTTGACATAATGTGCTTGGTCTGAACATCACCTAAGTTCCTTCTCATTGTTAACCCCTCCATCTGTATTATAAAACATAATTTGGCAAAATGTTAAAAGCATGAGAAAGTAAAGAGAACACATTGCACAAAATGTAACTACAAGAAGTACTGCAAGAATGTCCATGTGTCTAATTGTATCCTGTATAGTAGGCAGTCTTCTGGCCAGCAATGCATATCTTATATAATGGAAGATTCACATTTTCTTTTAATTCAATCGTTCTGTTCCTGTCAGTTTAATAAAACACAATTTAATAACAGAAAATATAATATAATTGCAAGGAGGTTCCTGCAAATAATTGGCTGTTTTTAGGATTTCCGAGAAAAGTAACAATGTTAACTTGTCGCCTTATTAAAGCTGGGTAAGATCGAAGTATGAATGCAAAATCAGCATGCAGAATTGCATATAAAATATAAGACACCATAAAGTGTTAAGTGAAATCTTCATTTTCTTTTGTTGTTTAACGCATTGTCTCCATGACCTAACTAGTATAGTTCTCCAAATGCTGCAATGCCCATTAACATATTTCTCTTCAAACTTTGGAATAGTCCATAATTAAAATTGTTTTTGTTTCCTGCTCTTTGTTTTGGCTCTTGGTAGCCAATCTTATCTGCATGCACAGAACTTCTTCTCTTGCTTCACTATCAGCGGGTGCAGGAGGGGCCAGGGTATCTCCTTTCTAGAGCTTTATGCCATTCAAGTACAGCCAGTCTCTTCATCCTTCGAGTTTGACGATGGTGGGAGTGACCCCTTCTGCTAGGCACGGTCCACAAAGCAGGGCTTATTCCAAGTGCGGACTAAACATTTTTCAAGCACTTGGTCCCCTGGATACACATTAGGTGCTTTTAGCAAGTCCACAGAATCAACTGGTTGGCTGTCTTCATCAATCTTCTTTGACCCTCCCTTCCAATTTTTGATCTGTTGAGAAATAAAACAAACACTAGCTGTCAAATTTGCTAAATAATCAAGGATTTCATCCCCTAATGTCTTCACTTCACTATGGGCATCAGTTTGTATTTAAGTGTGAGGCGCAAAAGGTACTCTCATGTGGCGTCCAGTCACCAACTCACAAGCAGTTAGATGTTGAGCTGACCCAGGCTGGTTTCCCAAGGCAAACAGAGTAAGGGATAGGCAATGTAGCCATCCCTTCTTTAAGGTCATTTTAATTTTGGCAATCCTTTCTTTAAGAAGTCTGTTAAGCCTCTCACAAATACCATTCACCTGTTGGTGATAGGTAGATGAGAACTTGTGCCTTATGCCTAATAGAAGAGCTATCTGTTTGAACAATTCATTTACAAAATGTAGCCCATTATCAGACCACATCTAGGAAACAACTCACATATGAGAAACTTGGCAGCACATGTGCCATCGAGGTGCATACAAAGACCTACCTCAATCCATATGGAGAAGGAACATACTACAACTAACATGTATCTGTAGCCATTACATGTTTGCAACAAATCCACATCATCTATATGTAGATGCTGAAAATGACCATTGGTCTGGGGATTGCTCCTCTCACTGTTCGCAAGGTATGCCCTGCCGTGAACTTCTGGCAGATAATGCAGTTCACAATAAACTGTGCAATGTGTTCTAATACATTTGGTAAAACATTTTTTTTTGCAATCTTGGCAGCAAGATTCTCTCTGGTTGTATGCGCAGGATAGTGAACCTGATCCAGCGCAACTTTCAATAATGCTAGAGGCATAACTGGCTTTCTAGTGCTATACTCTCTCCCTAAAGTCTCAGTCGGGGATGCAGAACACCTCTGTCTCTTCCAGAAATCCTGCTCTTCCTGTGAAGCTCAACCTTGCATCTCAATTAACTGTACAATGGATAACATATTAACACCTTCCTTCATCTTCAAACAATGTGCTGAAATCTGCTTAACATCTTCTACTTCAAAATTAGACATTTCTGGAAAATATACTGCCCTTTTGGCCTCAACGTCTACAGCTTTGTTACCATGAGAAACCATGTCTGCCCTCTTAGTATGGGCTGCACATTTCACCATGGCGCTAGCCAATGGGAGCTTTAGTACCTTAATAAGCGAGACGCATGTTGCACTGGTGTGCTGCCTGCGTGAAGGAAACCCCTCCTTTTCCAACGTGACAACCCAGCATGAACGGTTGATGTCACATAGGCAGAGTCAGAATACATTGTCACTTCCTCATCCTCATATATCTGGAGTATGGTGATAAGTGCCACTAATTCTGTAGCCTGTGCTGAGCAATGTGAAGGCAATCTCGCACTTGTCACTATTTCAAATTTACCATCACGTTTTAATTTCACTACTGCTGATCCCGTATGTCTTTCTCCTGTTGTTTGATACATTTTTGAAGAACCATCAATGAACAGAATTTCCCTCCATCCGAGGGCATTTTCTCTAACATGGGGAATGTCGTCATATAACTCAGTATACGTTGTGCAGACATGTACATAGTCTTCCTTCCCTATTGGTTCTGCTATAAATGTCGCTGGATTCCCTATTCTACATCTAACAATTTTGATTGCTGGGTGTGAAATAATCACTTCGTATCCTGGCGCTCTTTGCGTAGTGAATGTGCTCTTGGGTTTCTCTAAAATGGCGAATAAGGAATGCTCAACAAATAACGCCATTGAACATCCTATTGTAATACTTGCAGCATTTTCAAAGGCAAAAGCAGCAGCAGCTAACACTAATTCGCAAAAGCAATGCCCTTTCATTACTGGGTCTAGAATCCCATTATAGTAGGCTAATGGTTTGTCCTAATGTTGGTTTCTGTGTGGATACTGCAGTCATCACTTCTCCATTTGAATGTGAAAATAAGTAAAACTCCTCATCATAGTGATAGTGTGGCTGAAATGGGCAATCGACTAAGTGTGTTGGCCTCTGAGTTTGGGTCCATGGGCCCCAGGAGATTGGTAGTACATGCATATAAGCACAAAAACCAGTATGATAAAGAAGTGCAAGAGGAAAAACACAGGTTGCATCTCTCCATCAGACAAATACACAAGACTGGTGGGGATATAGTAAATATGGATGCCCTTATAAAGAAGCGCAAAAATGCTTACAAGAAATGGTCAGCAAAAAGGAGGGAAAATAAAAAGAATATCCAGTGGCAGCAAATGTTAACAGTACTGTGCAGTAAAAACTCTAGAGGCATTTGGCAACAGTTGGCGAAAGTAAGGCGAGACAGTCAGAGGGATTTAGTAAACCCTGTCCTGGCTGTAAAATGGACAGCATATATTATCTCTAAATATACAACATTGGATACAGGGGTTTTAAAATATACAGGCCAAGATTACTGTCCACTGGGCATTTCAGTAGAAGAAATACACATGGCAATCAAACATCTAAGGGGCTTGCCTGCGGCAGGCCCAAATGGCCTGTCAAAAATTGTGCTTAAGGCAAATCCAGCGAATGGTCTAGAATCCTGAAGATCTTATTGGACAGGGTTTGTAGAGTGGGGGTGCTCCTGGAAACTTGGCAACATGCGATAATGCTTCCAGTCTATAAAAAAGGTTATAGAGAGCAGCTGGCAAACTACCAACTGCTCTCGCTTTTGGATGTTGTCGGGAAACCTTTAGCATCTTTGATATTGGCTAGAATGCAAGGGTGGGTAGAGGACAAAAATATATTGCATGCCACACAGACAGGTTTCAGATTGGGTTCAAGTGCAACCTACAACACAAGATTGCTATACTCTATGATCCAGGAGGCCACAGGAAAGGGTAAGCCAGTGTTATATCATATATCTGTCAATTTCTCACCAGCCTTTGATTCTGTGAACCGTGTCATGTGGGAAAAACTGTGCAAGGTGGATTGTCCAAACTGGCTGCTGGATATAAACATTTGTCTCCATTCCAACATATGTGTACAGGTCCGGCTGGATGATTCAGGAACACTATCAGCGAAGGTAAAAATTAACATGGGGATCAAACAGGCGTTTACGATGGCCCCCCTGTTGTTTAACCTCTACCTGTTGGACCCACCAAGATCGATCCTGACCGAGACTGGTTGTTCTGTAAAAATAGTTACTAGTATAGTTGATTATGCCCTTCATGCTGATGACTTGTTCCTAATGAACAGGACCATAAATGGCGCCAAAGCTAGGTTTAGTGGGGCGCTGTTGAGCAGCCAGCAAGATGGCCCCCTAGCTTTTGAGCTCCGTGACCCACAGACCACAATATGCGTACAACGGCAGAATCCTACCACATATACCCCCAAAAACTGCGCATGATTGCCCCCTGATCGCTGGGCATACACTGTGGAAAAACTGCTGTCAGTGCCTCGGTTGCACCCGAGATACGACTGACTGGGCCTGCCTCCTGCTAAGCTGCGGAAAACCCTGCCGACGAGCCCCCCTGGCGTATTGCTGAGTGCGGCGCTGCCGCGTGGAGACGGGGTCAGGACAGCTGATCTGCGACGCCAGTCGGGACACATCCCAATCTGCCACCACGGGCCCTGCTGCCTCACCTGGGCTCCCGCGGACCCCTGTGCCATCGGTATGGCTGCCGCGGCTTTTTCCCTTCCCCGTCATCCCCAGCAACGCCTACCGTCCTCCCTGGGTGCGGCGGCGGTCTGTGGCGGCCCAATCCCACGATCCAGAACCTATGTGGGGACGCTCGCCATAACCCGGCCCCATGTGCGAGAGGCCCGGCGTCTGTGTGGTGCGGCTGGGCGCATATGAGCGGACCAGCCTTCTCGGCTCTCCCTCCTTCGCACTGACTGTCCGCTCCCGTGCTCTGTGGATTGTGAGCACTTCACAGCAACAAGAGGTGTAGCTGAGACAGCAGGCTACCCGGCTGCCCTTCACTGGGCTAAATTAACATCTCACACGGCTGCCCCTTGCATCAGAAGGTTCCTCATATTCATGTGCTGAGAATCCACCATAGAAGAACTGTAACTGTGCAGGGCGCTGAAGAAGAGGAAGTCACCCCGCACTACCAGCATATAAAGCTGCAGCAACATCATCTCTTCATCCCGGTGGGGCCCCCTACCCACCCCATTAACTGCACATTGCCCAGCGAGCCCAAATACAACTAAAGGGATACTGCCTACACAAGAGCCCATCTGACTCCCCCCAGCTCTCTCCACCCACTATACCTTCGGCTGCCGCCGAGCACCCGCTGGAGCCCACTATTATACAGTACCCATGGCCACTCTTTGCCCACAGCTCCCTCATCACCACTGCCCAGCCATGGGCTAGCCACTCCCAACCCGTTGGGGCAAACACTTGCATTACCAGGCACAGACTACCTACACGTCGAAACCACTGGCCAGCTAACACCACCACTACAGGACTCCTGACCTACAATCACCACCAAACCTGTCTGGTTAAGCGCTGCTCCCCACCACAGCAATGTCCATAAGATCACGAGGAGCTAGCAAGGTAGGCGCCGTGGATAAGATCACCAAGGCAGCACCCAGGGCGGACCAAGCGTCCTCCTCCTCAGCACAGGAGGATGGTGATATCCTGCGAGACCCCCCGCAGCCTGACTTAACTACAATGATGGAATCCATGGCCAAAAACATTGCAGCCTTCCATGAAAAACTGGATGATATTAACGCGAATGTAGCCTCCCTAAGAGCTAAACTCGACCAACATGGGGCCAGAATCACTGAGGCAGAGCAAAGAATAGGAACCAATGAGGACAATGTTCATACCCTACAAAACACAGTCACAGAGCTCGTCCGTGACATGAAGCAGGTCAAAGCTAAGTGTGATGACCTTGAATCGAGGTCACGGAGGAACAACATTTGCATAGTGGGGGTTCCTGAATCTGTGCTAAAGGGTCGAATGGAACTCGTGGTCGAACAACTTCTCAAAGACCTCCTCGATAACCCCCAGCTGTCACCATTCTTCACTGTTGAACAAGTACATCGCTCACTGGCAACCCGGCCTAAACCAGGAGACTTCCCCAGACCAATAATTGCAAAACTGCTAAGTTATAAGGACATAGACCACATACTTTGCCTGGCCAGAGACAAGGGGGAACTAAGGCTGGGTTCACAAATCATTAGGATCTTCCCTGACTTTTCGGTGGGGGTGCAGATGGAGGGACGCCAATTCAGAGGTGTGAAAGAAATGCTAAGAGAAAGGAAAATAGAGTACGCGATGCTCTTCCCGGCTCACCTAAAATTCACTCACCGCAACAAGCTGTACTTCTTTACGGTCCCAGACGAGGCAGTCCAATTCATCGAGGCACAAATCCCGCTAGTGGATCCCCTGGAGGAACCAATGGACAACGACTAAGACCAAGGCTCCCGTGGCTCTACTGTAGGCCTCACCGGCCATGGCCGATCTATGGACTGCCCGCCAAGGGGGTTGGCTTGTCCCCTCTTCTCCGTCCTAGTCTGGGCCTAACATAGCCCCAACACCAGCATCTCAAGAGCACAACCTTTGGAAGGGGATACATCCCTAAATTGCCTGACTATAATGGAATACACTGAGCCCGAACCTCGAAACCCAAGCCTTACTGTCAGACACCAGCCTATGGCAGTATCTGCTTATATCTCACTACCTGTGAATAGGTTTGCTTGTTTTGTAACCTAAGTTCCATCAGCCGTTCAAAAGATTAATGATGTTTCATCATAATATGCATTAACAAATGTGGGTCAGATGGCAGCGGCAGCCCCCACTGCAGCTGCAATGCCTTCTAATGCGGAGTGTTTATGTTTAAGCCCCGGTTGGGCTATTGGTCAAGCGTCGCCAAGTTGGGGATGTCATGCAGTTGGTAATTCCGGGGGTGGGCACTATCACACTGCTAGTTTGTACCGGGCGGTGAGGATGTGGGGTGATGATATTGGGGAATGTTACACTAAAATCAGCAGGAAGGTAATGACTGGTTTTGAAGAGAGGCATGTTCATGCCACCGCAGCACATATGGTTGAAAACAGAGACAGATCCTCTACTTGGGATGTCCCATAAATTGTCAGCATGGCTATTAAAATGATGACATGGAACGTTCGGGGATTGACAAATTTCACAAAGTCCCGAAGGATCACAGCATATGCACAAAGACATGGGATCAAGGTACTCCTATTGCAGGAGACACACGCTCTGAAACTCCTATCATCAAACCTAGCACAGACCTGGAGCCCCAACAGATTATATACCCAATACTCTACTCAATCCAGGGGAGTCTTGACTCTTATTCACAATCTGTAAAATTCACACTCCATACATCCCACATTGACACAGAAGGCAGATATGTGATTCTCCACTGCACTCTGGCAAAGGAGGAATGCTTGCTCGTAAATTCATACAGCCCCAACACTGATTCCCCCGAATTTATAGACGCAATGACCGCCATTCTCATGAAATATGTGGAAGTCCCCATTATATGGAGGGGAGCAATGAATCTTATACTTGACAATGTCCTCGATAGAACAACCACTACCCGCAGGGTCACGTCTCGAGCCGCCAAGCGACTCCATACATACATGAGGTCCCTAAATCTAGACTTTGTGTGGAGAACGCTCCATCCCCAAGAGAGAGATTATACTTTCTATTCAACAGTACATGATAGCTCTTCAAGAATAGACATGTTCCTACTGTGGGGGTGCCGGGTGGGCAGGGTGACGGATGTCAAGATCCTTGCACACATGCTCTCTGACCACTCCGCTGTGCTGCTGCAGATCCAACTGGGTAGTACCCTGACCGCCCGCCCCGCCTGGCTCTTTAAATCTGATGCTCTATCTGACATTGGGCCTCATTCCGAGTACGGCGCTAACCAATGGCGCTATTAACGCCTTGGTTGACGCCGTACCCGGACCGGCAGCGCCTTGGTGGTTGGCGGAATTACCGCCCCATTCCAAGGTTGGCGGGGCGGTAATTCCCCAATCCCCATTTACCCTTCCCCATTCCCATTCTTGCCCCATAGGGCATAATGGGAGTGGGGAAGGCGTCAATTACGCCACCGTAAATTACGGTGGCGTAATTAACATCAAGGTCCCTTAGCGCCATGGTATTTAACGCCTGCTAAAAGCAGGTGTTAAAAGCACCATGGCGCTAAGGGAACTCGGAGTATGGCGGTAAGGGATTACCGCCACCGCTCTCGTTAGCGGTGGCCGCTATCCCTTACCGCCATACTCGGAATGAGGCCCATTGTCTTTAAAGCTGAGATCCTTTCGGACATAAACACGTTTTTTTGGAACAACAACACACAAGACACACCCGAGGGGACGCGCTGGGAGGCATTTAAAGTATACATCAGAGGGATGTGAATCTCAAGGGAGGCGGGGGTTCTCAAAGCCATAAGGCAGGCCCTAAGCAACTCCGAAACTAAGCTCAAAACTCTAGAACAAGAACACGCTTCCGCGCCAGCTGCGGCAACCCTAGCAAAGATTAGAACAGAACTGGAACTATATGAATCTCACGCCCAGAGCGAGGTGCGGTACTATGCTCGTCCCGTGGCTGCCCACAGGTACGGTGAGGGAGACAGATCTGGAAGAACCCTGGCTAAACTAGTGCGCGTGGAGAGAGGTAGGGCCCGAATAGATAGCATTTTAGATGGACATGGCTCATGACATTGGTCCGACCAAGCCATCATTGACACCTTCGCAAGCTTTTATGCCAGTCTATATGGCCCCCAGCCGGAACACACAGCCCATGACCTAGACGACCTGCTAGAAAGTATCCCTATGACCCTCACCTCCCCAAGCACCAAAGAACAACTCGATGCCCCTTTCACCTTGGATGAGATAGTCCAGGTAATTTCAGACCTCCCAAAGAACAAGGCTCCGGGTCCCAATGGGCTCACATCTGAGTTCTACCAGGAACATGTTGCCATTTTAGCTCCAGTATTGTACAGGGTCTGGACCGAATCACTCCGGTTAGCCACCCTCGCTCCCTCCTTGAGAGAAGCCCTAATAACCGTCCTTCCTAAGCCAGGGAAACCCCCAGATGAATGCAGTTCCTATAGGCCCTTATCACTTAGCAACACGGACATGAAAATCTTTGCTAAAATAATAGCGAATAGGTTCCTCCCATTCATGCCCCATCTGGTCCACGCAGACCAAAGTGGATTTGTTCCCGGCCGCTCTACTGCACTTAATATCTGCTGTCTATTTAGTGTGATGTCCAGAATTGACCCAAAGGGTGACGCAGTGGCAGTCGCACTAGACGCCCAGAAGGCATTTGACATGATTTCATGGCAATACTTATGGGCCGTGTTGGGAAAAATGGGAGTAGGGCCAAATATGATCTCCGATATAAAATTGCTATATACAGGACAAATGGCCAGGGTGCTAGTCAACTCCATTGTCTTCTCTCCCTTTGCGTTACACAGGGGCACCCGTCAGGGATGCCCGTTCTCCCCCATCCTTTTTGCGCTCGCCATTGAACCCATGGTGGACCACGTCAGGGATCAACACACCCGCAAAGGTATTCACCTACAGGACACACCGGAAATCATCTCACTGTATGCTGATGATGTTCTCCTATACGTCAGAAACCCTTCCATATACCTAGACCCGATCATCCGAGACATAACCAAAATAGGCACATACTCCGGCTTCACCATCAACTATTCTAAATCAGAAATATTCCCCCTTACTGCAGCAACCCAGCAACGTCATGTGAATTTCCCCTACGTTGGTCCCCAGGTGGTATCCGGTACCTCGGGGTGCAAGTGTCACTAAACAAAGGTTCCTTACTGGTGGATAACTACGAGACTAGGGCACAGCTCATTGAATCCAAGATGCTCACATGGCGCAACCTCCCACTGTCCCTTGCGGGCAGACTGTCCCTGATAAAAATGATAGCGGTCCCCAAGCTCCTCTATATCATTGCCAACGTACCAGTGTGGCCCGGGAAGCAATATTCCAAGAGGCTCCACTCGGCGTGTGCCCAATTTCTCTGGCATTCTGGAGCTGTCCGCAAGAAGTGGCAACACATGACCCTACCCTACGAAAAAGGGGGCTTCACAGCCCCAGACCTAACACTGTACTGGATTGCAGCACAGGCCCAACATGCCACGCACTGGTACGCACACTTGAACCCGCCCCCTCACATCAAATTAGAGAAACTGGCAGGTGATGGGACCAACATCATGACCTTAATACTACACCACACGTTCCAGTCAGATGCCCCGTCAGAACCTGTGGCTACCACGATCAGAGTGTGGAACAGCATTCTGAACTTGAAACAAGAGCATCGCCCATACTATAAATGGCTCCCCATATGGCAATTTCCTGGACTCTTCCCCACACACGACCAGCATTTCCTGCGACACGGAGGACCTGGGCTATCGAGCACTAACTGATTTATACCCCAACGGTAAATTTATCACCCCTGAGACGTGGCAGCCCGAACACTCCAACTCAGCGCTTGAGCTGCTACAATACTTCAGTCTAAGATCGGTGGTCCGTGAAATGGGGCCCTCCTACCCAGACGAGCCCCCAGATTCACCTGAACTCCAATACATCGCAAACTCCACTGGCGACAGGGGCATAATATCCTCTCTGTATAAAATGCAGCTGGGAAAAATGGAGGATGCATCCCTCAAACCACGGGAAGCATGGGTCAGGGAGCTGGAAATGTAAATCACTGAAGGGATGTGGAACAAAATGTGTGCACACACGCGCAAAGTCTCCCTGATCGCTAGATTCCGTTGCATACAATATAAACTCCTTAACAGACTTTATTATACACCGCACAGAGTAGCGAAATTCACACACACCCCGACTCACACATGCCCGAAATGTAAATCTGAAGAGGCAGATCATATACATATGTTTTGGTCCTGTGCTGCGATAAGTGTGTTTTGGATGGAAGTGACGAAAGCGATCTCAGAGATAGTTGGGTCCCCAGTGGTCCTTGACCCATTAGCCTTGTTGTTCGGTATATGGGCTGAATTTAGAGGATATCCACTAGAGAGTCTTTGACTAAAAAGTAGTGCCTGGGTGTTTTAACATTGCATGAAGCCTGAAGCTGATGAAATATTTTGACTTGATCTAATTTGTTTGAATGTCAAATGAAATGATTTTGTAAAAGTTCATCATCATCTGAGCTAAAAAACAAATACATTATTATTAAACCATAGGTAAAACTCCTCATTATAGTCTGGAATACCTAACACAGGGGCTGTACAAATCACCCATTTTAATTCTTTGAATCCTTTAGACATCTCATCTGTCCATGTTATTTTACTTTTACCTATCTGTGCTTCTTTGTGTCCTTTTAAAAGTGGTTGAATATACGTACTATACTCAAAAACCCAGGCCCTGCAATATTTACATAGGCCAAAAGATTGTTGCATTTCCCTTATAGTTTCAGCGTTGGAGTTTTCATGATTGCTTCTGCTCTCTCAGGTGTCACCTTTCTCCCCTCTTGAGAGATTTCCTGTCAGGGCCTCTTCCTGTCAATATTTAATTTCTTTTTTTCTACCATGTATCCTTTCTCTGCTAGTACTGTCACTAGTTGAACTGAATCTTCTCTGCATCTTACCTCTGTCTCACTGCACACTAATATGTCATAAACATGAAGGATTATTGTGCTCTCAAGTTGTAAGTTAGCTAGGTCCATCTGAAAAACCCTATTAAAGATTAATGGGGACTCCCAGTACCCTTGAGGTAATCGTGTATGTTTCCAGCGCTGGTTTCTATACGAACACAAAGTCAAATCCTGTGAGTCTTCATGAAGGGGAATTGAAAAGAAGGTGTTTTTTAAATCTATGACTGTAAAATGTTTGGCTTTAGCTGAGATATTACATAATATTGTGGCTGAATACAGAACCAGCAGAAACTCTGCTTCAACAATATTGTTTACAGGGCGTAGATCCTGAGTACATCTCCATGACCCCCTTGTTGCTTTCTTCGCCAGTTACACAGCTGTGTTACATGGGGATTCTGATGGCACCAATATTCCCTGCTGTATTAAAGTGGAAATTGTTTCGAATATGCCTTCTTCTGCTTTTCTGGACATGGGATGCTGTTTTGCTCGTGCACAATTGCTCCTGGCTTAAGTTTTATTTTAACTGCTCCTTCTCCACTTAATAGACCCACGTCATGTGGTGTATTAAAGCGGAAATGGTTGTGAATATCCCTTCTTCTGCTTATCTGGACATGGGATTCTGTTTTGCTGGTGGAAAATTGCTCCTGACTTAAGTTTTATTTTAACTGCTCTTGCTCCACTTAATAGACCCATGTCATATGGACTGCTGGTCCAGAAGATGCTTGGCACCTTTTCTAAATCTTCCAGGAAAAATGACGGTTTCTTTTTCATCAATGCCATTCTCTATGGTATCTCCCTATTCTCAACTTTAATCCAATAAGTGAGACTTACGGAAAATAGGAATTTGTCGTCTCAATAATCATCTCTGAACAACACTTCATCTGTCAAGTCTGTCAGTCTATACGCTTTAGTAAGAGCTATCACTGTTCGCCATGCTCTTCCTTCATTGTCTGACCCGTGGGCAACCACCCATTCCTCTCTCAGCATTGCTGCTTCTAGTTCTAGAGGAATATCATGTCCTTCCTCATCATCCATAGGTATTTCTGGCCTAAACAAAAATTCATCAGGTATTCTCAACATTTTACCTATCAATCCAGGAAGCCATGTCAACAAAATATTTACTCTGTACAAATATACTTGTGGGTCTAAAGGAACAACTCGCAATGCCTTTTGGCCTGTGAATGCTAATACAAATTCTCTTACATGCATGTAGCGTAGGCCTGCAGTGGAACACATTATCCTTTTATCAGTGAAAGATATCGTCATGTTTAATTTTGTCTTCAAGTCATGTCCTAATATGTTAACTGGTGCCTGTCGAGAATACAGCAGTGGCATAGACATATAGAAAGTGATAATTCATCAGTGAAAGGAAACAATCTCGTAGCCCCAGAAAATCTGTGCACATTCATGGCAATCCCAGATGTTGGGCACTTTTCCATCTCAAACACAGAAATGAGCTGCTACTGTGTCTACAAGGAACGAAAATGTCTTGCCTCCTATCGTTAGCCTGACCCTGGGTTCCTCTTGTGGGTCTGGTGTCACAGATAGTGCTGAACACATCTAGTCGCTCTGTGGGCTTTCCTATTTTATATATATATATAAGAAATGAGAAATAATTAAAATACATAAAAATAATTAAATACAGTGGGGGAAGGGGAGGACAAACCTACTATGCCTTGTGAGTGTCCAGAACATGCAAGTGCAGAAGGGAGAGAGAGTGGGATAAGTGCTGGGGTGCTCATGGATGAACAACAGGCGAAGTGTAATGTAAGGTAAGTGTGATCTTCTCGGGGTTGAGGGCGAGCTGAGGCAAGTGTTGGGGATAGACAGAATCTGGGGAGATTTGGTGTGGGATGTTAGGGCCCGAGGATGCATAAGGGCCCTGGACACCAAACAAGCAACTGTGAGATTAGCAGAGGAGAGAGGGAGGGTAGGAGGAGGTAAAGAGGAAGGTCTTCAGGATCTTCTGGAATTTAAGAAAGTCTTGCTCAAGACGAAGAAGGCGGGGGAGGCTGTTCCAAAGAAGGGAGCCAGCTGAGGAAAGAGATCAAACTTCTGCCCTCTGTCAAGCAAAACGCTTTACACCCAAGGAGTTGGTGCCAGAGGAGCGCAGAGGTCTAGAGGGGGAATATTTAGTAAGAGATAGTTGCAGATAGTGTGGTCCCCGGTCCCAGACAGCCTTGTGCATAATACAGAGGGATTTGGATTTAATCTGTGAAGCAACCGGGAGCCACTAAAGACTTTTTAGGGATGGAGAGATGCGGTCCCTGGGCTTGAGGTCAAGGATACATCTTACTGCCCTAATCTGGATTAGCTGGAGGGGTCGCATAGAGGTAGATTCAGTAGGAGGCTATTGCAATAGTCAAGCCTAGAGAGAACTAGGGATCAGGTAACATTGAGCTTCCGGGGCAAGGTGAGAAAGGGTAGAATTCCTTTGAGAAGAAAGAGCTGAAAGTGGGACTTCTTGGCAATGTCCTGAGTGTGAGGGAGGAAGGAGAGAGTGGAGTCAAAGATGACTCTGAGGTTTCTAGCTTCAGAAGAGGGAACAAGGGAAGAGCCCATGGAAGAAGGCCAGAGTGAAGGGAAGAAGTAATGTGCAGGGGTCCCAATGGGAAGGATCTCTGTTGTGCTAGCATTGAGGCAGAGATCATTGGATTTGCACCAGGCCTGGATGGCAGAAAGGCAGTCAGGGATGATGGAAGATGCAAGAGGGTCAGTCGGGAGTTTGAAGAAGAGTTGGGTGTTATTAGCATAACACTGGAAATGGGGGGAAAGAATGAGATGAGGAGTGTCAGCTGAGTAAGGTAGATGGTAACGAACCAAGGTGAGTGAATAGAGCCCTGGGGGTCACCACAGGTGGCGAAGGAAGTAGGTGAGGAGAAGGAGCCCAGGATGACTTGGGAGGAGAGGTCAGCTAGGAAGGAGGTCAGCCAGTCCAGTACCCACTCCGAGATACCAAGGGTGTCATGGAGGCTTTGTATGAGGATGGAGTGGTTGACCATGTCAAATGCACAGGAGAGATCAAGAAGGATGAGAACAGCAGGAAAGTTGGAACCCAGGGATGCAAGCAGTTATTCACGGGTGTTCAAAAGAGCAGTTTCCGTGCCTCTGGATGCTCAGAATACAGATTGATGATTGTGGAGACCGCCAACAAGTTCAGTGTGTGAGTTGAGTTTGGACAGGGCCAACTTCTCCAACAGTTTCCCCAGGAAGGGGGTGATAGAGATGGGGCGGTAGTTGGCTGGACAGGAAGGGTCTGCTGATGGTTTTTTAAGGAGGGGGAACACAAGGGAGTACTTGAGGTAGGAGGGGAAAGAACCCATAGCAAAGAAGTGGTTACAGACATCAGCGAGTGCAGGGGCAAGAGAGCTAATGTTGTCCTTGATGGTTCTGGATGAGCAAGGGGAAACCTGTTTGGAAGAGACCTTCATGGAGCGGACAACTCTAGTGACTTCTTCCGGTGAGACAAGGGCGAAGGAGGGGAAGGAGGAAGGAGGAGGGTGAGTTGCCAACTGCGGCATGGGGGTGAGTGATGAGATGTGAACCTGTACCTCCCACTAAGGTCACACTCCCTATCCTGTGTGTGAACACTTGTGGGGTTTCTGCATTCACCTTCCATTGTGGCACCATTGCTTGTTGCATTGGAGCATACTGTGGTTGCTGCACCTGTACTTGTTGTGTTTGCATAAGCGCTTGCTGTGGCAGCCCTTGTGGTGATTGTGTTTGCAGTGGGATCTGCTGCATTTGCTGCAGGTATATCTGATACTGTGTGTGATCTTGGGCATAATATTCCTATGTTCTGTATTGTACTGTGGTGAATAGCTCATCCACCTCTTGGAGCTTGCCAGTTCTGCTGCATGCCCTCGCTACTTCTACACGTGCAGGCTATATCTCCTGTCCTCCCACAGTTCCAACATTTCTACAGTTTTCCTCCATTAAATCTTCCTCCCCCTTTCCTCTAGCACCATGCTCCTTGCCTCATGGCCAAACATGGTACCCACCTTGATCTATAGGGTACCCTGCATTGCTTGACAGCGTTGGCTGCAACTCTTGTGTGGCCATGCCTTCACCACTTGTCAATACCTCTCCTTCTATGGCGATCTTTGACATTTTTTTCTGAACCAACTTTGCTTCCTTCTGATTTCTATTCTCAGCTTTTTTATTATTCTCCTCCTGTAATAGTCGACAATGATGGCTTTGCTTCCATCCATACCTGTTTCTTCATCTGACGGTGGACTGGCTTGGGCAGTCCCTGCCATAAAATATGATATAATAATACTACTGTTTAATCCCACAGTTCTCTCGTCTCAAGATACCAACGTTCTGAAATCTCCTGAATAAAAGCAAAAGGATCTTCGTCGTCACTTATTTTCCTAGTTCTAATCACACCCATATCTGATGTGTCAGGATATTGTACTCTGAGCACTCTCCATATGTCTGCTCTACAATGATTAAAAGGCGCTTCATCATGTGTCATGTTTTGTGCTGTCACACTCGCATATCCTGCTCGTCTCCAAATATCATCAGTTCTCTCCCCTAGGATAGCTGCTAGTAGGCCTTTTACGTCACCCACTGCTAACGTGATTTTCTCTGTCATTCCTTCTAACTCATAGATCCATTTTCTCACACATGCAGTCAAACTAGGTAATTTACATTTAAAATGTTCCTTATCCATTTGCAGCATTGGTATATATTGTGGTCGTCCTCCCCCATTCTATAATAATTGAAATTGCAGGAATCCTGGTCTGCAATCATATCCACCAACAATCCTTTTGTCCTGGCAGTGGCCTTAATCTACTTACATAAGGCGGGGATATATCCCCTGCACTACGTGACTGTGCTTGTGGTCGTTCAGAATATGGTGTAGGTTCTGGTGTTATTTCTTTGGGGTCCTCTAAGTCTAACCACTTTACCCCTCTTTCTATGTTCAGATCTACCAAAAAGCCACATGCGCCCTCTGTTCGCGCTCTCTCGTTTTCTTCCCTTTCTTCGTCTGACATCATTATACCCCCAACTGGTATGACTGTTATCCCTTTCCTCGTCATCAAGATCTAATCTACTTAAGGACAGCATTCTATGCTTGTCCATCATTACGTCATCCAATCTACCTCCTGTTTCTTCCGATGGAGATCCTTTGATACTCCCTCTGGGCTCATAACCATCTTTCTCCCTCAATTGCCTATATAGTTTCTCTATGCCTTCTGCTTCATGCTCATCTGCCCATGTCTGTATTCTCTGTACCCCCTGCAGATCCATACAGAGCTGTTGTGATCATCTCTCTTCCTCCCATCGTTCTCTTGCTTCAATTGGTATTATACATCTATTAACAATGTGGTCTACCTCGTCATCCCTTTATCCCCTACTCCTTCTCATTTCTTATTCCTTTCTTCTCATCTCCCTTTCCTCTTCTTCCTCTCGCCTTCTTTGCAACTTATGTTCTTTCAATCTTGCTGCTTCTGATTCTTCATGTTTCTTCTCCTCTATTTCCTCTTTCTCTTTTTTCTGCACTTCATACTTTCTTCATTCTTCCTTTTGCTTCTTCTCTTTTTCCCTATCCTCTTTATATACCCTTTCTTGTTCCTTTTCCTTCTTTTCCCGTTCCTCACTTTCTTCTCTTTCTTTGACATCGTCAATAACCTTTCTATCTAATTTCAGTAGTATCTATACTCCCATCAACTCGTTCTGTACTATTGTCGGTCCACTAGCTCTGTCTTTCTCTCCTTTTTGTCTCTTAGCTTCTTCTTCTATCTCTATTTGCTTGTCCCTTCTTTCATCACACTGTTTATGTTCATTGCGTGTTGACAAATATCTACGCTCCTTAATTTTGGTCTCTTTCATAGTTTCCTCACTATTCTAAGCAGGGGGCACATATGTTGGATTAACATATCCCGCTTCTGCTTTAACTCCTTTAAAGGATAACATTCCCTGTTTGTCTTCAGTTGTACTATCATTTTTAGGAGGAGAAAGAGGAGCAGAGGGCGTTACATCCACCTCTTTATGCTGATGAAGCATCCACTTTTTGAGTCTAGAATAAATGACCTTCCGTAGAATAAACAGTATATTTTGTTGGCCGAAAACCAACCGCCTCATATATTCAGCATTGTTGGTACAGACTCATGAGCATAACCATTTTGTAGGAATAGAATTCGCCATTTTAGTAATTCTTGCGTTTTTGCTTTTCTGTTCAGAATGCTTTGCTGAAAAGTGAATTCTATTTTGTTCTTGCTCATGCATAGAGCAAGGCCACAAGTTACTTGTTGAAACGCAGCCCAGACAACCCAGACAGCAATGCCCTGGTCTTTTCCATCACAAGTCCTTGGAAGTAAGCAGCAAGGCATTTAATCACTACGCAGGTGCCAGCTAGTCTCGCTAGAAATGAACAGTTAAAGGCTGAATTATGCTCTTTTCTGCGGCCCCCCTTCATTGAGCCCCTGTAGATCGAGCTGACCTCTATCCCACGAATAGAAACCTGAAGATAGTGAGGCCTGGAATTTGTCTCTCGCCTGCACGCAGCTTGCTTGTAATAACAAGAGCATTATGTTCCCTAAAACAAAGAATAGTGTCTGCACCTTTGCCATATTGCAAACTGTTGCTGAATAAATGTCTGAAGGGTGTCATATTCGTCATGATTGTCAATCATCAAACCATTGCAAAGAAAGATACATTATGGGTGATTTTGAATGTGTCACTACTGATAATAAGATGATCATTTTGTATATATATAAATGATGTGAAATGCTTGCTCTCTTGCATCCCACGAGGTCTGGGTGACACACGTTGCGGGACGTGAGACCCAGTCGGCCGACTGAGACTATTTGCTTTGCAATTAACCCTAGATTTTGGGAACTGAACCTCGTGTCTGGCGTATCAGTTTGTGTGTGATGATTGTGCCTTGTTTCCATATGTGAGGGTCCCCTAGGGGCCCAATCAAGATGGTGCCCAAATAGGGACCCTCCCCACTTGCTCCATCATATACGTTGTAATATAAGAAAGGCGAGAGGAGAAAATGAAGCGAGGATGAGACGGTCGAGCCGGTATCGAGAGGTGTTCGGGGCGCCCCTGTGAAAGTGATGAGAGACTCCTTTGCAGATCTGTACACAACTGATCCCTGATCGACGTGTCCAGCCAGAGAGCAAGAAGGCAAGGGTCCCGAAACGAGGCAGAGTGAGCCAAATACGCAGACACAACAATTCTTGGTTGCGTCAGTATATGGACGAATTGCGTCTTGAAAAACGACTTGATTGATCAGGTGAGTCGTGCACCGATTCAGAGAGCCCTGATATTGGTTGAGGGTTGCTCTTGCAAAATCAAACGCCCGTGTAAGGTACGGAAAAGTTTAAAACATGCCTGGGAATTTGTCTTCCTGTCTAGCGGGATTTTTCCGCTGCAGTAGACAATCTTTGGAAACTGGCCAGGCTGCGCCACCTGAAGGGTCGCCAGCGTATGAGATGTATGTGAAGTATGGTATAGGGGCAATAATGTTTTGTGAAATTTGGCATAGGCAAACCAGACACGAGGAAGATTTGCAATGGCCAAAAC
The DNA here is from genome assembly GCF_040938575.1 of Ambystoma mexicanum. Taxonomy (NCBI): domain Eukaryota; kingdom Metazoa; phylum Chordata; class Amphibia; order Caudata; family Ambystomatidae; genus Ambystoma; species Ambystoma mexicanum. Next base: position 271,930,391 of record NC_090939.1, on the reverse strand, counting down.
ATGGGAGTTATGAGATGACGCGTATAGATTATTTGGAATCAGTATTGCTGTGGAAAAAGCACACCCAGCAACTTTTGACGTCATTAGGGACTGGAGAAAGGAAGCTATGATCCTCTTGAGAAGCAGGGAGAAACATGCGAGCAGGCACAAATCTAGAGAAGAAAAAGCGCAAGAGTAGGACAACAAAGAATGGGATGAGCAAATAAGACAGACGGATAGATGTGTCAGGATAGGTGTAGACAGAATATATCCCCAACAAGAGTTGCATTCATCAGACAAATTCATTAATAAGATATTAAATGAAAAAAGACAAGAACGTCCCAAAAACAAGACTGACACAATTGCGTTTGCGCCCATTGCACAGGCCATCCCCGTTGTCCAACCTCCATTACCGCTGCAGCCATCACTCCCCCTTCCAGTCGTTCCATCCGCACCAGCCCCTCCCCTCCATGTTGTTTCACACCCGCCTCCACCTACTGAACTTGAATCCATTGCAACACGAGAAGAGAGTATGGGAAGAGCGGGGATGGCACAAAGCAAGTGTGCTAGAATAACCCATAGTGCGGTTAGCAAGGAAAGGAAGAAGGAGTTGAAAGAACAGGCAGAAATGTATATAGATGGAGGCGATGAGACATCACCGTTGGACTCGATGTATGATTATAGGAATCCAAGTGAAAAACAGGTATTGTTGGAATGCAAGGGAGAATATTTAATGGAAAGATGGAAGCAATTAATTGGAATGGGGCAGCCGCAAAAGTTGCAGGATTTGAATGTCTTTGCGCGTATGAGAGAAAGAGATTCAGAAATGAAAGAACATGTGGACAGGCTTTTTGAGTTTAAAAATGAACTTGATGAATTATATGCTGAAATATTTTCTATGCCTGGGTTCAGGAACAAGGGCGTAAGGAGAGAGAGGCAAGAGGCGGTACCATATGTACAACGGCGATTTCTTCCGCCGTCAAAACAGGCAAGTGAGGAAATTAAAATATGCACACGAGAGGCGCTTAGATGGATCACAGATGCTAGCATTCCTACAATGGAAGTGCATGAAATATTTGATCAGTACACATTAGCAATGCAAAGAAAGTCACTGCAGGTGATGGTTGAATATTTACAGGATAAATATATATATAATAAGCAAATGTGTCCATCTGAATTAATGGCAGTGTATAAGAGAGCATTGACACGAGAAATTGAGACTACCTTATCCCTTGACTTGTCTATAGTGCTGCATATGAGGGAGGGGGAAGGTAAAGCGAGTGCGATATTTCCCATGAGAGAAGTTCCACCCACTTTTGTACCAAAAATAGAGATTCCTGGTGTAAACGGAGCACCAGCACAAGTGACAGAAGCACATTATACAGCACAATATGTGCATGTCCCTTTCTCCAGACAGGAGGTGAATAATATAAAACAAACGATCCCTGATTTGAGGAAAAATCTGGCGGGATTCTATAAAGAAGTAGAGTCATATTTGAAATCATCCATTTTTACTATGGACGATATTGACCTAATATTCCCAGTAATTTTACCAGCAGACATATGGAAGCAGATAAGAAAAGTAGATGATGTGGATAGTTTTGGTGACACGTGGGAGCATCAAACTGAAGAGGATGCGGACAGGAAAGCAGGCGAGAAACCATCGTCAAATATGTCAGCATTACCAGCATGGACAATACAGAAATTGAAGGAAATAGTTCCAGAAAAAAGAATTGTATGTGACAAACTGACTGCATGTGTACAAAGCAAAGATGAGTTAGCTACAGACTATTTTAATACATTTGAGGAAGTGTTTACAGATTTTAGTGGGCAAGATGTAAGTACTGAGGCGGGGAAAAGATTATTCGTTGATAAATATGTAAGGGGATTAATACCTCCAATCCAAAACTTGATAATGACATCTGAAAGTGCATGGCAAGCAAAATCACTGAAGTATTACACATGGCCCAATATTATGAGAACAGGGTGAACACAGAGAAAGAAAAAGAAGCGAGAGATAGAGTTAACTTAAAAACAAGGGTGTTACTACAGCAAGTAGCGGGCCAAAATAGAGGAAGAGGAAATGCGCAAGGGAGAGGAAGTAATTCCAACATGCATGGAGGTCCACTGGCATTAAATCAGTGTGCATATTGAAGGGGAGAGGGTAATTGGCGAGCACAATGTCCACATTTGCAAAATAGAAATGGGAATGGTCAAAGAAGGCAGAACAGAGGTCGCCCGGGAACACATGGATAGGATAGAAATAATAGTATGCAGCAAAACCAGAATAATCAAGGAAATAGCAATCAGAACCAAGATCACAGTCAGACTCCTTACTTCCAAAATCAAAGTCAGCATATAGGAGGTGGGGGCGGAAATATTTTTGATACACAACCAAATACATACTATTCTGGTGATTACACATCAGATGACGTATTGTTTCCCCAATAGGACAGCCCAAGACAGGGGTCAGAACCAGTGTCTATTCCCGTTGACCAGAAAGGACCCTACGTAGAAATGAAAGTTGGGAATAGGGAGCACAGTTTTCTTGTAGATACAGGTGCACAGAAGTGCTCAATAGACCATCACTTGGTTCCAGAAATACCGCTGTCATGGCAAAAGAATGTTTCAGTAGGGTTCTCAGGCACCCCAGTAATTAATCCCGTTTCCCAATCAGTACCAGTAACACTAGGGCCATTCACAGAATATTGTCAGTTTTTGTTGACACAGAATTGTGGTGAAAATCTGTTAGGTTTAAATTTGTTGAAAAAATTAAGTGCGATTATCCATTGTACTCCAGATGGTGTGTTTTTGACAATATCACTGCAGAATATACCAGTGTCCGAGTTCTTGTCCAAACCTCTGCCAGGAGAGTTAAATGAATCACCGACTTGTATATGGGCAATGAATGACAATGATGTGGGATGTTTGAAGATAGAGCCAGTGAAAATTGTTTTGAAAGAAGGAGTAACATTGCCACGTATTCCACAGCATAAGATTTCGATTGAGGGCGAGAAAGCATTGAAAAGTATTGTCTAAGATTTGGTAAAAAGGAATGTGATTGAAGAGATTACAGGTAGCACTTGTAACAGCCCCATTCTCCCGGTGTATAAGAAAGGAAGTATTGAAATACTGTTCTGTTTCATAATTGATTTATGCGCATTGAATAAAGTGGTTGATCCTCAGTTCCCATTGGTCCCAGACGTCACCACAATTTTGACAATGATACCTGCCTCAGCTGCATATTTTAGTGTGATTGACCTGAAAAATGCATTCTTTAGCATTCCAGTACACGAGGATAGCAGATATTTATTTGCTTTCACGTTAGGAGGGCGGTCATTTACATTCACACGAATTCCACGAGGTTACACGGAAAGTCCAAGCATATACAGCAGAGCATTAAAAGAACAGTTAGACATGCGAGAATTACCGGCGGGTTGTATATTATTGCAAAACATAGACGACTTGTTAATTGCTGCTGATACAGAGGAGATTTGTAAAAAGAGTACCGTTTTGTTGTTGTCACATTTAGCAGCACATGGCCATAAAGCGAGTTTGAAAAAATTCCAATATTGTCGAAAGGAGGTGGCTTATTTGGGCTACCTACTTTCGAAAAAGGGGAGAAGACTGACACCAGAAAGGATAGAGTGTATCTCTGGTATGCCTATTCCAAAAAAGCAGAAAGGAGTCAGAGCCATAATAGACTTGGCTTCCTATTGCCGCCAATGGATAGCAAATTCCGCGATGACTGTGAAGCCGATGGTGGCATTGACAAAAAAGGATGTTGTGATGCCTTTGCAATGGAATGAAGAATGCCAGAGAGCATTTGATTTGCTTAAAACTGCGTTGTGCTCTGCCCCAGTTCTGGGCACACCAAATTATGAAAAATGTTTTAGATTGTGTGTGCATGAGAATGAAGGCTGCGGGCTGGCTGTTTTAACGCAGGAACAAGGAGGAAGAAATAGACCATGTGGTTATTTTTCGTCCACGCTGGGTCCTGTAGCATGCGCTTTACCACGTTGTTTGCGAGCTGTTGCAGCGGCTGCTGCTTCAGAGAAACAAACTGAAGGAAGGGTGCTGGGGCACGCCTTAATTTTGATGGTGCCACATGCCATAGACGTTCTCTTAAACAGAACACAGACGCAACACCACACATCTGCCAGATTAACTAGATATGAAATTGTCCTGTTCGCACCAAACATTCAAATTTTGAGGTGTTGCGCTTTGAATCCTGCAGAATTAATGCCACTGCCCAGGAAAGAAGTAGGTGAGAACGAATCACCGCCCCATGATTGTTTAATGGTTACTGAAGAGGAAATGAAGGGAAGAATTGATTTAACAGACACCCCACAAAAAGAGCCAGACGGAGAACTGTTTTGTTACGGCTCCTGTTTTAAATTACCTGATGGCACATCAACTGCTGCCTATGCCATTACGACACAAAAAAGTATTGTAGAAAGCAAAAGAATCCCCTACAACTCTGCACAAGCCGCTGAGATAATAGCGTTAACCAGAGCATGTGAAATTTCTCAAAATCTGAATGTAAACATATATACTGACAGTCAGTATGCCTTTGGGGTGGTATATAAGTGTGGCCGACTCTGGGCTGAGAGGGGTTTCCTGACATCCCATGGAACTAGGATTCAACATGGCCCTTTGATAGTGCGATTGCTGTCTGCACTTACATGTCTGAAGCGACTAGCAATAATAAAATGCGAAGCGCATAAAAAAGTAATATGTAAAGTGGGAGAATGAAACGCATTTGCAGACAGAATTGCGATACAAACTGCCACTGATTTAAGCCCCAAAATGTTAACAGTACAGTCAAAGGAAGTGCCCTGCATGATAGAGAATGGGATAGCTACAGTCAAAGAGATGCAGGCGGACGCAATTGCTGATGAAATACAAAAGTGGGCTGAGGGCTCTGCTGGGTGGACAAGAAGAGTAGAAATTGGATGTTGCCAAACTCCTATGTAACTGCAATGGTCACTATGGCCCACAGTCCGACGCACATTTGTGCAAATAAGATGATTCAACATTTGGCTACAGTGTGGCAGAACACGCACAGAAGAAAAAATACGGAAAGGCTAGTACAAAACCGTATAACGTGTTTAGAACACAATGTTGGAAAAGGAACAGCTACTCCAACAGGTGGTTTTGGCCCCCCCTCCATGCCATTTGAGGTGATCAATTTTGATTTTATAGAAATGGAAAGGTGTCAGAACTTAAAATATGTACTGGTGGTAGTAGGTGCGTTCAGTAAATGGGTGGAAGTATATCCACTGAAAGATTGTACAGCCATGAGCACTGCTAAGGTGATGCTAAAGGAGTACTTTTCACGGTTCGGCCTGCCCCGGGTCATATGGTCAGACAACGGCCCGCATTTTGTTGGCACCGTAATATTACAGATTTGCACAGGTCTTCAGATTGATAAAAGATTCCATTGCGCCAGGCATCTGATAAGTGCGGGTCTTGCTGAACGCCAGAACGGCATATTGAAGAGTACAATTAGTAAAATTTGCACAGGGAACAAGTTGAAATGGACGGATGCTTTGCCTTTAGCTTTGTTGTGCATGCGCACATCTGTGCAAGCGAGGACTGGACTCTCCCCCTATGAAATTGTAATGGGGAGTGTAACGCTCACCTGGTTCCCACGGGGGCGCTGGTCTAGTCTGGATTGCTGTGGCCTCTTCTAGCGTGATGCGCAGGACCCGGAACACCGATTGGACAGGACCTCCAAATCGTGCTTGCCTGGCCCGTAGGAATATCCTTCTGCAGATGAGAAAGGGGATTAACAGTCTGCAGAATAGTGTGCTAGCTCCCCCCTTTCCCCCTTCCCCCTTCGTTCCTCTCTAACTTCCTCCAAACCCCGGTTTAAGCTCACCTTATGGTTTGGAAGGCTGAACTCTCCATCCTGCTTCTAGTGCAGGGGCGCGTGTTCGTCCAGTTACTTCACTGATTTTCAGAATGGCGCTGGCAAAATCCACTTGACTTTCCTGAGCGATGCGCCGTAAGTATGAAAGTTCAAAGTTCAAGTGAGGCCCCCTTTATGTTGTCTTTCTAACCTGTGATCTGTTCTTTATTTCAGGTGCAGAATGAAGGTGATGCGTCGAGGGGTTAAACTGCCGAGTTGAGTAGTGATGAGGGCGATCCCTCTAAATGTCCTTATCATTCCCCAGAAATGTCTCTTGTCCTTTCCCCATAGGGGCCGGGGTACGGTACCTGCCAACGGGGCGGCGCCGACCCGAAATGTGGAAGAAAAGCCGGTAAGTATTTAGGCTGTTAATCAGGCTTTCCTTCTGTGTTCCTTCTGCTCACCTTTTGTTTCTTCCTCTCTCCCCTAGGTGCAGAGATGTGGCGTCCGATGCTGACAGCCACGATGGAGCCGGGAGATGTCTCGAGGACAGGTGAGTGAAGCGTGGCGCTGCAGCGAGCAACGCAATGCTTTTAAATGGAAGTCTTTCTTCAGGGAAGCTGACGAGAAGATTCCGGATGCAGGTAAGAAGTTTGAAATAGTCCTTGGTTTTCACCTTTCTCTTCTCTTCCTTCCTTGCAGGTCTTCCAGGTTCGAGGCGGGCGTGGCTGGAGTCCAGGAGCAGGAGCAGACACGGTGAGCGTTAAGCTGCAGGAAGCAGAACAACGCGAAGCATGAGCTGCTGTCTGGGCGTGGCTTAAATAGCCTCCAAAGAAGTCCCAGGTATGTATCCTTCCCCAACTAGGTATGTATCCTTCCCTGGCCACGCCCGAGTGAAAAAATAGTCCCTATGAAAAAATAGTCCCTTTCAGGTCTCAGGGAGGCCTGAAGCGTGCAGCATGGTCTGCATCAGGTAAGTGCACAAAACACCTCCCTTTATGAGCCTGGCGCCTATGGCGCCAGGACTGATGTCCAACATGAGCCTGGCGCCAAAGACGCCAGGACTGAGTCCAAAGAGCTCCTATAAGGGGCCGCTGGTGCTTTTACCCGAGGGCATGATGCCTGCTTCCGGGGGTGCTGGGCCTGGCCTGGTGCTCCGGGAGTAGGCATCATGACAGCACTCCCCCCCAAGGCCCCTCCCAAGGTCGTTCCTTCTGGAGGTTTCGGTTTGTTTGGGAAATTCCGATGGAACCTTTTTACCAGCCGAGGTGCATGTACGTGATCACTGGGTTCCCAAGACCTTTCCTGAGGCCCGTACCCTTTCCAATCAATTAGATAGAAAAGTTTTGATTTTGAGATCTTAGAATCCAAAATGTTCTTCACCTCGAATTCAGGCTCCCCATCTATCTGAATCGGTTCTGGTGGCTTTGTTAATCTGGTTCCTGGGTGCACTGGTTTCAAAAGTGACACATGAAAAACGGGGTGAATCCGCATGTTAGCTGGTGGATCGAGCTTGACTGCCACTGGGTTGATTATAGCTTTGATCGAGTAAGGGCCTAAATACCTTGGATTAAAAGTTCGAGGCCCCTTGAGTGATAGGTGTTTGGTAGCCAACCATACTTGATCCCCTATTTGGTATGGAGGCGCCTCTCTTTGGTGCAGATCCGCATTCTTTTTGTATTTCCCTTTCGCATGTTGCAAATGTGCAGTTGCATCCTTGAAGGCTTGAGTAATCGTAGAATGCAAATGGTCCACTGCGGGCATTTCAAGGCTCAGAGGTGAGTCCAAGTCTGAAGTACGAGGGTGATGTCCATATAGGGTATAAAAGGGGCTCTGACCAGTTCCAGAGTGTATCGAGTTATTGTATGCATATTCTGCCACCCATAAAATGTCCTTCCAATTACCCTCCGATTGGTGCAACATACATCGTAGATATTGTTCAAGGGTCTGGTTTGTTCTCTCCGTCTGACCATCGGTCTGTGGGTGGTGGCTGGTCGAGAGTCTTACGTCGATTTGTGCCAGTTGACAACACTTTTTCCAAAAATGAGAAATAAACTGGCTTCCCCGATCGGAGACTAGTATGGACGGGAATCCATGCAAATGGATGATATTTTCGAGGAATTCTTTGGCAAGAACAAAGGCTGAAGGTAATCCTTTCAACGGAATAAAGTTGGCCATTTTGGAAAATAAATCCACCACGACCAGAATAGTATTGTAACCATTACAAGAGGGCAGGTCCGTGATAAAATCTAGTGACAGGGTGTGCCAAGGTGCTGGTGGAATGTCTAAGGGCTGAAGAAGACCGGCAGGTCTTGTCTTTTGACCTTTGTTTTGGGCACAAACTCCACAGGACATCACAAAAGATTTAATATCCTTTCGCCAGGAAGGCCACCAGAATTGTCGTTTAACCTTTTCCTCTGTTTTGGCAATGCCAGGATGTCCTTCCATCAGGGTATCATGATGACGGGAAATAACCAGTTCTTGCAATTCCTTTTCTGGCAAAAATAAGCGTCCTTGGAAGTAAGGTAAGCCATCCTTGACTGAAAAGTTAGACCCCTTTTGATCCAATCCTGCAAGGCTGAAGAGTCCAGGAATTGTTTCACTCGTGCTTGAATGTCTTCAAGGGTTTGTGAAGTGGTTATCCCCAAAATTCTTTGTTCGGGAATTATCGGCACAGGTTCTGAGTTTGTGTCTATTTCTTCCATTCCAATTCGGGATAGAGCGTCCGCCTTACCATTCTTATAGCCGGGGCGGTAGGTGATTACAAAATCGAACTCAGCAAAGAACAAAGCCCATCGGAGCTGTCGAGACGATTGAGCCTTGGCATTTTTTAAATATTGTAAATTTCGGTGATCACAGTGATGGTATGCCGGGCGCCGAGGAGATAATGCCGCCAAGCCTTGAAGGCGGACTTAATGGCTAATAGTTCCTTATCGGTGATCGCATAATTTATCTCCGGCGGCGAGAACTTTCTGGACCAAAATGCTACGGGGTGCAGTTGGTTGGTTTCAGGGTCTCTCTGAGACAGGACAGCTCCCATGGCTAAGCTGGACGCGTCGGTTTCGACTATATATGGGAGATCAGGATGCGGGTGCTTCAAAATAGGTGCGGACGTGAACTTAGGTTTCAACTCCTGAAAGGCCTGTTCGGCTTCCTCGGTCCATTCAAAACGTGCAAGAGTGCAGTGATGGGTTGCACCACACGTGAAAACTCCAGGATAAACCTGCGACAAAAGTTGGCAAAACCAAGCATGCTTTGGACAACTTTCACCGAACTAGGTGATGGCCATTTGAGGATGGCATCCACTTTCCGTGAATCCATACGGACCCCTTTATGTGTCAGGATGAATCCGAGAAACTCAACCTCGGTGGTATGGAAAACACCTTTTTCCAGCTTGGCAAACAGTTTGTGCTGGCGCAGTTTCTCTAGGACGGCCCTGATATGCTTTCTGTGATCAGATTCCGAAGAGGAGTACACAAGAATGTCATCGATATACACGACAACACAGACATCGATGAGTTCCCGAAGGACATCGTTCATGAAGAATTGGAAGGCTGCAGGCGCGTTGCACAACCCGAAAGGCATCACCTGGTATTCGAATAGTCCATATTTTGTACGGAAGGCCGTTTTCCATTCGTCGCCTTCTTTTACTCGTACCAGATGATAAGCCCCCCGGAGATCTAACTTGGTGTATACGCAAGCGTCCTTCACCTGGTCAAGGAGTTCAGGGATCAGAGGCAGAGGGTAACGATTTTTAACAGTTATCTGGTTCAATGCGCGGTAATCGATACAAGTTCTAAGGTCGCCTTCTTTTTGAGGCACGAAGAACAAAGCTGAGGATGCCGGGGACTTTGACGGGCGAATGAAACCATTGGCGAGGTATTGATCTAAATATTGTCTCAAATGCAGATTCTCTGGTTCAGTAAGGGCGTAAATCCTGCTACAAGGGGGTTGTGCACCGGGCACCAGATCGATTTGGCAATCGTACGATCTGTGGGGAGGTAACGTGTTGGCCTGTTCCTTTTGGAAAACGTCCTGAAAGTCTTGGTACTCTGGAGGTAGTTGCACGGGGACAGAGGTTACTGATGCTAGATTAATCTTTGGATTTTCTCGGTAGCAGGTTTGTGCACAATCCGGGAAGGTTATTCTCTTTGCTCGCCAATCAATTCGAGGATTATGTGTCTCTAACCAAGGGATTCCGAGAATAAGCTGAAACTGTGGAGCCTTGATTACATCAAACACAACTGCCTCCCGATGGCCATCCGGACCAATAAGAGTCACCTCAGTAGTGGAATGTGTTACTGGTCCAGAGGCAATTTCGGTTCCATCTACTGTGGTGATGACATCTTTGTTGGTTTTAGGACGCAGAGGGAGGTTTATCCTAGAGACCAATTCTCGATCCACATAGTTTCCTATAGCCCCGCTATCGATGTATGCCTTTATAGCATGCAACCGTTTAGGCTGTTCCGGATCTACGAGGACCATTGGCACAATGAAATGCGAGGTCTGAGAGTTCGGTTTCAAGCTCGGCAAGCGGACCCCTACGCTTGCCGGGCGCGGTCGTTTCCCAATACAGAGTTTCCATGGATTTTATCAGCGGCTCCTACCACCTTCTTGGGCGGCTTAACCGGGCAATCTCGTAGAAAGTGTCCAGAGGACCCACAATAAAGGCATAATTGCATCTGTCGTCTTCTTTCCCGTTCTTTTTGAGTTAGGGGTCCTTTAACACCTCCGATTTCCATTGGCTCCGAGGCATCAGCCCCCTTGGGGTTAGCGTGGGTCTTGGCCAACACCCGGTTTTCAAACTTGGACCGATCTGCTTTTCTGTTTTGCAGCCTGTGATCCAATTGGACCACTAAGTCTATATATTCAGTGCATTCTTGGGGCGGATTTACAACTTGTGCCAGGACATCTTTAAGTTCTCCGCGTAGACCTCGATAGAATAACGTGATTCTTTTATCCTCTGGCCAACCAGTTTCCACAATTAGTCTATTGAAGGTTGCAATGTAGGATAGAAGGTCTTGATTGCCCTGTCGCAGAGATAGAAGTTCGTCATCCAGAGCCTGTCCCTGGGAGTGTTGAGCAAATAACCTTTCCATGCTTGTTTGAAATCCTTGAAAATCACAAAGAATCGGGTCATCTTGAGTTACCAGAGGGACTGACCAATCGGCAGCACAGCCGCTGAGATATGACAACACAAAGGCTACCTTGGTCTGATCATTAGGGAAGGCCCCAGGTCTGCATAGGAAGTGCAAACGACACTGATTCATGAATACGGCGAATCGTTTGGGGTCCACAGCAAAGCGTTCAGGTGGGGCCAGCGGCATGTTTCCAGGTAGATTAATCTGCACCGGGTTACTGGAAACCACAGGAGCGGGGTTCCCCCCAGAACCGGGTAAAGGAGTTTGTCCAGCTTCACCTTGCAAAAGCTGTCTAGCCAGGTCATCAGCTCTATCCTTTATTACAATCACTTCCCTCCTGAGGGCACTAGTCTCTTGATGAGCGGTGTGTACTTCGGCCCGTAATTCCCCCAGTAATTGGGCCAACTGGTCAGTTTCGGAAGTTTCCATAGCGCCTGGGTGGGAATTTGTAGGAAGGCTTCGCGTTCTGTAACGCTCACCTGGTTCCCACGGGGGCGCTGGTCTAGTCTGGATTGCTGTGGCCTCTTCTAGCGTGATGCGCAGGACCCGGAACACCGATTGGACAGGACCTCCAAATCGTGCTTGCCTGGCCCGTAGGAATATCCTTCTGCAGATGAGAAAGGGGATTAACAGTCTGCAGAATAGTGTGCTAGCTCCCCCCTTCCCCCTTCGTTCCTCTCTAACTTCCTCCAAACCCCGGTTTAAGCTCACCTTATGGTTTGGAAGGCTGAACTCTCCATCCTGCTTCTGGTACAGGGGCGCGTGTTCGTCCAGTTACTTCACTGGTTTTCAGAATGGCGCTGGCAAAATCCACTTGACTTTCCTGAGCGATGCGCCATAAGTATGAAAGTTCAAAGTTCAAGTGAGGCCCCCTTTATGTTGTCTTTCTAACCTGTGATCTGTCCTTTATTTCAGGTGCAGAATGAAGGTGATGCGTCGAGGGGTTAAACTGCCGAGGTGAGTAGTGATGAGGGCGATCCCTCTAAATGTCCATATCATTCCCCAGAAATGTCTCTTGTCCTTTCCCCATAGGGGCCGGGGTACGGTACCTGCCAACGGGACGGCGCCGACCCGAAATGTGGAAGAAAAGCCGGTAAGTATTATGGCTGTTAATCAGGCTTTCCTTCTGTGTTCCTTCTGCTCACCTTTTGTTTCTTCCTCTCTCCCCTAGGTGCAGAGATGTGGCGTCCGATGCTGACGGCCCGATGGAGCCGGGAGATGTCTCGAGGACAGGTGAGTGAAGCGTGGCGCTGCAGCGAGCAACGCAATGCTTTTAAATGGAAGTCTTTCTTCAGGGATTCTGGCGAGAAGATTCCGGATGCAGGTAAGAAGTTTGAAATAGTCCTTGGCTTTCACCTTTCTCTTCTCTTCCTTCCTTGCAGGTCTTCCAGGTTCGAGGCGGGCATGGCTGGAGTCCAGGAGCAGGGGCAGACACTGTGAGCGTTAAGCTGCAGGAAGCAGAACAACGCGAAGCATGAGCTGCTGTCTGGGCGTGGCTTAAATAGCCTCCAAAGAAGTCCCAGGTATGTATCCTTCCCCAACTAGGTATGTATCCTTCCCTGGCCACACCCGAGTGAAAAAATAGTCCCTATGAAAAAATAGTCCCTTTCAGGTCTCAGGGAGGCCTGAAGCGTGCAGCATGGTCTGCATCAGGTAAGTGCACAAAACACCTCCCTTTATGAGCCTGGCGCCTATGGCGCCAGGACTGATGTCCAACATGAGCCTGGCGCCAAAGACGCCAGGACTGAGTCCAAAGAGCTCCTATAAGGGGCCGCTGGGCTTTTACCCGAGGGCATGATGCCTGCTTCCGGGGGTGCTGGGCCTGGCCTGGTGCTCCGGGGGTAGGCATCCTGACAGGGAGGCCCGCTAATGTTTGGTGTGCACCGCAGCCCAAGCAGTTGAATGAAGTAGAATATCCTGTGCTTAGTACATATTGTTACATCTTAATACAGAAGCTTCATTTGATTCATCAGCAGGTGCAGGAGGCTCTTCCTGTCAGATATACTGGTTCAGGGCACTCTCTGCAACCAGGCGACTGGATCCTTGTAAAAAAACTTCGAAAGAAAGTCATTGCTTGCACCAAGATGGCGTGGGCCCTATCAAGTTCTCCTGGCAACGCAGACAGCGGTCCGTGTAGACAGTAGGAAGGATACATGCCACGCATACTAAAAGAATTCCATCGCCATTGAAAGAACTGCTGATCCAGATGACAAGGAAAAGACAGCTGCCTCCGAATCGAAGGAAATTGTCACCATTTCTCTACCACAAAATCTGCCTGAACCTGATACAAAGCCTGAAAAGATTGATACAAAGGAGGAAGGGCTAAGAGTGCCCCAACCTCATCCAGCACAACCTGCATCGCTGCAGGTTGACACAAAACCTGCATCATCGCTGTGGCACCTACCATATCTCGCTGCGCCGCAGGCTGGCTTCGAGCCTGAATCTGGAAGTGCACAAGCTTTATTTGACGATCTCACACTACCCGGAGCAAGACGGTACAATCTGCGTCCTCGAAATAGGAAGTGATCAGATCTTCGTTTCATTTTCTTTGTTGCCTCTATTTCCCATCACGGATGAAGTGGGAACCGGAGGCCTAGGGGAGAGAGGCGTGGGAGTTGTGCAAATCTGACAGCTCAGGAACGCGGCTCCCCGGTGCTATTTTTGGAAACAAAATCCGTGTGTTGATCACCCAGTGCGAACGAGCGGGGCTCATATGGTAAAAAGGCAATTGATGATTGCTCCGGAGTTCTTTGAGCAATGTGCAGAAGCACGATAATCTTGCCCAACGTTTACAAATCCAAGCTTCCGAGAACTGGCTTAAACACTTTGTTAACATTTCCGAACCTACTGATATTTCAACGAGTGCAGCGGTGAGAGGTATTCACGATGAACATTGTTGGAGAAGAAGAATTAAGAAAATGCCTGTACCAGCTTCTGCCCCCTCCTGCACCAATGCTGATAATGTAGTGAATATAGAGACTGTAAAATTGCCGAAAAATAATTGCCGTAAAAGGTGTATGCTAACCATCACTATAATCATGTCCGTTATGAGTATATTAGCACAATAGTCGTGGTATTTTGGTATTTGGAAGAGATACATCCATTGGGAATGTTTTTGCCTATTAGAAATATTTCTCTCACTGAAAGCCCGGTCCATGTAATTTCCTATACTTTGTCCCCGATGGAGGAAAGACACAGAGAAGGTTATGGAAATAACACGTTACTTCTGATAATGAATATGACACATGCAATTCTGAGAAAAATCAATTGTTGGGTGTGTACCCATATACCGCAACATGGTGGGAAGGGAATAGGTTGGTATGTGCAGCCATTGCTGTTAAGCTCTGCATGTTACGCATCCCTAAATGCACTATATTATGGGAAATGGAATAAGAGTGAAACGGGTCAATTATATAGGACAAACATGGACGAATTTGAAGAAGTAGTAATGAAACCTGTAGGTTGCTCTATATTTCACAAAACAAGACCAATAACACCAGTAGTAATGCCACAAGATAGATTATATGTGCCATATAAATCATCTGTAATCACGTTTCACATGAACCCAGAAGGGAATAAAGATACAGTGCCCCCTCCTATACAATAAATTACAGTCCTCGCTCTGTTCCTTTTTGCCTGAAAAAGAAAGGCTCCTATTCAGTAGGAACATTCACCAGGTGTATGAACATTGCAATCCTTGAGAGAGAGGAAGAACCAGTATACATAGGCGATCCTGTCTATTTCAGATGTGGGGAAAAAGCTTATCCCTGGTTGCTGAGAAATTGGGGAGGTACTTGTTACTTAGGGATTCTATTTCCATGGTTATTTCTTTCAAAAACATCAGACATAGTAAAATTGTCTAGATCAAGGCCGTGGCAAAATGAGGAAGGAGGATTGATTGCAGAAGATATAGCAAAATCATTCATACCATTTTGGGGTCAAGCTATAAATTCATATAACAGAAGACAACTGTGCAGAATTTTAGAGAAAACAATAAATGGAACAACGGATATATTGTATAATATGACCCTAGAGGAAAAAGCAATCAGACTAATGACACTTCAAAATAGGATGGCTCTCGACATAATTTTGGCTGATCGCGGAGGAGTTTGTAAAATCGTGGGGTCATCGTGTTGCGTATTTGTAAGTGACTCCTCCCCTACGATTTTTTAACCGATAAAAAAATTACACGTCCTGAGCACTGAACTCCATCCTCCAGAAGGTAGTTGGGAACATAAGCTCCTGGTTTTGGGAATTATTACGCTCATGGGGATGGAAATTGGTTGCAATTTTTGCTGCAGTGTTCAGAGTTTTCTTAACATGTTGCTGTTGCATACACTGTCTACCAATAATTTGCACTGAAGTAAATGATGAATGCATACATATGGTGACACAGAAAAGAACACCTGGACTGAATTCAAAAACAAATCATGAAATGAAAACAGTAAAAGAATTCATGTCAATCAATGTTGAGGACAATGATGACGATTATAGTAGTATGCAGAGTTCAGAATCGTATACCTGGTCAGAGGAAAACGCCCTGTTTGCATAAAGGCTTTATACCTCAATATGCGTCAGCTATGACATCATCCTACATGGCAAATAGTAAAAACCTATTGGGCAGAGGGATATATTAAAGGAACATATCTACCTACAGCTTCTTTATGTGTTAGTAACATCATTGGCTGCCCCTTATCAGGTAGGCATGACTTGAACAACCTCGAACTAAGTGCAGTACAGATAATAGAATAACAGCAGCGAACTGGCTTCTGCAACAATGTATAGTCCATCATCACATAGCCCATTCTTATTGGTTGGCACCCTATTCAAACCTTGGACATTTGGCTCGTTAGCAGCATGTAAGCAAAACGAAACCCAGGTGCAGAGAAAAACGTCAGACAACTGCCCACTTTGCTAATTAGCCTACCATCGCTCATCAGTTAGGCCCTAAGCTAAGGTCTCTTCTTTGTATTTGACTTTGCTGCCTGTTCTCTTCTCCAGAACATTTAAGGGGGTGGAGCTACATTGCTATCTTTATCTGGAGCCTTATGAATAGGCCTTGTTTTCTGGTCTTGGGCCATGTGCGAGGAAACCATTCTGTCCTTTTATTTAGTGCTATTTGATTCAATTGTACTGGGTGCTATTACACTTCTTGGCCTTTGGAGATGTGGTTGCTCTGTCTTGCATATGCTTTCTGCATCTTTAATTGTCCAATATTTGGCACTTGCAAATGTTTACTCCTTTGCTTAATCTAAGAGAAACATTTCTTACGTACATGGTTATCCTCTTTGACTTTGCTTCTCACTGTGGCATCCTTCATCCATGGCCAAACAAATATTCTTTGTTCTTGCACAAATTTGTATTTCAGTGCCTGACAGCTCTTCAGCCTCAGTCTCTCTCCTTGGGGTTTTCAGCTTACTATTACACAAAACCGATGTCCATCTTCTCTTCATGGCTGCTTTACCTGTATTGTATGTTCTACTGTAGCAAGGTTCTATATGTCTGATCTACCTTGTGTTTCTGCGTGTATACATTTTCGACATTTCCTCATACTTATTTTCTCAGTATATATGATTTCTTTGCATTTGCATATATGTTTACTTCATTACTTCCGTTACATCTGCATTCATCAAGTGCATCCTTGCGTCTTCTCCTTGTGACGTCACTTTACACCTGTCAGACTTTACTTACAGTTCTCCTATGTTCAGTGTGTCTGCAAACTTTGTTCCATCACTTCAGTTCGAGGGTACATTTGATGCAGTTGTCTGAGATCATGACGTCTTTCATATCTTTGATGCAGTATTGAGACAATACCAGGTGTCATGCACAGTGCTTTCTTGCTGCTCTTCCAATATGACGAAGGTGAGGGCGTTGGCTCCAGGAGTGACGTGTACATCACCTTCTCTACATAAGCATCTGGCTTATTATAGTGGTCTCCTGGACCCAGTGATGTAGGGACATTTTAAGTGCAAAAAGGCTCTGGTATCAGCAAGGTTCCAAATACAGAAATCATCCACTATCACAATGGGTTGCCAAGTAATTCTATAGATAGAGCACACAGTTTTTGCAATACTAGAGAAATCATAGAGTACACTCACCACCCAGCAGGCATTGGGATATGAGATCATCCTATCAAATTCCTCCATTCACATTGTAAGGTGTCACATTGTCAATCCAACCAGTGCAGGCAAACAATCTGGTGTATGATTGCCCCACTTATGAGGGTAGGGGGTAGAGCACTGGAAAAGCTAGATTTCTGCACTGATCATACTGGTCGTAGAGGGTGGGTCCTGCTGCCGGTTCGTGGGTTCTCAGGAGACAGTGCCCTTCTGTCCCAATTGTTTAGTAGGGAATGGTTTGTGGGAGCCGCACGCACCCGGGCACTGGATATTTAATGCTTGGAGTTTGTCCAGTGGATATTTAATGCTTCGAGTTTGTCCAATTCAATTGAATATATAGAGCACGAGAAATGAGCAGTATTGTCAACTCAATTGGTTATGAGTGCTGTTTTATTAACACATAGGGTGCTGTGAGAAACCTGAAGGTGTCTCACCCGCTATTCCCCACAAGGATAAAAGGCAGAGCACGAAATCACACTATGAGCAAGGTAAAACACACGAGGAAGCAGCAGTTCCAAGATGTCAGTTTAATACAAGCTGGAAGATGGCAAGAGCTAAGAGGATTGGAAGGAGGGAAATACCCTTCACCTTTTCACCGACAAACCACATCTCCCATGAGCCTTCAAAAATAGAAAGCGTAAGACCCGGAATAGAAGCTAAAGAATCCTGCATTGTGTGTCGGAAGTACCCGGGGCTCTCCCGCGTCGATAGTCAAGACAAGGAGAGGCAATTGCTGCTCTGGTACTGTCCTTAGCTCCTACAACAAAGCAGCACAGCCGGTGAGTTGGGGAGACGAATACCAAACCTGTCATATGGGGGGTAAACAGTAGGTCCGAGAATGACTGTACCAGGTAATAACCACTGACCTGAATCAGACGAGGCAGACATATAAAAAAAACTTCCCTGGGAACCCTGTCTCCCTCAACCTGTGTGAAGGGAAAATGAGAAGAGCCGAGGTCCCAGGGAAACCCTATGGGGCAAAAAACCCTGATGGCAGGATTTGGGTGCGGTGTACCAGCGTGTCTCTCCAGGCAGAGTACTTGTAAGTTGAAGGCTTCTCCGAAGGATCCGGTAGGCTGTGTCTTTAGAGGGCACAACGGGACAGGAAACAGAAGGTTGCTGTTGATTCAGGAGTTCTAAATGACAATTAAAAAATTTGTCAAAGTAGGAAATCAGACGGAAAGAAAGCATACAGATATGAGCACCGGGTAATAACCTGTTCTTTAGATCGTGTGAAACCTCATAGATAGAATGACAAGGAGTAGCCGTGGAATCAGAGGTAAGTGGGTTTGCAACTGTTCTCATGAGTATTTAGTCTGGGGCGGCAGGAAAAGATGATGTTACTAAAGCGGGGCTTGAGGGGACGTAATATCGATATGATACACACTGACCGTTCTTACGTATATAACTGGTGAAAGGGGAACCGAAAGAGAACCGCAGGAGCGAATATTCTGCAGCTTGTTTGTCAACAGCGTGATGCTGGACAAGCACAGGGACCTCAGAGAGGAACTCGTACAAGGAGAAACGCAGAAGTAATCCAGTGGCGTTTCTTTACAGAGAAACCTATTGGGGCGGAAGAGTAAAGTAAGTGATGATGGTAAGGAGTGAAGCAAGGGTTCCCTAGGAAATGCACTTACGCAGTTTCTGGTGATGGAGTAGCGACGCAGCGAGCTGGAGTCCCGTTCTTCAGTTAAGCTGGGCCAGAAGGCAGAATGGGCGGAGCACATTCGGAACCTAGCACATTCAATGACCTGAATGAATGGGGAGGCAGAGCAGCCATCTTGAGAGAGGCAGAATGTAGAGAAGCCACATAGCGCACACTTCTCCGGCACAACCAGGACCAGCGCCTTTAAGGGGTCATGAAAAGACCGGCCTGTGTGAAAATCAAGGTTGCAAGCGGCAACATTGTATGAAGAAGATTATTAAGACAGCAGATAAGTGAATGAACTTCTGAAGCTAAAATATGATACTGTAGACAGAGTGGTCTGGCATCCCATGGGTGCTCATTCGAAGGTCTCTGTTAGGTATCCATCTGGAAGGGTGTGAATGTTAAATGAAAGTGAAGTGTGAAATCGAAGTGGTCCTGCAACGGATCAAAACAAACCCTGTGCACATTCGAAAATCTTTGATATTTTATGTAAAATTTACATTGGTCCAAGCCTGGCTGAGGTAGACTAATGGTATAGAAGGGATCAGAGCGCAGCAGAGTGGGATCCGGGGTGAACCGTGAGTCACCCCAAAAAGGGAAGAACCTACAAACATTGTGAGCAAAGTGAAAAGTGAAAGACAGTTTTGAGCCCAGCAGAGGGAAGCCTACAAGTATCTGAGCCCAGTTAAGGGGAATCCAGGGTGGATATTGAATCAACCGATGTGAATACTTGTGAAAATCAGAAAGGGGAAAAGAACTGGTTGTATATCTGGTTGCATCAGGCCCTTTGAGCCAAGAGACTTCGAGACGCAAGGAGACTTATGCTCTGGAAACCCTGATGCTGATGAGTGAACTGTAACCTTGTGCTATAGTAGCCAGAGACTGTGCAATGCTCAAGTGAACCACCTTGGTCTGTGCTAAAAACACAGAGAAGGGAGGCCAACGGGTGAAAACCTGACATATAATTTTTGAACACTTCTTTCTAGTTCATAACTTAATTTCCCCCACTATTTTGTATTTAGAGGTAAGGATCGGCAATAGGTTTTTTAGTATAGGCCCTTTTATTTGACAAGACACCACTAGGACTGCATTATTATTATTTGATTGCTGTAACTTGCTCCCATCTGTAGATTTAGGTTTAGATAGACGTTTATCATGCCCTGTTTGAATATCAATAAACACCCTTAAACTGTGGTCACTTGTGTCTGTCTTACTGTTGATACCATGCCTTTCTTGCAGTGCCAACATGTGTTTTGACCCAACAGGAGTCTTTATCAAGGCTGCAGGGATTCAATAGTAATGAGGTGTACATTTATTGCATTATGCTGGACAAATAGTGAGGAGATAAGGAGAATGATGACCAATTTGTCATTGTGACAAAAGAAAGTGTGCCTGAAGTGACACCGGCGCAGTGGTGTCCCAAAGGACATATTAGTGATATGTGATAGGCAATAGTGATATGTAGGTGGTAGCTGCATATCATGTATAGAGTTGGCAGTTGTGGTTGGTTAGAAATGGACATGAGGACAAGGTTACATGAGTGAGAGTGTTTGTCATATCATTGTTGATACATTTACATTGGTTACATTGTTTGTTACACTTAGTAGTTGCACAGTACACAATTGTTACGTTAAACAGGGGGAGAATGAAATGCACCATGGGAGAAAAGCAGAAAGTGAACGGTTAGTAGCATCATGTATCCGGATAAGATGTGTGAACTGCTTGATAGCCCCTCGAAGATAGTGTGTCTTACCAGGTTGTAAGTAGTTCAGGGCATTTGTGCCAGGTGATAAGCTCCAATGTGGTGGCTCTGCTGTGTAGTAAGCTGTTGGAGAAAGGGGACTGCACTGAAGAACTAGGGCACATTAAAGAAGATGCACTCTGGGAAGGGAGGGTGCTTTTCGTTGATGGTTCCTCAATCATTAACCAGAATGACAGTGTCAGGAGAACAGTGGCAGCGGTACTGGGTATGGAGCAAGGAGAGTACATGGTGTTGGCGCAAGTGCTCCTACCCCAATGTAATTATGCACAAGAAGCAGAACTTGTGGCCCTAATAAGAGCATTAGAATTTTCCTGGGGATTTCCCACCACCATTTACTCTGACTCAGCTTACGTCACATCCACAGTGCCCTCAGGTCTCTCAAGATGGCACTGGAGAGGGTTAAAAAAATCAGACGGCATAATGGTTCAACATACTGTGCTACTGTTTAGGCTTATATGTGCATTATCCCACCCCACAGCAGTATCAGTGGTGAAATGCAGAGCTCAAACGAACAACCATAGACCCCATTTTCCCGTGGCAATAGTGTGGCAGACTCTGCTGTCAAAGAAGCAGCATACCTGCACACTCCAGATGACACAGAATACCCGTTCCTTGAACTTTCCCTAAAGCAGGTGGACAAATACAACAATGTACAATTCCCTTTCCGTAGCTCAGCTCATCGAGTTACAAGCACAAGCACCTGAAGAAGAAAAAGAAGTGTGCATAAAAATAAGGTGTTCCTTTTCTCCTATTGATCGCATTTGTTGACAAAATAGTTCAGGGAAACCAGTAATGCCCCTAGCACTGCTCACCATCACCCGTGGCCAACTGCATTTCCCAGCACATACATCCAAGGAATAATTCACTGCAGACTTACAGGAAGAATGGTTTATTCCAAACCACCAAGAGATCCTTACTGATTTTGTAGCCAACTACATTTTTTTTTATTTTTGTATTATTGTTTTTAGTTTGAAAATCAAACTTTTACAATATCATTTCTTTCTTTACTTGTATATGCATTAACAGTCTTACAAAAAAACTAAAATACTTAATATCACAAACAAAACATAGCACCAATATATCATTCTTACAAACACATATGTTAAAAAAACACTATTTTCCATGGCATGATCTACTGATTTTTGTGCAAGAGTGCAAACAAACTATAGCTTACAGAACTGTACAAATATATGAAATCTTATTTATCCTCTCCATAAACACCACAGTGTAAAAAGCAATATAATATAAATAGATAATAAAATAGAAATGACAAACAATCTAACTATCAAACCGCTAAAATATATACCCATTGACTTACGAACATGATTTAGACAGTAACATACAAAATTTCGATTGACTAGTTGTCTATTCAAAAGTTCTGCGGTCTCTTTGTGTCTGCTGTGACATTCGATAAAAACAGATACAATAAAAATACATTACATTACATACTAGTACACATCATATACTAACATTAATACCTTGAAACATGAAAAGACAGGTTAAAAGGATCATCACTACACTCTTCTTATGTATTAGTTCAACCTCAAATGCGAGCAAAAATCATGTCATAAGTGAATAGAGTACACAAATGGCACAGCCAGTACCAAAAGTGAACCTTGTGTACACAGTTAAATATTTAAAAAAAAATTCAGTTAATTCGTAATGAATCATTTTTAAGAATCGAGTTAAAGCAAGAACTAGAGAATGGTTCTCCCCTCACATACATCTTACCCACAATAGTTCTCTCGACAATGAGGTATCTCCATAATAAAAGGTGCCTAAAATCAAAACTCTATTTGTCTCAAAGAAAGGACAATAAAAATAAGATTTAATGTTTACACCTGTTGTTCGTATGGACAGAAACGACAGTCAGCTGAGTTGCAGACATCTTTACTGTTTTTCCAATGTTTTATTCTAACAAAAGTTGGAAATTGATTCAATTTAAATCTTAAATACACATTGCAGGCCTTTTTGGAGGGGAAGAGTTGAAGACAAGATAACCGTGGAATACTTTTTGAGAGAAAAAGAGCATATTCCTTATAGCTATTGGAAGTGCAAATGGTTTCAACAGTGAAATGGAATTGTATCCATAAAGTTTATTGTTTACATACGCAGGTCGCTTGCATAAGTCATCACAATTAGCATAGATCTTTTCCAGTAGCACTATCATATTATCTTCAAATTTTGAAATTGATGGTGGATACTCATCTTTTATCATATTGGACACATCCTCATAAAGGGAGTTGCGGGGGCGGGGGTGATTTCATTTTGGTATAGTTGGACAGCAATTTCCAAGAAGATTTAGATGATAGAGCTGAAATACCAAGTTCATGTCTTAACAATGAGTTGGGAAGTGAATTAGCTAAGCGTAAGAGTCTGCTTCCAAGTTTTGCCCTGTATATGATCAAGAATGGTTTCTATATTCAATAGGCACATGTCCAAGCTGTATAAAATGATCGCGTCTACCTTAAGACTGTAAAAGTCTAGCACTGGCAGCATAGAATATTCACAATTTTTTTTATAGATAACCTTCATCTGTGAGATGAGTGGGATTATTTTCTGGTTGATGGCAGCACTCCACATGTTTAGAGAAGAGACATTGCACTGGTTGTTTCCCAAATATCTCAGTACTAGCGACCGTTGAATAGGTTCACCCTCTGTGGACCAATGGAAATTACATATTTTCTTTCTTTCTATTAGCAAAGATTTTGATCCTAAATTTTGTAGCATTGGAATGCTGGTTTAGTTTTTTGGCATAGATAAAGAATTTCGGTAATTTTGTCTGCAGGCCAAAAGGTGATCTATCTAAAAGTATAATATCATCTGCAAATGCCATCTATTTCATTTGAAGATGGCCAAGCTTTACAGGAAAACCAGCATTATCTGACCAAATTTCATCCAAATCTGAGATATATGAGTTAAAAAGGGTGGATGCTAAATTACAACCCTGTTTTACCCCAACCTGTGTGGCAATGGGGGGACTCAGTGCTCCAGCTATAGTAATCCTAACTCTATAGCATGTATTGGAATGCATTTTGGATATCATAGAAATCAACTACAAAGGGACACCCAACCTATGCATTTTGTCCCATATCAATGGACGCCATGTATACTGGTCCAGTATTGACTAATTTAGAGCGTTCAAGAATATGTGCTAAAACTGTTGCATTTAGACTCGTGCCCATCTCTTTGCAGAAGCCTACTTGAAACTGAGACAAGATATCATGTTCTAAGATATTACTTTCCATTTCTCTGAGGATGAGCATTGCAAAACCCTTGGCAGATACATCCATTAAAGCAATGGGGCAAAAGGTGGTGGCTAGGATGGATCACTTTTTTAAAATATAGGAATAATAATTGAGGTGAGCCAAAACTGCGGAATAATGTTTGATTTGAAGATATTATCAAATTTGATCTTAAAGATAGAGGCCCATAATACAGGGTCAAGTTTGATGATGCAGGCAGGGATACCATCCGGTCCTGCAGCTTTGGAATATTTCATTTTTCTTTGTGCCCCTCAATATCTTTAACAGACCATTTGCAGGTACCAGGAGTTAATTTAGAGTTAATCGACATATTTACATTGTAATATTCAATCGGCAACTTAAATTTGTCAGGCATACATGCTGTCCAGGTATCTGAGGAAATCGAGGAACTCAACATTGAGGTGGCTGCATGATCAGAATTTCTCATAATACTCCATACAGACCTTTTATTATTTGCGCATAGTTTGCAAACCATCTTTTGGTTATAGATTGTTGAAGTGATTAAATCTTATATTTATACTTCTGACAGATTACTTTCTTCATGCTGAGATAGGTTGTGCTGGATGCAGCAGTAACCTTGAGCGATCTTAGTTGTTTGTTTTTCCTCTCGTTTTATCTTAGCGATTTCGCCATTACATACGTGAGTATGACGCCTGTTGTTGGTCTGACTATGCACCAACTTCTCAAGTAGAATTTTAATTGTCTTGTTATTCTTCGCTTCCACTTCATGAATGTTAAGACCATAGTCTAATTCATTTGTGCCCAAAATAATTTCTTTTTTAACCATTTCATTCAGTTTAAAGCAGAGTTTGTTGTTCCAACGAATAGAGACGGTGGGCCGGTCAACTACTGCCAGTGGAAGTTCATTAGAGCCATTATAGGTTAGAATTGGTATCTTGATCTTCACATATATGATCAAGTGATCACTTATTCCAGGATTACTAGTGGTCACTTGATCACAGAAAGCAATGAGACTGGAGGAGACTGCAAAATAGTCTATGAATGATTTCTTCGCCCCACTATGCCAGGTGAAGCTATTCTTATTGGAGTCTGTGGAGATAAAATGGATATCCCAGTCTGAGAGGAATGAGTTCCATTTATTACCTCTGGAAATCGACAACGCTTCATTATTAGGTTTATTGTTCGAAGAAGTAGACATGGAATTGTGTAGGCAATTGCAATTAAAGTCACCACCAATTAAAAACTAGTAAAACAACATTTCATTCTAAGATTTTCTAACTGGATTCTAGTAAATACAAATAAACAACATGTGGCATTGTGATGAGCCTTGAATGAATATATCAATAAACAGCATATCGTCCAGGACCAAGAATAATAGCATGGCTAATCCACCCAAAGGTCTGCCAGAAGATCCAATGTTGGCAGGAGATAAAAAAGTAGAGTATCCATTCATAACAAACTGTTGCAGTTTCATGATCTCTTGGACGAATATCACATCAGGATGATTATTGGAAGTTAGCGAATGTATCCATTTATTCATATTTTTGCAACCACACAAATTCCAAGAAGCAATTTTAAGGCAATATAGGCTACGCTTGCACAGCTGGATTTTTAGCTGGTAATAGATTTTTCATTAGCGGCTCAAGCCAGGACCAATCTATTATAATAGCTGACAGTGAAGCACATTGTGATAAGTGAACCTTGTCGTTAATTTTCGATTTAGGAATGTTTGAGGATCTATTATCAGCCACTGACAGCAAGGGAACGAGGTTTTCAACAAATGTTACAGCTTCCTCTTGGGATTTGAAAAAATGTGGTAGCAGTCCTATAGAGATTAAATCTGGTTTGTATTGCCAAATCATTTTGGTAATTATTTCGGACTGCAATTTCCAAATCATACGGTTGTTGTTATGAATGCTGAGAGTGATCCACTAAATGTCATTCGAAATCAGCAGTCTAAGAGGGAATACAATTGAATGGCTGTAAAATAAAATACTGATTGAGTCTTTGCCTCCAATTTATATCAGGGTCGCTTTTCCATCCTATTATGTTAATAGAATCCGGATTAATATCAGTTGAATTGGTTTCAACAGATCTTTCATGTTTGTGTTGGTCAACATCACCATAGGTTTGGAATTTGCAAGCTCTATCACAGGTGCTGTTTCATGCTCGTGGATAGAAGAGGGATTGATTATGAAAGGATTAGTATTGGGTATTGCAATAGTGGATGTATCAGATGTAAATTTCTTATTGCTAAATTCTACAGCTGTCACTGAGGTAGATGTTCTGGTCACATTCTTTTTGTTAATAAGAGGTAGAAGTTGGAAAGTTGTGTTTGTTTGGTAGCACCTGAGGCTGACATTGAGTCAGAAAAGGGCTTTGTGGCATCTGAAGATGTGGGGTTGATAGGTACATTTACATTTTTACCTTCCTGTAGTTGTGATTCAGGTTTTTTCTTTTTTATTCCCGTAGAGTTTGTAGATTAACAGACATGCCAGAATTAGCAGCAATTTCAAACTCATTATCTTGGAGCTGCAGTGCTGATTTGCTTTCCTGGCTCAACTGATTCAAGTCTAATAGCACATCCTCAGCGGATAAAATGCAAATGTTTTTTACATAGGTTTTGTGACCCTTAAGTGCTATGTTTTGTTTTTTAGTTACAGCATCTTTTTGACTCATTCTACTGATCCTTCAATTTTGTGAATGATTTTCAAGTCGTTTTGCACGTCGTGATAGATAACGATTAGAAGTGTTCAAGTCTGGTGAAGTTGTCGGGTCACCGGCCATTACTAGACCAGTAGAGTTTCGACTCTCGTCTCATTCAATTATGTTGGTCAAGGCTGTTGAACTATCAGCCTTGTCACCTGGAGATACTATTCCTGCATCTTGAGACAGTGCCAGCTCCGGAACATTAGAGTAAGTTATAGTGTTGCTATTTTGTAGCTTCATGAGCTGCGACTCATTTGCTATAGGATAACTCTAATGAGCTTGTTGGCATTGTATTGTTGCATAGGGGCACAGGGTTGGCAACTTTTTAGTGAGGTCGATTATGTTATCTCTGTTTTCTGTTTGTGTAGTAATAGAGCGTACACGTAAATTAACTGTTTGAGAGGATGCTGCCGTTGTAGACAATTTGTTTGCATGTATATTCTTACATACAGTGTGTTAGTATAGATTCCTGAGTAAACAAAAATCCCTCTATTTTATTCATTTTATGCAGAATATCCGAGTTCGAGGATTTCATGTCTCTAATTTCGACATGAGTAACATCATGGCCTTTGTCTATTAGATTAAGTATTCTGGTGAGAACAGGAAAAGAATAGTTGTTCATATGATTGGAATCTTGTAGGTTGTTAACGTCTGCCATGGAAATGTTCGGGAAGTGTTCATTGGGAACCTGCGATGGATTCACCCTTTTGGTTGAATGATAATGCTCATGCTGAGTTTGATCTACATTATCGATGACTGAACTCTGGAAATTATGATTGGGAGAGCTGGCTGAAGGAGTAGGTAGGGGATTAGATGCACACTGTCCCAGATTGTAAGGCGAGCCCCTTGAGTTAACATCACTCAAGTGCTGTTTGTGAAGGTGCACCTTCTCCAGTCCACCTGTAGACATTACAACAGGAGTGGACGGTCCCAAGGAAAGTCTTACTCTTTTTTCTAATTCCGCCATGACTGCTGGTGCCATCATGGAAATGTCGGCAGTAGGATCAATAGGTAAATCCCGTGGAATAGAGAGGGTGGAGAAACCTGCCCCAATTTCATGTAGGTTAAGGGAGTTATGCATGGCAGAGAGTTCCATATCGTGTAGCTCATGCAAAGCAAATGATTTGGAATGAGTTTTGAGGGCGCATGGACTGTGTATTTGGGCCCGGGTTTGGGAAAATGCAAACTCCTGACATTTGAACTCTTTTGCAGAATCTCCTGTGTTAGGTCCCTCATTAGGGTTCTTTGCAAGAAGAGGTAAGATGGACGGTTGTAAGTCAACCTTCGAAGCATAACCCTCTGCATTGCCATGTAATCGAGCCTTCGTGTTATCGGAGGCACTAGATGACAAGTCTGGACAGAACTGCCCACGTCTTAAACCTCCTGGCATAAAGGGAGGATATAAATCACTGCTCTTGTAGACTTACTTACTGGCTAATGCAATTGTCTTTAGAGCGATATGCACCTGGGAGCACTTGCTCTAGCTATTATTAGTAATAAGCTGTTAAGGTAAGCTTTGTTGTAACCCGCTTGAAGTATATAATTAGAACGCTTGAGACGTAGTGCAAAAGGCGGGGAATAGCTAAACTATAATGCTCACACTAAACAGCTTGAAATTGAAAGGGGAGATTACCTTTCGATCGCGTTAAAGCTTTAACAAGTCAGCAGGGTAGATCTCACAATTGTCGCATAACAACGCTTCAAAAAAATAGTTAAAGCGCCCAATCGCGGATGATAAACTCTGCTCACACAGACAAGATATAATTTCAACTCAATCACAAAAGGCCAGCAGTATCCACAGCATACGCATAGTAAATTAATCCTCTAATGCCTTGGACAGATAAATGGGTGAAAATCGAACGAGCATGCGTGAAACAGATAAAGTATGGTGATATAATAAGGGCACGCAGTCAATAGGCAATGTGAACAAAGTCTGTGTACAAGAAATTTACCACTGTTAATATCCCGGAATGGACATAGATGATAGTCTCACCCCTCACCCCACACAGCAAACAGCTAACAGTACTTCCTGGCGCTTCCGCAGTGCACGCACGCTGGTGTGTACGCACAGCTATTTTTGAAGGCTGGCTGATGCTGGGGGGTGGGGCCAAGCGTTATTGAAGTTATACGGGTGAAATAAAAATATAACAAGTTTATTTCAAGGAGTATTAGCATATAGTTCCATAGCAATATTGCTAGCCAGACTTAAGAGTAAAGTCCATATGCTAAGAACAGCGTACCAGTGAAGATAGATGCAATTGATTGTAGTGGCTGTCAGCGTTCTTGGGTCACAACGGCAGACAGTTCCACAGCTAACAGCACTTCCTGGCACTTCCGCTGTGGACAGAACTACATTACCTATCAACAGTACTCCCTGGGGGTGCACACTTAAGACACTCAACGCAACACTGTCCCACCCATACAGACCTTTCTGACACCTCCACATTGACAACGTCGACATGGTTAACAGGTGCAGTAATTATCGTTACCTTATTGTTGTGGTTTGTCCTTTTTCACGATGGATTAAGGCGAGACCCTGTGTCAGCCCTGATGCCAAATGTGCAGCCAGATTTTTGGTGGGCAAAATATTTCCCTGGTGGGACATATGTGACATCATTAGATCTGACAACAGGGCCCACTTTTGCAATGACATGCTAAGAGAAATAGCCTCCCTGCTGGGAATAATGCACGAATTATGTTCAGTGTACCACCTCAGGCCAACAGACATATAGAGAGATTGAATGGCCTCTTGAAACAAAAGCTGCCAAAATTGTGTACTACATTGGAATGCTCCTCGTTACACCGTTTACCCCTTTCCCTTTTTGCGTTGCGCAACGTTCCATGGTCAGATCATCACCTCACTCCACATAAGATAGTGACAGGCAGTAGGCTGCACACTCCTCTCAGACCTGAATGCACAGCCTCCGATGGACACATATTTGCACAGGTTTTGGGCAAGTGATTTCAGGGATATCTTAGGGAACTTCACAAATCTGTCAGGTTTATATCTCGCCAGGTTGGACCACAGCATCATGAGCTTGCACAACTCCTACCAGGTGCATCTTCACAGCAGCAACAGGCCTCATCACAAGAGCACCATCAACAGCTTCTTTCCGGCGATAAGGTTTTCATCCGCAACTTTGTGAGAAAGTGGAAGGAGCCACTCTTCAGGGGACCCTTCGAGATAATAAACGTAACTCTCACAACTGTCAAGGTAGCAGAATCGTACCCATGGATATACCTCCACAACATCCATAGTGACACCAGCTCCCTGAGCATCACCTCCCCCACACAGCAGCAGGAGTAAGGGGGAATGGAGATAATTGGAGTATCAGTATTCTCCCCTCTACGAAGAAATACATCCATTTGGGCATAAGGACAGAGGTTCATCTCAGGGGCAAGAAGATCACAATTTAATTAACAGATGTATGCCTTGTGTTGTTTTGCTCTTTTGTCTTCTCTCTATTTTGTTTTTCATGGTCGAGGTCCTATGGTTTCATTTTGGGGCGGAGGGTATGATGGCAATAACATTGCTGATGTAGCAGCCAATGTTAGTGTCTCTATGATTAGAGTAACAAGGGATATCACTAAACCACATGTTTTACCAGATAGATCTAGTGATGTTTATCACCATGCAGATGACAATTTGTGGTGCAGGCATATGACAGTTGGAAGGAAGAAATTGAGTGAGCCCTGTTTTGTTTGTTCATTGATCCCCCATGCGACAGCCATGCCCAGACTGTTTATACTACAAGAAATAACACAAATGGAGGTACAATGCCTAGTGCACCTAGCTCTATGAAAGGTGAGAGGAATGATCCAAGGGCACTCAATAAACTTGCAGTAGGTTGGAGCTGACACTTCTACATATGGGAACAGCTATGTGAAAATAAAGAGTTTGACCAAGGAGGTGACTGCATATAAAAGCATACCAAAGATTCCAGAAAGAGGGGGTGCAAACTTAAGGGTAAAAGTGAATAGAAAGAACAGGGTTGTTTTCACAGCACTGCCCACTGTGCATTGTTCTAGAAGTGTAGGGAGGAGATAACAGCAGTGTGATAGACCTAACTTATTGGGTGTAGAGCAGTAAGAATGGTGGGCCTGACTAAGAGGATAGTATCAGAAATGAATGGAACGTGTCCTTGTATTTGGAATAAGCATGTTAAAAGTTGGACATGGCTTGACCAGTACAAACCCACCAAAGTAAAAACATATTTTCAATTATCCCTGTGTTTCAGAGCCAGTGGCAATATATTTTTGGGGAACAATAAGAACTGTGGAAAGACTATTAGCATCCCTGACCTCCAAATTGACACAGTGACACTAATGGACACTTATTGGTTCTGCGGCCTATGTGTGGCTACCATCATTTTGGGGAGGAGTATGTTCGCTAGCAACCCTGCAAACCCTGATGCTGGTGGTCCCAAACATGAATTCTACAGCAATCTGTCAAAAATTCAAAAAAAGCATCAGCAGATTGTTGGGCCTGCCGTGTCACCGTCAGAAGATTCCAATAAAAAATTAGAAGAGATACCAGCTGAGTTCCGACTCTTCCACAAAACAGAGACATTTTTCACGTCACTTTTTACACCAGGAATACAAGCAGCAGCAAATGCAAAATGTCTCCAAATAACCAGGTGGGAATGAATCGAGATGGCCAATTAAGCTGAAAAAGGCTGAAATGCCATCAAGGAAGAGCTCTGAGCAATTAGAATAGTGACTATTCAAAACAGGTCGGCCCTTGACCTCCTCACGGCCATGGAAACAGGGCTCTGCACCAAGATAGGGGCACTGGGTTGTACCTATACAGCTCCAAATAATGCAGACAATGGTTCACGTACCCAAGCAATAGATGCACTGCACAACTTGTGCATCACCATGGAAAAGGAAGGTGGGTCCACTGCAAATTACTGGCTGATGTCTATTTTTTCTTGTGCTCTATCCTGGATGACTACTGTCTTTAAATTACTCAGACCTGTGCTGGTTTTGCTACTTGTACTCTTTTGCAGCTATCAGCTGATCGCGCAATGCTGAAGGACAACAATTGGTAAGGTCATTTATGCCACTAACACTGCAGCCTATTAAAGATAGACCTCCCTTGGAAGATTTTGAAACACAAGGAGGAAGTACTTGTCAACTCAATTCCGACAAGCATTGTATGGTTAGGATTGCACTTCCAATTGGGCCACCAGGAACATTTGTTGACCTGCTATGGAGAATTACATACGTTGATTGTGCAGAAGATGGGGATGTATTTTTCTTGCCCTGCAGCCCGGAAGAGTATACCGGGGATCCTAGGAAGGCATGGGTGCCAGTTGATCCTTTTGCTAAAATAAGAGATAAGTGTAGAGAAGTTGATAAATCAACCAGAGGGGGAATGTAGAGTTAGGGATGCACTATCAACACATCAAATGTAACAGAGAGTACAGGACCTCTGACAAGCTGACCAAAGGTAGGCCATTTGGTTGTACCAGGCCCTGCAGGTATTTTCATTGACATTCTTAAACACCATAAAGAATACCATTCGGTCACATTAAGCCTAATGTTGAACACTAAGATGACAGGGCTTGCTGTCTGCTGTTTTGGAAGTAGTTACTGATATTAAGGTTATAGGTATTCTCAACACCTGGCCCATTTCTGAATGTTCTGTCATTTACTAAAATCAAATCATGGTCCTGCTTCCTTTCAAAGAAAGCAATGATAGCAGAACCATGGAGGAGGGGCAGGACATGCACTAGCTATTGGTATAAGAATTAGACCCTAACTGTTTCTTTCATGAAGCTGTTCCCAGGACATTGAGCCTCACAAAAGGTAATAGTTTGTGTCATAGGCAGAAAGCAGACATAAACGACAATCACTGAAGGGCCTTTCGTTCAGTGTGAACAAAGACCTCATGTAGAAATGATCTCAAAACGTTAGCCCAGGCTGTAGTTTTACTGCCCCCTATCAAGTCTAGGGCTGCTGAGTACATGGTCGGGTGGCGTCGGAACACACAAAAATATGAGAATGAATTCCTCAAGAGTAGGTGCCTTAGCTACACTTCTCATGAGGCCATCTGCTTCCCAAAAGATAGGAGGCCTTGGCCTGAAGATTGTGTGCAAGAGACAGTGATATCTTACACTATGTTACACTAAGATAATTAAAAAGGTACTTTACAGTTGGAGGGGCTACAAGGCCTGAGAGCCAGGGATTGCCAAGACAGATGTCTGATCCCATGGGAGAGAAGCTCACTGTTTCAACAGATGGTTTGGGGATGATGGAATTGTAATACACCTGATATTTTGTATTGTATGTTAATCTTAGGTGTTTCATCCATAAATATTGCAATGTAATATGGGCATGTTGAGAGTCTCTCAGTCTTCCTGTCTTATGAGACTCACTACCAGCACATCTTTTCTTTTGCTCTAACTTGCATTAAAACTGTGTTTTCTTGCAGTTCGTGTGTTTCCTCATTGTTTCCTGTCAACACTAAGGTCTGCAACTCAAAGGACTCCGCAAATTCAACCACATCACCCTGACACTCATAGATTTGCACTGGCTCCTGCTGCAAGCAGGTACCATCTTAAAATCCTGCTGCATCATCCACAAGGCTGTCACCCTGAAGTGCCTAAGCTTCCTCACTGAGAAACTCAGCATCTCCATCCGGAGGCCTATGATCCACCAGAAGTAGGGACGTGTGCAGACTTGAACTCTGCCGGTGCAGGAGGGAAAGAACCAGAAGACAGGCCTTCTCACCTCTATGCCCCCAGACTCTTGAACCATCTCCCTGTCAACACCCGGCTCACTCCCTTGCTTCTACATTTAAGGAATGGCTACACCCTAACACCCAGGTCCACACGCCCACCATTCTCCACCTCGGACTGGGGGATCTGCTCCCCCTGTTTCCTCCCCTGGTTGCTGGTAGATCCCTTGCTACCAAATTGCCAGCCCGCACCCATTGTTAGTGCCCCGCTCCCATGTATCTCTGCTTCACTCACTGTCTCCTTCCCAAAGCTAGGTCTGCGCTCAATAAATACTGTAATAATAATAACAACACCCAGGCACTCTGCTGATATGTCACAAGGTGACCTGCAGGTAGTGGGTGTGTGGACTATAAGGAGGCTGGGTACAGCACGGAGTGGGTTCACTTATCAGCAAAGATATAACGAGAGGTATTCTACAGAACCCATGGCCTGTGTCTTGCTTCCGCGCATGTTTTGGGGGCCTATGCATCTGTGCCAGCCCTCTCATAAGCGCATGCTCAGGATCACGCTGGTCAGATTCAAACGTGGACGATACACAAGTTGGCATGAAGAAAGGTAATCCACAATGCTAATACTTTCGGAAAAAGCATGGGCATCATTGTTTAAAAACCAAATGGTGAATTATGTCCATCTCATGTTAGGCGGCAATGAATATGGAGATACCAATAATGCATTGTTATACAATGGCCAACTTCACTGGAAATAATGGAATGGTGGCACGATAACGTTGGGTCTGCTTGCCCACGCTCAATAAAAATGGCCCTAATGTCACTCCATCTGCATTTTGACCGATTGGACAAGTGGTCCTGTAACTGATGAAGTCTGCATTAAGAACACCTTTGAGCCCATTTAAAAGGTATTACCTGTTTGCAGTGATAAATCATTGAGTATTTGAGCAGTACTCACCCAGTTAAAAATGTAACATTTCTGTGATTTGTGTTGCCTGCACGTTCTTTGTAAAGAGATGGGTGCTTTTACCCCTGGGATTTTTTAAGAAAAATGTGTAACAAGCCATAATTGATTTTTTTTTTTAAACAGGGATTGCATGTGTATAAAACATCCACTGCACGGAGGAAACACTTTTGTTTTTTAATGGTGATGGTGTAATACATAGGGTATATGTAGGATAAGTATTCCTGATGAAGGTTTTGTAATGAAAAATGTCAATGAACCGAAGCATGTTGAGGGAAGAATGAGTGACATATCTGTTTTGTCGTTCTGAATAGCAACATAATGATAGATATAAAAATAATGATTGTTAAGTACTCTGAGACATTTTTCTAAACTGCTCAATAAATAAATTAATAAAATCTAATATTGGTCAAGCTCTCCGTGTGTCATTGCTTCGAATCATTTTGGTTAAAAGGTACCTGGTTCATTGTGCATGCAATAGAGAAAATCCCCCCAAAAAAACAAAATACAAACCTTTTTGGAAAAATATTTCATTAAGAGGGTTGATTGATTTTAATGTATGCAATTTAAATTGTGAATAAAACGATGTTTTGCATAGTAGTAAAACATAGATACAGTGATGTTTTTCTGCACCTTATGGCACAAATGACCTATGATATGTTATGATATGATATGATATGATGTGGCATTTATAACGCGCCTGTACACAAGTGTATAGGAGTACAGTCCTGGTCTGTGTGGCACCTATGTCTTGTTTACATGGTTGATATCCTCCAAACGGTGCATCTCGGATGTTAAATGTGGTGCATTACCTCTGAATGTCGACACTCTCAAGATTTGGCTACATGAACTCTGTTGTGCTTAGTCTGGCTCCTCCTGTGCTGAGTCCATTTGCATTTGTTTCTCTCCTACTCCAATCCAGTTGCTCATAACCTCTACAGTCCAAAGTATTGTTTAAAATTGGAGACAGAGTTTTTTCTCCAGATGCTGATTGCGGCCAGCTCTTGGTCACCTGTGGCAATGTGATTCCCTTTTGGGTGCCTCAGCTTGTTTTCTTTAATGTTGTCCTTCATTTGGTGTCCGCAGTGTTATCCAGTGTAAATATGAGGCATGCAAATGAATGCTAAAAAATCACAGGTTCTAATCATGTCATCTGATAGAAGGAAAAAAGGATGCCCTTTACGTGGCGGTTCAGGGAATCTCAGCTAGAAGCAGTTGAAACTATTGTATATTTGGGAGTAAAAATAAAAAAAAACATAAACGAACGTGCCCAAATGGATTGGCTGAGAAATAACCTAAAAAATCAGACAAATCAGGGAATCGCCATCCACTGGCGCTATGGGGCCTTTTCACTTATACCAGTGTTCGCCTTTTCCAAGCAGAAGGGGACACAGATTCTTACGTATGGAGCAGAAACGCTGCTTAATCTTAGTGAAAAAGTGTGGCCCCTGATAGAGGGTTACTTTTGGCGTAATGTATTAAGACTCCCTAAATCGCTGCCGATAGCCAATATCCGACATGAGTTAAGATTACTATCACTGGCCTCTACACTGCTGTGGAAGGAGATCTCTCTGTACCGGAAATGTATTATATCAGAGGGGCCCCCGCATTTGCCATATTGAGATCTTTGAGCATGTCTAAGGAAATATCTTTTGATATAAGGCTCGGTAAAGTACATGGGATACTGTCTAATTGTGGGGTGGATCCCAATCTGCTTATTGGCAAATCCAACTAAGGTCAAGGAGACCTTCGAGAGAGCTGATTGGATACACACTAGTGAAGCAAGACCCATCGATACATCGACCTTTAGATGGTGGGTAGAACAAAAGGGGCTGAATGATCTGCCACTCTACCTGTGTACATTCTCCTCTGCCTTCTACAGGGATCTCCTTCCGCGATGTTGTCTGAAGGTTATGCCCACTAGGGAAAAACAGTTCAGACCACACCAGACAGGGGTTGAAAACAGCTCTTGTAGATTCTGCGAGAATGGGGTCAAGTAGAATCATTCTTTCACATTGTAATTGAATGCCAGACATTAAATGAACTTAGATCGCAAAACCTGGGAGAACAACTACAATGGACTAAATCCCTATCAATGGAAGAATGCTGGGACTGGCTGCTAATGGGGCAGAAAATGGGTAGGACACTGCAAATGCTTACATTTGTGAACTTAACAATTGGCTGCAACGCAGAAATAACCCCACAACGCGGGCAATAAACTGGAACCCTTGGAGGCGGGAACCATAAAACTTGGGGTAGTTGGATAGACTGCTTCAGGGGGGTGGGATACCACTGAATATTGGCCTCTTTGTTTTTCTTTACCTTTGATTTGTTAAGGAAAGAATGTTATTTCGCTGCCATTGTTCTGTCGTTTCGTAGATGAAAGACCTGTTGTTGTTTGGAGATCAATCTGTCAAAATATTCACCTACACCAGATGAAATTGCTTTGTACCGACACCGAAATATGACAGTTTCCAAACTAGGATTGAGCTGCAACATCTATTTTCGAAAAATACATTTACAACAATATTTTAAGGAACATAGTTATGAAGGAGAATTAAATCTGAGTGGTTTGAGGAAACCTTCAAATGTTTGTCCCCCCATCATCAGCCATACACCAGAATCTATTGTCTTTGAAAACAGGGTGTTGATGGATGTAGCTAATTTGGAAAACAAGTTTGAAGGAGATTTACCTTCCAAAACACAATCACGAAAGAAAAAATAGCCATTGACTCCTTGAATAATAACAAGAATATTGTATTAAGAAGAGCAGACAAAGGGGAGCTATATTTTTACAAGATCTTAAGTCATATATCACTGAATGCAATCGTCAACTAGACAATACTACCGTCTATAAGGTATTAACAACAGATGCGACGGCGAGGTTGCAAAAAGAGATAGCCTTAAAAGTTGATATGGCGCTAAGCAGAAAATGGCTAACTAAACAAGAGGCTGAATAATGTATCGCTACAGAAATTCTACACACTGCCTATAGTGCATAAAACTTTGCATAATCTACCGGGTAGACCAATAGTGTCTGGTACCAGCGCAGTTTTAGAACCTCTAGCAAAGTTTGCTGATACATTTTTTAAAACATTTGTGAAAGAAATGACCTCCTTCATACACAAAGCTGTGATAAATATAGTTGAAGGACTACCATTTGAGTTAGAAGCAGAACTATTGGTCAGTGTTGATATTTCTTTATATACCAAGATACCCCAAGCAACATTAGAAATGGTGGAGGAACTATTATTGAGCAAAAGAAATGATGGGTATACTCCAAATTCATTTATCTTGTGGTGTACGGAGATGGCTCTCACGGAGAACTATTTCATCTTCAACAACGTATTTTACCATGAAATACATGGAACAGTCATGGGGTCAGCCGGTGCTCCCTCATTGGCTAATCTATACGTTGAAAGTCTGGAAAGACAAGCAATATTATCCAATACTAATCCATTTAAACAAGAGATTAGATTATGAAAAAAATATATTGCTGATATCTTTGTCATTTGGGAAGGTAATGTCTGAGAATTAGAAGATTTCTTCCCATGGCTTAACAAACAGAACTAGTATCTGAAGTTTACGAAAGATTACAGTGACCCAAATATCAATTTCCTGGACATAACTATCTTTCTTAATCCAACAAGTGGACGCTTGAAAGTAAAACCTTTTCATGAAATCAGATAGAAACTCATTGCTGAGTTTTGAGAGCTTTCATCCACATGCCACAAGAGAAAACCTACCAATAGGGCAATTTCTTTGTTTAAAACGAAATAGCACAACAAAGGTGCACTTCAAAGAACAAGTAATCCAACTAAATGAAAAATTGTTAAAACTAGGTTAACCCAAAAAGGTTGTAAAGAAGGCCTGCAAAAGAGCCAGTAATAACAATCGAGAGGCCATGTTGGAATATAATGAAGAACTGAAATAATCAAATAATACTATTACGTTTGTTAGTACTAATAATGTTGTAATAACGTGTTGTCCAATCAAATACAAGAAATTGTCTGTAAAAATTGGTAGATCCTCACAAATGGAGATAAGACCCTTACACAACCTAGGTTAGCATTCACGAGAGGCAAAAACCTGAAGGAAAAACTCACTCGTAATGATGTACATCTTAAATATACAAACGAGAAGACATTAACAGATCAGACACAGTCTGTGTGGAAAATGTAAATGTTGTGCACAAACCAACAGAACTTCACAAGTTGACATTGGACTCAAGAATCTGTGGAAACAGCTAGTATTGACTAATTGTAACACACATTGGGTGATATATGTAATCTGGTGCCCCTGTAAAAGAATCTATATCGGTTACACCGAAAGGAAAATAAAATTGAGGATTACAGAACATAAAAGTTATAGTAGAAATAATATACTAACCGCGCCTTCAGTTGGCCATTTCAACTCATGCGGGCATACATGTGAAGATTTAAGATGGTAAATTTGAGTGAAAAACTCTTATCATAATAAAAAAATCATTGGCACATATGGAAACTTGATTAATGTTTCTAACTAAAAGCCATGAAATAGGCTTAAATTATGTGATGGAGTGGCAGTCTATTTAAACATCACAGGACAACATCATTATAAGTCCTCCCTAATAATACCTGTAGGAGACATCCAGTAATTGAGATTGTGTCGAATAAGAGTCCCACAATTAATCTCTGGGATCTATTTAAGCAACATGTGTAATAATATCTTAAAGTGACTAGTTATATTTCAATAATCTACTATGGTATTCACAATGGTTATTGATTTCAGTGCCTCATTACGGATTTATCACTATGCCATTCCAGCAAGATCTCTAGAATAAACAATTCCTGATGGAATCCTTACTGCAGCATTAGTGGTATAAGTTTTGGTTTTGATATATATGCACAGTTTAAACTATATCAATGAGATTTAATTATTAAACTCTTTGAAGTCAAGTTTCGACTAGAATATATTATTATGAACATTTATTACATCTATTACCACTGATGTCCCCAAATCCACTTGACTAGCTCAGGATTGCCAGGTTTTATTCTGCGACTACCATTGAGTTCCAAGATCACAGACCAGCTACAAGATATAGAGTACTTGTAGTAGCTAGACATCTTAGGAAGCAGTTACATCGCTATGCGAGACTTGCCGAACGCTTGATGCAAATGGCTGCATACTGGTAAGTGAATGCCAAATTAAAATAAATCACAGACGCGACTAATGCCAAGGTTGAACGTTGGTATACTAGTATCATTAGAGAGCCTGCATATTAAGCAACCTTAACGCATATCATATTAGAGGCAGCAATTGCCACACGCAATAGGTATTGCCTACTAATGTGGTTTATACTTTTGGCAAAGGCCAGTATTCCAATAAACAAATGCCTTATCAAAGTAAACTTTAGACGCGACTAATGCCCAGGATGAACCGAGCAGAGTTATATTAAGTATTTAGCCGGTCCGATAGCACAGCAAGTAGAGCGCTTGCTTTGATATCTGTGCAGAGCCTGCTGACGCAGGTTCGAATCCTGGCTGGGCCAAACTCAGCCTTTCATCCTTCTGAGGTCGATAAATGAGCACCACACACCATGGGCAATAATAAGCAGCGCTCAGTTGCCTGAGGGTTCGTAGCGCTATATAAATGCTAAACATTTTTATTTTATTATTAATATCATTAGAGAGCTTGCACTTTATATAACCAATACTTATACCATATTAGAGGCACCAATTGACATACGTGTGAGTTTCATTAAGAGCGCTAACAATGTAGTAGGTATTGCTGGTTAATGCGTCTTATACTTTTTTCCACTCTCCCCATAGCAGAACACTACAAGCTGAATGATATAGCTACCCTAGCGTGAATTATACGGCATGAACAATCAAAATTGCAGCATCACCAGAGAATGTCCATAGTGCATCACACAGACGATAATGATCGTATCGCAAAGATTGAAGCATTTCCACTGAACACTACAGTGTGAATAGGTTATGCTTCAGAGAATATCTGGTTAATTGTCAATGCGCTCTTACACTGAATATTAGATCTAAGATATAGAATGTGGACTAAATAGTTTATGGCCCTCATGTATTTCCGTAAGATGTTTTTTGAGAAAACTACCATCAGTTAACCAATTTACATGGTCTGAGGTAAGCATATATGTTAGATCGATTTGATCACATGTATTCGATATTGATTTACAATACATTTGACTAATGACAGCATTAATAAGCGCTGTTTTATGTCATTTCATGTAGTTTCCATGATGCAGAGCACTACTCTTAAAGAAAAAGTGTAAAGAATATCGGAGTAGCGAAAACTCCTCCACAAGAGTCACCGACCAAGTCGTAGTAATGAAGTGGAGTTAAATGGACTTTTACGTGTCCATCCACTAAACCTGTTGAGGTGTGGGGTGCTCCAGAAAGGGAACACCTTTGGAAATGGAATAGGCAACATTATTTATAGGGACAGTATATGGGGTAAATGGGAGCGGGGTTGTGGGGGTGTGTCCCCTGCCCCCTTTAAAGTAAAATTGGGGTTGCGGGGATGTCCCCCGCAGGTTCCATATGGTAATACCGCCACAAACAAATGGCACCATTCCTATATGGCAACATTTTTGCGGGGATATTATCACATGGAACCTATTAGCATTAGGTACATAATTATATTGGGTATAACAAAACAAAATACTTTTTCGTGAGAATAATTAGTTATATTTTTCTTTAAACATCTTATTCTATCCTTTGTAGTACTAGCTTTAAATTCATTAATTCAGAGATAATCTCTTCTAGTCTCTTTTTGTAAGTTTCCAAAGGTATCCATTTCTTGAACTCATCCTCAAGGCTGATCAACTCAAAGGATAGTTTATCCAACATTTCCTTTGCTGTATCTATTATAAGTATTATTCAGTCTCTACTGCACTTATTCGCTATTTAGCTCCATTGAATGATGAATTCCTTGTTATCTAGAAATAAACGGGTTTCGTTCTTAACAACCAATCCTTGTGGTAGGACGCCAGTCCTTAAATATTCCATCATAATGGTGCCATGTAATTCCGTTCTTATCAAGTGTTTCTTAAGTTGTAATAATTCATCCCAGTTTGTGATGTTAGAAAGTGAGGAACTGTCTCCATCTATTGCAATAAGGGAAGTTCTTGCTAGTAATTCTAGTTCATTATAACTTTTTTGTTTTATCTGCAGCCATTGTTAGTGTCAACAGGCTGACTAAAAATCAGAATGTGGAACTATGAGCTATGGACTTAGTACCGTAGTAGGACCGAAAAGATTAAATCACTAATCTTTTTTTAAAAAAGTAAATCCCATGACCGATAGCCGTACTATAAAGTCATAATGACATAGGAGGAGGATTCCAGGAAAATAGGCCACAAATTCATTCCTGGTATAGAAAAACAATCCTTAAGAAACACAACAACTATGGGCGGAAGTCAATTTGGTCTGTAACTGATTGATGCAGGTAACTAATACCAGAAGAAGGGCAAAGGATACAATAACCCCAATATATATTAATGTTTATAAAAAATAATTGTATTTCTTAATCATTTAGTGTTAAAATTTAAAGACAAATTTAAAGAAAAATACAACTATATTATTACAAATGCTACACTTACATGTGTTGTGCAATAAAGAAAAACATAAATTATACAGTATTTTAAAGTGTCACAGTGCTCTAAACAAAAAATGTTTAATTCCTAATTATATTTATACCATGTCAAATACACCACATCACCTAAAGAAAATAACACCTAAATATCAAAGGTAAATCAAAATATCTAAAACCTTAAGATCTAGTTTCACAATTAATTCATAAAACTTAGTAAAATACTATACTTACATAACATTAACATACTTCATACAACTAACACTCACATTAAACCCAACATGTTTCTTTCCTATAATTAATTTAATTCGTTTTGAGGAAATTCATCAAAACATATACCACACAAGGAAAGAC
Organism: Ambystoma mexicanum; assembly: GCF_040938575.1. Lineage (NCBI taxonomy): Eukaryota > Metazoa > Chordata > Amphibia > Caudata > Ambystomatidae > Ambystoma > Ambystoma mexicanum. The sequence continues at coordinate 271,888,338 of NC_090939.1, read as the reverse complement.
AGACAAAGGAATGCTTCTGTAAGGTTTCTTTCGTATATAAATATATATGTATATATATGTATATATATATATGCATTTAAGACTATTGTCCATCCTCACAGAAACATTCTGCCAGCTTCTTGTCCACCATATTCCGTGAGCCAATTAAATCACACCTGAGAAGTGTGATCTGCCGTTTTCCTATCACTGACAACTCTTGGTCTCAATATAGAGGTAGCACCTCAAAAAGTTCAAGTTGATTCTGCAGTAGGGCCTTTAACATGCTCACTATTTATCTCTTCTGCCGCTTACACGCCTCAGGTGCTTAAAGCGACTGGTTTCATCTCGCCATTGGTAAAGAACAGTTCCTGGTAAAGAGCAGCTCCCTATCCCTCCATACTTGCGTCCACATGCAAGATGTGTGGCAACTGATTATACACGATTATCCAACTAAGTTCATTCAGTACAATAGTCCCTTCTAACTGCACTGTATGTAACATATTCGTTTTTATTTTATTTTTAGAATATCAGGGGAGTAATGTTAAATGCCCTGTAATGATATTTGTAATTATTATGTGCTCCTGTACATTATCTTGTTATCTGTTCAAATCTGTACCCATGTAACTTGCACACATCTGTAACTATGTAAGCCTGGTATCTTCCTACTGCTACACCCTGTTACCTCTGGGTTTGGTGCGCATTAAAAATAAAACAAACAAACAAACAAACAAACATGTATGCAAGGACTGGTGCTGTGGCGATGGCCCCCTTTAGCTCCTTGAAGACCTGCTGGCATCGGTCTGTCAATCTCTCACCAAAGGGTCACAGCAATGGTGCAGACGTTCTGTGGGACTGAGGGTGTTCATCCTACCCTTCTTGGTAGACATGTATCAATTGGTGAGGTCCACAAGTGGTTGGGCAATGTTGGAAATCTTGTGATGAACCTTCGATAGTAGTTGAAGAATCCCAGAAAATGCTGAAACTCCTTCAGAGTCTGAGGTGGAGACCAGGTGAGAAGGGCATTCATGATGAAATTGTGGGACTTCGTCCCTTTGAATCATCATGTGAAGGGAGACATTGCACTCCACTTCACATGAAAACAAAATGCAGGTGAGTACAGGCTACCCCACCCTTTGACACAATATGGTACAGGCAGAAACCAACAGTGAGACAGGAGTGTGAATCACTCTGGCGTTAGTTAACAGGTAATAATCTAAAGTTGATAAAACAAAATTTGCATGGCATAACCTTAGATCCCAGTGAACTGTGGATTATATCTTCGTGTGAAGCCTCCTTTTGGTCTCTGCTCCAAATTAACAATAACTGTAACATCTGAGAGTGACCATTGTCTGCTGAAGCTGCATATAGCAATCTATGGGGAGGGAGCAGACACAGAGAAAGCAATTATTCCTGTGATATAACGCCGACTAACTCGACAGTCACTTGGAATCCAGGGTTGGCCCACCGTCTGAATGTACGTGTTTCTGTGTTAGTGGTGGAAAATGGCATTGAGGCTGTACATTTATCAAATCCCAGTTTATTTTCCATGAATTGTCAAAGATTACTAAAAGGGCTGTTTTTTGATCACTCACACTCAAGAAACAACATTAGTTGAATCCATAGTAAGTGTTTCAACAAAGTCATACAAGCTAGGAAAAAAGGTTTACGATACAATATTAGTGGTTTGTCACATCATAATGAGGTGCTATATAGGAAAGATGTCAAATTTTTAAAACAAGGCCATAAAAATTTGCTTACAGCCCATAAGTACCTGCTATTCCATTGCAACTCAAAGGATATGCTTAGAGCCCTAGCCAGTAAGGACCCTTGCGCCTTCTAGACAATTACTAACAAGACATATTTAACCCAATCCTATTTGCAGGCCCAGCCTGTTTCTGAGTCGAGATGGGTGGACCACTTTACAATTTCTATGGCAAATTAGATAAAATGAATACTTATCTGTTACTTTATCATGGGACCAATTGGCACCTGGACTTTACTGAGGATGAAGTTATAACCATTATTAACAAGTGCAAACCCTCCAAGGCTCCTGGACCGGATGCCATGTTTAAATTGCATCCAGAACTTTGAGCTGCTGTATTAGTAGCATTGTTTAGAAATATTATTATCTTGCATAGTATTCTGGCCTCATGGAAGAGTTTGAATATTATTTTGGTGTTTAAAAAGCGGGATAGTCTTAATCAATGTAATTATAGGCTAATCTGCCTTTTGGCTGCTTCTAGCAAAGTTTTTTCTCTTTTGCTTTTAAGGGATTTGCAAGTATGGGCCCATTCATGTGGGGTAATGGATATTCACCAATCAAGTTTTAAGAAATCTGTAGGAACTCTTTGAATTGTTTTATATTATATCTGCTGACCAACAAGTGAAACAGACAAAATGTCAGATAGACACTGATTCTGGCGACTTAACGTTGGCATTTGACCGAGTCAATCGTGAGAAATTGTGGCTTAAGTTACATCAAAGCAAATAGTGGAATATCCTATTAGCTGTGCACCCTAACACCAAAGTTAAAGTTCACCTCAAACAGGTAGGCTCGTACTCTCGTTTTATTAATATTTTTCATTGTCTTCAACAAGGCTATGTTTTAGCACCATTATTATTAAATTTTTATATCACTGATTTGAGTAGCTTTCTATCTACCGATAATGTATACCCTCTGGACTGGGTATAACACTGATACAGCATATAGCCTATGCTGATGATTTCGTTTTGCTTCATTTTACATCATAGGCCTACAACGATCATTGAATACACTTGTAAGTTACTTAACAGATTTGGATCTAGAGAGTAATGTATCCAAGACTAAAATACTTATTCTGAAACCTACTGCAAAGAAAAAAATTAAATACTTCAGTTGGTTCATAGAGTGCAATAACATTGAAGTTGTTGATGAATTTAGATAGTTGGTGTCAACATTTCTTCCAAACCTGGCAATATACAGGGCTATAAAACTTTATATCCAGTCACTAGAGCGTTAGCGGCCCAAATGAAACAAGTTGACCAAAGTTTTGGGTGTACTCCCGATGATGAGTCTATATAAATGGTGTTACCTAGTTTAACTTCTGGGCTGAGACCCTGTCACTAGACATGAAGTGGGAGAAATTGGAAACCCTGCTTAAGGTGATGTTTATCCCTCCCAAATGGGGATTCCCAACACTGTTATTAGACAAGAATTGGGTTGTCTATCATTACAATCTTTAATAGACTGAAAAATGTTCCAGATATGTTGCAAAATCTTATCCCCTCTCCCAAATTCCCTTTTGACTGAATTACATTTTCTTGTGGCAAACAAATCCTTCCAGGCATTAAATTGTTGGCCATCATCCTGCATGAATATATTAGGTTCCCTGGGAGTGGATCCGATTGAACTACTTCAAAATCCTGGGAAAATTAAACTACAATTGTGTTCCAATGACTGTATTGCTACCGGAGAGTGCACTATGAAGTACCACCTGTTCTCACACTCCCTGGTGGAAGTGAAATCCTTTAGTCAAATCTCTTGCTATCATTTATGGTACCCTTCAAGGGTTTATAGGAATAATTGTATGCAATTCAAAATGAACTTATTTTTAACAAATTAGATTTTAGGCGCTAGAATTAATACTCCAAGAGCGTCCAGATTGTGCTGTTTTTGTAATACGTATGTGGCATCTATAATGCATCTCAAGCAAGAAGAAAATATTTTTGGATCAAATTTGTATATAATGAGAAAAGCCTTTTCTATGACTAATTGTGGGAAAGAATTGTTTTGGCACATAAAGCATCCTTATCCATCGCAGTTCTAAAGCAATATTGGATTAATATGTGATGTCTATTTATGAATTGTTGCCAGGCAATTTTGGTCTTGTTTTCTTTTTTATACTTTCTGGATTTTGTATGTATTAATTCATTTATTTTGCCATTTGTACAGCACCTTTCACCATAATTATGGTCCCAACGCGCTGTTGGTTGAACGCCCTCAGAGGGACCAAAGTCCAGATATGGGAACATTGGGATGTGCTATTATGCGTGTGTGCATTTCAGCCCTCGAAGTTATGAGAGGGTGGCCAAGACCCTTTTAGTCACCCATGTCTGAATGGCAAGTGAATGGGTGGAAAGGAGGCATACTATAAACTAAGCAGGGGGGTTGTGTTTAAGTGAATAGAAAATCATGTGAGTATCTGTAGTTCGAATTTGTGTCATGAAAAGTAGCTTCATACTTATGGCAGAGGCGTTGTACAATAGTCTTTGTTTTGTATTTGAGTGTCGACTTGTGTGGGTGTGAGGCCGTGCCTTGGGCTAAGTTACAAAAGATCTGGGTGCGAGGGAAAAAATTGATTAGTTGTACACACAACCATGTCTACCCCCTGAAATCTATCCACATGTAAAGAGCGGTGCTTAGTCTCACACACAATCTAAATGCAATAACCCAGTAAATGAATAGACAAATGAATAATTAAATAGGTGGATACTCACCCTCTGGTTCGATCTTATAGTGATAAGTCACCATCCCTAGGTTCTTCAAGAGCGAAAACATCCCACGTTACATGTCTAGTTGAGGTGGCTATTCCCACTCTCATGTGCTTTAGAGTTGACATACAATCCTGACTACAATTGAAGATTCAGCTGTAATTGATTATCCTCTAACAGATTGATCTAATTGCTGGACCTAAGGCGCGTTTTAGTGGGATGCATTGCCCACCCTCAGAGCCCGTTTGGGATCAATACCGGGGCCACTCTCAGGATTCTTATCATGTGCAAGTTTACTGGATACCTTCTCGAGTCCTCCGTGCGGGGTTGGCGGGGCTTAAGGGTGGGGGTTTGGGGTCTTAATTCATTTTATCGTGATGCAAATTATGTCTTAATATTTAAATATTTTTACAAAGTGAGTTGTTTGTGAAAGGTTTATTTGTAACCATATCACAAATAATAATTTAAAAAAACAGTGTGTCTGATGCACTTGACGCTCTGTCATGGGTTACCCGGGTTTGAGATGGTCCTTGTGGTGAAGGTGGAGGACTCGCCCTTTCACTGCATTCAGCGCCTCATCCAACATGGCGGACATGCTTGGCCGTGCCTTTCTTGTTTCCAGATTGCGCTAGGCATCAGAATCTGTGTCACCGCCAGGTGCTGCAGAGTTGCAGTTCGTGCATAAAGTGCACATGGGGACTGCATTACCGCTCGTCTCAACACTATTTTACTTTGGCACCTTTAGCTCAGCGCTGCTTGGTTTCAAGCCTTCTGTGTTTCCTCTTGTTTTGTCCCTTGACCAGGTTCCTTTTGCTGTTATGTTGTTTCCTCTGCTCCTGCTCCCTGATCCCATTGTTCATCTTCTCCCTGTTCCGTTGTCCTCTGCAATTCCTTTCCTCAGATCTTGCCAGTATTCAGGATTTACTCCCAGTCTTCCAATTCCTACCCATTTTTGGATACTGCGCTCTGCTAGGATCCTCATTAAGGAAATACCATCTGACGACAAAGGGTCTTTTCACCCCTTGTGGGTGTTTCCCTTTTCCTTGGGGGGTCGCTTTGGGGGTCACATCGGTTATAGCAGCCAGTGCCGGGCGGTGTGGCTACCGGAGAGGACCGGCCATACCTGCAGGATTCATGTCTGCGGGACAAACTTAGAAGCAGAACCTCACCAAAGTTATCGCAAAAACCTCTGGAAAGACGCAAACCTGACAGTTTGAGACACCAGGAGGTGCCTACAGACATGGATTCGATGCAGGATTTAGTGAGAGCCATGCAAGACTTGACAGCAGGTGCAGGTGCAGGCACTGAAGGCAGAACATTCTGCCTTAAAACAGATGGTCCTCACAAGGAATGTACCGATGCAAGAGAATCCCTCTCTTGGTACGGTTTTGGAGAAATACAATGGAACCCTGAAAAAACTACAGCAGTTTTTGGACTCGTGCATCATCCATTTTACCTTCAGTCCCCTATGCTATGCTTCAGAGAAAGCTTAAGTAAGGTTTCTAATCTCGTATTTGACTGGAAATGCCCCCTCATGGGCTAATCCCCTTCGTTACTGGCTCAGTCTCCTCATTGGATAACTATGCCACGTCTGTGGCCGCATTCAGAAACATGTTCGATCAGCCTGACATGGAGTTTATGCACAGGAAACACTTTTGGACCTCCAACAGGGCTTGATGGATCGATGGATGACATATACCAGTAAGTTCAGACAACTTGCTAAAGAAACTGGTTGACATGAAGATGCATGTTTTACCTTGTTCCGCCGTGGCTTGAACGAAGAGATGACGAGCTGGCCTCTGTGGCACATCCAGTGAACTTTAACGCCTTACACTTTACACTAACCAAATGTACTGCCTTCTGGAGCCTCACCTAGTTCTACCGCAACCGATCCAGAACCCATGCAGCTGGGAGCAGCAAGAGGACCACCTGAGGAAAGAAGCGTTTTGTATTAATTGTGGTTCATGTACACATTTACTCTGTGAATGTCCACTGGTACCACCTCAGCGTTTGGAAATGGCCAACTCCTGATCCTGAAAGGAGCTAGGTATCGGGAGAAGCTCGAAGACTCCTTGTGCTCCTCTATTTCTAGATCCTCCTTGGTGGTCCTGAAGGTTCAAATCTCCAACTTTAACAAGAAACCAGTCAATGCTCTGGCCCTGGTAGACTGCAGTGAAGTGGGCATGTTTATGGTCATTTCTTGAGCACAACAAAACAACATTCCCACTGTGAAGAAAACCGTTTCCCAGCCTGTGCAAGGTATCGTCTGGGCCTATAATGTTGCAAACGCAAGAATTAAGAATGGAAGTGGCTCGACACACTGAAATTATATGTTTCGATCTTATGAAGGCAGTTCACTTCCCCGTAGTTTTGGGTATTCTGTGGCTCCAGTTACATAACCCCTATATAAACTGGGCTGCGGGGACCTTGTTTTTGAGGTCAGAGCATTGCTCCCAGTATTGTTCATCTTCAGAGAAGGCATTCCCGGTTCACTGCATAGAAACTTCAATCGAAACACTTCTCTGTCTGTTTTCCATTTGCAGATGATACCTCCAGAATATCAGGAGTTTACTGAAGTATTTCCTGAAGACAACGAGAAAAACGAACCCCCGCACAGACCTGAGAACTGTGCCATTGATGTTATTCCAGATCCATCCTTCCATTTGGCTAGATGTTTATTCTGTCTCCACCTGAAAAAAAATATTTGAAAGAGTATCTGGACAAAAGTCTCCATAACAGCCTCATAAGACATTCAAAGTCTCCTTGTGGAGCACCGCTGTTTTTTGTGCCTAAAAAAGAAATGGCTGAGTTGATACCATGCCTGGATTATAGGCGCTTGAATCGAGTCACTGTGAAAGACAAGTACCCACTCCAACTGATTACGGATATTCTGGAAGCCCTTCGGGGAGTGGTAGTATTCACCCAGTTAGGCCTCTGTGGGGCATACCACCTTATAGGTATCAAGAAAGGTGACGAATGGAAAACGGCCTTTCCGTACTACTTTTGGGCACTTCGAATAGCTTGCCATGACATTTGGATTGATGAATGCCCCCGCTGTTTTCCAGTGCTTTCTGGAACGCACTTTTTCGGACATGTCATCATATGTTTGGACATCTACTCCTCCAATGTGCCTGAACACCACCATCATGTAGGTCAAGTGCTAACCAGACTATGAGACAACCATCTTTTGGCCGAGCCTGAAAAAGGTAATTTCCATCAATCAACAATCCACTATTTGAGGTGTGTAATGTCACAGGCTGTCATTTTCATGGACTCACGAAAGGTCAAGGCAGTACTGGACTGGCCCAGACCCCAAAACGTAAAACAAATCTAATGCTTTTTGGGGCTAGCGACCATTTACAGGAAGTTTATACCTGACTTTTCTCGTCTAGTCCTGCCAATAACACACTTGTTGAGGAAAGACGTACCTTTCGTTTGGTCCGAATATTATGAAATTGCCTTTAACACCCTCAAACAGGCATTTACTGAAGCTCCAGTCCTTTGTCAACCTGATGCCAACAAGAGATTCATCGTGGAAACAGATGCTTCAGACCATGCAATCGGAGCTGTTCTATAACAGATATAGAAAGATGAGGTAGAACATCCTTTGGCCTTTCCATCCAGGACCTTGGGTGATAGTGATAGACACTATTGTGTCCTGGAGAAAGAGTTACTGGCCACATGTCTTGAGTAGAGACACCTGCTCCTTGGAGCTGTGGAACCGGTACAAATACGCAACGGTCACTGGAACTTGCAATCCCTCTAAAATTGCGAATGTCGCAACAGTCGACAGACCCGTTGGACCTATTTCTTTGCACAATACAACTTCACATTGACCTATATCTCGGGAGCTCAAAATATAGTGCTGCTACACTATCTCGCATATACAACAAGCTTGACGAATCCCCCTTACCACATCATACTATGCTGCAAAGGAAATCGTGTGTCTATCACGTGGATACCTATCTGATTCAGATACAACATCACACCCAGAAATCTGATATGGTCTGTAACATATTCACATCGAATCCATGGGATCTCCATAAAAAACAAGGCCTTTTGTTTAAAGACGGTCACCTGTATGCGTCTTCTGTTGATATTCAAACATGTGCTATACATCTTTGTCGTGACACATTACCAGCTGATCATAAGGGGGTTACCGCCACCTTCCACACGCTATGCCATCAAGCACGAAAAGGAAAACCTATAGGGTTGCTTCTACAACCCACACCGCCTTCCAGGCCTTGGGAGAAAATCGCCACTGACTTCATTGTGGAATTGCCACCTTCAAATGGATTTACAACTATTATGTTAAATGTCGATCTGTTCACACAGATGTCTCATTTTTCTCCTTTCCAAAGCTACCCACAGCAGTTGAAATGGCCAGCGTATTCTACACTGATATTTTCCGATTACATGGCTTCCCTACAACAATCATATCGGACAGAGGACGGCAATACAGTTCAAAGTTTTGGCCTGCCTTGTGTACAAATATTGGGATAAAAAGAGCATTGTCATCCGAATGACACCCACAGTCCAATGGAGTAACAGAACAACTGGATCAAACCCTTTATCTATACCTATGCTGCTTTTCATCTCATGTACAAGAAAACTGGTCTACCTTCCTTCCTGTCGCAGAGTTCAGCTGCAACACCACCTATCATACCTCGTTACAACAAAGCCAATTTGTTTGTACCTATGGAATTCATCCAACTGTGTTCCCTACCCTGTCACCTGTCCCTTCTCAACTTCCAACCGTCAACGAATGTATAAAGGATCTCCATGAAGGCCAAAGGAAGGCAGCTGAGATTTTGTCTATGGCTCAGGAACAAACTAAGAAAATGCTGACATGAAGAGAAGCAAAGAGCCTTCTTATGTTGTAGGGAACAAAGTTTGGTTGTCTGCCAAATATTTACAGAAGCATCTCAGTTCTACGAAATTGTCACCCAGCTATTTTGGCCCTTTTCCTAGCCGAAGAAAGATCAAACAAGTCGCCTTCCGTTTAGGTCTACCATCTTCATGGAAAAGGATACACCCGGTATTTCATGTGTCACTTCTCAAACCATATAAAGGTTCTAATAAAAATAAAAAGAAACCTCCAATTCCTACCCTCCTTGACGGATTTCCTGAGTTCGTAGTCGAACGCATATGTGATTCTAGATACCGCAGGAGACGTCTTCGGTATTTTGTGCATTGGAAGGGGTACTCTATCTGTGAAAGGACCTGGGAACCTGCTAAAAATGTACATGCAACATCTCTGGTATGAAGATTTCACACCTTGCACCCAGGCAAACCTGCGGGTGTTGGCATAGGAAAGGGGCATACTGTCATGTGTTACCCGGATATGAGATGGTCCTTGTGGTGAAGGTGGATGACTCGCCCTTTCAGAGCTATACGTTTCACGGCATTCAACGCCTCATCCAACATGGCGGACATGCTTGGCCGTGCCTTTCTTGTTTACCGAACGTGCTAGGCATCAGATGCTGTGTCACCGGCAGGCGCCTCAGAGTTGCACTTCGTTCAGCGTTTCCACAAAGTACACATGGGACTGCATTAACACACATCTCAACGCTATGGTAACTTTGGCACCTTCAGCTCAGCGCTGCATGGTTTCTAGTCTTCTGTGTTTCCTGTTGTTTTGTCCCTCAACCAAGTTCCTTTTGCTGTTGTGTTGTTTCCTCTGCTCCTGCTCCCTGGTCCCATTGTTCGTCTTCTCCCTGTTCCGTTGTCTTCTGCAATTCCTTTGCTCGGATCTTGCCAGTAGTCGGGATTAACTTCCAGTCTTCCAATTCCTGCCGATTAGCCATTTTTGGATAGTGCGCTCCGCTAGGATCCTCATTAAGGAAATACCATCTGACGACAATGGGTTTTTTCACCCGTTGTGGGGTTTTCCCTTTTCTTTGGGGGTTCTCTATGGGGGTCACGCCGGCTGTAGAAGCCAGTGCAAGACGATGTGGCTAGCAGAGAGGACCGCCCCTACCTGCGGGATTCACGTCTGTGGGACAAACGTAGAAGCAGAACCTCACCCACGTTATTGAAAAAAACCTCAGGTAAGACACAAACCTGACACGCTCATCCAGCAAAAATGACAATTGTCTCTTCTCACCCTTCTGGAATTATCCAGTACCCCTTTCACTCCTGTTACAATATCCCATTTGGTACATTCTTCCATATTTTGGAATTGAGTAAATATGAAATCACATTGTCCAGCATTGGGTGCATAGACAGAGGCAGACGTAAACTACCCCAGAGGTGTCCAGTTAAAATGACACATCTCATCTCTCGGTCCGATTCATCACACTTCACTTGCATAGAAAGGCCCTTGGAGAATATAATCGCAACCACAGCTCTCTTAGTGGACACCAATGATTGGAACAAGTTTGGATATGACTTATTATGGACTTACTGTGGAGTCTAGTCTGGTCCTTCTGTGTCACATGGGTTTCTTGTATCAATGCAATGCCTATATTTCTCTTTTAACCAATTCAATAGCCTTGCTCTCTTATTTACTGAGTTCAACCCCCATACAGCAAACGCTGCTAATTTCACAATTCCTGATAAGCTAGAGATTCAAAACATCTTTCCTTGGCCATTACCCCAATCAAGCTGCCCATTACCCCAGCACATATACACCCCATCTCCCTCGTCTCAAAACTCTGAAAAAGCAAGGAATGTCACCAAGACCCCAAAACACCTCCTCTACTCCCTCCAAGATTTGCCCTCAATTTGAAGTCAACTTCCCCTTTTATAAATACACTCAAAAAGAGTAGGTGTTATAATTTGTACATGACTCTTCCTGTTAGTGCAGCCACAAATTATAACACATGCACTCATTCTAATAGATAATCACTATTGCCACACAGTGTGAGTACTCAAACGTTCCTCTAGTAGTCCAAGCCCAACAGAATACAAAATTATTTACACATGTTTCTTATTTCTCACCACTCTTGGCCATTGGTTCGTAGGCCTTTTACTCATATCCTGGAAAGAAAGGATGCACAGATAAAGTCAATGGCAAGGGATTTTCTCTTCTTGCAGCTTCCTAGTGATCACGTAAAATTCTTGGCGCTACTTCCAGGTGACAGTGAAATGTCCTGGAACAATTGAATTCTCTTGTCCGTGTAATCGATATATGTTTTGTCTCTGATTGCTTGTCCGATTTTTTCACTGAGGGGTTAGGATTGTATCCAAACCGAAAAAGTCACTCATCCTCCCAAGCTTCGGTCCCACTCTGTGAACTCTAATAATCTCAGTATTTGTCTATTCTGCTGTTGGTAGCACTATTTTGAACAGGTCACATAGCATTTCTTTCATAACTAAACCCTCAAGGTTTTCTGCTACAGATTGTAGCCTTATAGTGGCCTGCTGGGATCTATTTATGAGGTCTTGCATTTATATAACAGTTGTGTTGTGACCTGATGTAGAATCTTGATTTCTCCCTGGAGGCCTGGGAGCATCTGGTAATGTTCATGATAGTTTCTTCATTGACCACACATTGTTTGCCAAGAGATGTGATCTCCAACCTACCTCTCCAACCTCATCTCTTCCAAATTTCACAGCGTCACAATATCTCTTTTAATACCATCTCTATGTTCACTAAAGCAAGCTGTCCACTCATTTTTCATGAAGGCCACTTCAGTACCTTCCTCTACATACTCTGAAGTTACCCCTGTTGTAGCCATTCCTTTTGCAGGCGGATGGTGCTGGCCAGCCTTCTTTTTATTAAAAGCCTCCAAAAGGAAACTCCCAACCCGTGGGCACTAGCATCAACAGTGAGTGAACTGGGACTCTTGGAGTTTAAATGATGAAGCACAGGGCTGACCTATTTGGAGCTTGACTTTCTTAAAACGGTGCACCTGCTCCTACCCCTACACAAACCTAACCCCCTTCAGCAACAGAGTGATGAGTCTCATGAGAATGGTAGTGCTTGGGGCAAATCTAGAATGATATTAGGAACGGTCAACAAACAATCTGATCTGTTCCCAGTTCATGGAATGAGGAGAAACCTCAGTTGCCAACATCAAAACCAAATTGGCCTTACGCTTGACCTCTTGGAATGAAAAGCAGTGGCCAAGATAATGAACCCCCTCCTTAAAGTTGCACTTTTCTCTTTTATGGTCAAGCCACTCTCCTGCAGGAGGTCAGCTCCTGGTTCATGATGGACCTGTATGTGGGAAACATAGAAGTGAAAGACCATTCCCTTGTAGTAAACTTAGAACAGAAAGTTTCCTAAAGAGCAATAGAAGTGCCATTCACAAAATGATGCCTCCTGTTGGATTGCACATCTTGCTTGCTGCCATGATGAGAAGGGTGCCCCTGTAAAATGCAAGGTGCAAATATCTGTGTGCATCCAAGAGATAAACTACAACCATTTCTAAGGCTTTTTAGTTGAATGTAGGGACTGACTGGTTGATGCTAAGGACATGTTGAGAAATGTGATTATTTAAACAGGAACTTTCTACATGGAAAAATGCAAAAGGCCTTTAAAGACACAAATGTAAATTCATGCAATTATTCAACTATTGCCTAATCAGTATGTAAGAAGATGCAGAGAAATGTATATGGAATGTGACGAATCCCAGGGTATTGTCACTGCTTCGATGGGGGAGCCCCTTTCCATGAGCCCAAGGAGGCAAAGCTGCTACCCAAAAGCCCCTCTGGGGGTTGGTATTCAGCGGGTGGATCTCATGTGGAGGGAAACCCTTCATGGAACCAGTGACGATTGCATTGGGAGAACGCGGTATTCACCACCTTCAATTCTGTCCCCTCCTTCCTCAGTTAACCCCACTTAATTCCCTGTGGTTCCCCACACCTCTATATATTTCTGTAGACTAAAGGATTCCATTCATATTGATTATACTGGGACAAGGGAGATGAAGGCTTACCCAGTTGTAGTGCCTAAAATCACTAACATAGAGAAGATCGAACAAAGAGGAAAAAGTTCACAGCAGAACCAACATTCGCGGTACAGTCTGCCACAGACCGCTCCAACGATAAAAAGCAAGGAAGGACTGTGTACCTTGTCAAACCAACCCTGGAACAGTGAGGAACCAGATGCCGGTTCCGTGGTGAGAGGTAAGATGGAAAGAGAATGAGATGCTGCCGAGAAGGGACCAATGTCTCCAACAGCTTCATGGAGCTGGAAGGTGTCTGGTGACGGAGAGAGAGGAAACCCAACCATAGAAGCCAAAGCAAGAGAATGAAATGCAGCCGAGGGTGCGACCGAGAGCGTACCAATGCAGAGCCACCAAGAACAGGACACCGAGCGCGGAAGCAGTTCAGAAACCCTGCTCCACTTACAGGACAGACCGGAGACCATGACAACATTTACCGAAGGTAGGGAAAGGGTCGTTCTGGTTGGTGGGATGGGGAGGGTTCCAAATGTGATAAAAAGATATACATGAGTATCCCTAGAGGCAGAAAGGGATAACGAACAAACCGTAGAAGCTGGAACACACTTTACAAAATATCCTGTGTCAAACAATACCTTGCATGAGAGTACACCAGGTCTGTTCAGTTGGACATTGAGGGAATCAAGGGGAGAGAGCCTGCAAAAACAGCAAAACAGGGACATATGAGGTGGGGCGACCTACACAAAAGCAAAACACATGGGTAAAGGGCCCGTACAAGACCGGAGAAACACATAGTCAAGGGGCTGGGGCCTAGAGCAGGTTGGGGAGAGCCCAAGAGAATATAAAGCGGTCTGGGACACACACAAAAGAGACAGAACCTACAGAACAACTCGGGGAGACCCAGAAACAGCCCAGAGGAAGCTGGGACTCATATAAGAAAGAAAGAGAGGGGCAAAAAGCAGAAACAAGGGTTTGAGGACCCATTACCAAAGGAAGAAACATTTTTTGAAACTCCAAGATTTATACTCAAGTCTGGCAGGAGAGTACACCAGACTTGACACTACAGCCTTTGAGTTGGACAAAGAACAATGGGAAGGGATTTACCCCCTTGACATCTGAAAACTATGTCATGTGACAAGAAGGTCTACAGTTAAGTCTGGCAGGATATTGAACCAGAATTAATATTACATTTGTGAACTGGAGAGAAGAACAAGGGGAAGAGATTCTCCCCTTGATACTTGCGAGCCGTGTTTTAGGAGTTATGCTGGGATGCACGTACAGCTCCCATGCCTTCCTAAATAATTCATCTATTAGCGCATGAGAAAGTAAAGGTTTGCAGATGCATGGGTGTGGGAAATGTCGATGGTAATAACAAAGAATTCATTTTATAGTAGCCGTAGCAGTGTAGGTAGGCCCCCGGTGTGGGGCAAAAATGATATTATGTAGAAGTAGTGAACTTGTGTAACAATGATGCTGTAGATATAGGGCCTGGGTGCAGGAAATACTGAACATCGCCATATTGCCAGCGAGGCCTAACATTTTGGACTCCCTGTTGGAAGTGTAGCAGTGTGATACAATGGAGGGATTGAATCATTTTCCCTTTCCCATGTCCCAGCAGTAAATCTGAGAATAATGGCCTGTGTGCCAAACAGATAGCGGTGTATCAAGCTGTAGGTCTGTGAGACCAGAACGGAATGTGAAGGACAGAGCCAGGGTAGGGTTGCGCCCAACTTGAAGAACAAACCCATGGGAGCCAGGTTAGAGATGTCGATCTGTCAAAATGTTTGGCCTAGATTTAGTACACTAGCGCCCCCCAGAATAATGGTCATCCTATTTGAACTGCCAGGCGGCTGGAAAATAGAGGACTTAAATCAATCAGAATTAGGCCAATTTATGTGGTCCTCGAGAGATAGTTCAATATGTTGATGAATTGTAGGTGTGCAGGACGAGCGAACAGCAGTGTAGAGAGGACTCCATCACAGTAGTGAACCTGCTGGCCGACAAAGGATACAAGGTGAGCAGAGCCAAGAGGTAATACTTTCAACCGGAAGCTTTACATTTAGGACACTTGATTTCCGGTGACGGCAAGAGGGTCACACCTGAGCGAGCAGCTGCAGTACGCATGCACCCCACAGCCAGTGACAGCAAAAGGCATGCAGAAGTTTCTGGGTTTGTGCAATTACTGTAGGGTTGGGGTGCCCAACATACGGCCCGCGGGCCAAATGCGGCCCTCCATCCCATGATATGCGGCCCCCCAAGAGTGTTTACATTTGAAATGGTATACGGCCCACTTAAAGCATTTGGCCACATTCATTACATAAGTAAACAGTTTTCTCAGGTCATTGCAAAAGTCTGCACCTCTGTTAGAGAAGCTATTTACCTTATCTTTATCTCCATTATAATGTATGCCCCCCCACTCCTCCTCTGCTCATAACGGAAAGCAGTCTGAGTCACCCCTGGGGTGGCATACATTATCACAGAACTAAAGATAAGGTTAATAGCCACCAATTATCACGAGACAGTGAGCTAGCAGTCAGCTGTCAGTCACTTCTTACAAAGAAGGATTCATTGCTACTCAGCAGGGAGCTGAAACACTGAATGCCCACTGAGTAGCAATGAATCTTTCTTTGAAAGCAAGTGGCTGACGTGGAGGAACCAGCCTGAAAGTCATTGAGGTGACACTTCTGTTTTCCTCAATTCAATAACGCTTCACAATTCGGTTTGTTGCGTTTAAGCCTTACACGCAACGAACCAAATTTTGAAATATAATAGCCTGAAATCTGGGTACTATGTGTCGTAGTTTTCTTAATGTTGAATGCTTCATAAAAAGGTATTTCTGTTCGATTTAATTTATATTGTTTCCCTCTCTTTCCTGCTTTTGTATTTTTTTCTTTTCTTATTTTCAAGAAATAGTTACGCTTCTGTATTTTATTATATAATAAAATGTCCATCGTACTGTGTCTATTGCGAAATCAACAAAAATATGGCAAATAAATAGATTTTGCTAATTTTAAAGCATCTTATTTCATTGTTTTTCTATTAAATACAGAAATCGGAAGTTACATTTTTGACGCTGGTCGTGCATATTTTGGGTAGATTCAACCAGTTGATTTTGAATTTTCTCGTGCAGATTTTTGACAGTTTTAGGAATTCGTTTTTGAAGATTTTGATTGCCTAAATAGAAAGCTTTGCATTGCTTTCCTCTGCTCCTACTCACCCACCCAGAATCAAAGACTCATTTTTTGTAGGACCCACATCCATGTGCCAAGAGGTCCCTTACCTGGCGCATGTTGTGAATATCAGAGAACGGCATGTGAGTACGTGACACATGACGGCACTTCCTGACTCGGTGGTTTGAGTACAGGGGCAGCTATGATCCCAATGTCTACACATCAGCCAAAGTTATTGGTTTTGGAAATGGATATTTTAACTTGGGAAACAAGAGCATGCTGAATATCTGACTCGGGGCTCGGGAGATTTGTGCATTGAGAGACAGATGTGCTAACATGCAATGTTAAGAGCCAAACACACAGATTTGCCTGCTGTCCGCAATCACGCATGCTCAAATCTAGCAAAAGCGATATTGACAAAATGTAAATGGCGTCTTGATGTATGGCTTTTCTGAGAGCGCACTTTTTTGGGTTCCAATGTATGCTATTAATGAGGTCGTTTACAGAGAAGCCAATCTGCATTTAAACCGTCGATTTCCATCTACATTTACACCACCCCTTTCCATTTACATGTACCTGCATCTTTCCATCTACATTTACACCGTCCCTTTCCATCTGCATTCACAACGTCCCTTTCCAGCTACATTTCCCTATCCTGCTACATTTACACCACCCCTTTCCATCTGCAGTTACCCTGCCCCTTCCCATCTACATTTACACCGCCCATTTCCACCTACATTTACACTGTCTTTCCATCTACATTTGCACCACCCCTTTTCATATCCATTTACTCGCTCGCCGGTGCTACTCATGTAAATGTGTTCTAGTTGTGGGGGAGGGGTAAGGGTGTTTTGTTTGGGGGGGTGAGGAGGCACGGGGATGACATTTTGTTGGGGGTTTACAGTCATGTCCTTTTGTTCAGGGAGTGAGGGGTCATTGGGATGACGTTTTGTTGTGGGATTGGGGGGATATGCAGATGGCATTTTGTTGGGGGGGTCATAGGAATGTCCTTTTGTGAGGAGAGTGGAGGGATCATGGGGATGGACATTTTTTTCGGGGGTTCACAGGAATGGCCTTTTGTTTGAGGGAGGTGGTTCATGGGGATGGCCTCATGGTTGGGGTGGTCATTGGGATGGCCTTTTGTTGGGAGGGTGGGGTTCATGTGGCATAGTGTTTACTTGTGGAGTCAGGGTCATGGGGGATAGTGTTTGATTGGGGGTGTAGGTCATTGGGCATAGTGTTTGGTTAGGGATAGAGGTCATTGGGCATATTGTTTGGCTGGGGTGAGGGTCATGTGGCATAGTGTTTGGTTGGGGGTGAGGGTCATAGGGCATAGTTTTTGGTTGGGGGGCCAGGGCCATGCAATGTGTGGGGTGTGGGGGGACTAGGGCTACGTCATTGGTGGGGTGTGGTAGTGGGGGGGGTCTAAAGCCATGTCATTGGTGGGGATAATAGGGTGGAGACCAGGCCCATGCCATTGGTGGGATTTGGGGGGATATGAGGGACCAGGGCATGCCATTGGTGGTGGTTGGGAGGGAATAGGAGGGGGGCAGGGCCATGCTGTTTGGTGGGGTTTGGGAGGATATGAGGGGACAGGGCCTGCTATTGGTGGGGGGCGAGAGGGCATAGGGATGACTAGGGCCATGCATTTCTGTGGGGGCACATGGGGCATACTGTTTAGTGGTGGATGGTTGGGCATGCAGTTTGATGGGGGGCTCAAGGGACATGGGATCTGCCATTTGGTGGATGGGGGTTATAGCAGGACGTTGGCCATGCAGGTTGGGTGGGGGGGGAAAGGTAAACCAGGGCAATGCCATTGATGGGAAATAGGGATGGGGGACCAGGGTCATGTGTTGAATAGAAATTGGGGTTGAATAAGTCTCTAGCCTCACCCTCGACTACCGCCCCTTCCCAAATACACATACTTTTCGGCCCACTATATGCAGCATGTAGGGTAGATTTGGCCTTCTGCCAAAATCAGTTGTGCACCCCTGCATGTAGGGTGTGGATATTTGCCTACACCACATGCACAAGAACATTAACAAGGACTAAAAGAGGCCCAGAAAGTGAAGAACCCCATCACATGAACAGAAGATATAGGCACATGCTTCCAAGAGCTCAAAGATGTTATCAGTAATGCCCCTGTTTTAGCAACCACTGACTACAAACAAGAATTTGATTTGTTTTCCCACTTAGATGGATAGATGATGACAGCAGTATTGACACAGAAAAGCACCATTGGACACAAGCCCTTAGCATACTATAGTGGTATGCTGGACTTAGTGATGCAGGGACTGTTCCCATGTGAACAAGCTCTGGCGTCGGCTGACTCTGCTATTGAGAAATCTGCCATGGTTACAATGGGGTGTTCAGTAACTTTATATGTGGAACAGGCAGTTTCGCATTTCTTGAGAGGTCCAAATCCACACTGACTACAAAAAGGGCATCTGCATACGAAGTAATTTCATCAAGCCCATCCATACACATTGTAAGGTGCAAGACAGTTAATCCAGCCACATTTCTCGCTGAACCAATTACTGAGGGTGATGAAGTGCATGACTGTGTTACCTATGAGGGCCCTGAGGAGGACATACCCAAGGCAAGGGACTGTGCTCTTCATGAAGGGGAAGTGTTTTTTATTCATGGTTCAGTGACCATTGGCCAGGAGATGGGCAAGAGGCATACAAGGCAGCAGTGGTCCGCCTGGTGGATGGGGAATATGAGGTAATGGTTCAGAAAAGTTTGCCCATGCATTACTCTGCTCAAGAGGCAGAGCTTATTGCCCTTATTGAAGTGATGGAGGTGTCCCTGGAGTTCCGAGTGACCATATATTCTGATTCAGCATATGTTACCACGACTGTGCATTCAGGATTATATCACTGGAAGAAGAGGGGGTTTCCGAGGGCCGATGGGTCTCCAATACAGCATGCGGCCCTACTAGATAGATTGATTTGCGCTCTCTCATGGCCTACACTTGTCACAGTGGTCAAGTGCACCACCCACACAAACAACACAGACCCCATTTTCCTCTGTAACAAGGCAGAAGATGAGGCAGCCAAAATAGCACCACCATACCTTCCAGTCCCAGATATTATGGCATACCCAGAAGTAGCAAGTTTGCAAGTGCAATTAAAGGTTCCATCCACTGCAGTCCCCATCACTCAGGTTATTGAATTACAGGGACAGGCGGCCCTAGAAGAGAAAGAGTTATGGCAAGAAATGGGGTGTATGAAATTACCAACCAATCTGATCTGGAGACAGGCCCTCACAGGTAAAGTGATAGAGCCCCGAGAGTTGGTAGTGGTTGCCTTTGAACAGCTGCATCATCCCTCCCATATGTCTAAACAGCATATTGCCGCAGACATCCAAGAGGATTGGTTTGTACCGAACCTTCGGGAATATTTGAATGTTTTTGTTGCGAACTGTACTCCTTTCCACAAGTATAATATGGGGCAAACATTGAGGACACTGCAAGGCACGTTACCCTGCCCCAGTGGACTGTTCCTCAAGCTCCATATTGACTTTGCCGACATGGGAGAGAGGTGCAGTACTTATCGATACCTTATTGTTGTCGAATGCTCATTCTCCCGGTGGATTGAGGCTGGGCAAAGTGCACATCCAGATGCTAAATCAGAGGCCAAATTCTTTGCTTGAAAATTGTTACCCCGCTGGGGAGTATGCAAAGTCCTTAAATCTGAAAATGGCACTCACTTCTTCAATGAGCTGTTTAAAGAATTAGCTGCATTGTTAGGCATTCGGCATAAGATGTGCTCAATTTACCATCCTCAAGCCAACAGCATTGTTGCGAGAATCAATGCACATTTGATTGGGAAATTATCAAAGCTATGCATGACCCTCAAAAAGAACTGGGTCCATTGTTTGCCCTTGGCCCTGTTCAGTTTGAGAATACGACCCTGCAAGGACCAACACCTTTCGCCTCACAAGATTGTGATGGGAGAATGCACATGCCTCTTTGACCTATACATAGTGCATCTGATGCTCACAGGGTTACACGTATTTTGTGGGACCATATTACTGGGTATTTGAGTCATTTAACCAAATGCACAAAAGCTCTCTCTCAAAAGATTGCACCTAGAAGAGAAAAAGTGCAAGATGGTACAGCACCCAGTGATGTGAGCTTGCCACCCCTGCAACTGCTGCCTGGAGACACAATGGGCCTCATTACAACCCAGGCGGTAAGTTCCCTACTTTACCACCATGGTGTAAACTCTGTTTACACCATGGTGGATGGCAGATTTACCGCCCCATTCCAAGGTGAGTGGGGCGGTAAATCCCCATTCCCCATTTACCCTTCCCCATTCCCATTTTTGCCCCATAGGGCATAATGGGAGTGGGGAAGGCGCTAATTACGGCACCGTAAATTACAGTGCTGTAATTAGCACCAAGGCGGGTTAGCACCTTGCATTTTAACGCCTGCTAAAAGCAGGCATTAAAATGGTAATCAGGCGTTAAGGGTTAACGGTGCCAATGGCGCCGTTAAACCCTTAACGCCTGGGTTGTAATGAGGCCCAATGTATATTTGCAACGTTGTGCACCGCTGGAGTCAACCAAGGTTTTATGGTCGTTCACAGTGGTTTACGAAACCCTGTTTGCAGTTAAGGTAAATGAGTATTGGGTTCACCTTTCTTATGTTCAGAAGGCACCCCATATGGCTCCCCCTTTCCAGACTTGCAGCGACTCACAGAATAAAAATATTCCCGGTTAAGTATGGTTCTCAGCATTTGACACTCTGCAGACAACATTGTTAATACAGGATGAGCCTCATTACAATGCTGGTGGTAGCCATGCCTGGCATCCAGAAATTGGCAATTACTGGGTCATTACCGCCTTGCCGGACCCAGTATTTGCCCATTCCTGGGCACCGGAAATAAATCGTCCCCATCCCCATTGAGCCCCATAGGGTTCAATGGGAATGGGGAAGACCGATGCACAGGCACCGTTATCAAGGGTGCCTGTGCATCCGAAATGCTGTGCTCGCGCGTGCCTTTCATTCCGCCAGGTCAGACCTGGTGAAATGAAAGGCACCCGTGAGCACAACTCAGAGTTTGCCGGTACAGATTCAACGGTACCGGTAAGCATACTGGTACCGTTGTATCCGGACCGGCAAACTCATAATGAGGCCCAATGTGTTTTTCTTTTAGGACTGTCTTCATTCAGTGATATAAAATGTTTATTTTAATGCCAAAGAGTATGAAAAAGACTGTGATTATTGCGTGGTTAACTCATTCTTCTCACCCCTACAGGTGTTGCATCACAAACAACATGTAATATTGCATATATTGTATATATGTTTTAGTTTGTGGTAGGATTTCTATATACTCATTGAATCAGATTATATGGTTATATGGTTGGGGCATATAATCGGCGGTGTAGATGGTGTACAGAAAATGATATTCTTCAAAATTCGCAAGATGATTTTATTCAAAATGCCATGGTTAACATGAAACGAACTTGGATAACAAATAATACTACTTGTTTTAAAAGACAGCGTATTAGAAGGGGGATTGAAGAAGAGAGGGAATATAACCAATAGAAAGGGGTGGCTTTTGATACAATGACCGATGTACACCATCCAGAATTCACCAATATATTGTAAAGTCACATGTGCTCAGTGGGGAATGTGAGGAGCCAGGAATGAAACATAGACACAGAAAGTTTATATTTTGTGGCTATAGAATTTTATTGAAACAAAAAGGGGTTGGAAAAATGGCTCACTATCCCTAATCTAGAAGGTATTTCCCTGCCTAAATCTGAAAATTGCTTGTAGATCCTGCAGGTTTTCCTTCTCGCCATTATTGTCCTTCTATCGACAAAAGATGATACCCATTATTACTTACGGATCGGAGGGAATGTTGAACTTGTCATGGAAAGTATGGGCTGTTTTAGAATGGTTATTTTGGAAGAAAATCCTCAAGTTCCCCTCCTTATTATCAATGGCCACCATCAAACAAAATGCCCATGGTTAATGGACACTGCCGTCTCCTGCACACCTAATACTTAAAGTGAACTTTCAGTCAGAATTCAACAAGTAATTTCAATCAGAAACCGTCAATTTGAACCATGGTTCATGTAAATTTAAGAGATAAATCAATTTGATCAATTATCATCAATTTCAACTAAAGTAATTTATTCAAAAAAGCAAAAGTATTGTATGTTTCAAACATACACATCATGAAAATTCATCAAATGCAAATTATCTTTCACAGTTCCAATGTACCTTTCATTTGGTTTATGCAACATCGTTTTCAAATTATAAATTTGTGTTCAGTCACAGAAAGAATAGAGGTAAATCAACTAGAATAAACATCAAGAAAATCCAAAAAATAAGGCTCTACGCGTTTCAAGAGAAGTCTTTCTTCTTCAGTAGCAAAAAGTAATTCCCAGTCTTACGTAATCCACTAAGGTACTAAATTCTAGTGCGTTCATAATAGTCCTTCATCCATTTTTCAGAATTCACTGTAACTTGTGTCTCAATTACTGATACCGATGTACAATAATGGGTACTTGTCCTTGAGATAATATGGCTGAGTTGGCCCAAAGTGAAGTTTACCTATAGAATGCATAGTGAATTTGAGTTATAAGTCTACAGTGCAACATTCAATATTAGGTAATCTAGAAGTGAATAATACCTTTACCGCCTCAAGATTCCTAGCTTTCTTATTGTCTTTAGGACTCGACTGTGATATATTGTCAGCGATATATTGTCAGCGGTGCCAAAATATTTTG
Organism: Ambystoma mexicanum; assembly: GCF_040938575.1. Taxonomy (NCBI): domain Eukaryota; kingdom Metazoa; phylum Chordata; class Amphibia; order Caudata; family Ambystomatidae; genus Ambystoma; species Ambystoma mexicanum. Next base: position 271,865,120 of record NC_090939.1, on the reverse strand, counting down.
TTAGAGGGCCGGGTTAGATTAGGATGGGCCAAGGGCTGGAACGGGGGTAACGGCCCGGAGCCCTCACTAATGATCCTCGCGTCAATCGGGCCGTTAACTTGGGCGGCCAGGCCTTTACACCCATGCCAGCCCTTTGAATGGGGGCTTAACACCACAGTATACATTAGCTTCTCCCACCAGACTCAGAATCTCCAAAATACTGGGGAGGGAGTATCGTTCCAGCACACGATTTGAGTTGTGGCTGCTGAGTTTCTCACACATCCACAGGCTGCTGACCTCTCTCTCTTCTAGAACTATGGAGGAAGCCCAATCGAAAGACTCAACCTCTTCAATTATCCGTCCTTCTACCAAGTACTTGAGGATTCCATTAACTTGTTTCTACTTGAATATTGAAACATCAAGGCACTCTTTGTACCTGGTTGGAATTGCTCCACTCTTAAACGAATACTGGAAGTCTTTCAAACAACCAGTTTGTCAGAAAACAAACATCAGGGAACTTTTTCAAAATCTCATTGATCTTTTCTACGGGTTCATCTTGGTTGACTTTGAGGATTGTCATTACTCCTCCAAAATCATGCTTTGCATTCATTATGGACGGTACTGTTTATTAGTGATCAGAAGACTGCTCACTGGTTTGAAAATATCCCGGTTAGGCCCTGGTTACCATATTCAACAAGGGAGGCACAGGATGAATGGAGATTGACCATTGTTAGGTAAGAATTGATGCAGTCACACTGTGTGAGACTACACAAAACTTATCTGCTTGGTATTAGGTAACCCACCTTTTGGTCTAGGTCTGTACTACAAAAGTTGGTAGTGTCACTGAGTAGCCAGGCTCATCTCTAGAGGGGTATATGTGAGCTGTAGAGATGTACAAATGAAATCCATAAATACAAGTAGCCAAGTAACACTTACACTCAAGGTTTCAGTTATAAATAGCTATTTATTTAATTAACATCAATTTTTAAATAAGCATTATTTAAAAGGCAATTCATGTAACAATATAAATATGCTTTAAAATTACTTTTCAGAATCAGAACAGGTTAGTGGGTAGTCTTTGGATATGCTTCTTACACAATTCCTACACCCTGAGGTGACTTCAATCATAAGGACAGTAATGGCATTTACATATCACACTAGTTATACTTTGCAGATTCTGAGGTTGCAAAAAGGAAAGGTTTAGGGAAGGAGAAGGTTAAACAGGTTCTCAGTAAATGTGAGGACAACTAAATCCTCCAATAAAATCTAGACAAACCTTTCCAAGCAGTAACAGTCTGCAACAAGTTACCACCTATGAGGGGCAAACAATATCAAAGTCAATGGACTACAAGAGTCTTCAGGATGTGCAAACCTAAATCTCCCTTAGCCGCTCATTGGCAACTTGAACATCAGCCAGATCTTATTTCTGATCTGCGCTACATTGGATTAATGAAAGCGCATCAGGGGAAAAGGGGCGGCAATCTTCAACTTAAATTAAGACAAATGGAAGCCAGACTTATTTGTTTGTTAAAATGTACAACTCGAGGTTTGAACTCTGATCATGAAATGGAAGTCTTCTTATAATATGGGTATTTATTTCTGTGTCATCATTACCTCTTTGTTGTTCCATTGTAACACCAGTCATTATCTACAATGTGTAAATTGTTTAGCAATTGGGTTAGGGTTACAATTGGGACCCTATTCCAATGAATCCTAGTGCCTGTCTCATTCCATCACTGCAGGTCTCATTACAATATGATTGCTGGCTTAGGCCACTTGATATTGGTATTGTGTCAATGTTGACGTCATTCATACTGTTTAATTACCTCCGTATTGCCATTCTGTGCTCTACAAAACATCAGCTTTCATTTTTTGGTTTTATAGTTTGCATCTCCCCTCTCGGGTTCACCATATCCAGTTTTCTACCCTTTAGGGTCGCACTTGAAGCTGATTCAGCCCACTCCAAATTCATTTGCCTTATTCTTTTGTTTTTGCTTATACCAGATTTAATCCCTTGCTCGCGGACTCGCACTGTTTACCTCTTACGTCATCCGCGCTACGTAATTCATCCGCAACGCCGCCTACATCACTTCTGTGACGTACGCGGTAGCTACTACATTTCACCCGCAATTGTTAGGCGTTTGTTGGGATTGTCCCGTTATACTACGGCGCTACTCGATTATACAAGTGAGTACTTCACTGTAAATTTTGCTCGTCCTCTATTATACATTTCTGTGCTGTACACCTTATTCACAGACTCCAGTTTCACACGAGTGCCCTTTTCTGCTAATTTTTCAGGTGATATATTGGGATTCTGCCATCGCGGCCTCAATTGTTCTCCTTGTGTCCATTTTATGACATCCTTCATACCACCATACGACTTTCCATTAGGTATGTGCTTTTATCTTGCTTTCCATTCATAACATTGTCAGCTCAGGCTTCTTGATTGTTTACGGCATCGGTTTTCCTAACAGGAGATTGTCCTAGATTCTTCTCTCTGTAATTGAACTCGGTAAGGTTTGCATTTTATTTTATTTTCTTTCCTCACCTTAATCTCTCCTGCTCCGTGTGACTCCTCTCTTGGGTAGTCCATTCACTGTCCCCCTTTTTTGCACTAATTAACTATCCAGACTTCTGGTTCACTGACCCTACTTGAAGGTTTTATTGCCATCACAACATTTTAATATTTTTCCCAGCACAACGTGCATTCTACTTTCGATTTAGAGAAAATATTGCTTTCATCTTTAGTGTCTCATAGGTGGCTGGTGCTTGGTTTGCATTTGGGATTGATCCGGTGTTTAGGCCCAAATGCCAATGTAGGGCATTTAGTTCAGCTATGTTGATTTGTAGCATGCATACAGTAATAATTATTATACCAGTACTCATTGTGTTGTTGTCTGTTTTTCTTGTGTTATTTCAATTTGCCTTCGCAACTTCTGTTCTTCCCTCCCAACCTGACACACGGTATGCAATTTAATTTCTTTATTGACAATTTTTCATAACAAAACATTTTTCTATAATATCATTTGATTAAATTATATTTATGTCTTATGTTATAATTTTATTGCCATTTTGGACAATTTCAATTGTATTTTTTTTTTCTTTGGGTGTTAATCCATTTCCAATACCGTTGTACTGTATAATTTTGGTGTGTATATTAACACTGTAAATTTGCTTATTTTTTACTTTCTGTACTTATTATTGTATTCTAGCTATCCAGCCTTGAAGACGACCTGTGTGTCGAAACATGTGTCGGCTGCTCGTGATTCAATTAAACATTGGAAAATTATTGCAGTTGTTTTAGTGTAATGGTGTAGAGCACAACACCACCCCAAGCCGTATTAAATTATTCAATTGGAACACGGTCTATGGAGCTGAGGCACTTCTTAGATCAGAAAAAGTCTTGCACAACGTTAGAAAGTTTGTAGAAAATAACTTGTAGGGTCACAAGCTGTTAAGCCTGTGAGAAAAAGAGTTGAACTCAACTCTAAAAGTAAGCCAATGCAATTCCCAACTGAGAAAAGCACAGATACAAAAGGCAATGAGGTAATTGCCCAAAGCCTAAACAGTACCTCTAGTTTGAAGAAGAGTGGTCCAGCTGGATTCTGTCGACAGCTACAGGCTCTTTTCGGTACAGCGGCACTTGTTGCGTATCTCGGATACCCGTTGGGCTTCCTTCACTCCTTGGGTCCTGCACTCTGATGAGGGGACTCAGGATCTGGTCGTCCTGCTTCTGGAGGGTTCTTAGGAGACTCTTGGAGCTCCTAGCCGGATTCGTTACTGCATCCGACATTTCACTCAACTACAGATTACTCGACCCCATGGCATTCGGTTCTTACAGCAATGAAGAAGTACAGCCAGTCGGGGAAGATGGTTCAGTGGAGTTCGTCTCAGGGTTAGTTGGTCTCACTAACCCAAGGGGAGAAGTCGTCCTTTTTGGAGCTTCTGTCGAAATGAAAAAGGAGTTTCAGCACAGCAGCAGAGCTTTACAGGGCAATTCAAAGGTCCAGGAGGATGCAACAAGCTTCATTCATGGTTTCTTCGTCGGGTTGTTCTCCCAATGGTCGACTCTGCCTCTAGTCCCAAAGCCCTCGCCTTTAAGCAAGTTTCTCCCATTTATGCACGGCCTAGGCTGTCAATCACACAGCAGGGTGGCTATCCTGAAAAGACTGCGAGCCAGGCAATCAGGACTGGTTGCATTCAGGCATTCCGAGAGAGAAAGAATAGGGGAGTTTCAGGGCCCTCCCTCACATCCTTCAGGGTTGAAGCTCGCCAAAAGCAAGACAAACAAAGACCCAAAAAGACCTCACAAACCGGAAATGGCAAAAAAAGAAGACAGGGGCCATTTTGACGAAATGGTTACCTATGGGTGCTGCACTGCAGCTGAGGGTACAGCCTGCGATAGAAAAGCACAGTGGTAGGAAAAATTAAACCACTGCCATCATCAATTTAACACAGTGAGGGTAACATAAACATGTTACATGAGAATGTAGGATAAGGGGCTACTAGGTAACCCCCCAGCACTCCACATAAGATGGTGTGTGCTGGACCTACAAAGAGAAAAGGTAAGTAAAGCCAATTTCACTTTACTATTCTTGGGAACTGTAGATCACCCAAGAAAAGGTAGTGAGAAATCTAAAGGGATTTATCTGTGACACTGCATTGAAGGTGCTGTGTGTCATCATACTAAAAGTAGATGCCTATGGAGTTTGTCGGGCTCCAAAAACAGTGAAAACACATAATCTAAATCAGGTCAAAACACATGAGACAGCGAGAAAAAGGTCTCACTCACTTCAGGGTTAAAATTAAAAAGTACTAAGTCCAGCAAAAGTGATGGGGGTCTCTAAGGTTGAAGGGAATTAGCACAGAAATGAGAATTCACCTTAACACTTGCCCCCCCAGACTAAGGGATAGGAGAATTTAATCCACTCCTAGTTGAATCTCCTCTTCCAGTAGGTCATACTTTCTGGAGAGACCATCAGCACTGTGGCATGGGCTCACCTTTTTTGACGTAGTTGGTGAGATGCACTAGCCTATCTCATCACTTGTGCCAATATGTTTTTGTGAATTTTCCCCTTTGTATTTTTGCTTATACCTTATTGTCTTCTATGCATGCTTTAAAATTGATAAAGGAATTTTAAAAAGTTATATTTAATAGCCTCTGTGTTTAAAGAAATGAAAGCAAATGTATGGTCGCTTCATATCAATTGTCTTAACTAGACATGATTACACAAGTAGCCTCCATCTCTGTCTCCCAGACCACCTTGTAGGGAAAGTTACAAAGGGCTCAAAATCCGGCACTGTGATTACTCCCTACAATGAAAGGGTTGAAACACATCACCACTTCAATCTGGAAACTGGCTCCCCGTAAAAAATTTCAAAGCACTCAGGATTGACCACCACGCTTTGCATGGAAAGGGCCCAGTTTGCGCCACAAGAATGTTTCAGCACTACACCCCTACCAGGACTCTCACGTCAAGTAATGCCACTCTAGTCCTTAGTCCCAACTTCTTTCTTATTGTTATCCACCAAGCTACTGAATTCCCTAATCAAGCATCTCCACATGGAAACGAATCACCAGACATTCAGGAAACAACTCAAAATGGAGCTCTTTAACTAAAACAAAGCGGATACACAAGAAGAAACCCAGAATATCCTGGCGGTCATCACCAGGCTTCTATACATCTCAATGTCTTAAAGCCTTTGAGTTCCTATATGCCCAAACCAACAATAACCATGACAAAGATGTTAATTGTGCTGCAACAAATGAATCATGCCATGGACATCACCAAATACCTACCTCATTATGCCTCCAACTGTCGAATCCTCTCTAATTGCCCATTGCTAAATCTACCATCTGTTCGAGCCGAACAAATGGCCCACAAGATCTAGCACACTATGCAGGATATGGGTTGTGTGACCTAAAAAACTTGACCTACTGCCCATTTGACCTAATTTCTTTGACCTAATTATTTTTGACCTACTGCAGAGGGAGACTCCTCACAACCTCTTCAAATGCGGGGGAGACCCCCTGCACCCTCACTGACGTCCCCCACGTCAACCTATTCCCTTACCCCACAACACAACCATTGTTCAATTAAAGTGTACCATTTGACCTGCCGAATTAGGTCAAAAAGATGCGGTCAAATAGGAGTAGGTCAAATTGGCATTAGGTCGGATTGGAAAATACCCACTATGCACAGGTTCATACCCTAGCCTCTTCCTATCAACACCTCCCCCCACTCCAAAGCAACCACTACTATCATCTTAACTCTGGGACCGCCCTTACGGCTAACACACCAAGGAGCTTGCTTAGCAGCGATAACACAGAAGGATTCCATGCTCAACACACAGGTAAGGCGGTGCTTCCTACCTGACTCACTAACATGGCAGCCTTTACGCTCCTCGCTTTCCCCACTAACCTTCTAACATGAGCCCCCCACCAGTGGGGTGTCGTCCATAAGGTGCTGCTAAGGTAGTACCCCACTTCATTTTCACAACCCTCCAGGTCCCCTGAATATACCCAACCCAAATAACAAAAGAAATGCATTGGCATTATGGATGAGTGCTTTTACCTTGCTCCATAATAATGCAAATGTAGTATTTGCAAAGAATGTAAATAGCTTTCAATTCTTTGCAAATGCAAAAACCGGTGCTGTGTCTTATGCCTTGCACAGCACTTTACATGGGTAAAGGTCGGAAAATAAAATGCCTATGCCTTCACTCATGTAAAGCTCTTTGAAAGGTATTAGGGGTACATGGGTGACGTCACACCATTCAATATACTTCTGGGGTTCTGAAAAATATGGCGTATGAAGCATAACGAAGGCCTCTTCACCCTCCCTGTGCTTGTCTCTCTCAGGCCAGTGGTGCGTTCAGAATGCTGATGCTGTCCTCGTCCTGATCCAAGGCAGGAGGAGGGGCGAAGGGCATCTTCTCACCCAAAAGAAGATCACTGCTGCTTCCCAGGTACGTTTTTATAATGGAAAAAGGAAATGTTATGTATGTGTGTATTTTTGTAGTGTATGTGTGTGTGAGAGAGATTCTATTCTTAAAGGGTGAGTGCATGTAAATAACAGAGTGTAAGTAAGCGTTCTAGTGGGTGCTGTGTGAATGATTGAGAGAAGCTGTAGGGGTGCACTACTGCCTGTGTGAATGGGTATATGAATATGTGTATATATATATATATATATATATATATATATATATATATATTATAGGGCGGAGGTCGCTGCCCTATAGTTAAGATGAGTTGGACTCCCATAGGAACCTCGAAAAGTTCTATTCTTCATAACTTTTGATTTCAGTGACGGATTTGATCAAAATCTGGAAGTTGCTTAGGGATGCGCTGGTCCCCTCAGACTGCAACGTTTCGTAAAGATTTGTTAAAAAATATTAAAGTTATTAAGAAGACCAAAAATAAATTCCAAAGTTGCGGCCTACTTCCCATTCATTTTCCCATAGACAAACAAAGTACATTTTTGCCAGACCGCACAGCGCAAACCGCTGGATGGATTTGGATCAGGTCTGAAACATCTTGGGCACGAAGTGTTTAAAAGAGGCCTTTTTGTAGTTTGGGGTTATTCTTAAAAAAAATATTCTATGGTGAAGGGGGTGCCCCCTACCCAAAAACAGATAGCTATATCTTGGGTACATTTACAAAACCAGGGGGTTTTAGAAACGAAACAGCCGTCATCTTTGTTTTTGCTCAATGCAGGAGATAGTCAAGGTTTTAGCCGAGGTTAAGGGAATATGAAACAAAGGAAAACATCATTTTGCTGGTCAAAAACATGCAAATGCCAACAATCTAGAGGTGAGGGGGAAAGGGTGGCACCAAGTGAAATTTGGGAGTTGGAGGGGTTCTAGGGACTGAGTTTGCAACACAAAGCTTTCCTGTAACCTCAGCTATATCTATGAATAGGCGACATCTCAAAGCAAACTGTGTCACAGAAACAGCGTGTGATGTGTGGGGAATGGGAGAGTGCAGGGTAGGTGAGGAGGCCATCTGGGGAGTGGGGTTAGCTGGCAAAGATTTCATTTTTTCATTTATTTAATTGTTTTTTTAAAACACGCTTAATACATAAGTTCAGTTTCTAAGCGCGGATCCCGGATTCAAACCTCTGTTGCTCTGCGCGGTCTTGCTTCCAAGACGACCACGTTGCCCCTGGGGGCACTTGGTGAGGGCCTGTGTGGGCAAGAAAGCATTTTCTTTCTGCTGTTTTTCTGATATTCACGGCTATAATAAACGACAGATAACGGTGGCTATCTGTAGTTCATATATAAAATAACTGCAGATAGCTGAGGTTATCTGTAGTTCTGTACCCAGGGCTATAGGAAAATAGTTAAAAAAATGTAAAAAAAGATATTTTGAAAAGTGCACTGATGTCAGGGGTGACCAATCACACAATAGGCGTCCTGGACTCCCATCCAAGACTGACCCTGATTAGCTTTAAAGCAAAGTAGCAGCTGGGGGCTTCAGGCCATGTTGCCTAATAAATGTGCATATGGTAAAAGACTACTTAGAGCAACGTGGTCTGAAGGGGCAGACGCCTTCCTCGCTTTGAAGCTATGCAGGGTCTGTCACAGTTACTGCATGGATAGAAGACAGTCCACAGTTCTGGATGCCGTGTATTTTCTTAGTTTTAAATATCTCATAACACATTAAGAAAACACACAGCCTCCACATAATTTATTTTTTAAACGTGCTAATGCCAGTTCCTAAATGTATTGCACTTAGAGACCATTGTTTTGCCTTTTGCTGAATTGCATTCTGGTATTTGTAGTTTCCCAGTCAAGATGGGGGGAATAATACCCAAATTGTACACCTTTTGCCTAACATAGTTCAATAATGATTTATTTATTTGAGTGGCAATATTGTATGTGTACTTTTCAAGTTATCTTTATAAAGCAATATATTGTTGAAAGCCAGAAATGTGGGTGATGAGGGGAAATAAGAGGGCAAGTAAGTCATGAGTATTTGCCCACGATGTGGCAAGATAGTTTGCAATCCTGGACACTGGTGCAGTTATTTGCCCCTGATTGTGGCTGATTTTCAGGGCACAAGTAAAGGGCACGTGGGTGGACAGCGTAACTTTTTTTTTCAGCGGGGGATGCACCTTTTTTTTTTATAGGTTGCCAAGCTTGCTCACGTATTTGGCTACCAGGATTTGATTCAGGTTGTCAAGTTCCCAGTGCAGATACTTACCCACAAGATCACAAGCACTTGATTCATGTTGGGATTTTGTTTTCCAGGTAAAATTTCATGATAGATTGCTGGGTTTGAAAGGTGAGCACATTTAATACTTTTCCAACATATTTATTGGAACATTTCCTCAGGTTATTTTTCTGGTGTTTATTGCTTTTTTTTAAAGTCCAATGCTATTTTGTTTTGCACACTTTCTTCGAAGCGGAAGGTCAATTGAACTACATCTGTATATTTCACTTTAAGATATATGTTCACTTACTGATGGGGGCCAGCTTTGGATTTTCGCCATGGGGGCAAACGTACCTGGGCATATTTTATTCAAGCAGCCGGTCATGTTTTTCCCTTTTCCATGCCGCTTACATGTGGTTAACTGGGGTTGTGCAATGTATCACAACATTCACCTAGAGACCGGCCATAGATCAAGGGGCTTGTAGTACTCTTCTTAACCAAAGTGTGTGATCCTTACCAAAAAATGTAATCACACAGCGCATTAACTAAAAACATTTTTGGGTTCTCATAGCCTGACATTGTGATGCCATCAGTGCTGTCATAGATGATGTCATTAGTCATATCACCAGTGATGTCATAATTGTGAGCATAGGCTGCACAACAGGGGGTGCAAAGTTAAGGTGACTTTAGCTGAATTTCAGGAGTTTTGTTGCATTAAGTTCTCACCTTAACGTCCCTGCAACTAAAGTTTTTTCCTTGAATATATATGTACGCTAGGAGTTTTTTCAGATTTTGGTGTGCTAAGTTTTATTTAACACATATTATTGTGTAAAATGTTGAATCGGCACTATGCAACTTATTCTGTCCCATACTGCATACTAGGCGCAGTGCTCAAATCCACTTGAGTAATTGCCGTGAATTGGTGCTCAAATCCACTTGAGTGATAATGAATACTTCTGTGGCTATGGTATACATAGAAAATATATGCGGATATTTGCTGCTTTAACTAACATGTATTTAATGTATCCACATCCATAGTCATTCTAATATGAGTGTAGACTCCCATGTTACACGGATTAGATGCACACGCCCAACATGGCGGCCAAATTGACAGTATCTTGCAAGCTAGAAACTGCTCTAGTGTTGGAAACTGGTAGAGGAGCTCCACACAAGTTGGATCCTTTAAACATTTGAAACCTTCAGATCACAACAATCTCATGAAGGCCGCCAGGCTGAAACACGTAGTTGTTTTTTTTCCTCTGCTATTCCTTGTCCATCATGTGCTGAATAAAGGACGCTTTACAGAGACTTCCTGGATTTTGGTTTGTCTTTTGGGCATTTATGGAGGAGCGCCGCCGTGAGCTGATGAATTTCAGTTACTTTTTCAATGTTAACGCGTCCGACCGCGTAACTGGCAGACACCCGTGCAAGGCCAATTCCAGGCCGAGATGACAGGCTGAGGGCGTTGCAACCAATGTTGGAATTGAAATGATATTATGCCTCCTATCGCAGTATTTGAATGTGTGTTGGCCTACGCTAAGTTGTCTAAAATATCATGTAAATAGACTCCGCGGCAAGGTCTTGACCTTAACGAAAAATTGTGTAAGTCGCCATCTTGGATTTAGCCGCCATTTTAGGTTCTCTTGTAATGTGGAAGTCACCCTGAACATCAAAATGGAGGCCGAATGACATTCTGAGTGAAATTCTGGCCGTTGTGACCTCCGCACACATGAATAAGTAATATGCCTGCAGGCCACTTGTCGGGGTCGCGAACTGAGACCTTGTCCTATCCCTGACCTGTGTGTAAATTAACAACTGTATCAGCGGAACTGATCAAAATGCATACATTATGGGATTGACCTGGCAAGGAACCCTAGGCCTGGTCCTAAGAATGGTTAACCCGCGAGGGGGTTGGCCAGGGCTGGGTAAAGAATATAAAAGCCCAAGTATTCCAATGTACGGTCTCTCTACTAATGCATCGAACCTTCGTTGAAGTACGTTACGTTACTCTGAGAGCCGAATAGCTATCCGTTTGTCAATTGACTTTTTTGGTAACTGTTGTAGCTTTTAAATAAAGCACTTTGTATGTCCTTTGTAACCTGTGTTGGTGTGTTTCCTTTGGGCTTCCCAGCCTCATATCAATTTCTTTGTTTTCACAGTTGGCGCCCGAATAGGGACCCTCAAGATTGATGCCGGATCATTGAAGGTTGACGCAGACTATCGAACCGGGATCGGACGGTGTGATTCTACGGGCCCGACTGAACGAGACGCGATACCTCGGCAGCGCTGCACGATCCGATCCTTGGACGATAGTCGTGTGGTCTGACACGGCATCTTGACGAGGGTCCATTTTTTGAGGCGGGCAGATTTGTCGAAACCACCAAACACAAGGTAAAATTTGTTAGGTAATTTCTTTGATAAACCGTACAGTCCTCCTTAGGTTTGGTCAGGTGCAGTCGTGACCCGGCTCTTAATTTAACCCTGACAATTTGAATTTGGCGTATTGTATCTGCAGACACAATTATTGACCAGATAACACCAATTTTTTGTGAAATGCCTGGGAAATTGTCTAGCTGCTTTAGGGCTCTGTTCCGCAGCGATCGACAATCTTTGGAATTTAGCCGCCCGGCACCACAGGAGGGGTCGCCGGCATGTACTATGTACTGTAAGTATGGCATTGGTAGTATAGTATTTAATGATATTTGGCACAGACAGACCAGACATGCCTCCGAATTTCAGTGCCCAATCAACGGTAGTTTTGAGATCCCCCGTATTGAATACCTAGAAACAGTCTTGTTAAAAAAGAAGGCTAGACCTGCAGCCTTTGATGTTTTACAGAATTGGAAAAAAGAAGCGTTACAGCAGCTTAAAAGTAGGGACAAACATGCACGCCGTCATAAAACAAACGCCGAAAAAGCGTTGTTATATGATAAAGAAAAACATTCGGAATCAGATAAAAGTATGGATAGGGCTTTTTCACTTGGAATCCAGAAAATGTACCCCTCTAAAGATTTCCATGTTTCCAAAGAATTTATTGAGAAATTGTTAAACGAACGCAGGCCTGATGCCTCTGCGCCACCTCCGTATGTTCCTATTTTGGGCGCTCTGCCCATTCCTGCTATTGTTCCTGCCTTTATTCCTGTTCCCCCTGTACAACCTATTGTTCCTAGTCCCATAGTTGTTGTTCCTCCACCTATCGCACCGCCCCTTCCTTCTGCACCGATAGTTGCACCTTTATTAAATTTACCTGCACCTCCGCTCCCGAGTGGCCCCGTATTGACTGAAGTTGATCCAGGTGCAGGATCAAAGATCGTCACTCGTAATACTGTTTCTGCAGATAAGAAACAGGAATTGTTTGCATGGGCTAAGCACTGTATGGAGAAAGGTGATCAAGTTAATGTTTTTTCCACATTATCTAATTTGAATAGTTTTCCCGAGAAAAATGTTTTTATCGAAGGTTTGGGGGCTCATTTATGTGTGATGTGGGGTAGATTACAAAATTCGGATCTTCCACAAGGAGTGAGAGATCTGAATGCTTTGGCACTTTCGAGGGACACAGAGCAGAAAGTATATGGGCATGTTGAAAAATTGTTTGAGTTTAGGAAAGACTTTGAAAAGTCACGAGATGAGGACGACGAAGACGATAGAATATATGTACAGAAACGGTTCCTTCCGTGTCGTAGATCGGCACCTGAGGAAATACGAATTTGTACCAAAGATGCGATTCGATGGATCTCGGATTCATCGATTCCACCAGATGAAGTATATGACACGTATAGTCAGTATACAGTGGAAATGCAAAGAAAGGTAATTCAGGTAATGGTACAGTACCTGCAAGAAGAATGTGTAAGAAAGAAGGTTAGTTGCCCCATAGAACTATTGGGGATTTGTAGAAGGGCTTTTTCGCCCGACACTTCTTCAGCTGCCTTAGCGCTCAACCTGGCTCTGTTGCTTAGTAAGCGGCCGGAGGTACCTATATCTCAAGTTGCCTATGAGAGAGGTTCCTCCGACCTTTGTCCCAAAAGTTGAGATTCCCGCCAACGCTGGGACTGGTGCCCCCACTGTGGATATCCCTGCACATTATGTATCACAATTCGTTCACGTCCCATTTTCACGACAGGAAGTGAACACTATTAGACAATCAGTTCCCGATATTAGGAAAAACCCGACAGGGTTTTACAAAGAAATAGAGTCCGTTTTGCAGTCCTCTGTGTTCACCTTAAGTGATATTGACTTGCTATTTCCTGTACTCCTACACGTAGATGTATGGAAACAGGTTCGGACAATAGACGATGTGCCAGGGTTGGGAGATACATGGGCTAATATGATTAGGATTGATGGAGAAAGACCAGCAGGTGAGAAACCACCACAGGTAATACTTACTTTGCCTGATAGAATTGTTGAAAAATTAAAAACTATAATTCCAGAGAAAATAATTATTTGGGACAAGTTTACGGCCTGTGTTCAAGGAAAAACTGAAGGTGCCACCGAATTCTTTAACAGATTCGAGCAGGTATTTTCTGACTTCAGTGGACAGGATTTGGGTACAGAGTCTGGGAAAAGGTTGTTTGTGGACAAATTTGTACGTGGATTGTTGCCTGACATCCAGTCACAGATTATGTCCTCTGAGAGCGCTTGGCAGGCAAAATCTCAATCTGAGGTTTTGCACATGGCTCAATATTATGAGAACCGTGTTAATAATGAGAAGGAAAAAATTGAAAAGAGGAAAGGAGATTTGAAAACCAAAGTATTACTACAACAAATTGTTAGAAACCCTAGAGGAGGCACGACACAGACCAGAGGTCAGTATGTCCCAAAAGGAAATGCTCCTTTGGGTCCTGTGAATATTAATCAATGTGCTTATTGCCGCCAGGAAGGTCATTGGCGAGCACAGTGCCCCGTCCTTCGACAAAGGTCAAACAGTGCGTTTGGGAGTATGGGTACCCACTTAGGGGCCGCCCTGGGGCAGGGGGCCCTGATAGAGGTCAGTTTTTACAAGATCCTCAGCAACCTTTTTCACGGGAAAATCAGACCTCGAGTGTGGACTCGAGGAACATATTTGATCACCCTTCTGCTGCCTACCTTTCTGAAGAGCTTCCTTCTGACGAGGCTCTATTTCATTAGGACTGCCCGAAGCAGGGTTTGGAACCTTCACCTATTCCCGCTAATCAGAAAGGCCCCTACGTTGAATTATTAGTAGGGAATAGGAAACACCAGTTTTTAATAGACACTGGAGCACAGAAATGCTCCATTGATCATTCTCGGGTTCCAAACATTCCACTGTCAGGGCAAACCAATGTTTCCGTAGGGTTTTCTGGTATACCAATTGTTTGTCCGGTTTCTTCACCGGTGTCTGTTTCTTTGGGTCCCTTTACGGACCATTGCCCTTTTCTTCTCACTTCGAACTGTGGAGAGAATTTGCTGGGGTTGAATTTGTTAAAGAAATTGAATGCAGTAATTCATTGTTCTTCTGATGGAGTACGGCTGACGGTTTCACCACAGCAACTTCCTAATTCTCAGTTCCTGATTCGACCTTTACCTTCTGAGTTTAGCATTGTCCCGGAATGTTTATGGGCGGTAGACGACAATGATGTCGGGGTATTACAGATTGAGCCCGTTAAAATAGTTTTGAAACATGGAGTGAAACTGCCACGCATTCCGCAGTATAAAATATCAGTTGAGGGCGAGCGTGCTTTGAAATGCATTGTCTCCGATTTTGTGCATCGTGGGGTGATCGAGGAAATTACAGGTAGTCTGTGTAACAGTCCGATCTTGCCTGTATATAAGAAAGGCGACAATGCAATTCCATATCGGTTCATAATTGATCTTCGTGCTATTAACAGAGTTGTCGCCCCACAATTTCCAATTGTGCCTGATGTGACGACGATATTGACAATGATCCCTGCTACGGCTACGCACTTCAGCGTTGTGGATTTAAAAAACGCTTTCTTTAGCATTCCTATACATAAGGAAAGTAGATATCTGTTTGCGTTCACCTTGGGGGGACGCTCATTTACATTTACCAGGGCACCTCAAGGGTATACTGAAAGTCCAAGCATTTATAGTAGAGCTTTGAAAGAGCAGCTCGACACCCTTGAATTGCCACCTACTTGTACGCTGCTTCAATATGTTGATTTGCTTTTGGCTGCAGACTCTGAGAGTGCTTGTAAAGAAGGCACTGTACTGTTGCTTGTTCATTTAGCTAAAAATGGTCATAAAGCTTTGCTCAAAAAATTTCAATATTATTGTCAGGAGGTCGCCTATTTAGGCTACCTCCTGTCAAAGGAGGGGAGAAAATTGACACCTGAAAGAATAAAACACATTTCTGGCATGTCTGTTCCAAATACACAGAAGGAATTCAGAGCCTTAATAGGTATGGCTTCTTACTGTAGGTTGTGGATCCCGAACATTTCGCTAGTGATAAAACCGATGTTGGCTTTGACGAAGAAGGGCATTTCTCTGCCACTGCCATGGAAATCGGAACATCAATGATCATTTGAGCTTCTCAAAACCGTGTTATGCTCTGCACCGGTTCTGGGTACTCTAAATTATGACAAGGCCTTTGTGTTGTTGTGCATGAATGTGATGGATGTGCTTTGGCTGTGTTAACACAGGAACACGGAGGGAAAAATAGGCCGTGCGGCTACTAGTCCTCCGTCCTTGATCCTGTCGCATGCGCTTTGCCAAGATGTTTGCGCGCTGTCGCTGCTGCTGCCGCGTCTGTAAAACAGAGTGAGGGAATGGTCCTAGGCCATGATTTGATTTTGATGGTACCTCACTCTGTTGATATTCTATTGAACAAAACCCAAACACAACACCTCACCTCTGCATGGTTAACAAGGTATGAATTAATTCTGTTTGCCCCTCACATTCAAATTAAGAGGTGTCGTGTTCTTAATCCGGCTGAACTCTTACCTTTCCCGCAAAACACTGTTTGCGGTGACGAAGAATTACATGATTGCCTATAAACCACTGAACAAGAAACGAAGGGCAGGATAGATCTCATAGATACTCCTTTGGGCAATGCAGAAGGGGAGCTGTTTTGTGATGGCTCCTGCTTCAAACTCTCAGATGGTACATCTACAGCTGCTTATGCAGTTACTACATTGAGTAAAGTTGTTGAAACTAAGAGAATTTCGCATAACTCCACGCAGGCCGCAGAGATTATAGCGTTGACCCGAGCTTGTGAACTCTCCCAAGGGCGTATAGTAAATATATATACTGATAGCCAGTACACATTTGGGGTGGCTCACAACTTTGGAAGGCTCTGGTCGGAAAGAGGGTTCCTGACCTCACATGGGACCAAGATCCAGCATGGCCCCTTGATAGTGCAATTACTCTCGGCACTCTCACTCCCTAAACAGTTAGCGATCATGAAATGTGCAGCACATCGTAAGGTCATAGATGATGTGGGCAAAGGGAACGCTTTTGCGGACTTGATAGTCAGACAAACGGCCACAGACCTTAGCACGGACATGTATGCTTCGAGGGAAATGAGAGATGCTTATATAATGGATGAAGGTATTGGGTCTGTGCGAGATATTCAAACTGATGCCACAGTAGAAGAATCTAAAAGGTGGGCTGAAGGAATGGGGAAATTGGATGATGAAGGGTGTTGGGTGGATACATCTGAAGGAAAATGGTTGCTCCCTGATTCATATGTATTGGCAATGGTTACGATGGCACACGGTCCTACACATGTGTGTGCCCAGCAGATCACGAAAATGTTAGAACAATTTTGGGTGAATAACAAGATTTTGGAGACTGCAAAAAGATATGTTCAAAACTGTATGATCTGTTTACAGCACAATGTGGGTAAGGGGACAGTAACTCCGAGGGGAAGCTTTGGGCCCCCTTCTGTTCCCTTCGAGGTCATTCATTTTGATTTTATTGAGATGGAACGATGTAACAATCTGAAATATGTTCTTGTAATTATTTGTGCTTTTAGTAAATGGGTCGAGGCTTTCCCCGTTAAAGACGCTACCACCATGACCACTGCAAAGATTATGGTAAAAGAATTCTTTCCTCGATTTGGGCTCCCGAGGGTAATTTGGTCGGATAATGGTCCCCATTTTATTGCAGCAGTAATTTTGCAGATATGCACAGCCTTACGTATTGAAAAACGATTTCACTCAGCTAGACATCCTCAAAGTGCTGGGTTGGTGGAAAGACACAATGGTATCTTAAAGAATAAGCTTGCGAAAACATGTGCCGATACCAAACTGAAATGGCCAGATGCCTTACCTATTGTATTATTAGCTATGCGTACCACACCTCAGACTAAGACTGGGCTTTCTCCATTTGAGGTAGTGATGGGGAGACCTGCTAACATTTGGGGTCTCCCGAAACCTAAAACCCTGAGAGAGGTGGAAAATGTATTGCTTATAGACTACTGTAACCAGTTAACTAAAAACCTGTATTTCATTTATGACCAGGTGCACTCAGCTTTACCTGTACGGTTCACGGGCCCAGGACACGATATACAGCCTGGAAGTTGGGTCCTAGTGAAGGCCTACGAGAGGTCTTCCTGTCTCGCGCCTCGCTGGCGGGGACCCTACCAGGTGTTGCTGGTCACCCGGACAGCAGTGGGGGTGGCTGGAAAGAAGCACTGGATGCACGCGACGCATGTCAAGAAACTTCCTCACCCGACGCCACACGTTACAGAAGAAGCAGAACCCCTCGCTGATGCTACAATCTCTGATCCTGAAGTAGCAAACAGCGCTGTGAGTGCGTCGGAGAATTTCTCTGAGCCCGAGGAGCTTGGGGAACAGTCCATTTCGTCTCCGCACTCTCTTGAAAAATCACTTCCGGAAAATACTGTTTCAAGCTCTGCGACTTCCGTCGCCTCCGATACGTCGCGTCCCTCAGGAAGTGACGACACTTTATTTCCGGATCAGACAATCTTGGGTACCACCAGGTACAACCTTCGACGAAGGAAATAGAACTACGGCACGGGTTTTTCGTGCATCTAGAAAAAGGAAGTGATTGGAAGTTTTCTTTTGTATAAGAAAGTTCTGTTGAACAAAAAGGGATTCTGCTGGCTAGGGTTGGGAAGGACTAAGAAATCGCGCGACCGTAGCGTCGCCAGCAACGAACATTGGGGTCGTCGATTGAGGAACTACAATGCCTGCCACCTCCACTGCTGCTCCCCGCACTGGACTTGTGAATAAGGGGGTGACCAACTTGGACAATGAACAATGTGCCTGGGCCCCGAAAACGTACTGCTGTGTTTTGATAATGATAATTGTTATTTTTGCAACTACTGCTGTAGGACTTTGGTACTTTGAAGAAATCTATCCTCTAAAACCTTTACTACCGACCGAGATTGTACCAACTGCTTTGACTCCCTCTGTATACCTTCACACTCTGTCCCCTAGAGACTCCCAACATAGACAAAAGTATCATAATAACACTCTAATGATAGTAATGAATGCAACTCCTGCCATTTTTAATAAGAGTAATTGTTGGATTTGTACTCATTTACCGCAACATGGGAACAAGGGACTGGGATGGTATATTCATCCTTTACCTTTAACGACTACTTGCTATGCCTCTCTTAGAGCACTATTCTTTGGCCGCTGGAATGATAGCATCTCAGGGAACTTTTAATGGAACTAATTTGAATGATTTCGAGAAACGTGAATTAACTCCCCTGGGATGCTCGCTTTTTTCAAATAGAAGTAAACCTAATGTCGCTTCTATTAGGCCGTCTGATAAACTATCTCTTCCTTTTCAAACTCTAATTTCCTTTAAAATGGCTCCGATAGGCAATAAGGACGCCGTACCTCCTTCTTATTCTATAAATCATAGCCCTGACTCGGTCCCCTTTTGTGTACAAAGAAATGGCACTAGGCCAATGGGAGATTTTGAAGGTTGTAAGAACATTGTAAATTTGACTGGAGAAAACAGGCCTCTGTATGTAGGGGGGCCTGTTTATTTTGTTTGTGGTAGTTTAGCATTTCCCTGGTTGCCCAAGGATTGGCAGGGAACCTGTTATTTAGGAATACTGTTACCCGGGGTATTTGTAGCTAGTACATTGGAGGTTTCTAAGGCTCGCCCACGGCGGGACAAGAACGGAGATACCCCTGGGCAAGTATTGGGAGATATAGCGAAATCAGTTGTTCCCTTTTGGGGACAAATAACAAACTCAGAGAACATTAGGGGATTAGCAAGGGTACTGGAGAGAACGATCAACCGGACCACGGACATACTCTACAATATGACCTTAGAGCAAAAAGCAATAAGATTGGTAGCACTCCAAAATCGGATGGCATTAGATGTCATTCTGGCAGAACGAGGTGGAGTATGCAAATTAGTGGGGTCCGCTTGCTGTGTTTTCGTACCAGATTCCTCGCCGACAATTTTTAAAGCAATACAGAACTTGCATACTCTTAGTTCTGAAGTACATATCCCTGTAGGAGATTGGAATCTTAGCACCTGGTACTGGGATTCTTTACGATCTTGGGTTTGGAAGGTGCTTTCTGTTATTCTGGTTATTTTGGGGATCCTGCTATTCCTTTGTTGCTGTTTTCAATGTCTTCCGAGTATATGTGGAATGCTAGGGGGATGTTGTGCCCAAGCAGTGAGCACAATAGGGCATAGAATATATGCCCCAGATACAGCTTCTAAAGAGTTTGTGTTACAAGAGGTTCTGATGAACGACCTAATGGCTATAGATATTACAGACAATCATTCGGGATGTATGGATGACAACACATGGAGTTATTTGCAAAAGTATTAGAAATTATGTTAGCACTTGGCATAGGCCAAAAGGAGGGTCTGTTGGAATTGAAATGATATTATGCCTCCTATCGCAGTATTTGAATGTGTGTTGGCCTACGCCAAGTTGTCTAAAATATCATGTAAATAGACTCCGCGGCAAGGTCTTGACCTTAACGAAAAATTGTGTAAGTCGCCATCTTGGATTTAGCCGCCATTTTAGGTTCTCTTGTAATGTGGAAGTCACCCTGAACATCAAAATGGAGGCCGAATAACATTCTGAGTGAAATTCTGGCCGTTGTGACCTCCGCACACATGAATAAGTAATATGCCTGCAGGCCACTTGTCGGGGTCGCGAACTGAGACCTTATCCTATCCCTGACCTATGTGTAAATGAACAACTGTATCAGCGGAACTGATCAAAATGCATACATTATGGGATTGACCTGGCAAGGAACCCTAGGCCTGGTCCTAAGAATGGTTAACCCGCGAGGGGGTTGGCCAGGGCTGGGTAAAGAATATAAAAGCCCAAGTATTCCAATGTACGGTCTCTCTACTAATGCATCGAACCTTCGTTGAAGTTCGTTACGTTACTCTGAGAGCCGAATAGCTATCCGTTTGTCAATTGACTTTTTTGGTAACTGTTGTAGCTTTTAAATAAAGCACTTTGTATGTCCTTTGTAACCTGTGTTGGTGTGTTTCCTTTGGGCTTCCCAGCCTTATATCAATTTCTTTGTTTTCACACCAAGTCGAGAAACCTATTTGTCCAGCAATGATCTACAGCAATGCAGCTGCCCATTTGTGACTTTTTTACTATCTGAGCGGATCCACGTATTGTTGGTGAAAAATCGGAAGTCGTGCAGGCTGACCTACAATTACACTGCTCGAGTCGGAGGACCCGAATGGTGTATGACAGGTAGGTGAAGCAGCTCATAATACCACGTTCTTCGCCTTAAGTATTACCACGATCAAAGGGTTTGTTACGCTCATTGTAAAATATATATAACAAACGTTGTGCACATATTTATCCATACCCCAGCATTATAAAGACTGCCTGTTAACGAAAAGAATGCATAAGTTGCCAGATACATGCTTAAAAGTATAAGCATCAGGAGTCTATTCACTGCAAATAGCAGCGATTATAACACTGCATATCATAACCGAAACCATTACATTTTTCAAAACAACAATATGGTGGACAAGGAAAGCAGCAGGGATGGGGAAGCTTCCACGTTGTTTAGTGAAACTATTGATCTAAGGCCCACGAAGCAAATACAAAGTGGTCAGACGAAGTCTATCCAGCAACAAATGTTTACACTGGAAAAATTACAAAAAAAGGAAACCAACAAGTGGTGGGAGATTAAGTCATTACAGAACTATAGTGATAATCCGCAAATTCCACAGGGTCTGAGAATTTTGACTATCCCCACCTATGAAGACCCTGAGATGTTGCAAGAGTGGAGGTAAGCTACCAATGAATGCTCCTTTAAGATGTTGGCCGCATTGGTGAAATATGCCAAAAGTGACAGGCTGAAGGCAATGAAGGACATTGAGGAATTAGAAGCAATTGTCTAAATTGGAACAGAATCCAAGACTGCTAAAGATCTTAAAGTCAAGATGGATAAGAATATCATCAAATACGAGGATGAAATTAAGGATAGGAAACAAAGGATTCAATCCACCTGCACAGAATACACCACACATCAATCTTTTTGAGGATCTTATAATTGAAGATCTCAAACTGTTAGCTTCAAATCCCCCCAAGTCTAATTACAACTTGACTCCAGATGAACGAAAGGCCATCAAAGACCTGCAAAAGGATGAGTCGATAGTAATAAAATCTTCTGACAAAGGAGAAAATATGGTAATTCTCAATGCCAGGGATTACAAAATTGGAGCTACGCGCCAGCTAAGGGATGTGCAAAATTAACAAAGGTTGCCCAGCGATCCATATCCAATTTATAAAATTGAATATGATTCCAAATTACAAAATTAGTATGAATCAGGCTTACTGACTTGGCAAGAGAAAAGATACTTGACCAAAGTCTTCCCATCTTACCTATCATACATTTTATATCCAAGATTCATAAGTCCACAACGAAACCACCGGGTAGGCCGATAGTGGCCTCCATAGACTCTCTACTCGAGAATACCTCCAAATACCTGGATAAATTCCTTTTTCCGTTCGTAGAAATTTTACCATCTTATACGAAGGATACAACAGATTTTCTCCAACAAGTTGACCAAATACCATGGAAATCAAACTACCTATTGGTCACGCAAGACGTGGTTTCTCTTTACACCTGCAGGACCGATTATAGAAGGCACATAAGCAGTCAAGAGATACCTATCTACTAAGTCATTACGTTTCAGAGAACCTTATCTAATGCTGCTTGACATGTCATTTTATCTTGTTCATAATTCCTTCATGTTTGATGGCCAGTATTACAACCAAATCTGCGGAACGGCCATGGGCACAGCAGTAGCCCCCACTTATGCGAACCTGTATATGGGAGCCAGGAAGAAAGCCTTTTTTCTGAAGAAAGTATGAAAATTCACACCAGCAAAGTGGTATTGTGGTGTTGTTATATCAACAACCCTTTTGTCCTTTGGGAAGGCACGGAAACAGAATGGCTGGATTTCTTTGAAATTATCAATACGCGGAATACCAGTCTCAAATTTACCCAACATCATGATCATACTGAAGTGGTGTTTCTGGATATCAAAGTCAAAATCGTGAACGAAATAATCTCCAACTCAGTTCTTCATGTTTCCAGTGCCCACCCTATGAGTTTGAAAAATAGCATACCATATGGAGAATTCTTGTGGATGCACCTTATTCTGCCCCATACTGCATACTAGGCACAATGCCGTGAATGGGTGTTCAAATCCACTTCAGTAAGAATGAATACTTCTGTGGCTATGCTATACATAGGAAATATATGCGGATATTTGTCGCTTTTACTAACATGTATTTAATGTATCCACATCCATAGCCATTCAAACACAAGTGTAGACTCCTATGTTACACGGATTAGCTGCATACGCCCAACATGGCGGCCACAATTGACAGTTTCAAATCACAACAATCTCATGAAGGCTGCCAGGGTGAAACATGTATTTTGTTTTTTTCTCTGTTTCTCCCTGTCCATCATGTGCTGAATAAACGGCACCTTACAGAGACTTCCTGGATTTCGGTGTGTCTTTTGGGAAAACATGTTCTTGCTGGCTGCCTACAGTGCACACCATCAGAAAAAAAACATTTTTGTTTACTATGGCATGCCAATTTTCTCTGGGCATCAATGATAAAGAAAGCTTGATAAGTGTGATTTCATGGCTAGACTAGAATATTTTGCCACAGTCATTCTAGCAATGTTTTTTTACTGTGGCATAGCATGTTTTTCTGGGCATCTATGATAAAGCAAACATGATAAGTGCTATTGCATAGCTAGACTGGATTATTTTGTTGCAGCCAGTATAGACATGATTTCTTACTGTGTCATGACATTTGTTACTAGCCATTAATAGTAAAGCAAGCATGCTAAGGGTCTGATCATGAATTGGGCGGTATGCTGGCTGGGATACCGCACAACTTTATTTGCGTTAGCGCCCTCCCATCGGGTTGGGCGCTAACTGTTACTCCCTATGCCCCATGGGGAATTTTTGGCACAATTACCATGCAGTAATACTACCGGTGGTAATTGCACCAAAAATGGGCATTTTTCCAGCGTGATTACCCCTAGTTCTGAGTTGGGGGTAAACACACCAGACTCGAGATTGGGCGGACCCTTAAATGCAATGGTAACACCATTACACCGTTACCGCCGCATTTAAGGGCTACCGCCCAACTCATGATCAATCCCTAAGTGTTATTACGTGACTAGACTGGTCTAAATTGGTGCAGCCAGTTTGGACATTTTCTTTGGCATAACATTTTTAATGGCAAATTCAACAGGGATATTTTTTTACACAAAGATGCTAGAATTATGTGTAAAGCAAACATGACTATCTTGGTTTACAGGAATAGTGGCATATATTAGTGCAGCCTCCGTGGAAATGTAGGAGCACAACCAGTGTGAAAATGTTTTTTTTAAACTGGCATGTATTTTTGGGAAAGGCATCATGAATATGTGCTGGGGCGTGCTCAAGTGCACTGTTGATGGCTTGCATCTATTGAATTTTTTCATTAGTTATCCTACAAAACTGATTTCAAGTTGTCTGGCTTTTTACACACAATTTTTCATAGAAAGCGTGCAGTATAATGCACCTTTTTAACCCATTATTTTAAAAAAATTTCAGTGGGTGAACCCCCGTTGGTTTTTTGGAGCTCTCTCGCTATGCTCAGTCGCTCTCGCAGATTTGTGCGAAATATTTCCGCACCTCCAATTGAGAAATTCGGCAGCCACCACTGCCCCCCACCTCTTCCTTATAGAACCACGCGCAGATCGAGACAATGTCATTGGCAGAAGGGTGCTTCACAAAATGGCGCTACCTTCCCTTCCCATTAACCTAGCCCCAATGGAGTGTTCGACCTACTTGATTTGACAAAATAAATAAAAAATGGCGGAGATGACTGGAGTCACGAATTTTAGCCGAGCAGCCCCTTGGAGTCACAATTATCTCTGGTATCAAGAAGTCAAGTTACCATTGGATGTTAATCCCAAAACCTGCGCGTGGGAAGCGGCTGCGTGATGCTTTCACTCCACACCTGCTTTACTTGTTACAAATAGACATCTATATTTGAAGTAAAATTAAAGTTACATGTTTGTACGTTGCGGGGAGGCCAGCCCTTCTAAATCGTGTGTGTGTTTTTTTTTATTTGCGAGAGAACGGTGTGAAGTTGGAGGAAGCAAGTTTTAAGTGTACAATGAGAATAATGAATGGAGGACTAGCGCCCTCAAGCGAGCATGAGCTGTAACTGTGAAGGCATATCCTGCAGCCTCACTTCGCCCTCTTCTGCAGCTGCAATAAGACATCTGAACAGCACAGAAAAGTACACCCCATGTTCCGGGTTAGAGGTCTCCCCTGGCAGCCATCCCCTAGCACCAACCTCTGGTGTTCTGGCCTTCTGTCTGCATCAGATGGGAACTGCAAAAAGCAAAATAAACAAGGGTTGCTGGGAGGGATAATACGCTTCTCCATGTCTTTAATAGAACCTAAACCCCCCACTGATGATAGTGGAGGGGATTAGACATTCTATGTGAAGACCAGAGCCTTCTTATTAAGCAAGGTAAAAGCCCAGGCAAAATATTTAAAGCTTCATGTCCAATACGTTTTTCGTAACATATCCTGAAAATGGGTTATCAAGACCAATCAGCTGCTTATGAGATCAGGGCTGGACTGCCCCACCGGGACACCGGGACATCCCCCGGAAGGCCTCGGGTCAAAGGGCCTCTTTTCACAGAAATCGGAAGGATACATATAAAGAATGAATAACAACGAACCGACTGGGTCGTTCGCATGGAACTGGCTGCGGGTTCTGCGCATGTCTTTTCTTCAGCCCCCTCCAGGGCTGACGAGCCAGACTGCATCTGCGCATGAGGCCAGGAACTGCACGTGCCCTGCCTTGCAGCCTGTCTCTGCACAGTGCACACATGCGCAGCAGCCAGGCAAGTGACAGGGGCAGGCTGCGAGTGACCTGGCTGGCTGGCTGCTCTGCTCCGACCAGCGAGCTAGGCAGGCCACGCTGGGGAGGATTGCTGAACTGCGTCTGCGAGGGAGGTATGCTGGTTGCTACGAACATGGCGTGTGCGCAGGGAGGTCAGGGGCTGCTCTGAGCAGGGCTTTGCAAGCACGGGGCACTGAATTCACCCCTTTCTCATCTCTCCTCTCTCCCTGGTGCTAATAACATCGCCCTCTCACCGCCTCCCTGGTAAGCACCACCCCGAAAATATTCATTGGGGAGAACTTGCCGTTGTCTTTGGTGTGCGGGAGTTGCTGGGCCAGGATTGGCGGCACATTGCAGGGTGCTGAGTCTATTGTTGGGAGCATCTAGAACACCCGAGTATCCGGGGTGAAGTTCCTTCCTTGCTTCCTTCCTTCCTTCCCTGCTCCCTTCCTTGATTAATTCCTTGCGTCTTCCCTTCCTTGCTTCCTTGCTTCCTCCCTTCCCTCTTCCTTGCTTCTTTGTTTCCTTCCTTCCCTGCTTCCTTCCTTCCTTCCTTGCTCCCTTCCTTGCTTCCTTCCTTCCTTGCTTCCCTGCTTCCTTCCTTCACTGCTTCCTTGCTTCCTCCCTTCCTTCCTTCCTCCCTTCCCTGCTTCCTTCCCTGCTTCCTTCCTTGCTCCCTTCCTTCCTTGCTTCCTTCCTTCCTTATTTCCTTCCTTCCTTATTTCCCTGCTTCCTTGCGTCCTCCTTTCCTTGCTTCCTTGCTCCCTTCCTTCCTTCCCTGCTTCCTTGCGTCCTCCTTTCCTTGCTTCCTTGCTTGCTTCCTTGCTTCCTTGCTTACCCCCTTCCTTGCTTCCCCCTTCCTTGCTTCCTTGCCCCCCTTGCTTCCTTCCTTCATTGCTTCCTTCTTTCCTTGCTTCTTTCCTGATTCCTTCCTTGCTTCCTTCCTTGCTTCTTCCTTCCTTCCTTCCTTGCTTCCTTGCTCCCTTCCTTGCTTCCTTCCCTGCTTCCTTGCGTCCTCATTTCCTTGCTCCCTCCTTCCTTGCTTTCTTGCCCCCTTCCTTGCTTCCTTCCCTGCTTCCATGCATCCTCCTTTCCTTGCTTCCTCCTTCCTTCCTTCCTTCCTTCCTCCCATCCTTCCTTCCTTCCTCCCTCCCTTCCTTCCTTCCCTCCTCCCTCCCTTTCTTGCCTTCTTTCTTTCCTTCTCTCATTCCTGAAGTGTATTTCTCCCCTCCTTTTATTCCTTCTATAGTCCTTTGTTTGCTTGTTTTTTTCTTTCTTAGTTAATTTCTTTTTATTTCTCACACACTTCCTCTTTCTGCCTTTACTTCTTCCCCCTTCCTTTCTTTCTTGTTTCTCTCTTTTGTCTCTTTTTTCTTCCTTCCCTTCTTTCTAAATATTGGTCGGAATCCATGTGTTACTGTGTTTCTTGCACGGCATGACCTTTATATTTTACACATGTATTTCAAATAAAAGTTAATGTCATTTTTATTTAAAGTAGTATTAATCTTTACAGGCAGTGTGTACTCCTCTGGGTGCCATTATATATCTGGGAGACTTTCATTTCAGCTTGACAATTAATTGGGGTTCAGGAATGGGGTGGAGGGCCCCTCACAATAAACCTGAGCAAACCCATGAGCAAATCTAAGTGTTGGGGGGCTTGGAGGAAGTGGGCCTGGTCTTGGCCGGGAACTCAAGCGCAATAGATTCTGGAATCCTGGAGTTTTGACGTAGTGACCTAATGACATTGCTATGCAGAGCGCATCGTGTGGAAGCGTGGCCTAATGTTCACATGTACACCATGTACTTCATTGCAAGTATCTGTGGCCCACGTGGCCGGAGCAAGGTGTGACTCTGCGCCACTGGCGGATGCAGGCGCGTCAGTGAAACTGGCGTATGTTTGCACATCCACAGATTGCGCTGCTTGCAGAATACGGAGCAAGTTCAGTGTACGCCGGTGCCACAGACGTGAGCAACCTTAGCACAGACAGGCGGAAAAATCGGGTACGTGGTTGCCCATATACCACATATGCATTGCAAGTGCAACATGCGTTTAACATATGCACATACTGAGTGCGCATAAAATACACACAACTGTAAATACGCATGCTAGGTTGGAAACAAGAACAACGCGCATTGGCAGAGCCAACAGTTTGGGCTTTTTTAGGCTGAATCTGTTCCTTGTGCCCAGGGCTGGACTGGCCTATACGTAACTCTGGAGATTTTTTGGTAGCCCTCTGCACCCTGTGCCTCTTTTGTGTGGTATTTCCAAATGTTCCCATAGGAAAAGGGTTGGGCTTGCTGAAAATGTGTAATATGGGGCCACTTTGAAAATAATTTCCAGGGCCTCTTTTGATTACCAGTCCACCCCTGTATGAGATGTGTTCAAGCTCCTCGCCAGGAAAGCTGATTAAGAAACCACGACCCCCACTACCCCAGTGGAATAGGCACCTAAGACAGAAATGTCAATACCAGCTTCTTTATGATCCCGTGAACCCGCCGAGCTAAAGTGGCTGAGTTGAAGAGGTTTACAGCTAGAGATCTGCAGCTGAGAGGTCGCAGGAGCCTGAAACCGGCAGCTTTCTGCTCATAACTCATCAACCATTGCACTGTGGCAAGATTCTGATCCTCCTGAAAAGAAGGATAAGAAACCAAAGAGGACACACATTTTATCCTGAGTAATGAAAAAGTAACTTCCTGAGGTGAGTAGACTTTATTCTCAACGTCCACATGATCTTACATCTGACACACTGTAAATGGAAAATACAAATAATCACATAATTAATTTAGCAATCAGCTGCTCAATGTTAAGAGATCATTGACAGGTCAATACTTAAGTTGGTAACTAGAACTAGGTTGACATCCCATAAAACCGAATGTTTACCTTTAGGGCCTGATGCATGTAGACTGGCGAGCTTGCGTTTACCACAAAATGCCTACGCAATGACGCCTCTTTCACCAAGACATGGTCTGCTGATATTGCTGATCTAAAACTACGAATTGTCCTCTACACTTTCCATTCCTTAAATAACGACATCAGGAAGTTCATTGCACAGGCAGATGTGTAATTCAGGCGCCCATCCAAGCACCAGCAGAACAATACCCTGACTTTATGGAATAGGCCCAGGCATCCCCGATCAGCTGAAAAGCGTCCTCTGAAAGAAAGGCCCCTGGAATTACCAGGAAGTGCTGAAATCATCCAAGCCATGAGGGTCAGATGGCAGAGTAGGACCAGATCGTGTGGAGCCCCACTGAGTCCGGATCTACCTCAAAGGGGCCCCAATAGAGCTGGGTGAGCCTGGTGGGGCTTGGGCCGGACCTAGCACCACCTAGGGCTCTGTCCTGGCCCCCTCTCGGGCCAGTGCCTGCCCAGAGCAGGGGCCGGCCACGAGCCCCACCGGTTGCTCGCACACTGCTTACCTTAAAATAGACGCACTTACGTCTAGGGGTTGGGGTCACAGAAGGTCGCCTTGCCTCCAGCAGCTCAGTGTCATGTAATTACGTTTACATGACAATGAGCTGGAGGCAAGGTCTGGCCCAGCGCCCTTTAAAGAATCACGCCTGGCCTAGTGCTTAAACACAGTTCATGGAACAGCAGGAGGCTCACAGAACTGAGCCCCCTGCTGTTCTTTAACTGTGTTTAAGCACTATGTGCCAGCCCTGATGCTTTAAAAGGTGCTGGGCCAGACCTTGCCCTCCACCTCAGTGTTATTAAATTAAGTTTACATGACAGTGAGCTGGAGGCAAGGGCTGGCCCAGCGCCTTTTAAAGAATCACGCAGGGCGCAGTGCTCAAACACAGTTTATAGAACAGCAGGAGGCTCAGTTCTGTTGTTTGGCTGAAACTTTAGCCAAACCACGACGGGCTTCCGCGCCATTCGGAGAATGGGTTTCAGCGGGGCCCCCCTTAGTGCCGCCATCCCTCATTGGGCCGGGCGGGCGTGGGGGGGGAGCAGGCCCACGGGAAAGCATGGCTCCGCCCAGAGGAGGGGGTGGGTGACCTCACCACGGTGCAAGGGCGCAGGCGACAGCCGGAGAGCCTATAAAAGGGGCTCAGGCACGTGTGTTTAGGTCTCTTGCTTCTTGCCCCCTGTTTTTGTTGTTTCCTGTGTGTTTCTGTTGCGGTTCGTGTTGGGGTCCTGCTGTGCCGGAAGAGCTGCTTGGGGTCAGTGAAGTCGGATGCCAGGAGGGAGGTTCCGGTTCCAGACAGGAAGGCGCTTCGTTTATTTATTTATTTATTTGGATTTATATAGCGTGCATCTGCCCGTGGGCATCGTGGTGCTGGTACAGTAAGCTCACTTGGTACAGCAATGCATTACAGCCGGTACGTTCATAACATTACATGCAGTCATAGGATATGGCAATGTGAGGAAGCGGGTTAGTTGAACAGAGTGGTTTTCAGCATTTTGCGGACGGCAGTGTAGGATTTTTCGTTTCTTAGTGCAGTGGGTAGTGCGTTGCAACTTTTTGGTGCGAGGGATTGGAAACTGGACCCGCCTGCTTTACTTCTTTTGAAGGTGGGTACAAAGATCTGTTTGGTCAGATGGGATCTGGTGGGTCCGGTGATGTGTTGAGGGTGATTCTTTCGCAGAGGTAGGGAGGGGCGCCAGTGGAGAGGCATCTAGGCCTGATGGCCATGGTTTTGAAAAGGATGCATTCTTTTACTGGTAGCCAATGTGCCTCTTTCCAGGCCTGAGAGATGTGTTCCTTTCTGGGAATACTCAGTGCTGCTCTTAGGGCATTGTTCTGTGTGATTTGCATCTTGTTTAGATTTTTTTTCAGAGGTGCCCAAGAAGAGGGCATTGAAATAGTCGAGTTTGGTGCCTACTGTGGCTCTAGCTATTCATAGGCAGTTTTTTGTAGAGAGGAAAGGTTTAACCACATTTATTACCTTGGTGGTAAGCGTGGCAGAGGAGGCTATTGCATTGACTTGACGTGACATTGACAGGGTTGAGTCAAGGTATACTCCCAAGGTTTTTACTACTGATGAGACAATAATGGTGGAGTTGTCAATGTTGAATGTTTTGTATTGTGGTGGGAGTTTTTTTTAGGGTTTCCTTGGTGCCTACTATGAGGATCTCTGTTTTGTCTCCGTTTAAACAGAGGCCATTGGCTGCCATCCATGTTTTGATGGCTGTGTAGATCTTAGTTAGCTCCGCGTCGTCTTGTTCATAGATGCCGGTAAGGGGGAGTAAGACTTGAGTGTCGTCGGCATAGTTGGTGTAGGCTATGTCACGACGATCCAAATCATTGAAGAGTGGGAGGGTGAATATATTGTACAATGTGGGGGCTGTGCATGAGCCCTGTGGGACTTCACAGTGGATGGTAGTCGGGGTGGCGCAGGCAGAGTCTGAGAAGACTTTCATGAGTCGACCCTTGAGGAAGGCGGTAACCCATGAGATGGCTTCAGGGAGAAGTGGGCTTCTTTTTTCAGTTGCATACCTAGGATG
Source organism: Ambystoma mexicanum (assembly GCF_040938575.1). Classification (NCBI taxonomy): domain Eukaryota; kingdom Metazoa; phylum Chordata; class Amphibia; order Caudata; family Ambystomatidae; genus Ambystoma; species Ambystoma mexicanum. The sequence goes on along the minus strand of NC_090939.1, from coordinate 271,834,214 downwards.
TCATGGTTGACCAGGTCGAAGGCAGCGGACAGGTCCAGCAGGAGCAGAAGTGCCAGTTTGCCTTTGTCCATGATATCACCGAGTTGTATTTTGAGATCCAGTAAGGCAGACTCAGTCCCGTGTCCTGGGCGGAAGCCTGATTGCCTTTTTCCTAGCATGTGATTTTCTTCCAAGTATTTCTGGATTTGAGTGTAGGCCACTTTGTCCAGGATCTTGAGCAGGAAGGGGACAGTAGTGATCCGTCTGTAGTTGTTGGCATTTTCTGGGTCTAGGGTGGGTTTTTTGAGAAGTGGGCGTACCCAAGCTTCTTTTAGGCTATCTGGGACTGAGTTAGAGTTGAAGGAGGCATTGATAAATGACTTGAGAAACGGTGCAAGTGTTTCTACGCAGTCTTTGACTAGTTTGGCTGGACAGGCGTCGCCTTTGCAGTTGGAGGGCTTGATTTTGTTCACAATTTCTATTACTTCTAGTTTGGAGATTTCTCTGAATTTGAAGGGTGCACTTGGGTCTTTTGTGGTTTCTGTCTCAGTCTCAACGTGTGAGGCTGATTTGGTGTGTTGAGAGAGGTTTTTGTGGTGGTATTTTGCAAGAGTTCAAGGGCGTACTGTATGGAGTTGCACCAGGTTTGATCTTTAAGGATCTCCTGGGTCTTGGTGGCTAGGGTGGATAGTTCTTTGAAGATGGCAAAGAGCTCTTTGGATTCAGAGTTGGCATTAGAGATTCTATCGCTGTATGATACAGAATTGGCGGTAATAATGGCTGTTTTATATTGTGTAGCCAGATTTGTACAGGGATAGTGAGGAGGCGTTAGGGGAGCTTTGCCATTTGTTTAGCGCTTTGCATTTGTTGGTGCGCAGATCTTTTAGTTCTGATGAGAACCAAGTATTGGAGTGTTTGATGTTTTTGGCTTTTTTCTTTTGAAGGGGGGCGATGATATCTATTGCTGTGATGATAGTAGATTTGTAGATAAGCACCAGTACCGCTGGGTCTGGTGCGGAAGAGAGGTTGGTGGTGAGTGTGTCTAAATATGGGAGAATCTTTTCTTTGGTGAGGTTCCTAGTGCTTATGGCCATAGCTGGTGGAATTGGGATGGGTTTTTTAGCTGTGATTGTGAGTGTAGAGATGAGGAAATGTATGAGTGAGTGGTCGGACCATGGGGTGGGGGTGATGGAGCAGATGTCGATGTTGCAGTTGTGGTCCGCTACCCAGTCACGGGTGCATCCTTTGCAGTGTGTAGGTGCGTGGACTTTTTTGTTTAAATCCTAGTTCTTGAAGTGCTTGAGCTAGGGCTATGGATAGTCTGTCCTTCTGGTCATTGAATCCCAGGTTGAGATCGCCTAAGAGGATGGTTTTAATGGTTGTTTTGAAGTTTTCGGCAAGGAGTTGTGTCATGTTGTCATGGAAGTCAGATATAGGGCCTGGTGGGCGGTAGGCTAGATTGATGGTGATGGTGGTGTTGGGGGATAGCGAGATCTTGGCTGCAAGGGAGTCAATATTTTCCCAAAGATTGGAGGTGGATTGTCTTATCTCTAGGTGGTCCTTGACTATGAGTTCTACTCCACCGCCTGTGCTTAGGGGTCTGTCCTGTCTAATGATGATGTAACCTGGTGGAAGGGCTAGTGAGAGGGCCGGGCCCGTTGCATTGTGTAGCCAAGTTTCAGTGATGGCAAGGATGTCAAGATCGAGGCTCGTTAGGAGGTCATGAATTTCTATGGAGTGTGCCGGAAGGGATGTAGCATTGATCAGTGAGTCAATTTTTCCTTGTTTTTACATATGGTTGCTTCCATAGTGGTAGAGGTGGGTGTGGGTTTGGGTATGCTGCATGGGGCTGGGTTTGTCGCCGGTTTTGAAAGGCCTGTGGTCTGTGAGTTACATTGGTTGGTTTGTGAGGTTTTGGGTATCTGTCTGGAGCGGAAGCCTCGTAATTGGTTTCTAGCGCTAGTGGTTCTTGGACGGGTTGTGTGATTGGTAGGATTCACAGAGTGGGATGGTAGGAAGAGAGTAGAGGGGATGTTTGAATGGGTAGGGTGTGCAGTGTTAGCCATACTGCAGGCACGAAGCGGGCAGGGAGCAGCATTAATCAATAGTTGGCACAGACGGTAGCAACAATAAATTGTGGGCAGTAATGAGCAACAAATCAATCATCAGTTGAGGGCAGTAATGAAGCATCAATAGGCCATATTGCAGGCACGAAGCGGGAAGGGAGCAGCAATAGTCAATAGTGGGCATAGAGGGTAGCAACAATAAATTGTGGGCAGTAATGTCGTTGGCGTTGGGTCGTGTCTAAGGTGATTATGGAAGGATGGAATTTTGGCAACCGGGAGAACGAGGGCCATACGTGTGGGCGCGGGGTGTGATGCTGGAAATGCATCGGAGGGACAGGGCCTTCGTATCCTTGTCCTTTACTGCTTTTTATTGTGTGTTCTGTCGTTTTTTCCGCACAGGAGTTAGTGTGGGACTCCTGGCGGTGCAGCTCTCTCTTTTGGTTTGGTGAACAGACCCATGGGATACCCTTATGGCACCCATGGGAGGGGGTACGACCCTGTGCCCCTAGTGTATGTTTTTGGGCACCTGTGTGTGGCCCACAGAGCAGGGTACGGCTGGTGGCAGCTCCATGCTGAATTGACTGGTGCCCTGAGTATCCTCCATTTTGGCGATGCCCAGGCCCTGTCATTGGAATCGGTAGATTCCTGATGGAGACAAGATGGCCCCTGCGGCCTCTTGCCTTCCATCGCCTGTTACCTTGATCTTCCCGAAGTCCCGGGAAGCCCTGACTCTGTCCCTTCCCCCTGAATGGCTGTCAGGTGGAAGTTCCATATAGGGTAGTGTGGGGAAGTGCCGACCAGACTGGCTGGAGCCTTCCAAACAACCATATGTTGTGTGTACGCCTGTAGGTGGAACCTGGGTGAATGGAGTGTGTGACGAATATGCATTCTGTGTTGTGGGTGTCTAGTATCTGGTGTTTGACACAATGACTGAGACAGCCCTGCCCAAAACTGGTATGAATGCAGTGTGGAGTGTTGAATGGCTGGGTACTTGTCCCAATACACATAACTTGTTGTGAGTCTCTGGAGAGGAGTGAATGGCCTGAATGCACTATGCGCCTGATTGGATGCCTGCCTGCATTAATGCCCTTCTGACCGATTGGTTGCCTGCGTGTGACCCAGCAGAATGAATGGGAGATCAACTAGTATATCTGGGGGCCTCTCACTGCTAGAATTCGTGTTCAGAAGTTGAAGTCCACTACGAAGAGTAACTGGAGTAAACCTGAAGCTTGACCTTGAAGCCCTGCTGGACGGGAAGAATTGCTGTTGCTCTCCTTCACAATCTGAAAGCTGCTGTGTGTCCAAGGACTGACCCAGAGAGGACCTGGTAAGGCGCCCTCTTCCAGAGCTACGAGGGACCATCGTGCACCAGCTGATCTTTGCCAAATCTCCCTGGTAGACACACCTACAACAGGCTGCCGACCGGAGGCGGGGACTGCTGCAGAATCCCAAAGAGAAGTGCCCGGACTGTTGTTCGCCACTGTCGACGACTGCCATCGCCGACTGGAGCCGCCGTGCTCCCGTTTGCCTAAGAACTTCATTTGATCCAAAAACGCTCTCTTCTGCATTGCTGCCCGCTTTATCCCGCTGGAGAAGGTCCGACCGTCGACGCGCCGAGGAGCATCCGCTGGTGGGTTTCCCGCCACCTAGGGGCCACAGAGACGCCAATGACTCGACGCCCTTGCTGGGCCACAGTTCTTCATCATCTCTTTGCGGTCCAGAACTATCGTCACCGAGGTGCCCCGCATGCCTCTTCCTTGCAGGACGCCAACGCTCTGTCGTAGACGAGCACCGCTAGGAACGAAGCTACCACTTCACCGCCGTAGTTCACCCTGTTCTCTGTCGGATGTTCGACGACCTGTGACTCCTGCCTTAAAGGGAGGGCACTCAAGAAGGGCCGTCGATTTCCTGTCGACGAACGCTACAATTCCTGGTACATTGGGGCATTAGAACTATTGTAGAAGGAAATAAGACTCATAGAACAAAATATGGACTGGGCTTGTGCTATATCTTTATCTTACAGGTTGCCCAGGTGGGGGGATCTCCACACAGAACTGTGCTTAACGGTAGTGGCCAGTATTCTGCCTATTGTTTCAACTATCTTGCTTTCTTTCCTATTTCTATTGCTGGTTTACTTGTTATTGATCTGTGTGACATTTTGACAGTATAGTTGATGCACTTTAATGAGATCTGATAATATTTGTGGTACCACTTTAGAACTGTATATATTTACCATTGTTGATTTTCTGAGCACAAAGTGAGTTATTGTGATAGTGTACATAACCTTGAATATTAATTATATAAAGACTGTATTTTAACCAATACAGTGTGTGGACATTCCTTTGTGGGGGCTTGAGGACTACATTGTACTTATGAACCAGCCTGCACCACCTCCTGAGAAGCTAGGCCTTGATTGCTCGACCACGTGCCTATAATAGAGAATCTTGGCTTGGGTCCTCTGTGCCATATAGAGAGCAGAAGTACAGACAAGCCCCTCCAGTCTTTACATTGGTGGCCGCAGTGGGATGCTTATGGTTTTAAGAATCAGTGTATAACCGTGCCACTTACAAAATATCTGCACTTTTATTAAATTGAGGTTTAGTTGTGTACAAGATAACTGCATTACAAGCAATGGAATCTATTGCAAATGGTAAATTGACTAGGATGATCTTAGAGGCTCTCCAGGATGCTTGTGAAGCCAGGGAGTTAGACTTTGTGGCTAAGTCTAGGGCTGAGCTAATAGCTGCCCTGGTGGACTACCAGACCGATTGTGAAACTCTTGAAGGGGGGGATGCAACCAACGAGGATTCTACCGCAGGGGTTGTCGCTGAATCTGTTTCTGGGAATGCCACCATTCCTGCTGCCTCTGTTCCGAACCGCAGCAATTCCTTGGAACTTGGGTTATTAAGGATGAAATTGGCCTTTGAATATCACAAGTTGGAAATAGATGCTGAGCTTAAGAAAGAGGAGTTGGCACAACAAGTGGAGCTCAAGAATAGGGATCTTAAACTCAAAGATAGGGATCTTGAACTCAAAGATAAGGACCTTGAACTCAATAACCGGGACACTGAATGTCAGCGAATCCAGTTAGAGAAAGTTCAAGTGGAGACTTCAGCTAAACCAGTCGAGAGTGTCAGGTCCCCAGCAACCAGGTTTATGAAAGATCTGGTTGGTGTGTATGCAGAGGGTTCTGATATCCTCCAATGGATTGAAGCGTTTGAGATGGCTTGTGCAATTCATGATGTTGATAAAAGAGATTGGGCTAAGTGTTTGTTAAGCAGAGTGCCTCAGACTGTTTATGACTGTATTCTGAAACTGAGTGTGGAAGAAAGGGGTCAGTATGAGTGCATGAAGTCTGCTTTAATTGTCAAGTTTGGCAAGACGCCTACCCAATACCTTAAGAGGTTCAGAGATTTTAAGAAACGAGAGAATGTGTCTTGGATTGACTGGGTGAGTGCTGCACACATGAACATGATGGGGTGGATTGATGGTTACAAAGTGAAAACGTTTGCTGAATTGTCCCACCTTTTTTTGGAGCATTTTACGGAAGCCTGGTCACCAGAGCTGCGTCGGTATGTTGCTGACCAGAACATTTTGGACCCCTTTAAGCTGGCTAGGTTGGCTGACAAGTGGGTTTCCCACTGGGTGTCCCTTAAGGACTCCAGTGGGAAGGACAAGGACAAAGAAAAGGGGGCCTCTCAGAAAGCTGAGGAGTCCCAGAAGCAATCACAGTTGGGTAAACCAAAACCTTCCTCTCCGAAGACCCAAAAACCTAGTGGGGATAAGTAGGTTGTGGGTGGGAGTAAGAGTAGTGGTCCGCCTGCTGCAAAGCAGGGCCCCAGTGGTTCCAGTACCGTACCCCACACTCCAGGCACTTGTTGGGATTGTGGGGCTCTGGATCACTGAAGGGGTGACCCCAAGAGTAAGGGTAAGGCACTTGGAGTCCAGGCTGTCAGCCTGACCTACCCCTACTCCGTACCTGAGGTGGAGGCCACTGTCCTCCCCTCCTCTACTGGGATCACCTTCGGTGCTCCTGTAGAGATTTCCTTAGTGTCTCTTGGGGCCTGGGACCAGTACGCAGAAGTACTGGCGACTATCCTGCAGAACACTCATAGGTTTTTGAGAAGTGTCCTCTTGAATGGCCAGCCTTCTACTGGTTTGAGAGACAATGGGGCAAGCATGACAGTGGTAGACAGGACCCCGCTTAAGCCAGAGGACTATGTAGGTGCTCCTCTGAGAACCACCAGGTTAGATGGTGGGCCTCCCAAACTATCGCCTGTAGTCTTTGTCAACATTACGATTGGAGACAAGACAGCGAAGCTTCCGGTCCTGGTTCAGGACAACGTGCCTGCGAACATTTTGTTAGGTAACAATTTGGTCGAGTTGGGGATGATCACGGATGGTCTACCCATGGCTGCTGTGGTGGTCACCCGATCGCAGGCCACACAGGGTCCGGCTGGGAGCCCGGCACCCTCGCCAACGGGGAAACACAAGGCGCAAAGGAAACGGAAGAGTAAAAAGGCCACCTCTGTAGAGGGAGCCCCTGCTCTTCCTGCTGTTCCGACAGCACCCATTGGGATCCATGTTCCGGACGGGCTGGGTCTAATGATACACCCAGTCTCAACTCCTGTGGGAGAAGAGCCAGAAGACTTTCCTGTGGCAGAGGTACTCAACCCGGAGGACCATCCCGACCTTCAATGCTTGTTAGCTGAAGGGGGACCCTCCCGGGCGGACTTCTTTAAGGGTCAGAGAGAGTACCACTCTCTTGAGGGTCTGAGGAAACAGGCCCTGTCCCAGGCACAAGGAGTAGTGCCTCGGATGTTTTGGATTTATTGGGAGGGTGAGCTCCTTGTTAGTAAGCCCCCTAAGCCTGAACCTGGTGCCCTCAAGAGGTTGGTGGTACGCCAGGTTTACAGGCCCTTCCTGCTGCAGTTGGCGCATAAAGTGCCCTTGGCTGGTCATCTTGGGACCAAGAAGACTAAGCAGAGGCTCTCTGCCCATTTCTACTGGCCACGGATGGGAGTAGAAGTGGAGTCCCACTGCAGGACCTGCCCAACTTGTCAGTTGTCTGGCAAGAATGGAGGCAGTGTCATTGCCCCACTGCAACCATTGCCAGTGGTTGGCACACCGTTTGAGAGGGTGGGCATCGACATTGTCGGTCCCCTTGACCCTCCCACTTCAGGTGGACATCGGTTCATCCTGGTCTTGGTAGCTCATGCCACCAGGTACCCTGAGGCTATACCCCTTCGGACTGTAACTGCCAAGGTAGTTGCCAGGGCTCTCCTGGGCATTTTCACCCGTGTTGGATTCCCTAAGGAGGTTGTCTCTGACAGAGGATCCAACTTCATGTCTAGTTACATGAAGACCATGTGGAAAGAGTGCGGGGTAACCTACAAGTTCTCCACCTCTTACCACCCCAGACCAATGGTCTGGTTGAGAGATTTAATAAAACTCTCAAGGGCATGCTAGGTGCTTTGGAAGAGACCCTAAGGAGGAAATGGGATCTCCTCCTGCCATGCCTGCTGTTTGCTTACAGAGAGCTACCTCAAGAGGGTGTTAGTTTCAGCCCCTTTGAGTTACTCTTTGGACATCCCGTGAGGGGGCCCCTTGCCTTGATCAGAGAAGTTTTGGAAGCCACCCCTCGAGGTCCCGCCAAGCAAGTGGGGGACTATGTGTTAGGCCTCAGACGGAGGATGACACAGATGATGGGTCAGGCAACAGCAAATCTTAAGGCCAGACAGGAATTGAACAAGTACTGGCACAACCTTAAAGCCTCGCAAGTGGATTGGACTCCGGGACAGGAAATCCTTGTGATGGAGCCTACCAAGCCTAGAGCTTTGGCAGACAAGTGGACTGGACCCTTCAGGAGCATCTCCAAGATGGGTGAAGTCAATTATCTGGTTGACATGGGAGTCCCTGGGGTAGCCCCTTAGGTATTCCATGTTAATAGGCTCAAGCCTTTCTACAGGCGAGCAGAAGTCTCATGCCTCTTGCTAGCTTCAGAGCAAGAAGAGGATGAGAGTGAGCCCCTTCCTGATTTGCTGCATAGCAACCCTCAGGATGGCTCAGTGGAGGGAGTACATCTCTCTCCTGATCTGAAGCCAGAGCAGCAGAAGGCCTGCAGGACTTTGCTCCGACAGTATGCCTCTCTGTTTTCACTGACACCAGGCCTTACACCGTGGTGTAGACACGAGATTGACACTGGTGACAGTGTGTCTGTCAAAAGCAGGTGCTACCGTATGTCAGATACCGTTAAGAACCACATCCAGGCTGAGGTCGCCAAGATGTTGGATCTGGGTGTTATTGAACCCTCAACCAGTCCCTGGTCCAGTCCAGTGTTCCTTGTCCCCAATCAAGTTCCCAGGCAGGTACCAAGGATTGGAGGTTCTGTGTGGACTACAGAGGAGTCAGTGCCGTCACCAAAACTGACAGGCACCCATTCCCCAGGGCTGATGAGCTCGTGGACACCATAGGTGCTGCCAAATTTGTGAGCACCTTTGACCTTACCTCAGGTTATTGGCAAATAGCTCTGACGGACCATGCCAAGGAAAAGACGGCATTCTCAACACCAGAGGGACTCTACCAGTTTAGGGTCATGCCTTTTGGGTTGAAGAATGCCCCTGCCACCTTCCAGAGATTGGTCAATCATGCGCTCAGTGTGCTGGAAGCCTTTTGTGTGGCCTACTTAGACGACATTGCCGTCTACAGTTCCATCTGGGAAGAGCATTTGACAAACCTGGATAAGGTGTTGCAGGCCTCGAAAAGGGCTAACCTCACTATCAAGGCCACCAAGTGCCAGATAGCTCAGGGGAAAGTCACATATCTTGGTCATGAGGTAGGAGGGGGTCAAATCCAACCTCTCCCCAGTAAGGTACAGGATGTACATGACTGGGAGACTCCCACTACTCAAACCCAGGGGAAAGCCTTTTTGGGCCTCACTGTGTACTATCGCAATTTCATGGCAGACTATGGAACCATAGCTGCACCCCTGACAGCTTTGATTTCACCCAAACATCCTAGGAAGGTTAATTGGACTGAAGACTGTCACAGGGCCTTTGATTGCTTGAAAGAAAGTCTGTGTAGGGCACCTGTGTTGTGTGCGGCTGATTACAACAAGCCCTTTATCGTTCAAACTGACGCCTGCGACACTGGAATTGGAGCTGTCTTGTCCCAGTTAGATGACAAAGGGAGGGAACATCTGATCAACTTCATCAGTAGACAACTCAAGGGTAGAGAACTTAGGTGGGCTACTGTTGAAAAGGAATGTTTCAGCATAGTTTGGAGCCTTATGTATTTTAGGCCCTACCTTACGGGATCTACCTTCAAGGTCCAAACAGATCATAAGCCCCTGAAGTGGCTTATGCAGATGAAAGGTGAAAACCCGAACCTGCTCAGGTGGTCCATTAGCCTGCAAGGGCTAGACTTCACCATAGAGCATAGACCAGGGAAGAGTCACGATAATGCAGATGGCCTTTCCAGAAGGTATGTTGACTGTTTGGATGAGGGTGTCTATCTCGTGGGAGATTAGGCACCCTAACCTCAGTCTGGGAGGGACGACTGTGATGCTGGAAATGCATTGGAGGGACAGGGCCTCTGTATCCTTGTCCTTTGCTGCTTTTTATCGTGTGTTCTGTCGTTTTTTCCATGCAGGATTTCGTGTGGATTTCGTTCACCAAACCAAAAGAGAGAGCTGCACCGCCAGGAGTCCCTGGCAGTGCAGCTCTCTCTTTTGGTTTGGTGAACAGACCCATGGGATACCCTTATGGCACCCATGGGTGGGGGTACGACCCTGTGCCCCTAGTGTATGTTTTTGGGCACCTGTGTGTGGCCCACAGAGCAGGGTACGGGCTGGTGGCAGCTCCGTGCAGAATTGACTGGTGCCCTTAGTAGCCTCCATTTGGGGATGCCCAGGCCCTGTCATTGGAATCGGTAGATTCCTGATGGAGACAAGATGGCCCCCGCGGCCTCTTGCCTTCCATTGCCTGTTACCTTGATCTTCCCGAAGCCCTGGGAAGCCCTGACTTTGTCCCTTCCCCCTGAATGGCTGTCGGGTGGAAGTTCCATATATGGTAGTTTGGGGAAGTGCTGACCAGACTGGCTGGAGCCTTCCCAACGACCGTATGTTGTGGGACCTGGGTGAATGGAGTGTGTGACGAATACGCATTCTGTGTTGTGGGTGTCTAGTATCTGGTGTTTGACACAATGACTGAGACAGCCCTGCCCGAAACTGGTATGAATGCAGTGTGGAGTGTTGAATGGCTGGGTACTTGCCCCAATACACATAACTTGTTGTGAGTGTCTGGAGAGGAGTGAATGGCCTGAATGCACTATGTACCTGATCGGATGCCTGCCTGCATGAATGCCCTTCTGACCGATTGGTTGCCTGAGTGTGACCCAGCAGAATGAATGGGAGATCAACTAGTATATCTGGGGGCCTCTCACTGCTAGAATTCGTGTTCAGAAGCTGAAGTCCACTACGAAGAGTAACTGGAGTAAACCTGAAGCTTGACCTTGAAGCCTTGCTGGACGAGAAGAATTGCTGTTGCTCTCCTTCACAATCTGAAAGCTGCTGTGTCTCCAAGGAGTGACCCAGTGAGGACCTGGTAAGGCGCCCTCTTCCCGAGCTACGAGGGACCATCGTGCACCAGCTGATCTTTACCAAAGCTCCCTGGTAGTCAGACCTACGACAGGCTGCCGAAAGAGAGACGGGGACTGCTCCAGTTTCAGCGGAATGAACAGGTAACTCACTCGCTGCAGTCTCTAAGCAATTCGTATTTTGAGTGGTCAAATCAATGAGTGGTTCTATTTCCATCTCGTGTTGAATGGGACACACCTCACTTATGAGGATAGTATCTGAAATAGATTTATTTAAGTGTACTCCCTGAGTTCTCGGCTCCATGTTTGTCAAGTTGGAGCAGACAGTAACGGCTGCCCCATTCTCAACCTGAGTGGGAGTCATAATCTCAGGCTCACATCTTGGTGTACAAAACCCTTGTATGTCTCCGGCTGAATTGTGCCTGTCCGGCGTTGCAGCCGGTTGCGCGCCCAGTTTTCTTGTCAGGGCAATATTAGCTGAGGGCTTGTGCGTGACCGCCTTAAGTAAAACCGAGGTCCGCGTCACGACTATATTAGCCGGCATGCCTGATTTCATTGTATAGGAGGTACCTTTCATTCAAATAGAAATATCGTTTCCACAAATCACGCCTCAAAAAAACAGCATAAACAATTTACATTCACATTCTTAATGCAGGATTTGTAAGAAGATTAAAGGCCAAATCAATTAAAAAGGGAAAATCAGCCCAGAATCGCTACTTATTCAGCCATGTTCGTTTTCAAAACCAGGGTACCCACGCTATCATGCTGTAACCGCTCTAACAGCATTAACAGCAACCTTAGCCAGCGAACTTGCAAAGCGCATGCGCAAATGGCACGTGCGTGGCTACTAAATAGTTTTCTGGGTCTCCAAGGCGGGGCTTACTCTTAACACGGCCTGAAATGAGAGAGTAAACGAATTACACAGAGCTTATAGCTGCTTAAGCCGTTTGCTTAAGCGAATCAGCAAATCAGCAGTTCAGTATGGCTAAATCAATGTCTGAATCCAATGGAAGTCCAGAAAGCTTCTCACTTGTAAACCGCTGTCACAGAAAACACAGTCTGTCAGGCCGAGCGTCCCTCAGCAGTAACAGCAACCTTAGCCAGCGAATTTGCAAAGCGTGCGTGCAAAGCGTGTGCGTGGCTAGTAAATAGCTTTCTGGGTCTCCAAGGTAGGGCTTACTCTCAACGCGGCTTGTAAACCGCTGTCACCGAAAACACAGTCTGTCCAGCCGAGCGCCCCGCAGCAGTAACAGCAACCTTAGTCAGCAACACATCGAAAAAGAAGCATTAGCCATCCTATGGGGATGCAGGCATTTCCAAGTGTACATCATCGCCAACCCAGTCAAAGTCTTCACGGACAATAAAACGCTGGTACTGTTATTTAAAGGCTCCGTCCCACCCCCTTCTTTGCGAATCGAGCACTGGATGCTGCAACTACAACAATTCGATGTAGAAGTCCAGTACAGAGCCAGAGCTGACAGCCCCGATGACTTCCTGTCATGACACCCTAGGCCAGTGACCCAGAGAAAGTGCAAAGCGGTTCTGGTGGCGGAAGAACATGTCTGCCACATTGGTGCATGTGCACGACCGAAGCAATGCAGTTGCAAGACATCGTCGAAGAAACAGCCAACTACACATGTGTCCAAATCACCAAAGAAGCGATCTTAACAGGACAATGGCGGAACTACCTGACGGTCATCACACACCGCACTGCCCAAGCTCAGGAGATGCTACAACGCTTATTTGGCATACTCCACGAACTGCCTGTCTCGCCAGAAGGATTAGTGCCAAAGGAGTACCAAATTGTTATTCTGACGAGCCTGGAGGAAAGGGTGCTATTCTTGGCCCACAAAGATCACAAAGGGAGGTCAAAATACAAGCCTTCCTGAAGTCAAGACTATGGATGCCACAAATACAGTGAAAGGTAATGGCGTTAGTAGAGGCATGTGCATCATGTCAAGCCTACCGTCATTTGGGGCCCACAGAGTTGATTGCCAGCCCTTCGCCCACGGCAAACAGAGGTGGGACGCAGTCAGTATTGACTTTTGCACCATTGCCAATGAGACTTATCTCCTAGTGGTGGTGGATGAATTCACCCGATACCCTGAGGTTTAGCCAGTACGCTCCGCTAATGCGACACCAGTGGACTGCACTAGAAAAGATGTTTGCCATCCATGGCATTCCATCCATCATAAAGAGCGACAATGGGCCTCCCTTCAAGAGTCGAGAGCTACAACTATTCTTTGTCAACCTGGAAATCCGGCACCATCAGATAACGCCATACTGGCCACAATCCAATTGAGATGTTGAGAGTTTTATGGCATCAATAAACAAAGTGATGGGAATTGCCAAAGACAAAAACAAACTGAGGCTCCCAGAGCTACATCGTTTCCTTCGCTCATACCGCCAGACCCCACACTCCTCAACACAGGTGAGCCTGGCGGCAGTCATATTCAGAGTCCCGATCCAAGTAGGGCTCCCTCTACACAACACCTGGAGTCCGCCACTAGTGGACGCAGAGAGGGTCGAAAACACTACTGAGCGCACAACAGGAACAAGATCCAGACATGGCAAGCCTCCCAGAGCACCCTCCAGATAGGAGACATGGATCTAGTGAAGAACCGAGCTCCACCAAGAAAACCAGCCCCCACGTATGAATCACAATCATGGACAGTCATGGCAAAGTGCCACGACATGGGAACAGTATCCAATGGGAACAAAACAGTGACCCGAAACTCTTCCCATTTTCAGAAAATCCTGACAACCATGCGGCAAGAGGTCTCAGGACCTGTCACAGAAAATAATGAACGGGTCCTGTCTGAGACAGAACAGCCACGAGAAGACACCAGATCACCGCAGGACACTGACCAAGAACTGCTGCCTGGAGACGGAGGAGAACCAGTCCTCTCCAGCAGCAGCGCTACCCCAAGAGTGAGAGCCACTACTGTTACTCACTCTGGTAGCAACCAACACTGTACACCTGGCTCAGAGGGTTTGTGCTGCACGGGATCTATCAGCAAGCAGACCCACCAGACAATCAGAAGACTGTGAAAAGTTGACTCAAGTTACTGATCTGAGTTCATCTTGGCATTCAATTTGGGGAGGGATGCAACATTGTCATGTGATCACAATGGACGGAATGACGGGTAGCGACATGTCATATATGTAACTGTAAGGTAAAACATTAAATAAGGGCAAATGCCAGCCAAAGGGACATTGCGTCCCTGCCAACATTTCAGTGTGTGTGTGCATTATTGGTCCTGGGCCTGGTAACACCCAGGACCCCCTTTCATTAACATCACAGTATGTTGTCCAGACGCACAGGGCATACAGCAACATTCAATCTTGTTTCGCACAAATGGTGCCCTCAGTTCTTGTGTTCACCTTGACATACCTGTCTTACTAACACTTGATTCTATGTCAAGACAGAGGTGAGCATTATGCTTCATCTTCTTATTTTATTACCCTCCAGCAGTTTCAACAAATTAATAAAAATGTTCAATCCTTTCATTGAAATAACGTTTTTTTTTTCTTTTTCAAAAACTTCATTTCCCATCAGTCTTAGGTCCCTATCCCCAGTGTCCTGGTCATGTGACCTAGTCCTTCCACTTCCTGTAACTTCCTCTTCTTTTCCTGCTCTCCAGAGATAAGTACCCTTTTCATTTAGCTGCGTAATTTGACAGCATTCGTATTAGGGTATTCATAGGATTAACTGTATGAACAATGATATTAGAATGTGGACTTGAAGCTACAATAGGCGCAGGGACGGTGCAGCGTAGATGATTATGCTTAATAGTATATTTGGATCATCCGGCGGCCCATGCTGCATTTCAGGGGCTCGGCAGAGGCCTTCGCTCTCACTCGCGTGCGATGCGAGTGAGCAAAGAGCCCCCACCCTTGTGGGGGCTTAGCAAGGCTCCGAGAGCCTGCCAAGTCCTTTTCTCTCTGCTTGCGTAAGATGCGAGCGAGGGAGTAGCCCCCACACTTGTGGGGGTGGAGTGAGAGCTCGTAGAGAGCCGCACGTGCAGCCCCCACCCTCGCAGGGTCGGGGCTTAATGCCGGCAGAACCGGCATCGTGATTGGGAGAGCGCGAGGCCCCCTCCTTTGGAAAGGAGGGGCCAAAACCCTTCGCAGGCATTGCACCTCGGTCTCCTGACAGTGACAGTTCATAAATCTTACCGAATAGACACGGAGACTCCAAAAGGAGATAAAACAAAAGCAAATACAACGTGACAGCTCAAACAGAGCATACCATTATTACAGTGCCCAGCACTGAGTAACACAGAAGCTGCTTGTCAGCCCAGGTGCAGCCTCAAGTAGTAAGTGTGAATAGTGGATGTGCCACCACACCTGTGAAGGTATTGCTAGGCACCTACCAGCGCACAGCATGGCTGAGTTTGAATGGAGTGAGGAGGAACAAGAAGTCATGTACTCAGAAGACTTGGCTCACAGCTTCAAGGAAGTGCTGGCTGAATCACTCGCAGAGGCAGTGACTCAAGGGGTCAGACCCCTTCAGGAAAGGCGAGAAACAATTGAAATATTTCGGAGCCAAAGAGACAGAAGCACCACACCATGAGCAAGCACGTCCACAGGGGCCACGCCAGAGGGCCCACAGGGGTGTAACAAGGCCCAGAAGAGCAAGAACTCTTCTGACCCCCCGGGCCAACCAGAATGGGTAGATCCAAAGGCCCCAGAGGTGATCAACGCTTTCGTTAGGCTAAAAGCAGCTTTTATGTCTAAGTCGGGGGTGCCGAGCCTCATGACCCCCCTACCCAGGGGAAGAAAATATGGGCGACAGAGAGGAAGAGGTTTCCCACGAAGAGGAATCTGCAGAATCTCCAACCTCCTCGCAAGAGGAAGGCGATAAGGAAGGAGACAAAGGATGTTTGCCGCCACCAAAAAAGAGGCTGAGGAAATTAAACAATATAGAGGAGGAAGAAACCTCAGATATGTTTCAGCTAGAGGAAATTAGAGACCCGAAATCCACAGAATGGGTGCCCTCACAAATAGTCGCAAGATACATGACTCAAAGGCTGGGCAAGGCACTCGAGAAAGAGGTGAGGCAAAGGATGAGGGCAGAATGCCCAAGACCTGAACTTCCAGGCAAAGTGGCGGAAGCACCAGAACTAGACCCTAAGATGCTAGCTTTCATCGCCAAATCGAACAGGGACCCTAAAAAAAGGGATCGACCGCTCATGGAGGAGTTGCCAGGAGAAATTCCTGGATCTAGCGGGTCCCCTGGCCAAGATTATGGACTTGGCGGAGAAGAGCGAAGGACATAGCGGAAGAAGTGGACCCAGAAGTGTTAGCAAACTGGGCACAGAGTGCAGTGTGTCTTTTGGGGAAACGCCAATTGCACAATATCCTCCGAACGTAGAAGAGGATTACTGCTGAAAATAGACCATAAATTAGGAGACCTGTCCTCATACGAAGCGGGCGAAGCAGCTCAAGGGCTGCTGTTCGGTGAAACTTTCAGAAAAGAGATGGGGAGATTCGTTGGGACCTACACCTCCCTGGAAAAGGTACAAGCCTCAATAAAAAAAGATCTTCCCCGGAAGAGTTTTTGGAGGGACCGGTCGGTACAGAGATCCAGCGACCGGTAGCTATCAGACGTCCAGAAGGCCTCAATGAAACAGAGCACACTACTTGGATAATAAGCAGACAGACATCTTCTTCCAACCCAGAGGTCGCTTCCCAGAGGAAGGCGAGGCAGAGGACAAGGAAGAGGACAAAACTTCCCCACAGGAGAGAGCATCCACATATCCTTCCGTAGGGGGGAGGACAGCGAAGTACTGGGAAAACTGGGGCGCGTGCTTTCCAACAACGCTTGGGTACTGCAGTCAGCCAAAGGCTTACAAATACAATTTACTCTGACCCCAACCCAGTACAAAGCCCCCGACCAATAATATCAGTGTGAACAGAGAAAGACTTGTTACACGCAGAACTACAGAGTCTAGCAACGAAACAAACTTTCGAGCCATGCAAGGCTCTGAGGTTCATAAGCAATATGTTTCTGGTCCACAGAAAAGACAAAGTGAGGCCAGTCATACATCTGAGGGACATGAACAAGTGGGTAGTCTACAACCATTTCAAGATGGAAGGAACTCACCAATTGAGAGACACGCTCAGACAGGGCGACTGGCTCGCAAGAATAGATCTGAAAGATGCATACCTCACGATTCCAGTACAAAGAGAATACCGACCCTTCCTAGCGTTCGACTGGGACGGGTAATTATGGCAGTTTGCGATGATGCCCTTCGGATTAGCATCAGCTCCCTGGGCATTTACGAAACTGATGAAACCAGTAGCAGCAGCGATCAGGGAGAAAGGAATACGGATCACCATCTACCTAGACGATATCCTGCTAATGGCAAGCAGCGAAGACATACTTCACTACCAGACCAGCTGGGTAGCGAACCTCTTAGCCTCACTAGGCTTCCAAGTGAACCGAGAGAAGTCGGAGATAATACCAGCGAAGAGGATAGAGTTCCTATGTTTTATCATAGATACCAGGACAGCGACCATGGAGCTACCGAACAGGAAGATTCGAGACATAAAAAGAGAAATAATGAACTGCCTCAGCAGACCAGTCACATCACTGCGAACGATCGCACGGATTGTAGGCCTGTTAACGGCATCAATCCAAGCGATATTTCCAGGACCCCTGCATTATCGGGCACTACAGAGGCTGAAAATAGAACACCTACAGCAGGGCCTCAGCTACCACCAGCTAGTGCCGCTAGACCAAGAGTCCAGAACAGAGCTGGAGTGGTGGCTACAGAACATGGAGGCATTGAACGGCAGAGCCATTTTCGGCGACCGTCCAGACATAGTAATAGAATCAGATGCCAGCAGAGCAGGCTGGGGAGCCCGGTGTGGGGAACTCCAAACAAGAGGCAAATGGAGCTCGTAGAAACTCAAACTGCACATAAACTGCCTAGAACTATTAGCCGGCTCGTTCACGATCAAAGCCTTCACAAAGGACAAAGTGAATTCATGAATCCTACTGAAGATGGATAACATCTCAGCGGTCAGATACATAAATCACTTAGGTGGAACGAAGTCCAGGTTATTAGCGGAGATAGAAAAGGACTTTTGGCACTCCTGCCTGGAGTCAGGTAAGGCAGTAATAGCAAAATATTTACCAGGTGCTCAGAATGTAGTGGCGGACTGGAACTCCAGACATCTAACAGACTCCAGCGATTGGATACTGGACAGAGCAATCTTTCGGCAGATAGAAGAGCTCTGGGGGCCAGTTCACCCAGATCTGTTTGCGTCCAGACTGAACGCACAGAAGAACAGATATTTCAGTTGGAGGCTGGACCCAGCGGCAGCGGGACGGATGCCTTCCTACAAGATTGGAGAAAAGAAACACTATATGCATTTCTTCCATTCGTGATGATAAGCAGAGCTTTAACGAAAGTGCGCAGAGAAGCAGCAAATCTGATAATAGTAGTTCCGATATGGAAGTCGCAAGTCTGGTTTCCAGCACTTATGGAGCTAATATCAGACTATCTGAGAATTTTGCCTCAAAGAGAAAACCTTCTCACAGACCCAGTTGGGACATGTCACCCTCTGAGAGCGAAGGGGACACTGCCGTTGATGGCGTGCAGGATAGCAGGACAAGCTGGAATCACCCAGGAATTTCGGTGCAAACTGCGAGCCTCATCGCAGAGTCATGGGCTCCGTCGACTAGAAGGACCTACGACGCAGCTTGGAACAGATGGTATAGGTGGTGCAAGAGGAGAAGTTTTCATCCCGTTTGTACACCTTTAGTAGAGATATTAAATTTCTTGGCAGAACTACTACGGACAGCAAAGCCTACAGAACAATAGGAGTATATAGATCTGCAATATCAGCAGGACATACACCTATTGAAGGAGTCCCAGTAGGGGAGAATCTGGCGGTGATTAGACTTCTAAAAGGGATAAGATTTAGGAAGCCACCACAACCTAGATACGAGTCTCTATGGGACGTAACAGTCGTACTGCGACTATTAGCAGACTGGCCCAGCAATAGATACCTATCTCTAGGCAGACTGTCAGGTAAATTGGCAATGCTATTATGTATGGTATCATGTAGAAGAGTAGCAGATGTCAGAGCACTGGAAATAGACAGAATGGTATATGGCCCAGACAGAGTGACTTTCCATCTGGCCAGGAGAACGAAGACAGATTCCTCCACTATTACATATCCATATATGCAAGAACACCTGAAATGGTGTGTAGCCGCATGTATAAAAGAATATGTAAATAAGACAGCTGAACTGAGACCGATGGGGATGACACAATTACTGATAGCGCGCAGGAAGCCGCATAAAGGCGTAGCGTCAGCCTCTATAGCGAGATGGGTTTGAGAGATTATGTCTCTAGCAGGTATAGACATGGCAAAATTTGGAGCACACTCAGTGCGAGGCACAATGGCATCGAAGGCACTGAGGCAAGGGGCTACGTTGCAAGATATATTGAAAGCATCTGATTGGGCGAGTGATAATACGTTCAGAACGTTTTACTTTAAACCAATTAACACACTAGCAGAAGCTATGGTAAGAAGCTTAGAACAAGCATAATGCTCGCCTCTGTCTTGACATAGAATGAAGATTACCCCTGCTAATAGCACAGGGAGCTCTTGATTCTATTAAAGACAAGGAGGCAAGCATTACTTTCCCGCCCTAGATACACGGGAGAGACAAAATGATAATAAAGAAATGTATTGTGATATGTATCAGAATAATTAACAGGATTCCCTCTCAGAATAGGGTGTGTATCCACCGTCCTAACATGTACTGTTGTTTCCGTCATTAGGAGACGATCAGAAGAACAGCTGAAGACATACAAGAAAAGAACGGGACACGTTGATCAAGATCGCAAGTTAGAATGCGAGGGATCGTCTCAGCAGAGCTCTACAGTTCAGAGACTTTGTGGAACAAGTTGACTATTCATTCATGGTTACGATTGCAGTTGGAAGCAGTCAAAGAAGAGGAGGTTACAGGAAGTGGAAGGACTAGGTCACATGACCAGGACATTGGGGATAGGGACCTAAGACTGATGGGAAATGAAGTTAAAAAAATAAAACATTTAAAAAAACGTTATTTCAATGAAAGTATTAAAGTATTGAACATTTTTATTAATTTGTTGAAACTGCTGGAGAATAATAAATTAAGAAGATGAAGCATAATGCTCGCCTCCTTGTCTTTAATAGAATCAAGAGCTCCCTGCGCTATTAGCAGGGGTAATCTTCATTGGGCATGAGATTCAAACTCTCCTCTCTGCCCAATGCGGCTCACAATTTGTTTCGCAGCCCCAACTCGCGCCCTCCCCGATTCTCCCTTTTGAGCCTTTGTACCTGGCCTGGCTGGCTGATAAATGTAATAATATCTGCTCCAGCTGCCCCACTTCAATCCTCTGACAGTCTAAATTCTGGTCCTTCCCTGACGGCCAGCCTGTGCTGCGGTATGTGCTATGGTCATGGTGTGTTCAAGGCAACGTGCCTAACCTACAAAGGACTACATCTCCAATTGCCTAAACATATACCAAACTCTCCATCTCCTGAGTATCGTGGGGCTTACGCAGCAGGAGAGGAGCGTCGGCTAGAAACCCCAACCTTCAAGAGGCTTCAGACCTTATCACAATCTATTTAAGCGTGCATCGGCTAATCATGAACTCAATTCCGCAGGACTGCTGCTGCGCCCCTGCAATCATGTTCTGTGAAAACTTAAAAAGTCTCTGTAAGGTCCCGCAGAAGAAACAAAAAAATTAAATAAATAAACAAAAGAAGAAAAAAAACGAAGTAACCCTCAGCACGTGATATGCCACTCAGGGATCCTTCACAAAACAAGACAATGTTAATAACGGCGTGTGAAGGGGGGTGGGCGGGGGGTGTTGGGCGTTATCTGAATTAAAGCCCCAATCTCATGACAGAGGGTAGGGCCAGCACTCTGTGCAGCGCACTTGCTTTGAGCCACTCGCCACTGCTGACTGGGCTTGATGTGTGACGCTCCCCTGGCAGGGAGGGGGCACACAAAGACACTGCCACCTCCTGGCGCTCTTCTTCACTGCCACGTCCTGGCTCACAGCACTCTCCCAGAGGGGAGCTCTCCCTGAGAGGCAGGGAACCACTGGGTTGAACCCGCCAGGGGCCTACCCTCTGCCAAGGCGGCCCCAAAAATACTGCCACTCCCTGGGTCACTGCAGAAAGACTCAGCCCAAGTTGATGTCGTACCTGGGGGGCCCTGTTGCTGCGCGTCAACGCCGGGCTACATCTGACATAGGCACCCTGGCCACAAAAAATAGCAGGGACTACACATACGCTGCTGCTGGGAGTTGGGCTACTTCTAGCAGGATACATACAAATACTACTACTTAAAAATGTCACTCAACCGAATATGGCGCCTTTGCGCCGTACTAATATCCCAACCCCCATTACTGCGACTAATAGAAGCAGGGGTTGCGAGGGTGTCCCCCGCTCTCCTTAGTCAGAGTAATGGGGGCCAGGAGTTACAGGGGTGTCCTGCGCATCCGTTTCATGGCTATCAGGTAATAATTTCGCCATATATATGGTCGCCGTAAATAATATCGCCGCGAAAATGTTTGGGGGTTGCGGAGGGGGGGGGCTGCGGGGGTGTCCCCCGCATGTTCCATGCAATAATGTCGCCACAAAAAACGGCCATTTTTCGGCGATATTTTTGCATGGCGAGATTTTTGTGGCAACATTATTACATGGAACTGTTTCATGGTAGCGAGGACAATAAAGATAGGAGGTTACTGGGACAGAACTGACGCTGTAGGGATACAGTTGAGACGGCGGCACACTTCTGTGTGTGCTGCTGAAAAGATAAGTGGGTAGAGGGAGGCAGGTAGAGGGATGCGGGGGACAGTGATGTATGTAATCACTGCGCCATGCCATAATGGAAGTCGGCTTTTTGAAAGTCTACATTATGGGCTACGCAGTGATGACATAGATCCCTTCTAATATGCTCAGCCCAGCTTACAAGAACTTTGACCCCTCCCCACACCCAGTCACACAGCAGCTGCTTCTGCCCTACTTGCCAGATCACCAAAGAGGAGCAGAAAAAAAGAAAGACTTGCAGCCAAGAAAGGACCTTGAGAAAGACTGTCTCCCAAGTAAGGTTTTGCATATATAATTTTCAGTGCACTGTATAAAGGCTTCATATTTTTATATTTTTATATTTTTGAAAGGACTCTTGTTAGTATTTTGTACTTTTATTTTTGAAGTTACACTGCTGCTTAGGTATAGTGATAGTGGCCATAGGGCCTGATTCACATATTGTTTTTCAATGGTATTGTGCCATTATAAAACGCACCTGTGAATCAAGCCCATAGTGTCTTGTGATTCCCCTTTTTATAACAAAACCCTTAAAAAACTGCTGGTGTACCGGTAGAAAGGAAATAGCTAAATATCAGGTAAAAATACTGCAAAGCAGCATTTCGTTGTCTGACTCTGCTTGTGTGTGTATAACATTATGTAACCTTGTGTTTCTGCCTCAGGGGTTTTGGGGATCCAATCCTAACCTTTGCCTTTACATCCCACATCCGCTTCCCACAGAGGTGCACCAAGGAGATCCAGAGCGCAGGTAAGCGAGGGTTGCTGGAGACGTGTAAGAAGTGGGTAGGTGTTTAAAGTTAAGTGTCATAAAAGTGTATTATTGTGTCTGCATACACCTGCCACCCTATACGTTTGTTGGAACCATCCCACCACTGTTCCTCAAGAAAGGCCTGGCACAGAATGCCTGAAATGCCCACATTGTATCATCTCTCCCCTTCTCGTAGGCTTAACGTGTTAGGCTGCGGTAATGATAAGAGCATGCACACCACAGTAACCAGCTCAGGCTGTCCTTCCCACTGGAGGGGTTTTCCTTCCTTCCCCACCCCATGTCCTCACACCTAACCTCTCTCCTCAGAAAGCCCTCAGATGCGCTGAAAAGCAAGACGGCCCTCCATGGGATGATATACCTGGCCCTCTAATCACACCGCCTCCTCCCCCCTTATGCCTTCTCACTTACAGCTGAAATACAATAACCTCTTTTACCCCCCAGCAGTAGGCCGCCCCCCACCCACCCAGAGAAAGGCCTATTCCTGGCACACAGAAACAAGATACACATGATTCAGTACCCCAAAGGGAGGCAATACCATGGCCAGAATGCAGTGAATGTAGTGTATTCCACCTCCGGGAAACTGATCCTGCCATGCCTCACAAGGCTGTCATGTTTTGGCGGCATTGGGAATTCTGGCAGCATTTGCAAAATGCTGCCCGAATTACAGTCCAGCTGATTCAAGGTTGGAGGGAAATGGAAGTATTATGGAGCAGATTATCAGGCTGAAAATTCGCCTATTTGTATCTGTGCACTAAAGGTGGAGGTAATCATTTTAAAATGGCCGCCTACAAATCATTTCTTAACTGTACAGAGGGAAAGCCCCTCCAACACATATTCTTTTTCCTTATGGGGTCGTTGAAATGGTGGAAGAAAGCAGCATCTCTGATGGTCCCAACCACCTCTCTCATACAGTGCAACAAAGAGTCACTACTGTACGTTATTCAAGTTCACCTTTCACATTGAAGGTGGCACTGGGTAGTGAAAATGTTACCTTTTGCATAGCTCCCAACCTTTTTTGTCACGAAGGCGGGTGAAAACACCCGATTTTCTTTTTGGCGGGTGAGAGGCCCATAGAAGTGAATGGGCGTATGAGGAGCTTGGCGGGTGATTCATCAGCTTTCAAGGCGGGTGACACCCGCCAAAAGCGGGTGAGTTGAGAGCTATGTTTTAAGGTTACAGCTGGCAGTGCTGTAATTGCTGGAAAACCATCATTGGTGTTCCAGTAGTGCCACCCCCTCCAATGGTAAACTCTGAATTGGGTGGATTTGCGGAACTACCACTGTTGGAGGTGGTATTTACACTTGGTGGTATTTCTTGTTTTTGGTTTCAGATTTCTTCATTGTACAATTGATGCATCATTCGCTCTGGCATTTAATACATATTTTCCTTTTTTGATAGAACATCATAAATAACAAAAATAAATAAAAGTAGCACCAACAATTCATCACTGTGCGAAGTACATGCATTGGTAATGACCCACCCCACCACTCCTGCTCGACCCCACCACCCCTGCTCCAGTTCATCGGTTACTCTCCATGATTTCATCAACACTGCCATTTCACACTCCTTTTCTCCCTACTTGTAGATACCACTCGCCTGCACCTCTGTCCCACTTGTTTGCTTAAATCTTCCCCATAGCTCCCCTAGACTTCCGGTAGCTCCACTTATCATTTATGTCTGGCGAGTCCAACATTGCATCCACGTATTCATCCCACATGAAATATATGCCTTCTTGTGCGACTAGATTTGTCACTCTAATACCCTTATCTGCTGTAGCCCATCTAACCCTTCTAACCATATCCCTATTCCAGACTCTTGGAGAGAACCTTGAGGACAACTTCCACTTCATCTCACCATTAATTCAAACCTCATATTACTTGCGACCTCTTTAGTGTTGCTTCACGCCTCCTTCCATGTAGTGTCTTCCATCTTTCCATTTCTTTTGGATAGCTGGCACGCGTGGGACCACCCTATAAATCGTTGTTAAATGTATGCCACCGTCCCTCAATGACAGAATAGCTTGATTGATTCTGTGTATTTGGGACACGCTAGGGAAGTCCCCTCAGGTTTTTCTGCTACATGTAGCTAGCCTAGCATACGTCAGGAAACCCGCTGTCCCCATGTCCCACTCTGCTCCGGCCTTTTCGTACTGCAGAAAGCCACCATTGCTTGGTGTCCCTTCCCTGCGTTGTGACACTTGCCCGTACCCAGTGCATTCGTAGGAATATAGTGTTCCCCCCATGCCGGCAGCTGTGGCATATACATGTATTTGACTCCATCTATTTTCGGGCTCCTGTTCACACCTTATATATTGCCTGCACCTCCTACGGTTCGCCCTTAAAGGGGAAGTTCGCACAGAAATGTTTATGTCCCAATCAATCGGCATGTCTTTTTAAGCATACTGTAATCGATCTTAAAAAAAAAATCATAATAATAATAATCCTGATTCCAAGATGGCGGCTGAGCAGACGTGCGTGAGCGGAGCTCCGTCTGCCAGCTCAAGGCCGCAACGGCAAGAACAACAATAAAGCATTGCCGTGGTCATAGGAGAACAAGGACCCTGGCGGATGCCAGAGAGAGAAGTTAAGCCTCCAGGAAAGCGCTGGCAATGGCACAGCGGGTGCCGCATTCATACGGATCAAGGAGCTTGCCCAGGGGAAAGGCCCAGAGCTAGGACAGAGCGCGGGGGAAGGGCGGCTGCGCCAACAAGGAGAAACTCGCGCCGCCACCCAGAGGAGCTTGACCCACCCACCGGCGCCATCTGGCAGGACGAGAAGCACACCTGGCGAGAGAGTTGCCCAGTGGTGCGGCTGGAAGACTTGCCAAGCCCACAGAGTCACGGAAGGCCGGCCCCCAGACAGAAGAGCAACTGCCTGGGGGAAACACACGGCCGCCAGAGTGGCGAGGACAGCCCTGCGGGCCTCGCGGCACATGCAGCAGCGAGGACCCAGGGAGTGTGGAGACAGGGCAGTTCGGAGGAGTGGAGCGGGGTCCCGGGGGCAGGCTCTCCCTGCCGGCGCCGCTCCACATCCCACGAAGCAGCCAGGAGCAGCCGAGCGGTCCTCGCCACGGAGGAGGACCCAGCCCGAGCTGGGACGCGGAGGGAGAGCGCGCCTACCCAAAACACGGCGCAGGCCAAGAAAAGGAGAGGTGAGGAGGAGACGGGGGGCCCAAATAAGGCTCCATACACAGCCAGCACCCAGGGGAAAATGCAGGGGGCACAGGGGGAGGGTCCCCACCCCCACCTCCATAACTCATAATTAACCGGCGAGCCCAAAGGAGAGGGATACTGGATCTATGAAGAAAGGCCCATAGGAGCAAAGGGCGACAGAAATCAACGCCTACAAACCCCAAAAGCCCCCGCGGTCGGCTTGAGGGGGGGCGCGCTGTAAAATCCTCCCCACCGCCTACGGGAACAAGCAAAGGGGGCAAGCGGTCCCTTCCTGGACACTGGGAGGGGCACAGCAGGACCCCAAAAAGAAATAAGCAGAATTCCAGGCAGTAACGTGGAGGAGGTTCTGCCCCTCCCCAAGTCAATATAATACAAGACAGACACCGAGAAGTCTAGGACTCAACACAAGCCTTGCCAGGGAGCCCTGCAGGGGACAAGAAGCCGCCTGCACGTACTCAGGTACCGTCAAGGCAGTTACGAGACAAGAAAAGGGATCAAGCACCAGGGGGTCCTTCCCCCCAGGGTTCGATCACAGGGCCAAGGACAGCAAACCAAGCAGATCCTAGTCCCACAGGAAGGATCCTTCCAACACTACCCACAGGAAGAGATACAGAAGACAGGAAGTTTGGCGCACCATCATAACCCAGAAAGTGGCATATAGCAACACTGTGAGGAACACAAATCCTGCCGCCCAAGAACACACCGGGGAAGCACACATGTCCAAATCCAGGGACAGGCAAGCACAAGCCACGTCCAATAAGAAAAAACCCGAACAAAACTTGGAACACCTCTGGGGCAAGAACACAGAGACAAGCCAGAAAAGTACCATGCAAAACGAGAAAGGGGAAAAAGAACGCAGGGAGGAAGACAACACAGACATGACCACCAAAGAAGACATGAAGGAATGGTTCAAAGAATTCCAAGAACAATTTATGACCTCCATGCACACCGAATTCAAAACTATGAAAGGAGAAATGAAACGGGCGGTCCAAGAGATGAAAATAGAAATAGGGAAGCTGGAGGAACGGACAGACACCCTGGAGAAGTCGGTACAGAACCTAGATGAAGAAACACAACAATATGCAGAAGTGCAGGAAAGATTAGCGAGACTCTCCCACGAGTTGGGAGCCCAATGCAAAGACTTAGAAAATAGGTCACGTAGATCCAATATCCGAATCAAAAATATGGCAGTGACCGTGGAAGACAAAGACCTAAAACAAGCAGTCCAACAGGTCTTCTGAGACATCCTGGAAGAGGAGGATGAAGCTGTAATTCAGATCGACAGGATACACAGAGTAGGCCCTCGCCACAGGGGCGAACCGGGAAGCCCGCCCCAGAGACGTCCTGATTGCAATGGCATCACACCCTCAAAAAGAACAGATCCTGCGGAAAGCCCGGACGATGGATCACATCAGAATGAACGGCTCGGAAATACAGCTCTACCAAGATCTGGCACAATCCACACACCAAAAACTCAGGGAGATGTTACAAATAACAAAAGCACTGACGACAAAACAAATACGATATAAATGAACCTTCCCCTTCAGATTATTATTCACGTGGGAGGGGAAACAACAAGGGATCACCTAGAGTGAGGAAGGCGAACGAATCCTGAATCTGCAAGACAAGTAGGGCCTACAGACCAACGAAAGGGAACCGCTCAAGGGAAAAAGGGCCCCTAGAGGCTGGACCACAGTAAATGCAAAATCGAGAAGAGCTACGGAAGCATCAAGTCACAAATAAAGGTAGTAATCACAGAACAGCCGGACAACAACATTCACCAGACATCCCTCAAATCTAGCGACAAAAAGGCGACCACCGGCAAACATCTAGCAGTGGCGAGCTGGAATCACACTGAAATCTGAAGAAACTCTAAGTGAGGTTTAGGACTCTTCACGCCATTGTTATCCCTGAGAATAGAGAGGGCATGGCGCGGAAGGCTACATGCCCAAGCGATCATAGGGCCCATTGCCCTCCTCAGGAAAGTTATAAGGGGGGGATGTTGGGGTTCACATAGGGGCGAAGGGGACGGCAAGAGGGAAATCAAGGAGCGGATACAGCAAGGGGAAGGGAAACCCACCGGCAGGCTGCAAAGAAGCCATGGTAAGCATTCCAACAGCAGTTTACAAGACCCACACGGACACACAACAAGATGGGGCTGAAGATACTTACACATAGTATCAGGGGCTTAAACCCCCCCCAGTCAAAAGGAAAAAAGTGGAGCACCAGCTACGGCAAGGGAAATTTGACATAATAATGCTCCAAGAAACACACATAAAGAAAAAAGATAAAGGGAAAATCTGACTGAAAGGCTACAATAGGATTATACAAGCAAATGACGGGGAAAAGAAAAAAAGAGGGTGCTGATAGCTTTCGCCGACTCCCTCAACGTCCAAATCCAAGAAGCCCTGGAAGATAAGCAAGGGATATTCATAGCAGCCAAAATTCTAATAGAGAATCGACATCTGACTCTCGCAACAGTATACGTCCCCAATACGGGCCAGGACGGATTCTTGATGGAAACTCTACACAAGCTGGAAAATTTCACACAATAGGAGATGATCCTAGCAGGGGACCTCAACCTGGCACGGAATCCAGGGAAAGACAAATCGAACCCTAAGCTCGCACTCCAGGGTTCCCCGTCACAATCGCTTAGGAACACCAGGCAAAAACTAGCATTAGAAGACGTCTGGTGGGAAATTAGAGGCCCGGATCCGTGGTACTCGTATCACTCCAACTTTCATGGGACAAGCTCAAGAATAGACTATATCTGGGCGTCGGTGAGTCTTCTAGGGGAGATACAAGAGGTAGAGAAGGGCCCCATCTCAATTTCGGACCACGCCCCCATTTGGATCTCGCTGCCGGCCATGCACAAACAATCCGTCCTGTGGAGATGGACCCTTCCCGGAGAAGTCATCCAAGACCCAGTGATGCGGAAAACAATCAGAGGCAACATTGAAGAGTACTTCGATCAAAACAACACCCCGGATGTGGCCAAGGCCACAATATGGGAAGCCTTTAAGGCAGTCACGAGGGGTCACCTGATTGCTCTAAATCTCAGAAAGAAAGGCAATACCGAAAATGGGAGGAAGAGCTTGAAAACTACCTCGAGAAGATAAGAGAAGAAATGACAAAGCAAAACCAGAAACTAAAGAGAGCCTATAGACATGTACAGGGTCAATTGGAGGCGATTTGAACAAAAAGGGCGGAGAACCACCTACTTCACATCAAACACTGGTACGCCATGAAAGCCAATAAAGCAGACAAACTGCTGGAGAGACAACTGAAAGGCAAACAACAAAGACAAACAGTACAGGCACTGAGAGACAATAATGACCAAGTGAGAACCCAATCAAAGGCCATATTCAGAGACTATTACCAAGAACTATACTCATCGGACAAACCAAAAGCCATTAACCAAACAAACTATTTAAAAGATATGAAACTCTCAACCATAACACTGGAGGAGAAAGCAGCCCTTAACGCACAAATAACTGTGGAGGATGTAGAAAAGGGGATAAGAGACCTCCCAAAAAACAAAGCTCCGGGCCCGGACGGCTTTACAGCCACCTTCTACAAAACATACTAGGGCGCCCGAAGCACGGTCCTTACAGAGCTTTTTAACACTTTCAAAGACTCAGCCAACATCACTAACTCAATGAACGAGGCAAAAATATTGGTCTTCCATAAGAAAGGGAAAAACCCAGAGGCACCAGGCTCGTACCGCCCCATAGCTCTAATAAACCTAGATGCCAAACTTTATACTCAAATTCTAGCCAACAGACTCACCCCCTGCTCCCCAAACTAATACACCAAGATCAGTTGGGATTTATCCCATACAGAACAATCCACGACAATATCAGAAGAATAACACACCTGATTGAGAAAGTCGGGATCACAAACACCCCAGCTGCCCTCCTGGTGCTAGACGCGGAAAAGGCATTTGATCGCGTGGAGTGGACCATGCTCTTCAGAACAATGGAGAAAATGGATCTCAGCAAAACCTACATAAACATGATTCGGGCCAATTATAACTCACCAACAGCAAGAATCGCGGTGAACGGGGAACTTTCGGATATAATAAAAATCGAAAGAGGCACCAAACAGTGTTGCCCCCTCTCCCCTCTCCTCTACACTATTTTCCTGGAACCGCTGTTGACAAAAATCAGGAACACACCCGAAATCAAAGGCATAACAATGGGAGGCTCAACCCACAAAACAGTATCCTATGCGGACGACATGCTGATCGCCATTGGGGAACCGGCAGACACATTGCCTCCATTAATTCACACAATTGAAGACTTTGGTCGTGTCTCGGGCCTAAAGATAAACATGCAAAAGTCAGAGCTAATGGTGCTGGCAGGAGACAAACAGGAAATACAGAGGCACGCACGGGAGCTACAACTCCGGGTAGCGGTAGATGGAATCACCTACCTGGAGGTCACCCTCACCAACTCAATAAAAGGACTTTATGCAGGAAATTATCTGAATCTGCTAGCCGCAGTGAGAAAAGACCTGGACAAGTGGACCACTTTAGCGATCACATGGTGGGGCAGAATAACAGTAATAAAAATGACAATACTTCCCAGACTACTTTACTACTTTCAGGCACTTCCAATCAGAATCCCGCCCACGTTTTTCAAATCACTAGTCAAAACGATAAACAAATACATATGGCAGAACAAAACCCAGAGACTCTCCAGCAGTGCACTCATGGCCCCTAAGTCAGAACATTGCATGGCACTCCCACACTTCCGTAAATATTACAAGGCGGCCAACTGTGGGTCTTGAAAGAATGGATCCCCAACACCTCAGAGAAGATATGGGCGGCAAAAGACTGAGCAGTGGCAAGGAAAAGTCTTCAACATCTCCTATGGACCAACCCTGAGCATAGGCACCCAAATCTCAGTATCAGCGAGATCATGGGCTCAGTACTCGAAATCTGGAACAAGGCGACAAAAAAATAAACCTTAACAGTAAACCCGACCCCCTTCATGCCGTTGATAGAGAACCCGGAATTCATCCCGGGCACCGAGAAAGATAAGTTTAAAAAATGGCAAGACTCTGAATGCACAAAGGTGGGGGACATGTTTGAAGGCAGTCAGATTAGAACATTCACGGAATGCTGCACACTCCTGGGCCTCACGGAAAAAGATAGATTCCAATACAAGCAACTACATCATTGGCTCTCCACTCCAAGGATAATGCAGGCGGCAACGAGGGATTCGACCCCATTCGAATCATACATTATGTCACACACTGGAGACAAAAAATGTGGCTCAACATTGTACAAATTCATAAATGCCCAAGCGGAACACACAAAATGGTATTATATGAAGAGATGGGAAACAATGCTGGGGACGGAGATCACGAGAGATCAATGGGAATACGTCTGGCAAAGCATTCCCAAATGGACACAGGCGATTCAGCAGAGAGAAGCCTGGAGGAAGATAATGATCCAATGGCACTACACCCCAGAAAGACTTCATCGAATGTACAACATGAAACGCAACATATGCTGTTGGGGCTGAAAATCCGAGGGCACATGGCGACATATCTGGTGGGACTGCCCTAGATTGCAAGGCTTCTGGTCAGAGATAAAGAAACAAATGCAGGAAATGTTTAAAGGGGCGGACCGCATAAAAGAATAGGTGTGGCTAGGTGGCTTTTGGGACCCCTGAGATAAGACGATGACAAAGACCCAGAAGAGGAACTTTATGGGCCTCCTGATTGCCGCATGGCTAACAATAGCCCAAAGGTGGAAACAGACCTCCCCACCAACAATGATAGAATGGCTGCTGTAATGCTCACCTGGTAACCACAGGGACGTCACTCAGCCTGTTCTGACCTATTACGGCCTCAAACCCTTCCCTGGAATCTACTCGACTGGAGACTGGGCCTGAAACACAGGATTGGTAGAGTTTAACTCTCTATTGTCTCTGTGTGCTTGAACCCCTTCTTCCCCAGGGTCCAACCCTTCCCTTTGATCCACAGCTCACCTTGTTTTCTCGGAAAGTGTGCTCTCTGTCCTGCTTTCAGCGCAGGGGCACGTTGATTGATGCGGGCTCGTTGGTGCCTAGTTACTTCACTGGCAAGAGTCCAACAGGTAAGTATAATGAGTCTTTAAAACAGTTCTGTAATTTCGTTCCTTTCCTTCCTTAGATGATGGCCGGCGTCCGGGGATGGCGACGTGCTGCTGAGATGAGTAGCGCTGAAGGTGAGTGAGAGCGCGATGCGCGATGCAACCCTTTCGTACTTGTATTGAACTGAGTTCTTTTTCTGTGTCTTTTAGGTGCCGCAACGTTTTCAGTGTGGATGCCGGTTATGATGAAGAAATGCGGTGAGTAAGCACGTTATGCAGCGCCTCTAGATGTTTCCACGCTAACCTGGAGTGTCTTTTCCCTCTTGCAGATGGATGAGAAGTTCCGGAGACAGAGTTCCCCCAGAGCGGCTTGGATTCAGGTAAGCCTTTGAAGCTCGTACAGTCTTTAAAAATAAGCAAAGATTTGCTGAATGCTTACTAATGCCTTTTTTCTGTTCTTTTCCCTTTTCCTTAGGAAGCGGCGTGCCGGGATGGGAATGACACCACCGAAGATGCCCGCAGAACAGAAGGAGCGATGAATGATGGGCAGAAGTGCCGCAAGGTAAGGCTGTTCCTAACAGTGTTCTTGTTCTTGCAGGAGCTGAGCGCAGAAGAAAGATGCAGGCCTACTGGAGACCGATCCGAACACGTGAGTGTCACGCTGCAGGTGCAGAAAACGCAAAGCATGTTTCTCAGCCTGGGCGTGGCTTAAATAGTCTCTGGGTATCCCAGGTGTCTCTGGGCGGAACCACACCCAAAAGACTAGACTGCACATGCAGTTCTGGGAACCAAAATATGTGGGGGCATCCATCTTGTCCCCATCAATGCACTACAAGTCCAATCCCCAATGTTATCCTATTGGAGTGATTGAGTCTGGTGCCACAAATATCAGAAGGATTTTTTGAGCCCCGCTATTAGCCAGGCCAGGAAACTTGAACAGATATCAATTGACAGTACACTCTCTGGCAAAAGTGTCATGCTTGCTGGCAACAGACAGTGTCGCAGTCCAGGATTTCCTGCTAAATACTGCACTTATCACTTTCAAGGCATGGAATGTAACTCAATTCTGAGTTCAGTCACCATGCGGGTGTCTGAATGTACCTCGTCTGTTGCCCTGGAGAAATATGGTTTCATTAAATCATTTGAACTTCTGCAATCCAGGGGAATGCAAATAGGCCCGATAGCCACTGACAGGCACGGTGGAATTGCAAAGGCCATGCGAAAGCAGTTTCCACACATACAGCATCAATTTGATGTATGGCAGGTTGCAAAATCAATTTCTAAAACAATTACAGATGCAGGTAAAACAAAGGGGTTCAGAAAACATTTTAAAGTGGTTGCAGTCTATCAGCAACCATATTTGGTGAAGCTCAAAAACTTGTAACAGATTCTACTTCAAAAGTGGTGTTCATTGATGCACCATTGTTCCAACATACACTCTTAGAGAGAAAACAAACATTTCCATGAATTTGGACATGGACCTTTGACTAAGGAACAAGAGTGTAAGAAGAAGTGGTTGGTGTCAGGTTCTCCTCCTCATGCAGCACTGGAGAAAATTGTGTACGACAAAGCGCTTTCAAGAGACCTGAAGGGACTCACCGAATTCTGCCACACTTGAGATTTGGAGATGTTCTATAATATGTCACTAAAGTACAGGCCAAAAAGGTTGCATTTCGGTATAGACAGTATGGAGGCCAGAACAAGACTGGCTGTACTTGCGCACAACGAGAACGTTGGAAGGGAACAAGCAAAAACTGCAGGAAACTTTGGGATGCTTCATTACCACATGGCGTTCACAAAATAAAGCAAACAGTGGGTGGCCAAGCCAATATTGCAGGAAATGGATTTTGAATTTTTGAAAGCTCTGACATTGAATGTGCTGGCCATGCATAAGCATGGAATTGATTCAAATTTTGTTTCCAGGCCCCAGACTACGCCACAGAACATTGCAAAAGATTATTGTCCTCCAAAACTTAAACTTGTTGAGAGGTTGACTTCTAGATTTAATTGATTTGTAGATGTCTTCACAAATATTTCACAAGCAAGTTTCAATATGTTACCCAATGTTTGGAAACTGTATCGATTTAAAAATAATGTGATGGTATAACACTTGCACTGTTAATATTCAATCATGTATTTTTATTTATTTATTTTTGGTGATGTAATTGTGTTAGATACGCATAAATGGTTTCATTTTACCTTTACTTTCTTTTTATTGCTTTTCCTCTGTCATTGTATATATATTAAAACCTTAAATGTCAATGTGATTACTTGAAGTATGCGCCTTTATTTCATAATCATGGAAAAGTTTTTGGGGATTGAAATTCTTGAGACATATGCTTTTCGATTTTCTAAATCTTTTTTAAAATTCTGTGTAAAATATTCATTAAGATAAATCAAAAATCATCTGTAAATAATGCGATGACGTCTTTGAATATTTACAATTCAACAGAAGCTAGATGTAATATTGACATTGCTCGAATTTATCATGAATACAGAATAATCACTGCTCCGAACTGCATATCGCTGACAACAACGTCAATGCTAATACCAGGCAGACTGGCACAGACATCCTCTTTGTCGCCCCCTTTCCATACATATGGACTAACCACATGGTCTCTGTCCTCTCCCATTTCTCTTTGTCACCTATTAATAGTAGCACCAGATGGGAAGTACTCTTGTCTATCAGAATGGGCCCCTCTGGTTTACCCTCACCATCTGCAATCCATGCAATTACTGGCACTTGCACTCATGGCCTCCCCAGGCCCATAGCACTGGTTGCCATTGCTCCCTCTGCAAACCCTCCCACCCCTTTCGCCTGCACGCTCTCCTCTTTACCCTACTCAGCATTAAGCCAACTGGCACTCACACCCACACCTCCTCCTAGCACCTCTTATTAGTATACTTGCACTATCCAAATTTCAAATGAACTAGTAGGTAGGACCGCTATTGTTATCTTTATCCATTGTCCAAAAATGCCCCTTCCCCCACCCCCACTTGTCAGTCTTGTGGCGCCTAGAAAGACCATTAGTTGTATAGCTGCATTACAAACATCCCAACAAAAATAAATGAAAATTTAAAAAATTCAAACAAGGATCGAGGGAACAATAGCCATTTCTTGTGTGGTTGATATTAATCAAGCAATCTTACTAGGCAAACGTCATAGGGGCGCTAATGTTTGTACGTATTAGCCCAACTGCATTAGCACACATAGCTCGTTGACCATTTAATTGCAACTCACCACCCGCCATTGCCCTGGTTTGGTTCACATGTACATTTATTTACCATTCATGTTATGTAATACACGAGAATAAGTTGTGGTAGAGCACTTGATGGTAATTGTAATTATGGGGATACCCATGAACAACTGAGCTAAGACACTGAGTTCACTTGACAATTATTGTACAGACATATGGCCTACTCTTCTAAACTTTGATGCAGATTTCCAATCATGGAAGTATAGGTAGCCGTGTGGAATGTCATCCGTGGATATGGCGATGCAGAGGGAGTAAGCATGACTGATAAAAGGATTATCTGTACAAAGTGGAGGTGCGTTCCTCCTAGAGTAAAAAATTTCTGAAACAGCTATGGAAAGTTTTGAAAAGGATAGATGCTCACTATCAGATTGTAATCAAACGAAGGCCTGTGTTCCTTTTTATTGTCTCATCAGGACACCTGAGCCCTCTTTTCCTCTTACCCTGTGCCCACCCTCTTTGGGCCCTCTACACCAAATATCTTGTGAGGCACAAAAACTATGGGTCACCTTCGACTCCGCTCTATCCCTCACCCCACACATCATGAAGCCTACCAAAAGGTCCCACTTCCAGTTCCTCCTCCTCATAGGCATTCTTCCTTTTCTCACCTTCCCCCAGAACCTCAATGTCTCTGGAGCTCTGGTCCTCTCCAGGCTGGACTACTGCTACTGCAACAGCCTCTTTCTCAGTCTCCCTCTTTCCTCCCTTCGCCCCCTAATACAAAATATGGCTTCAAGACATATCCTTGCCCTCAAGCCCAGTTACCACATCTGTCCAGCCCTAAAATCTCTGCACTGCCTCCTAGTGGCTGCAAGGATCGAATTCAAGACCCTGTTCATCATCAACAAGGTCCTCTTTCACTTTCACATCATCCCTCTTTCGCTTCACTGCTAATCACCCCACTGCCGCTGTGACCGATGGCCTGATCATCATGAATGTCACAGGATTCCAGGACCACGCGCCCAGTCAATGCCAGCACTCCTCCACCCCACTTCACTGCCCTGTGGTCCCCTGCTTTATGGCTCACATACCACCCTTGAGATCCGCCTGTACTAGCACTAAGCCAGAGGTTCTCCTCCTTGGCTCCCCTTAGGACTTCCCTGCCGGGCCCTCATCCAACACTTGTCCACCACTCTGCTCCTCCTTCCATCCCCTTCACCAGCACCTCTCCACGATGCACTTGCACGGGCAAATGCCACAAGGCCTAGTAGGACAACGACAGTATATTACTGTTTTGCCATTGTTATTATATCCCATGTTCTGTTCCCATCGAGCAATGTGGCACTTTGAAACACAATTCTGTTGTGTAAAGCACCTTACAGAGGATCAATAAAATAAAATAAAAACTAGATAAATACACCACATTAAATTCCCGACTAGCAGAAATGGCCACTTCAAGTGTGACAAAAGGCTAGAGACACAATAGGTATGAGTACACATTGTTTTAAAACCTCACCTCGTGGTGCGTGTGGCTACTTGACATGAGAATAAACACATGGGAGACATATGTAGAGTGAGCACGCAATCTCACCCAGTGTCACCTGATGGTACACAGGGCTGCTTCATGTGCTCAAGTGAGAATGAACGGAAATGAGGAAATTATAGTAAGTGGCATACAATATATGCCCGAAATTTAGGTAGCGAACAAACATATCAAGGGTGGAACAAGGACTTTGTAATGAAGGGTTGTACGTTTGTAGGAGAGTAGGTGCAGGGGTATGTTTTGGGCCTTGAAAGAGTGCGGGACGAGCGAGAAGGGGGTATGGATCTCCTATTCTTAGAGCGCAGAGATAGCCCTAGAGGGAACAGCAATACATAATATTCTGTTGTGTTTTCGCTCCCCTGTTGTGGCACATAATGTAAATAGCTGTTTCTAAATGTGCTTAGTTTTCTAAACCACGTGTCAGAAGCAAGGTCTTATGCTGTATCTTTCTGCATTCTTTCTCGGAAATGTTACCTACCCCTCGCTTGCTTAGATCACTGAATAT
This sequence comes from Ambystoma mexicanum, assembly GCF_040938575.1. Classification (NCBI taxonomy): domain Eukaryota; kingdom Metazoa; phylum Chordata; class Amphibia; order Caudata; family Ambystomatidae; genus Ambystoma; species Ambystoma mexicanum. The sequence goes on along the minus strand of NC_090939.1, from coordinate 271,797,464 downwards.
AGGCTGGCATTGTTCTTTGTCCTTTGATGAAACGCACTAACAGTTCAAAGGACACAATGGGCCTCATTACGGGTCCGGCAGTAACCGTGTCAGTGATACCGGTGTGTTGTCGGTGGACCCATAATGATTTACTGGCACCCAACTTCCCAGTAACACCGGGGGATTACAACCCTGGCGGGCCGGGAAGTCAGGCATCAGTAAATTGTAAGTCCCTATTCCTATAGAGTCCCATAGGACTCTATGGGAGTGGGGATCACGGAAGCACCAGCACAGTTAATAATGGTGCCGTTGCTTCAGTGAAAACTCTGTGGGCGACCAGACAAATGGTCGAACCAATTTGGTCGAAAACCAAATGGTCGAATATTTTTTTTTTTTATTTTCACCCCTTTTTTGGGGGGGGGGGCTCCCCCCCAAACCCCCTTTTTTTCTAAAAAACCATTTTTATAAAAAACAAAAACCCGAAAAATAAATATAAAATTAAAAAAAAAAATTCGACCATTTGGTTTTCGACCAAATTGCGTCGACCAAATGTCATTCGACCAGTTTTAGGTCGACCAAATGTCTGGACACCTGTTTCCGGACCGGCACACTTAGAATGAGACCCAATGTGTTGAATAGCCACAAAGAATTAATAACTTTGACTATATTGAAAGTGGACATGCGAAAATGTCTGTTTCTATTTCTGGAATCTGTTGTTCGGAGCGGTTGTTCCATTTTACATCGAGAGAATGGAACATCCTGAAATTATGTAAGCGTAACTTTACATAATATTGGGGTGATTGTCAATGGCATGTGTGCTGTGATGAATAACTATGTGATGGACGAATGTACTTATTGACGAAAAGAATGCGCATCGTACATTATGTTATGTTGGAGAATATTTATACTGTGCGCTATAAACGCCTGAGTGTTGCACTTGCAGTTTGTTGTGCCTTTCACAATCATATATTCTGTGCAGAGTTGTGGGTTTTTAGGTTGCCTTTATTGTGGTGATGACTCCTCCAACACCTGCACCCATAACCTGTGTTCAGGCTAATGACGTCTACACCGCTTTTTCCCATGGCATATCCCGGTGTGCAGCCACCATCGCATCCCTGGGAACTGTAAAGGTGGGGGGCAGAAACCTTTCCCTGTGCCTTTGGGCTCCCTGGGACCCGGGGATTACCTGTTCTCTCGCAACTCTTTCCACTTTAATTATAATGCCCTTTGTCTGGGGTTCAACCTAAGATGTGCCTATCTTTGTCCTTAGTTTTAGGTAGGGGCTGCTATGGGAAATGTGTGCACCTGGGTCTCCCTCCCATTCTGTGGTCTGACTACTTCTGTGCACTTCCCTGCATGTCGTGGTGTGATCTACTCACCCATCTTGACATCTCTGTGTTCATTCCGCTTGGTGTGGGTGTTGCTCATTCATTTTTGTCCTCTACTGAATTATGACCTAACTTGTTAGCTAGCATATTTTAATGTGTATATTCGATTATAAAACAGCTACTGAAATATATTCTTTTATTCTGTCATTAACATAGCTATATTCTACTGTTATGCGCATGCCATAGTTTCCAGCTCCTGTCTGATGGATTCTTCAATCAACATTGGACGATAATAATCAACAGCACTTCTGTGATTAACATCCTGTGGGACAATCGCCAGGGACCAATATGTCCTTTAGGGGTCTCAAAAATAAGGAGCAATCTGTCAGCATTTATGATGTGAAAACAAGCTGATGTGAAGGCATTGCATGTGAAAGTGAAATGACTCCTTATCTTCTTAATAATGGAACACCATGTGCGTTCGAAAAAACATCAGCGATGGAACCGAAGGACAAAAGGAAGCGAGAAGAAATGAAACACAGGAATTAATCGATTGCTCAATGCAATCAATGTTTCATGAGGAACTTGTATAAAACATTTGAAGCATGCGATGTTTGCTAGCTATAACTTCTATTGACTAAATATATAGATATCTTCGTGGACATAATCTTTTGATTTGAGCGTTATGTGAAAAATAAAGGTACTTGTAACATTGCAGACTATTGTTGTTTTCTTTAAAATAAAGGTTTTCTTCTCCTATTTGTGAAAAGAAAGAAAGATTTTGTGCTGTGAGATGATGTGTGTGGTTATCTTCATGGTTCTGCGTTAGATAACGTTATGCCATGGGTGATGACAGGGTACGTTGGGCTACGCTGGCCACGAACATCATGAGAATAGGTGGAGCATATTGTTTGGACAAGTGATGTCAGTTTGAGTGGCGGGTGATCTTGCCGCAAAGTCACTTGAACTAAGGGCGATGTATCAACGGATAAGATTAGCACAAGATGTTGGCGCCCAAAACGTTGTTTTCACATGTGTAAATGTAAGATGCGTAGGACATTATTTTAAGAATGATTATGGTATGCTTAAAAAGACATGCCGATTGAATCGGACAAAAACATTTCTGAGCAAACTTCCCATTTAACTTGCCTACTGCACATTAACGGAACAATCAGTAGCTGTTGTGGCGTGATTGCCGCCGCTATTAACCTTGTAACTTGGTCCTGACCGTTTTCTGTGAACAATGGCACTACATACTGAAGAAGCGCTGCCACATAGTAGAAGCTCAAATCGGAGACCCCAATGCCCCTTTCCTAGAATGTAACTGCAGCGCCTGTATTCCTATTCTAGGGTGATTATTGCCCTAGTATAAACGCACCATTAGCTTGTCCAGCCTTCTAAAGGCGCCTTCCTTGATTACCTTGGGAACACACTGCCCAGCAATGTGAAAGGAAATTTCAACTAGTACTCCACCGACGTGCTGATCTTGTACAAGGATTACACCACATTGGCTTCATACACCTCTTCCAGGCTTGCACTGGCCATAATGCCTAAATAGTGAAAGGGTGCCTGCGTAACCGCAATGCCTAATCCTAATAGTGGTGCTGTGCTCATCTCTGGACGCGGGTAGAGCATGATTTTGCCCAGTTCATTTGCAATCTAGAAACTATCCTGTACTCCTCTATTTGCTCCACCATGTATGGAAAATTGGTTGCCGGGTCGTTTCTATATAATAATAAGTAGTCTGCATACAACAAGACTGCATGGCCTGATGTACCCTTTGTCTTTGAATTTCTTCCTCACTAAACAGGCCATCAGCTCCATTACTATGGCAAATAATAGCAGAGGCAGTGGACAGCCCTTTCCTGGTGCCCCTGCCGACCCCCCGTCTTCCTGAGATGGTCCAGTTTGTTTTGATCCTGGCATACAGCTCATTGTAGAGCAGTTCCACCCAGCTAACAAAGCCCTTCCATATCCCAAACTTATTTCTCGACCATAAAGTGCCAGTCCACGGAGTCAAAGGCCTTGAGTGCATCCAAGCTGGCCTCAGCCCACTGTCCCCCCTCCCTCACCATGTCTTACATTACTAAACACATTCTTCTAACAACAATAATGGTGTTCTGCTGCGGAACAAACCCCACCTGATCCTCTTGCACTATTTTGTGTATCACTTTAGCTACTCTGCAGGTCAAAATTTTGGCTAGAATCTTACAGTCCACATTTATCAATTAGAGCGACCTGTACGAGCCACAGTCCACCGGGTCTTTCCCCTTCTTCGGTAGAAGTATAATTATCGCTTCACACAAAGTTGGCTGCAACACGCCATTCGTGTATGCCTCCATGTACAACTCAAGCAGTCTGGGCGGCAACAGCTCTTTACAGGTTGTGTAAAGGTCTATTGGATTCCCCTGGTGTTTTCCCATTTTGTAGGTCCTCTATAGTCAAGTGAAACTCCTGTATATTCAGTGGTTTATCCACTGCATCTCATTCTGGGACACCTAGTCATGGCAGCTCCGCCACTTGGGCTTCATCAGGACATTCTTGTTGTGTGTACGCTACTGTTGACCCATTCCCTATTCACCCGCCATGCCAGGGTTCTGCCTGGCTTGTCTGCTACATCAATCATTCTGCTCACATAGGGCCTCATTATGACCCAGGCGCTAAGTGTTTAAGTAGTTCCAGCCGTTAAAGTAGGGACCCGCAAAGGGACCTTGGTGCTAATTACGGTACCGCAATTTGCGGTACCGTAATTAGCGCCTTCCCCATTCCCATTGAGCCCTATGGGGCAAAAATGGGAATGGGGGAAGGGCCATGGTGGCATGGGGAATTACCGCCCCACCAACCTCGGAATGGGGTGGTAATTCCCCATTCTGCCATGGTGGACTCCGGCATGGACCATGGTGCTAATAGCACCATGGTTTAGCGCCGGAGTCCTAATGAGGCCCATAGTGTGCATATTAATTTTCCACACTCTTTCATGGGCTTCGTACAGCTTTTCTTCTTCCCATCTAACTCCCTCTCCACCACCCTGCCATCTGCTGTCTGTTTCTCCAACTCTCCTATCCCGGTCTCAAGGCACTCTTATTTGCCTGGTGACCACTTGTTTGACCACCTCCCCATGTGGTAGACATACAGACTCCTCTTATTGTTACCTCAAATGCCTCCCAAAGCGTTCCCACCTCTCTCACAGTGTCTGTATTGTTTTTAAACAATTCCTCCATTATATGCTTAATTGTATGCCTATAAGCTCCATCTGTGAGTGCCTGTGCTCTTAGTCTCCAGGTTGGTATTGTGTTCCTCCATTGGAGCCATCCTATTATAATCAGCAAGGGTGTGTGGTCTGATGGTGTCCTACCCAGGTATTCCTCTGTTATCAATGCACTATACATTTGGTTGACCCTCAAAATGTGTGATTGACCCCCAATATTTTTGATTGACCACCAAAATGTTTCATATACACTTAATAAGACCCCGATAATTTTGATATCAATTTAATGAACTCAAAATAAAATGAAACCCACACATTTTGTATGTACATTGTAAATACATTTTATATAAAATTGGATATAAATTCTATATGCAGTGTAAATGACGTCATGACACTCCAGCTGTTTGATGGTGTCCAAAAATACCCCTATACAATTGAGTTTTCTTTATCAAGCAGTAACATCAAACGTGTATATAAATGTAATATACATTTTATATATAGTGTAAATAGGTGCCATGAGGACAGCCCTAGATGTTTGATGCTGGCCAAAAAGAACCACATAATTTTGAATTTGTTTTATACGCAAAGTGTGTTTTCCAGTGCCTACATAAAGGCCCAAACTATTGGCTTTGACAATGCATGTCCTTGCAGGAATGCACTGGTATTTTAGCACCAACTGTGCAATTGAGTTCACTTTATACCAGCCCTATACAAAAGTCTGAGCTATTAGCTTTGGCAGTGCATGCTTATTTTAAATAATGAAAACATCTCACAACATGAAACTTTGCCTTCATCAGACCTACACAAAAGCCCAAACTATTGGCTTTGACAAGGCATGTTTCTTTTAAATAATGGAAACAACTCTCACCATGAAACTTTACCTGTACCAGACTTACACAAAAGCAAAAAAGCCCAAACTATTGACTATGGTAATTCTTGTTTCTTTTAAATTAACACAATGTGGGTGCAAAAGGGCTGGTGAAGGGGGACTTTTCTGGGAGTGGGAAAGTGACTGCTATAGATTGTCCGTGCGGCTGACGGGTGCTTCAGTGTTTCAGAGGCATGTTTCTGATGCACCCCACGCTGTTTTCCAGGCCCTAGCCCCACTCGAGGTCTACGGCCCTTCAGCAGTCAGATAAAAATACAAATGACAGAGCTCACATGTTGTTGCAGCGCAAGAAGTGTGTGCTTCTGCCGCAAAGATGTCATAGGACTGGGTTTTCTGTGGGGAGGGGATGGGGTTTTGCTATGCCAAGCTCAAGGCAAGCTGAGTAAATGGAGGGACATCTATTTACAGCCTCTGACGCACTACGGTGACTCAGGAAGCCTAATATTTCATAAGCTATGTTGGCATTTCTGCATTCTGCAGACATCAGCATAGAAAAAAACAATACAAAACACTAAACAAAAACACTATAACCCACCCCTGTAAGAGAAGACACAGCGTATGCAATTACAATGAAAGCAGGAACTCTGGGTCTGAAAGACATGGGTCTGGATAGTCATTAGAGCTCTTGAAGGTAGGTTAGAGGGACAGAACCATTTCAGATGACATTTAGACTTGTTCCTGGAGTTCAACAGCATCAGAACAGGCTTCTAGGTGCTTTATAATGGGTTGAGTCAGCATCAAGCTATTGCAAGTCAGTTGTTGTGACAAATCAACTTCCGGGGCACCAGTGGTCCAGGGATGAATATCGTTTTCTAAACCATCAATCAGCCCTACACCTCTATTACACCAGAAGGGATCCGAACATATTGGAAACACAAGCAAATTATAAACCTCGTCGTCCAATTCTGGTACCGTCTATGGAACTGCAGGCTTATCTCTGAAAGGTCGTGGATCATTGGTTAGCTGCAACACAGCGAAAATACAATTATTACCCAATGATAAAAGGGATTGTCCAGTCAAGGTTGTATAAAAATATCTACTTTATTATTATTACAACAGACAGTTCTAGCACACTCCAAAATACACCCCACCCTGTAAAGGAATGCAGAGGAAAGACAGTTTCAAATAAGGAAAATGGATGCACTCTGGATACTGACAGGAGGGTAGTCAGTATAGTAAATAACAACAACAGTTCAAGGTTACTTGGTTTCAGCACAAAGGGAGCAATGGGTCATAAAATGTCTCTAGGGGCCTTTGGAGAAGGGCCAGGGAGACTGAACCACAATGTACCTTATGCGTGTAGGTGTCCCTGGTGCTCGACAGGGCGGAGTCGGTTTCATTACGTTTAACAGCTTCTGCAACAGAATTCAAGAGTTTAGCGAGCGAAGCTGGGTAGATGGCTGCAGGCTGGCCTACATGGCGGCTCTGGGTCAGGAATCCTCTCAGTGCTAGTCAGCGGTTCTAAGGAACTGGTCAAGGCATCTTAGAAGTCTATACGTGACTTCAGCATTGCAGTCGGTTGCGGCTTGAGGGACTCAATTGTCTCAAAAATGGCACTTTTAGCTTCTTCACTAGGATTCTGTCGTCCTTTAAAGCGGACGGCCCAAAGCTGAGGAGTGTGTTGCAGGCAGCTGCTTTGTCCTTGGTTTAGGGTTCAGAGACTCTCTGGCTCTTCCCACCTAGGAAGCTTGCTGCAGAGCCTAGCAGGGCATGCTGTGTGCTGGCTGGGTGACGGTTCTGGAGTTGCTGGAGGGTTGTCTGGCTTTGGAATCTCCATCTGTTCCCTGGGAGATGTTTAGGGGAGGGGTCTTGCTTCCCTCTTAGAGGTCCTGGCCTTCCTTCACTGGTGGCAGATGTAAGGCAGACTGTACCTTCAGCCAGGGTCCAGTGTTGAGTTCTTTCTTCTGCTTCTGTTGAAGCCTTCAGATGATCTGCCCAAAGAGAAGTTCAGCCCTGTTATCAAGCTAAATGGACTACAGAATTGGTGTAGGCTTGGCCTACCTTAATGAACCAGTCCTGGGTCCCCACCAGAAATCTCCTGTATGCGTGAGGTCATAACCTGAGTGCTTTGAAATAGAAAAGGTAAAGGGGTGAAAACATGTAATACTAAGTTCCACCCATCTTCCTGTCTGTTGTGAATGAAAGGGTCATTCTGGTTAATGAAGCTCTCTGTGGTTCCTGATTAAAGCAGCAGGTGTTCCTCGAAGCTGCGGCAAGACCAGACTTTCTGGCTCTGTCAAACCACATACTCGTACCTTCTGAATAGGGTCCCCCTGCAGGGATGACTAGTGTAAACACACAGTCCCAGACATGACATTTCCCGGTCAATCAATACTGAGGGTGGGAGCTGGCACCAGGTTGACATAGTTGCATATGAAAGTTGTTTGGGGTTTCCTGTCTTCTTTGTTAGCCTCTCTAGCCAGACCCAATGTGGGCCTGTTTGAATTACTTTCTGCGAAGTGCTACCACCAGCTACAGGGTTCAACAAAAGGACAGCGGATCCATGGAGCCTTTGTTGTTAATCAGGGTGGCTATGGCAGGGGGAGGTTTGGCGCTCCCCCTTCTGGAAATGCATTATGTACTCCTCTTGTCAGATCTCAACTATATATGACAGGGGGTACTGCGCCTGTAGGCTGTGTCCACACAGAGTACACAGAGCTATGCATATGTCATGCAGTGAGCATAGGAAAATGTGTGCGGATTAGCCCTACACATTTTCCGGAGGTTGATCTACCGTCATTCAATTTCATTAAGATTTTTTTTTTAAAGGCCAGGCGAGCGCACACCTACCATGCAGATGGTCACATTCCTCACATGCCCCCCAGCCTCAACATGTGAACCACCACCCCACTGAGGGTCTGGTTCATCATCATTACGAAAGTACCGGTTGAGGCTATCTGCATTTCTATGCTGGGAGCCTGGCTTGTGCTGGATGTCCATATCTAATCCCTTTAGGAATATGAACCAACACAAACGTTTAGAGTTCTCCCCTTACATGGGCATTATCAAGCAAAAAGGCTGGTGGTCTGTCTGGATAGTAAACTGCAACCCAAAGATGTAGGGATTTGGGTTCTTTATAGCCCAAACAACTGCATAAGCCTTTTTTTTCAACGATGGCCCAGTGCCTTTCCTTTTTGTAAATTGCCTGCTAATGTTGTCGACAGGTTGCTCTACAACTTGAGAGTTCAGCTGTGTCTGTATGGATAATGAACTCCTGAACATAGTCTGGCATTTTCAGAACTGGGCCCCTGCACAATCCATCCTTTAAATCCTAAAAGGAGGCTTGGCAAGTGGGAGTCCAAGTTACCTTCTTTGGCATTTTCTTGGAAGTTACATCATTCAGGGGCATGGTTATAATCCCCTACCCCTTGATGAATGACCAGTAATACCCGGTGAGGCCTAGAAAGGCTCTCACCAGTGTCTGTGTGGTAAGAATGTCCTAATCTTTTGCAGCCGGTACCTTCGCTTCAAGAGGTTGTTTCTTACCTTCACTGACCAGGTGGCCTAGGTAAGTCACTGTGCCCTGCACTATCTGGCACTTTGTGGCCTTGATAATCAGACCTGCATTCTGCAACAACTGAAGCACTTGTTTCAGGTGGGATAAGTGAACTTCCCAGGTGTGGCTGAACACATCAATGTCGTCTAAATAGGTGACACTGTAGCTTTCCAGACCAGACAAAAACTGGTTAACCATCCGCTGAAAAGTGTCAGGAGCATTCATCAGTCCTGAGGGCATCATAGTGAACTGATAATGTCCTTCTGGGGTTGAGAATGCAGACCTCTCTCTCGCTCCATCTGTCAAGATGGCCTGCCAGTACCCTGCCGTGAGGTCAAAGGTACTCCTGTGCTTGGCAGCGCGGAGCTTGTCAATGAGCTCATCTACCCGATGAATGGGGTGAGCATCTGTCTTTGTGACAGAATTGAGCCCGTTGTAGTCCACAGAAAAGCAAACATCAGTCTTCACACCACTGGCCTTTTTAGGGACCAGTACCACTGAGCTAGCCCAGGGGCTGTGGTATGGCCCTGTCGCTGCTAGGGACAACATCTTGGAAACATCTTCCTTGATGGTGTCCGTGACCTTATCAGACATCTGGTGAATCCTACTCTTCACCGGATTACTATATCCAGTGTCCACATCCTGGGTGCACCAATCTGCGTGACCTGGAGCCAGAGAAAACAAACTGGCAAACTGTCCTAGTAACCGGTAACCGTCTATCTGTCGCTGTTCCGACAGGTCAGTTGCAAGGTTTACACCTTCAACTGAACTATTTGTGGCTTCAGTGTGCGGTTTCCTCCTCAGTCTCTAACGCCATGATCAAGTCATCTCGGCTATAATGGGGTTTTAGCCGATTACCGTGAAAGACCCTGCACGTCAATAAGATAATTCACCTCACTGACTTATTTCAGCACACAGTAAAGCCCAGTCCACTTGTCCTGAAGGGCACTGGGTTTAACAGGCTCCATAATCCATACCCACTGGCCTGGAGAATAGACTGTCACTGTGGCCTTCTGGTCATGCCAGTGCTTCATCAGCTTCTGACTGACATTTAGGTTCTTTGTCAACGGTTCCATATACTTTGCCATTCTAGACTGAAGGCCAAGTTCATAGTGCACGACATCTCGCATAGGGGATGAGGGATTTCCATCCCATCCCCTCTTTCACTGGACTGAGGGGACCTCGTACAGTGTGTCCAAACAGACGCTCAAAGGGGATAAACCCTACTCTGTTCTGTGGCACTTCCCTGTAAGCGAACAGAAGGCATGGCAGAAGAATATCCCATTTTCTCCTCAGGTGCTCTTTCAAGCTACCTATCATGCCTTTCAGGGTCTTGTTGAACCACTCAACAAGCCCGTTTGTTTGTGGCTGGAAGGTTGTAGAGAACTGGTTGGTGACTCCACACTCTTCTTACATAGCCTTCATATCTGAAGATATTAAGTTTGATCCCCTGTCAGAAACAACTTCCTTTGCAAGAATATCCCAATCAGAGCCTTCACAACCATGAGGGCTTTGATGCTCCTCAGAGGGACAGCCTCAGGGTACCTTGTGGCATGGTTTCCCACCACCAAGATGAATCTTTTCCCTCAGCTAGTTTGAGGATCCAAAGAACCCAAAATATCCATGCCTATTCTCTCGAAAGGCTGCCAAACCACAGGTAGTGGAATTAAGGGGGCCTTTGTGGCATCACCTGACTTTGCAGAACCTTGACAAGTCAGCTAGGACTGGAAAAATGTCTTAACTTTTACGCCAAACTGCGGCCAGTAAAAGTGTGCAGGTAACTGCTCCAATCTCTTAATCACTCCCAATTAACCCGCTAAAGGCATTTGATGAGCTAAACTTCTGCTTCCCTCACCCTCAGAGTCTTTTGTCTCATTGTACAGGAGTCCATCCTCCAAGTACACTTTGAACAGGCCAGGGCCTCGCCCTTAGCCTGCTCCTATGCCTGTTTCCATAGGCCCACCAGAATGGGACACTCTATCTGGACTTTAAAGAAGTCAGTCTGATCTGGGCCCCAACTGATGCAAACTAATCCCGCTTGGGCAGGCCCTTCAGATTTGCGTTCACCTGGTCCTCCACCTCAGGTTTCTGCGCTGTGCCAGGCAACTCTGAAGTCACTAAGTCCTCTGCTACCAAAGTAGGGTCTTCAGTGGCTACTGGCCCCTCTACCGCAGGAGTAGGTGGAATTGGACCAGGGGCTGTCGGCCATGCCAGCCCCTCCAACAAGCCCTCTGAATGCAATCCAGGCCCTAGAGCTCTAAGAGTCTTAAATCTGGCTGCCTCTTGGCCCTCGATCGGGTAGCTGCCGGGACTATCTCGGGGTCAGGAAGATCATTATCCAACAGACATGGGACAGGGATGGAGTCTTTCACCGCTACATGGCACTGGGTTGTTTAACCTCACCAGCTGAACTCTACTATCGCCAAGGCGCACTTACCCATTCCGTCAAACCCACTGACGCTACAATCATGTCCATCGATATACTGGCCTGGCTATCCCCACTACTGGGTGACAGCAGTGAGGCTAGCGGCCGTGTCACGGATGCAGGAGTTCTGTGTCCATTGATATACACATGTTCTAAATAGAGTTGAGTATCATTGGGAACTGTAAATACGCAGTCCCAGACATGACATTTCAGTGTCAATCGATACTGAGGGCGGAGGATGGCATCAGGTTGAGACAGTTGCATATGAAAGGTTGTTGGTGCTTCCTATCACCTTTGTTAGCCTCTGTAGCCAAACCCCTTATCTGACTGTTTTAATTACTTTCTGTATATTACGTGAGGCACTGCCACCAGCTACATGGTTCAACAAAAGGACAGGGCAGAGCCTTTGTCAATTAATCAAGCTTGCAATAGCAGGGAAAAGGAGATGCATTGTGTACTCCTTCTTTCAAAACCCCACGTAAAATATGACAGGAGGGGGGATGTGCCTGTAGGCTGTGTCCACCCAGAGTACACTGGTCTATGCGTATGTCAAGGGGTGAGCATAGGAAAATATGTGCAGATTAGACTCACACATTTTTCGGAGGTTGATCTACCATCCTTCAATTTCATTTAAAATTTCAAAAAGCCCAGGCAAGCGCACACCCACCACAAAGTGCAAACAGTGCTCAAAGCTGGTTCTTGGCTTCTGGTTGCTGGAGGTCCCCATCCAGGGTATACACGGGCAAAGTGGATCTTTGTTCTGCACTTGCCATGAGGAAGGTTTCCAGAGAGGACTTGCAGAGGCTATCACCTCCAGCGAGCAGGCTGCTGGGTACTAGTGGTCTCAGCTTGCAGAATGACCGGTCCGTTCACCAGTTCACCACAAATGATCCCCTGGGATGATTGGGGTAAAGGGTTTGCGCTTTATCATCAACTCTGTGGAAGAGGACTCTGGGATAGACTGTACCCCCGATAAAGTTCCAGGTGAAATCCTTCTTCTTCTGTGGTCCAAACGTGATTTCACAAAGGGGTAGTCTCACTCTGATAAATGGGCAATCCACCACAACTGATTGGTCCCCCTATAGCCTTCTGAAAATTGCCCAATCCTGGCAGTAGTGTTCAGAGTCTTTTGCCTGGTGATGTCAGTTCCAGAGTGCTTTGTTTTCAGCAATTTAGAAGAAGACTGAGGAAGTGTGGGAGTCCTGGAAGGACCCACCTATGGACTGGTTCGCCTCTCCTGACTACTCTAACTCTGCCGTCCCTCCTGTGTGCTCTGCATCAAAGTGTTTCTGGCAATTACCACCCCGGTGTGACCTATCCATTGGCCTAGCAGGGCTTGCCTTTGAAGCAGTGGTTTACAGATAACCCCGGGAGTGTTTTCCTGTCCTCTTAAGAAGGTGACAAGCCTTCAAAAAAAGGTGTAAACAGGGTTTCCAGGGCTGTTCCGTTGCCCCCATGGGTAGTTTCTGTGAAACCAAGTTCACAGATGCAGATACACACATGGCCATGTCAGTGAATTGAGTAACAAACAGGCTGACAATAAAATGACACCAGTAGGTTTTGGGCAATATAACTGCAGATTCTCAGAGGTCACCATGTCAAAATTAGACATGGCTTGCATTTAGATTTTAATCATCCACCAGGCTCTAGGAGCACACAATTACAGAAGATTGGATCAGGGCTGCTCACGGTTAAAGGTAGCCCTGGCTGCTGGAACTTAGGGTTCCATCAGGCTGTTGGCAGAAATAATTAGCAGACCTCGCTTTCAGAGACAGATTTAGCCGTAGCATTTTATATTCAAATTAAACAAATGCCTCACAAATGGCATTCTGTCGCACCAGACTCCTTGAAGTCTAGATTTGGCAATTATCCTGCTGCCTAAACCGGTGCCAAGTCCATCCTCCCCATGGGACCGACAGCTCATGACAAACGATCAAGCTTTAAAAAAAGTCTAAGTTAAATACTCGTCCAATAGGCAATCTCCAAAGCATTAGTGCCTGATCAGTAACCTATTATTGAGGCAACTCTGCGCATTGGCCATATTTGTAAACCTGGGTCTTTATGCGCTGTGATTTGGGCAACAGAATTATGTATTTCAATCCAAAAACCCATGTACCTTTTAAAAATGTAAAACTCTGCAATCCCATGTATACAATTGTAGGGATTTCTTGGATATTTGGTGAACCTTTATTTATGAATGATCAGCAAGCATTGGCCCAGTGTGATATCGTGTTCATTTGTAATTATTCTCAGCGTTGCACTGGCATGGATTTTTAGACATTATTAAAAATGCAACGGAAATTCTTGTGCCAACATTTCTAAACCACCTGTCGCATTATGCTTGTGTAATCACAGCAGCTTCCCGACATTAAATATTTGCTCTGCCTTAAAGCAAACTACGATGCGGATCTCGTGGGGAAGGCTCAGTGCCACAGGCCATCAGAAGAGAGCTGCTCAGAATGCATGCACTCTATGTGTGTGTCTGACCTACGGCCACGCGCACATTGCAGTGCCTTTGTCCGCCATCTTGCGCAGGTAAATCGGAAGAGCAGAGCACAGGATGGTGGGGATTTAAAATATCAGACAGGACAGAAACTTTGATTCGAACTAAAGGTTTCCTAACATCCTGAAGAGTGTGGGAGAAGGCACGGAATATTGGGGTGCGTGGAGCGAGGCAAATACGGAAAAAACAGAAAGTTGCACTAACAAATCCACGTAAGAAGAAGTGGGGGGACGTCGGGTGATGGGAGTGAGATGAATGGACCCGATGTGGAAAGCATGAACTCCCCCCCTCCTTGAGTCCAGACAACAGGTTTTAACATGGTAAAGACGGTGCATTTGGTGTTCTCCTCATGTAAGTGTGCAACTCTTGTGCCAGTTTTAAAAAGCCCAGTTGCTACTAGTCAGACATAATACGTGTTTTCATAGATAGCTATCGTTTGTTTGTGCACTTTTGGTTGAAATCCATCTTTTACATCTAAATATGCATGTGGGTGTGGGGGGATAGGTGAGTGAAGGGGCGGGGTGAGGCGGTAGGGGAAAGGGCAAGGTGTTGTTGGGGGGGACCCCGGTTAGAAAAGCGGGCTGAAGTCATGTGAACCAGAAGTGCACAAACAAAATGTTGACTTTTAAATAGATGTCTATGAAAACACGTACAACCGTTTCTTCACACTTTACAACCCTCTGTCAAGTCTATTGGGATTTCAGTTGGGTAAAAACAGCGTTTTACCCAACTGAAATGACAGCTTTTCATTTGCATATCGCCAGGTCTCGTTTAATAAGAAACAAACTCTTTCTGGTCTTTGTTCATTTTAAACGAGGATTTGACCTGGTCCTGCATACAAAGCAATGGGTAGTAATTACCAGGGCTGGTATTCTGCCGGGCTGCTTAATTGCGTATGGGCAAGGTCCAGGTAAGATTTGGCAGTGGGGGCCAAATTAAATGTAATTTTTCCGCTAAGAGAGGGGGCGAGATAGGAAGTGCATGAAGATATTCACTATTCCTGCTATTAATGCAAATCGTTGCTGAGACCTGAAGCAGAGCATTGTGTCCATCTTGGGAAGCCACCTGTACAGAAGTCTACAGATTAGAGACAATACAAATGAGACCTAAAAACGTGGGCCTATGGCATTCTCAATAGCTTCATGAAAGCCTTAAAATTAAACCAGGGGGTATTCAGACTCTATCTAAATGTTCACCATAACCACCCACAACCATATACAGTGTCTTGTTGCTTGTGGTTTGCTGAGTTCCAGAGGTTCAGTTAGGTTGGAGTGTTTGATGGTTCTTCAATTTCTTTTCATGATGATCCATGGCTTGTCCTGTTGCTTGGTTATTGGAGTGGCCAATGTGATTATAAAGAGAATGATGAGGTGGTTGCTTCTGAGTATTTGAATTGGTGGCGCTCTGGTAATGAGTTTTCTGTTGGCGAAGATTGCGTCGGTGTATGTTCTGCCGTGTGGGTTGCTCCTTTCATTAGTTGGTGTAGATTCATTGTTGCTAGTTGGCTGGCTACAGGTTTTTGTGTGGCTGTGGTTTCTTCATCGAACCAGATGTTGAAGTCTCTGAGGATGATCAGGTGAATGTGCATGATAGCTAGGTTGGTTATTGCTTCCATGAAGGCTTCTACGAAGGTTGAATCATAAGTTGGCAGTCTGTATATCAGTATGAATTTCAGGTTTGTTCTGGGGTTTGCTGATAGGCGTAGGATTAGAGATTTGCATTTATCGATGTTTAATGGCTCTTCCAGTTTAACTTCCAGGTGTTCCTTGTGAATGATTGCCAGTCCACCCCCTCTTTTGGGTTACCTGTTTGCTTGTACGCACTTGAAGTTATCAGGCAGACAGTTGTTGAGGGTGATCCTGTAATTGTCAGCTAGCCATGTTTCAGTTACAAATAGGATGTCGATACCTCTGTCACATAGGAGGTTGTAGATTTTGGTGGCATGTTTGGACATTGACCTTGCATTGATTAGATTGCAATGGATCTTTTTGGCGTGGTTTTGTTTATTTGTTGTTCCTTGATTTGGTTTGTGGGTGTTCGATCGGGGTGCTTCTGTAGTGACGCCGGTTGGTTGGGGTTTAGCAGAGGACGTTTCTTTGGATCTGTCTGTTAGATTGATAGTTGGGTTGTTGGCATCTTTTGATTCGCCATTGTGTGAAGTTTGATGTGGATACCAATAGTGCCCTTCTGTTCTTGTGATGTGTGGAGTAAGGGGGTTGGTATCATCCCAATCTCTTCTTGGGTACTGCTGTCTTTTTTTTCGATTGTTTGGTGGGATTCTTTGCATGTCTTGATATGTCAGTGTCGTTGAAGTATCAAGGCTCTGCAGTTGTTGTGAGGTACGGTGTAAGGTATAACAATTTTTCTCTTACAATGTTTGTTCTGTTGATAGTAGTATTTGGCGGAGTGTGTTCTGTATTCAAGGTGGCTTCTACTGGAGGCAATTGAATTTGTGTATCCATATTAGTTGTTCCATGTTCCGGCTCTCTTTGTCGGCGTCCATTTCTGTGTCGGGACATTTTGGGTCGTCAGTGGTAGCAGTTGGTCTGGGTGTAGAGTTTACAGGGCAGATGCCTGCATGTCGTGTCTTGTGCTTGGACAATATTAAAGTTTACCTCTTACGTTGTGATGCCTGGGTGATCTCGGGGGGTGTCTGTTCATTCCGTCGGGTGGGTTAAGGTGTTCCTTTTTCTATGGGAGGACTGTCCAAGGGAGTAAGGGAATATTACATATTTGGAAAATACTTACCTTAATAACCCCAAAGAACTTAGGTTGAAAGATTTACTAAATAAGCGTTTGTGCTATAACAAGTTGTGTACTGAAATAATATAGTGGATCTAATTAGGCGGTAAAATGTTTGCTTCATACTTGAAGCATAAAAAAGGCAAAGCTTTAATATCATCAACTGTAAATGCGGATGGAGATTGTATAAAAGATTAAACAGATATCTTGAATGCATTTCTCAACTTTTACACCAGATTATAAAATGAAGACTCAATATTAGATTCTCAGGTAATCTCTGATTTCTTATCAATTCTCAAAATCATAAGTCTTTAACAGACAATTTCTCGTCTCTTGACGATCCTATCACTCCTCATGAAATTGCAAAAGCTATTAATGGTCTGAAAATAAGATAGTACCCTGGATCTAATGGTCTTTAAAAAATCTTAAGCAACATTCTTTCTCCAATGATACTTCAACTGTACTCTTCCTTTTTAGCTGATGATCAGAGTAAAAGAACGCTCACTGAAGCCTTTTTAATCCTATTTTCCAAACCTGACAAACATCTTACCCTATTAAAAATAATCAACCCATTTCCCTCATAGATTCAGATACAAAGATTTTTGCCAAAATTATTGACAACATATTAGGTAGACTCATGCCTTATTTAACTAATACAGGTAAAACTAGCCTTATTAAGGGACTCCTTGTCTCTTCTAATACCTACCTACTTTGTAAAATACTTTCCCTTGCTGAAGCGAGACATGACCCACTCTTATTGTTAGCACTTGATGCGCAAAAAGCCTTCAACCAGCTCTCCTGGCCTTTTATGTTTGAAGCGTTGAAATGGCATGGCATTGGGGATAAGATTCTAGATTTTGTAAAAATGCTATCACCCCCTCCCCTTCCTGCATTGTCTTGAATGGAATGATGTCTTCCTCTTTCCCAATTTAAAAAAAAAGGTACACAGCAGGGTTGCCCCCATCACCACTACTATTTGTGTTAACCTTTGAACCTTTCTTACAATCAATTAGAAATAATAACAATATTATTGACATCAACATTGAATCCACAGAGATTAAGGTTTCAGTTTATGCTGATGATATTTTGTTATATATTTCTCATCCTGCTGGCTCGATACCCAGTCTACGCAATAGTATTAATACATTTTCGGTAGTACCCAGAAACAAATTAAATCTTGAAAAATCCACCATTTTATTGTTAATTCGTTTGTGATACCCTACTCAATTTGACTTACATGGAATCATGTAGTGTAAAGAATCCATTAAATATATAGGAATCGCTATTTTTAAAGACATTGGGGGTAATTCATGGATTATTTGCGCTGAAAAAAAAGGGATTTGTGCGCCATTCTGCCTGCAAATCCCCATTTGTTCAACAGGGATTTGCGGGCAGAATGGCGCACAAATCCCGTTTTTTTTTGGCGCAAAATATCCATGAATTACCCCCATTTAATCCACTACAAATGCTAACGTGATAATTGTTAAATACAAAACATGAATGCAAAATAGTCCCCATCATACCTTACATTCCTGGGAAGGCTTGATGCCATTAAAATGATGATTGCAGCGATTATAGATATATTTTTCATCTATAATTCCCACTTCTTTTGACAAAATTTGATAGCCTATTAGTAAAGTTCTTATGGATTAATACAACCCTTAAGATAATAAACTGAAGCTTCCTAAATACCCAGGTGGAATTAAATTCCCTGACTTCTTTATTTATCATAAATCCTTCTTTTCACATCATTTACATTTAATGATTAACAGCAACAACCTATGGGGGGATACCGCTACTTGGTGTGCATGTGAAAAGAAATGATTTGCACCATTCCACATCATGGATTTTCTTAAAATAAATCATTGGCCTCATTTGAAAATGTTTTCAATTCTATGATTTCTGAAAATTGCATGGAATTATTTATTATATCAATCTTCAGCTCAGTCTTTATGAGATAATGCTTTCCTCTGGTATAACAAGTCTATCCCAATTATCCCAAAGCTTCCACAATCAATGATTGGTATCTTAAAGGTATTTCATGTGTCCATCATATTTTCAAGAACAATGAACCAATCCCCTTTAATTCTCCTTTGGCATCCCATGCACTAAATCCATTACAATATCATTTGTATTTTAAAATTACTATTTTAACTACAACTATTATCCCTAACATGAATTCTAAGATTCCAGATAAGACCCCCCAACATCTTGTAGGTAATCATTTAACCAAGGATTCCTAATGTTATACTATTCATAAGAATAGAGGATGCATGGACTTTGCTGAAACCAAAGTGGGGAAAGATTGGGAAATTGATATGCAAAAACATATACCATCGAACACATGGGCAAACATATGGATATCATGCTTTAATACATCTACTGCTGCAAACTTTTCTCAAACCATGTTTTTCATTCTTCTGGGAAACAGCCCATTCATAAGGCCTGCTCGTGGACACAAACACCAAGAATGAGATACTGACACAGAGCTAGTATGACAATCAAAGTTTTATTCATATAGAATTTGCTCGAGCAGAGCGTGAAAGAGAGCAATGTCTTCATTTGGGCCACTTTATACTTGTTACAAAATCTTCATATATACACATTGTGACCAGCAGGATTGAATGACACATGATTACCACAAAAGAAGCACAGCAAACATAATACGCACAAGACGTATTCTCAGCACACAGTGTCAGTCAGCCATCTGGTGTGTTGCTTCATGTTTGACAGTTTGGAAGGCACGTCAGCCAAGCAAGGTCGACAGAATTCGCCCACAGAGTGCATGTCTGTCTTCCAAGCGACACGCTGAAAGAACTGCTTTTTCATCAAGTGGTCGGGTTTATGTTTGAGCTAAGTTAACATTCTCAATCATGCATATCTCACACCAATGACAAACTCTTGATTCTCTCCCAATCAAAAAAATCATTGTTGGTCCTGCAGAGCTCCTAATGCATATGTACTACACTCTATTTGATTGTTCACTGGTATTTGCATTTTGGAAGAACGTTTGGAAAGCCATTCAAAACATTTTCAAGTTTAACGCCCAATTAACCTTGTAAAACATCATTTTTGGTCCTTTAGGCACTTCTGATATAGCTCAAATTAGCTATTCTAAGGTAAAACACTTTTTTGTAATTGCTTTTTATTTAATTGCATCAAATTGGATAATGCTTAGATAAACATTCCTATATATCATGGTGGAACTATATATGCAATATTCGTAGAATAGAAAAAACCTATGCTCGAACCATTCACGATATGGAGAAACCTAATTGGAAATTAACTGGTTTTACTCATTTTCTTAATTTTCAAGTTATTACAACAGTTTCCTTTGTCATCTTTGGTGGGATGGAAATGAGCCTATCCCATCCCCCTAGGTGCTACCAAGTGCAGCGAACATCATATGAAGTGATATAACATACAAAGGGGGAGCAATCTGCTTTTTCGGGCAACATATAATGGCCCTGCAGTGCTTAGAAGTAGAGGCATGACACTAGAAAAGCCCATAGCCTTCGACTCTATTTTGTATTAGGCCCTGCAGGGATAGGCCACAGGCCCCGTTCCTGGCTCACAAGACCCAATTTACACCAGCTCCACAAGAGCTCCATTCCCACGTAAGCCCACTTCCCTTCGTCGCTTCAGTGTTGCGAATAGTTAGTATCATTCACTGGAATGTGCCCTGCAAGAGAGTGAGACAACACCAGGCTCCGCGCTGCATCCATCCATCTCCACTAAACTGCCAGTAGGCCTCTCACCCCCACCCCGCCAGGCCGGAGCCAGCCTCACAGCACTGACTTCACCCCCACACCTTTGCATTTCTTGACATGCACGCAAAACCCAGGTCTCAACCCTCATCAAGAGTCCCCTGGAGATCTAAGCCTGCGCTGCTGTATTTCTTATAAGCAACAACACATCCCCCTTGTAACACGAGGTACGGGGGATAAATTAGATATCAAACCCAAGGGTGAAGACCTTGAGTGCGGGAACTGCAGTATCAATGAAACCCTGAATGTGTGGGTCAGCATGACTGTATTCTATCCTCCCTCTTCCTTGGCACTGTTAGGCACAATCCTGTGCAGTTCCCTTAAGGAGCACTACACAAGATTAGGACTACAGGCGAGGGCAATAAATCCCCTTTGGTATCAGTCTGTACCACAAAGATTTAGTTGGTAGCTGTGACTGAGCAGTCAGACTTATCTCAAGAGGGAGATGGGCAGTATTCAGGGTTTAAACAATAGGCCCACTAGACTATGGAACAAGGAAACACTGACCAAAGCTTTGTATTTAAAAAGTAGATATATATTTGTTTTATACACTTCTAATAAAACACATGTATCACAGTCATCAATCAAGTTAAATTAAGTCAAAGGAAAAATATACACACTCCCAAGTTAAATTGCAGACCAAGTGAACCAGAGTGAAATCTGAGCAAAACGGCACAACGACAACTACACACAAGGGATCCTCTAACAATTCCTCACAAGGGAGGGAAAGCACAAGTTATATAGAAATAGGTTCTTACACACCCTAGCAACACTTCCCATCAGTTTGTGAACCAGCTTAAGAAAGGCAGTGCATCAGTATAAGCAATACTTAAATGAAAACTGAGCAAAATGGCATTTCACAAGGTTTCAAAATGGGAAGGAAAGGGTAGTTAAAAGAAATAGGTGCACCGCACAGTTCTAGCTGAGAATCAATCTAAAGAAGGCAGATCTAACAAATGTGACCAGAGTCAGTAGGCCTGTGACAAAGTCAGTTGGTACAGGCCAAGGGCCCAGGAGCAAAAATGTTCTTGTAGCTGCAGTCAAGTCTTTGGTTAACGAAGTGGAAAAGGTGGATGCAGAAGTTGAACAGACAATGTTAAGAGAGAGGGGCGGCCAACCCAACAGGTAGTTAAAGGATTTAAAACACCTTTAGTGCTACCGCAAAGAAAGAGCGGCCTGGCGGAACAATGTACCTTAAAATGAAGAAGTGGCTCCTGCAGTGGCGGTTGTTCCTGGTAGTTCCTGCAGTTTGGGTGATCCAGCAGAGGAAGAGGGGCTCTCGTCGTGGAGGAAGGTTCGAGTTACTGCACTACCCAGGGATGAAACCAGCCACGGTGCTTCCCGACGAATAAAGGTATGCTCCTTTAAATCGCGGTCCGGGTGGACTGGTGCCTGGCTATCCGGCCTCCGAGTACAGGGTATGGGAGATTCGACCAAGGCAGGTCCGGGAAGGCGATTGGCAAACTGGTTGGCCCCACCAGTTCAAGGGAAGAAGGCTCTTGCAGGTGAAGATCTTCTCTCGTCGTTTGGAGAAAAGTGGTGAGACGCTGCAGCAGGGCTTCACCGGTGGTTAAGTTATTGCAGATGTCTTTGGCTTCTCTCCTCTTCGGCTTCTTAGTTCCAGTGGCAACGTCTTGCTCTTCCAGTCCTCAGGACACTGCTTTTATGCAAAAAGATCCCCATTCATACAGCCTAGCTGTCATTCACACAGTGGAGTGGTCATCTTAGCGGGAGACCCTCCAGCCTATCAGGATAGAGTGCGACATGGGTTGCTGAGGCAACCCTGTCCATGGGTCCTACTCCCCCTCCCACACAATGGACCCACCCCAAACTCATTGGCGCCGAAAGGAGGGCTTTTCGGGAGAAGCCCGCCAAAAGGACGAACAAGGGATCCCAACCTGGGTTAGGAGTTTAGAGGAAGACACGAGAAAGAAGTTGATTTAAAGTTCTGGCAATAAAAACCTACCGGAGAAAAGTTAATATTAAAATACACCGGCAGTATGTTAGAGGCTGTCAGAAAAAGTGGTAGCCTCGAACAATGGGAAAATCCCATAGGGAAATAGTCGCCACCAGCCAGAAACGTTTGAGAGAGGGACTGTACGGTACCCTCTCGAAAATGAACATAGGGGAAAAGCTATTAACCCCTTCAGGTACTTCCATAGTAAGATGGGTGGTACTGGTTTAGTTCATAGGATTTGACTAGTAAAGTCAATGAGGACTTTACATGCCCTGGGAGACAGTAGTCAGTCCCAGGGTATGGAGTCTATGTTTGGGGTCACTACGACACCCCTGTGTCACTGCACTGAGGGTGCTGGGTAACACATGTGGATAAAGATGGTTCCTATGGGGTTGAGAAAGATCCCATAGGCATTAAACACAAAAATAGCCTAGAACACACTTAGCAAAAATGCCTAAGAGTGGGAAAAAGAGTCTCACTCTTAGCAGGTAAAAAGAAACAAACCCTTCAAATCCAGCAAAGCTGCTTGGGGAACTCTATAGGTAAGGGAAATTAGCCATAGAGTGAGAATTCTCCCTAACACTCGTCCCCCCCCCCCCCAGAAGAAGGGACAGGAGGATCTTATCCACTCCTGGATGAGTCTCTTACCTCTAGTCAGTTATAAACATCCTAGAGAGACCATCCGCAATTTGGTGGTGACATCCTGACCTGTGCTCAATGGTAAAATCAAAGATGTTCCTTTGTAAGCTATATGACCTACAAACCCTTTGAGAAACATCTTTCTTTTTAAATCCATAGGGGATCTGATTGGCCAGTCCCTCAGAAGTTGGTACAACTCCTGAACCTGTGTTAGGCATTTTCAAGGGGTCCTTATAAAGGATTCCCTTAGATCTAGAGGGGCCTTAAGGGGTCCTCACTGCCTCTCTGTTGGGAGCAGGTTGGGTCTTAGGCCTCTTGGGTGGAGGTATTGGGGTTAGGCAATGTACCTGCTTCCTATTCCTCTTAGATCTAACCTTACCTACATTAGGAGTTTCCCTCCTAATACTAGGATTTGAGTTGGAGTCTTCAGTAGAAGGTCCAACAGTCTGAAGGTTTTTGGCCTTAGACTTTTCTTTTCTGGTTTTCCACCAGCACTGAGAATTGCCAGTTCTCCTAGGACTAGAGAGGGGCCCAGCTGGTCTATCCACCTCAGAAGCAGGGGGAGTCAGAGACTCTAGAACTGGGGGAACGACGATGGAGTTTGGTTGGGGCTCCCATTTCCCTAATATACCAGCCTGAAATTTGCCTGGGGTAGAGGTCAACTTACTAACACCAGGGCTTGTAGAGGGGTTCTCTGTAGAGGTTCTCACAGGCTTAGAGTGGTCCCTTAAGGTGGCCTCTCTAGCCAATTTGGTTAGGTTCTGCTTCTCCATACTGGGAGGCCTGGGGGTACTGGATACTACTCCTAGAGTTTTTAGATCATTCCTCAACAGGACTCTCCCAGGCACCTCACTCTGAACACTGACAGGAATCCTCACTGTCATGTTATTACACAGAATGAGGCTGGTAGAATAGGAACCATCTGGACAGGACCTCCAGAAATTTTAGTGGGACCGTTGTGTGCCTTAGCAACATCCTCAGGCTTGAAAAGGCTTTCATCCACTACTGTTCTGCTGGCCCCAGTGTCTCTCCTGGCAGGAGAATCCTGGCCATTGTCAAGAACACTGTCCAGGTAATATACTTTAGAGTTTTCTGGAAGTGAGTCATACACACCCCTATTCTGTTTGCTATCCAGAACCATGGACTCTAAGGATACAGTTGCTTGAAGACGCAATGGTTCTTCAGCAAAAAATTCAAAGTGAGCACTAGCCATTTGTACTTACTCCTCAGGAGTGAAGGCTAAGGTGTCAATATGCCTGCCCCCGGGCATCTGGACCAAGCCCATCCGCCCCGGAAGCAAGCATCCAGACATTTGTTAAAACCTCAGAAGCCCCGGCTAGGGGCTATCTGGGTTCAGTCCTGGCTCCTTAGGCGCCAGGCTCATAGTAGGAATCAGTCCTGGCGCCTGGGGCGCCAGGCTCATAGTCTTCGCTTACCTCAGGCAGACCATGCTGTACATGCATCCAGGCCAACGTGAGACCTGGAAGGGACTATTTTTCTACAGGGACTATTTTTTACTCTGGTGTGGTTGTAGGGACTTCTTACCTGGGACTACTTTTGAGGCTATTTAAACCACGCCCGATCTACAGCACACGCTTTGCGTTATTCTGCATTCAGCAGCATAACGCTCACCGTGCCTGCAAACCTGCATCCAGTCTTCTGCCACGCCCGCCTCGAATCCGGAGCTCCTAGAAGAAAGGGGAACACAGGAGAAGAGGTTAGATTACGGACATTAATCTAATTCCTTACCTGATTCTGGATCTTGCACCATTCCAAGCCTGAAGGGACATTACTTCGACACGCGTCGCATCGCAGGTGCAGCGCCGCTCCATTCTCACCAGTCCACAGCATCTTCGACTCGGCGCTGCCTCCATCATTTTCTTCAGCGATCTTCAATACCTGGGGGAAAAAACAAAGGAATAGCGAGGTGAGCCTAGAGAGACTACAAAGACAATCACTTTTACCACAAGGCTTACCTGATTTACCACCGCAGGCATTATCCTTCAATACGCTGCATCTTCTTACGCCGCATCTATGAAGGGAGGAAAAAACAACAAGTTAAACTCACGCAACTTTACCGGATAGTGTTGGGTAATACAGACTCTTACCTGAACGCCACCAGCAAACCTCCAGACAGTATTTGTTGCCGCAAAATCAACAAGCGGTGCAAGAGTGAACATTGGACATATTGAACTCTTTAAACTTGGTAAACTCCGGAGTCAATAATCTTCCAGAACTCCAGTACCCCAAATAGTGAAGTAACTGGCATCTACGCGCCCCTGCATGCCACGCAGGATGGATAGCTCACCAATTAAAAACATAAGGTGAGGACACTAATTGGGAATATGGGAGGTGGCCAGTGGGGAGAGCGGGAGCAGTGGGGAGGGGTCTGCACTCAAATTCACGGGGCTTAATTCCTTTCTCCATCTACAGGAGAATATTTCTACGGGTCAAGCACAGGAGACTGGGCAGGTCCGTCCAGACAGCCATCTTTATCCTACGCTTCACGTTGGTGGAGGCCGCTGCTGTCCGGGTTCGATCGACGCCCCTGTGGGAACCAGGTGAGCGTAACAGAATGCAAAGCCTACCTACAAATCCCCACCCGGGCGTCATGGAAACCTCTGAAACCGACCAACTAGCCCAATTGTTAGGGGAACTTAGGACAGAGGTGCACTCAGCGCGCCAAGAAACTAATGCCCTCAGGAGAGAACTGATTATGTCAAAGGAACGCACTGATGACCTTGCTAGACAACTGCTGCAAAGCCAAGTTGGCCAAACACCACTACCTGGACTTGGGGGGAATCCAACTCCTGTCTCATCGAGCAATCCTGTGCAAGTGGTTCTACCAGGGAGCATTGCTTTAGCTCCACCCAAACGTTTTGCTGGGGACCCGAAGTTTGCAGTGTTCATGAACCAGTGCCGCTTGCACTTTCTATGCAGACCTGGAGCTTTCCCACACGACCAAGCCAAAGTAGCCTTTGTACTATCATACCTTAGCGGCAGTGCAGCAGATTGGTCAATCCCGCTGGTCAACCAAGATGACCCTCTTCTTCAGGATTTTTAAGGTTTTCAATTGAGCATAGAAAAACTATTCGCCAGACACTCACAAGGTCAGGCCCTGGATGACAAACTTTTATCCCTGCGACAAGGCCCTCAAGATCTTCTAACCTATATCGCAACCTTCAATAGGTTAGTGGTGGAAACCGGTTGGCCAGAGGAAAAACGAATTACATTATTTCATTGTGGACTTCGGGGTGAACTCAAAGATGTTTTGGCCCAAGTTGTGAACCCACCCCAGGATTGCGCAGAATATATAGACTTAGTAGTCCAGTTAGACCACCGACTTCAGAATAGAAAGGCTGATCGAGCTAAATTCGAGAATCGAGTATTGGTTAAACCAATCGTTACCTCCAGAGGAACAGACGCATCAGAACCTATGCAGATCGGGGGGGGGGTTAAGGGACCCCTAACGCAAAAGGAAAGATAAAGAAGACGACAGATGCAATTGTGTCTTTACTGTGGGGCTTCAGGACATTTTCTACGGGATTGCCCTATAAAACCATCCAAGAAAGTAGCCGGAGTAGCTGTTAGAAATCAAACAGATCCTGAATTGGGAAACGACCACGCCCGACAAGCGTAGAGGTCCGCTTGCCGATCTTGAAGAAGGACACTCAGACCTCGCATCTAATCATACCAATGGTCCTTATTGATCCAAGGCTCCCATCACATATGCACGCAGCAAGGGCGTACATCGATAGTGGGGGCGTAGGAAACTATATGTACCATAAATTGGCTTCTGGGATGAATCTACCTCTCTGCAAAAAGACCACTTCGGATGTCATCACCACTATTGACGGAACTGAAATTGCCTCTGGGCCTGTAACTCATTCCACTACAGAGATGACATTGCTGGGTCAGGATGGGCATCGAGAGACTATTGTGTTTGATTTAATCAAAGCCCCGCAGTTCAAAATAATACTGGGGATACCTTGGTTAGAAACACATAATCCTTGTATTGATTGGCGAGAGAAGAGAATAACCTTCCTGGATTGTGCACACACCTGTTACCCGGAAAAGACCTTGAACAAAGGCCTGGCCACAGTCACTAATCCAGTCGTGCAGTTACCTCATGAATATCAAGAATTCCAGGACGTTTTCCAAAAAGAACAGGCAAACACCTTACCGCCACATAGATCATACGATTGTCAAATCGACCTCATACCCGGTGCACAACCTCCTTGCAGCAGGATCTATGCCCTTACGGAACCCGAAAACCTGCACCTACGACAATACTTAGACCAATACCTTGCTAATGGCTTCATTCGTCCATCCAAGTCCCCTGTCTCCTCAGCTTTGTTCTTCGTACCTAAAAAGGAAGGTGACCTTAGAACATGTATAGACTATCGCGCATTAAATCAGATTACCGTGAATAACCGATATCCATTGCCTTTGATCCCCGAGTTACTAGACCAAGTAAAGGATGCTTGCATCTACACTAAATTAGATCTCAGAGGGGCGTATCATTTGGTATGTGTAAAGAAAGGCGACGAATGGAAGACTGCCTTTCGTACCAAATACGGATTGTTCGAATATCAGGTGATGCCCTTTGGGTTGTGCAATGCACCAGCAGCCTTCCAGTATTTTATGAATGATGTCCTTCGTGAACTCATCGACGTCTGTGTTGTTGTATACAAAGACGATATTCTAGTGTACTCTTCCTCAGAATCAGATCATGTTAAGCACATTCGTGCAGTCCTTCAGAAACTACGTCAGCACAAGTTATATGCAAAATTGGAAAAATGCGTTTTTCATGCTACTGAAGTTGAATTCCAGGGATTTATCCTGACTCCAAAAGGAGTCCGAATGGACTCTCGAAAAGTGGATGCCATTCTCAAATGGTCATCACCCAATTCAGTTCAAGGAGTACAAAGCATGCTCGGATTTGCTCATTTCTACTGTAGATTTATTCCAGACTTCTCACAGGTCGTACACCCCATCACCGCACTTTTGCGAAAAAACAAACGCTTCTTGTGGATCGAAGAGGCTGAAAAGGCCTTCCAAGAGCTGAAGTTGAAATTCACGTCGGCACCTGTCTTGAAGCATCCACGCCCGAGCTCCCATACATAGTCGAAACCGATGCATCCAGTTTAGCCATGGGTGCTGTCCTGTCCCAGAAGGATCCCGAAACCGGTCAACTTCATCCTGTAGCCTTTTGGTCCAGAAAGTTTTCGGCCCCCGAGTTAAACTATGCGGTTGCCGATAAAGAGTTGTTAGCCATCAAATCCGCCTTCAAGGCTTGGCGGCATTATCTTCTCGGTGCTAGGCACACCATTACTGTAATCACCGATCACAGGAACCTGCAGTATTTAAAAACAGCCAAGGCCCAATCACCCCGTCAACTTCAATGGGCATTATTCTTTGCCGAATTCGATTTTGTGATTAGTTATCGACCAGGCTGCAAGAATGGTAAGGCAGATGCCTTATCCCGAATAGGGATGGGAGAAGCATTTTCGAACCCAGAACCGGTGCCCATAATTCCAGGACAAGGAATCCTTGGCATAACTACTCTGCAGACTTTGGAAGATATTCATTTAAAGATCCTACAACTTTTCGATCCATTCAGCCCTGCAGGACTGGGTGAAAAAAGGCCCAGATTATTCAGTCACCAATGAGTTACCCTACTATCAAGGGCGTCTATTTCTACCACACAAAGAACTACAAGAACTAGTAATCTCCAATTACCATGATGCTCTGATGGAAGGACACCCACGTATTGCCAAGACTGAAGCTAAAATTAAAAGACAATTCTGGTGGCCCACCTGGCGAAAAGACGTAAAGTCATTTGTGCTGTCTTGTGGTATTTGCGCCCAAAACAAAAGTCAGAAGAAAAAAACAGCCGGCCTTTTACAACCTTTGGATGTTCCACCTACACCCTGGCACACTTTGTCCCTAGACTTTATTACAGATCTACCTCCATGTAATGGGTTTAACACCATTCTAGTTGTTGTTGACCTTTTTTCCAAGATGTCTCACTTTATTCCTTTAAAGGGATTACCTTCCGCTTCAATTCTGGCCAAGGAATTTCTCGAAAACATTGTTCGAGTACATGGATTTCCTTCTGTATTGGTTTCCGATCGAGGTAGTCAATTCATTTCGCAATTCTGGAAGAAATGTTGTCAACTAGCGGAAATCAACGTGAGGTTATCTACTACTCACCATCCCCAGACCGATGGTCAGACGGAGAGGACCAACCAGACTCTTGAACAATACCTACGTTGCATGTTACACCAGACCGAAGGCAATTGGAAGGATATATTATGGATAGCTGAATACGCATACAATAACTCAGTACATTCAGGAACCGGACAAAGCCCCTTTTATACCATATATGGTCATCATCCTCGAACCTCAGAACTTCATTCACCTCAGCACTTGGAAATGCCGGCAGTGACCCATCTGCACTCTACTATTACTCAAGCCTTTAAGGAAGCAACTGGACATTTGAAACAAGCAAAAGAGAAATACAAGAAGAATGCAGATCAGCATAGGAGTGACACTCCCCAATACCAGATTGGAGATCAAGTGTGGCTGGCTACTAGACACATAACTCTAAAAGGTACTCAAACTTTTAATCCTAGATACTTGGGGCCTTACACCATTAAAAACATTGTCAATCCGGTAGCAGTTAAATTAGAATTACCCTCTAATATGCTGATCCATCCCATCTTCCATGTTTCACTTCTAAAACCAGTTCAACCCGGAACAAGATTAACCAAACCACCTGACCCCATCCTGATAGATGGAGAACCTGAATTCGAGGTAAAAAATATCCTAGACTCTAAGATGGCTAAATCTAAACTTTTTTATTTAATTGATTGGAAAGGTTATGGACCACAGGAAAGGTCATGGGAACCCAGTGAGCACGTCCATGCACCTCGGTTAGTGAAGAAATTCCATCAGAACTTCCCAGATAAACCAGGGCCCAGGGGAAGAACAACCTTGGGAGGGGCCTTGGTGGGGAGTGCTGTCAAGATGCCTGCCCCCGGGCATCTGGACCAAGCCCATCCGCCCCGGAAGCAGGCATCCAGACATTTGTTAAAACCTCAGAAGCCCCGGCTAGGGGCTATCTGGGTTAGGTCCTGGCGCCTTAGGCGCCAGGCTCACAGTAGGAATCAGTCCTGGCGCCTAGGGCGCCAGGCTCATCGTCTTCACTTACCTCAGGCAGACCATGCTGCACATGCATCCAGGCCAACGTGAGACCTGGAAGGGACTATTTTTCTACAGGGACTATTTTTTACTCGGATGTGGTTCTAGGGACTTCTTACCTGGGACTACTTTTGAGGCTATTTAAACCACGCCCGATCTACAGCACACACTTCGCGTTATTCTGCATTCAGCAGCGTAACGCTCACCGTGCCTGCAAACCTGCATCCAGTCTTCTGCCACGCCCGCCTCGAATCAGGAGCTCCTAGAAGAAAGGGGAAAACACGCCGCTCCATTCTCACCAGTCCACAGCATCTTCGACTCGGCGCTGCTTCCATCATTTTCTTTGGCGATCTTCAATACCTGGGGGAAAAAACAAAGGAATAGCGAGATGAGCCTAGAGAGACTACAAAGGCAATCACTTTTAACACAAGGCTTACCTGATTTACCACCGGTGGCATTATCCTTCAATACTCTGCATCTTCTTACGCCGCATCTATGAAGGGAGGAAAAAACAACAAGTTAAACTCATGCAACTTTACCGGATAGTGTTGGGTAATACAGGCTCTTACCTGAACGCCACCAGCAAACCTCCAGACAGTATTTTTTGCCGCAAAATCAACAAGGGGTGCAAGAGTGAACATTGGACATATTGAACTCTTTAAACTTGGTAAACTCCGGAGTCAATAATCTTCCAGAACTCCAGTACCCCAAACCAGTGAAGTAACTGGCATCTACGCGCCCCTGCATGCCACGCAGGATGGAGAGCTCACCAATTAAAAACATAAGGGGAGGACACTAATTGGGAATATCGGAGGTGGCCAGTGGGGAGAGCGGGAGCAGTGGGGAGGGGTCTGCACTCAAATCCATGGGGCTAAATTCCTTTCTCCATCTACAGGAGAATATTTCTACGGGTCAAGCACACGAGACTGGGCGGGTCCGTCCAGACAGCCATCTTTATCCTACGCTTCACGTTGGTGGAGGCCACTGCTGTCCGGGTTTGATCGACGCCCCTGTGGGAACCAGGTGAGCGTAACATAAGGAGACTGTGCTGATCCCTGCAGGTTTACCCTTGCACCGGGATCTCCTTTGATATGGTCAGTTGACCCACAGACATAGCATGTTCCAAATGCTCTCTGGAATGGGGGTTTCTGCTGACCTCTTTCTGGTTGAACACCAGAGGACTCACTAGCCCTATTTGGTTTCCCTTGGGGCTTACTTTGTTTATTTTGTTGTTTTTGGCCCTCTTTGGGATGGGAGGTATAAGAAATCTCTTGGTTCCCTTTTGGTGGCTGCTTTCCCTCATCCTTTTTCTGAGTGACCCCTGAATCCTTGTGAGTAGCCCTGTTGGCAACCAACAAGTCAGCAGCCTTGCCTAACCTCCTAGGATCCATTTCCTTAGAATCAGCCAAGTGCTGTCTGAGCTCAGGAGAGCAGGCATCATAGATAGACTCCATCATAACAAGATTTCTCATTCCTTCATAAGTGTTAACTCTATAACCCTTAATCCATCCCTCTAAGTTCTTCAAACACTCATTCACCCAAGTAGCCCAATGGGTACTATCATGCTTTTTGAGGGTCCTAAACCTCTTAAGGTAATGGGAAGGAGTCTTCCCAAATCTAGCTATCAAAGCTAGCTTTACACATTCATAATCCATCCTATCCACCTCCCCCAACTCCATTACCACATCATATGCAACAGGGGGGAGCCTAGAGAACAACCAGGGGATCAACTGATTCCCTGTGATATCCTGGAGCCCATGATTGTATTCAAACATAGCCAGCCAATCTAATACATCCAACTTAGGTTCATACATACCCACAATCTCTTTAGGCATCCTGGGTTTTTTTGGACTGGAAGATCTAGAGGATTCGGGGAGAGAAGCATTTTTCAAAGACAATTTCATCTCAAGCTCATGGTTGAGCTCCATTTCTTTGAGCCTTAGTTCTTGATATCTCTGTTCAGTTTGGGCACTAATTCTTTTGAATTCAAGTTCAAGTCTGATTTTTTCTAGTGAGATAAATTCAGAAATTAATGTGGGACCTGGTAAGGGTCCAGTAGCCATAGGTTGAGGCCTTTGAGCAGGTAGAGGGATACATTGTTATCCTCCTCTTCCTCATCTGTTTCAACAATAACATCTTCAGGATTATTTTCCTCAAGGTTTGCTACATTTGCTGGAGTAGTGGGCACTACAGCACCACTACCCAGACTTTGTTTCTCTAAAAGTCTATCCATCATTTCTAATTTCTTGCCTTTGACAGGAAGACCTTTCTGTCTACACAGATCCCTTAAATAATCAGCAGTATTAGTAAGGAGGGTCTCCTGGCTGTAACTTTCCATATTTTTGACTTCTGTTTAAAATAAACTTTTTGTGATAGTTAGCCTTGTGGTTATTTGAACCAAGGTACTAGCAGAACTCTAAAATGTAAATCCAATACTTTTATCCTCACCGCTGTACACCAGTGTTAGGCAGAATCCTGTGCAGTTCCCTTAGGGAGCATTACACAAGTTTAGGACTACAGGTGAGAGCAATAAATCCACTTTGGTATCAGTCTGTACCACAAAGATTTAGTTGGTAGCTGTGGCTGAGCAGTCAGATTTATCTAAAGAGGGAGATGAGCAGTATTAAGGGTTTCCACAATAGGCCCACTAGACTATGGAACAAGGAAACACTGACCAAAGCTTTGTATTTAAAAAGTAGATATATATTTATTTTATACACTTCTAATAGAACACATGTATAACAGTCATCGAGCAAGTTAAATTAAGTCAAAGGAAAAATATACACACTCCCAAGTTAAATTGGTGACCAAGTGAACCAGAGTGAAAACTGAGCAAAACGGCACAGTGACAACTACACACAAGGGATCCTCTAACAATTCCACACAAGGGAGGGAAAGCACAAGTTATATAGAAATAGGTTCTTACGCACCCTAGCAACACTTCTCATCAGTTTGTGAACCAGCTTAAGCAAGGCAGTGCATCAGTATAAGCAATACTTAAATGAAAACTGAGCAAAATGGCATTTCACAAGGTTTAGAAATGGGAAGGAAAGGGTAGTTAAAAGAAATAGGTGCACCACACAGTTCTAGCTGAGAATCAATCTAAAGAAGGCAGATCTAACAAATGTGACCAGAGTCAGTAGGCCTGTGCCAAAGTCAGTTGGTACAGGCCAAGGGCCCAGGAGCAAAAATGTTCTTGTAGCTGCAGTCAAGTCTTTGGTTAACAAAGTGGAAAAGGTGGATGCAGAAGTTGAACAGACAATGTTAAGAGAGAGGGGTGTCCAACCCAACAGGTAGGTAAAGGATTTAAAACACCTTTAGTGCTACAGCGAAGAAAAGCCGGCCTGGTGGAACAATGTACCTTAAAATGAAGAAGTGGCTCCTGTGGTGGCGGTTGTTCTTGGTAGTTCCTGCAGTTCGGGTGATCCAGCAGAGGAAGAGGGGCTCTCATCGTGGAGGAAGGTTCCAGTTACTGCACTACCCAGGGATGAAACCAGCCGCGGTGCTGCCCGATGAATAAATGTTACACTCCTTTAAATCGCGGTCCGGATGGACTGATGCCTGGCTATCCGGCCTCCGAGTAGAGGGTACGGGAGATTCGACCAAGGCAGGTCCGGGAAGGCGATTGGCAAACTGGTTGGCCCCACCAGTTCAAGGGAAGAAGGCTCTTGCAGCTGAAGATCTTCTCTTGTCGTGTGGAGAAAAGTGGTGAGACGCTGCAGCAGGGCTTCACCGGTGGTTCATTCATTGCAGATGTCTTTGGCTTCTCTTCTCTTTGGCTTCTTAGTTCCAGTGGCGACGTCTTACACTTCCAGGCCTCAGGACCCTGCTTTTATGCAAAAAGATCTGCATTCTTACATCCTAGCTGTCACTCACACAGTGGAGTGGTCATCTTGACGGGAGACCCTCCAGTCTATCAGGAAAGAGTGCAACATGGGTTGCTGAGGCAACCATGTCCAGGGGTACAGTAGTACCCCCTCCCACACAATGGACCCACCCCAGACCCACCCCAGACTCAGTGGCGCCGAAAGGAGGGCTTCTCGGCAGAAGCCCGCCAAAAGGACGAATAAAGGATCCCCAACCTGGGTTAGGAGTTTAGAGGAAGACACGAGAAAGAGGTTATATTAAGGTTCTGGCAATAAAAACCTACCGGAGTAAAGTTAATATTAAAATACACCGGCTGTATGTTAGAGGCTGTCAGAAAAAGTGATAGCCTCGAACAATGGGAAAATCCCATAGGGAAATATTCACGGTCCAATATTTATGGAAGTAACCACTGCCACAAGCCAGAAACTTTTGAGAGAGGGATTGCACGGTACCCTCTCGAAAATTAACATAGGGGAAAAGCTATTAACTCCTTCCAGTACCTCCATAGTGAGATGGGTTGTACTGGTTTAGTTCATAGGATTTGACTAGTAAAGTCAATGAGGACTTTACATGCCCTGGGAGACAGTAGTCAGTCCCAGGGTATGGAGTCTATGTTTGGGGGTCGTTACGACACCCCTGTGTCACTGCACTGAGGGTGCTGGGTAACACATGTGGATAAAGATGGTTCCTATGGGGTTGAGAAAGATCCCATAGGCATTACACACAAAAATAGCCTAGAACACACATAGCAAAAATGCCTAAGAGTGGGAAAAAGAGTCTCACTCTTAGCAGGTAAAAAGAAACAAACCCTTCAAATCCAGCAAAGCTGCTGGGGGACTCTATAGGTAAGGGAAATTAGCCATAGAATGAGAATTCTCCCTAACAGGCACCACTTCCTCTGCCACCCAGGTGCCTGCCACAATGAGTTACTATTCAGGCTTAGCATGTTTAGCTTAGATAGAAACCATGTTTTATTATGTGACCTGAACTTCACTGCGAAGATAAGACCAGCTGACTCAAGTGGATCTTGATCGGTGGGAGAGAACCAAACAATTACTGCCTGGCATCCCCTATGGAGCAGGCTCATGTGTAGGGTGCCTCCAATAAGTGGCACCCATTGTGTACCTTATGGATGATGTATTTTGGGTTCTTAAGCCCATGTTTGTAACTGTTAGAGTTAGAGTGCTCTCCAACAGCAGAGTCCTTTGCTGATATTTGTATTCTGTATGATTAAACCTTGTTATCCTCGCAACGCTAGCTCCTGGCCTACTTCCCTTGCGGGTTGTCTTTATTCTGGAGTGTGCGCATAGAGGGAATTGCCTGCATCTTCAAGATTAATCTGAAATTATTTAATACAAATAGTTTAACCAAAATAATCTGTGTGGATTAAAAAACTAATATGCAGCTTCTAATGTGTTGCATTAAAATAATGTAAGCAGTTTCATGAATTGCACCCAAAGCAGTTTTCGCGTTGTGCTTTAAAATAAGCAAAAAACATGCAGATTATTTTTCTCATGTAAACCTCAAGCATTGTACGAAATTAACATACTACCATAAAGAAGTTCCTTATCAGTAATGGCTGTAAAGTGTCACATAAAGCTATTTTACAAGAAAGGAATTTGAAAAGCCTGTTACCACTTAAATTATGTGCTGCAGCACGGGATCTGGAATACTGCTTTGTGCAGGCTCAAGCAACAGGCATTGTGATGTCACTAGTGAAGCATACTAACTGATTGCAGAGCAGTAGTGATGTCATTTTCTTATTACATGTCAATTGTGTTGTCTTATACTTAACCAGTAAGCCCCTCGCTGGGGCGCATTACCCCTTCAGGTAATGCCCAGGGGCGCCATAACGCAGGCCCCGGGGCAATATCTGAGGCGGTAATGCCCCCAGCTAAGGGCTTATTGCTATTAGAATCCTGGCACTTTGTACTAATGGTTTGTAAATTGCATTTCGCAACATTTAAAAAAAAAAAGATGGCCGCAATGGATCGAGGAGAAGGGACTATATGCAGTCCCTTCTCCCTTTCCATGGCAGCCATGCTGACGTTGGAGCTGCACCGGGAACCCTACTTTTCCCAGCTGGGCCAGGGGACATGTTCGCAGAAGGTAAGTAGGGAGGAGGTGGGGGGTGCCTTGTTCGTGTGGAACAGTGGGGTGGGCGTGGGGGATGGGATGCAGGGAAGCGCACTTAGCTGCAGAACCCGGTAAGGGAAGATGACAGCCTCCCGCTCTGAGTAGGCTCGAAGCGGGGTCTTTCCTGGTGTGGTAAAGACCCTGTTCCAAGCCTCCTCATTGGCTGGGAGGCTGCCACACCCCCCTCGCCAGGTACTAGCAACTATGACTAACCTATACCAAGAACATGTTTTACTTGTGATCTGGTTTAATAAGCAAATCAAATCTTATACAATATATAATAAAAATTAGAAAAGCAAACAGAATGAAAGAATGATTAAGATCACACAATTCATAAAACTATCGGCAGTACAATATAAGAACAGATGATCATGATTGACATTTAATTAAAAGTATGTGAGGACCTTAGATCCAGCCATAGCTGATACCAAAAAAAGAGAATGTTAATCCTGCGTTCTAATGATGAAGGCATAAAAGGCAGATTCCCAAAGAAAGTGTGTCCTCTGCAATAGTTCAGCTGGGACATTACTGCTGAAAGCATCAGTGGGATGCATTGTGCCAGAAGCAGCAGAGGGACGATCGCCTGCCGGCGATGCAGAACACTGGTTTGCCAAATGTTGAGGGAAGTAACGTTGGGCTAGGGAGGGGGCGGGGTGAGGGAAAGGAAGGGGTTTCAGTTATGTGAGGGACGTGCATAAAGAAGGTTCCCACTCATCAGCGGTGTATGTGTCGCAGCCATTCGAGTCGGTGTATGCTTTGTGACTCAAGTCCAGCATGGTAATGAGCGTGGTCCGCTCATGCTGACAGATGTCTCACACCTTTCTCCTATGCTTTCGGAAATGGGAACACTTGGGTGGAACATCCCTCAAGACACTATTTGGAACAGCCTATCACTGTATTGCCGTGAAATAACTGGTGTCCTTAAATGAATAACTGGTGTCCTTAAATGAATAACTGGTGTCCTTAAATTAATAACTGGTGCCCTTTAATGAAGCATATAAACTAGTGGTGTCTGTAAGTATGGGTTACTGCATTTTCCTACTGCAACACGTGCCATCTAGAATGGTCAGGTTTGCAGGAGGCAACAACATGCAAGGAGTGTGCTGGCTCATTTAGTTTGCCCAGGAAGCTACTGAATGTTCCGCATATTGGCTAAGGCAATGGGCTTTGTTTACTGTTCAGCCCATCGGGCCTTTTCGGTTGTTATGAGTGTTAACCTAGAACTGTCTTGACATTTGTCATTTGCAGTTACTCCACATCTTTATGCGTACATTTGGGTTAGGGCGGAGGAAGTGACGAACAGGAAGTGGAGAGGCACAGGCAGTCAGAAGTCAGAAATATAGGAGCCTGAATGCGTTTCTCTGTCTAACATTGAATATCACACTCAACAAGAGCTTGTTTTGCACTTAGTCATGTGCTGCATAGACACAAGTAAATGGAAACGTATAAAAACCAGCATTGGCAATGCCAACAGTTGGGCTTTTGTGCAGGCATGGGCATAGCTCTCAACTCACACGCTTTTGGTGGGTGTCACCCGCCTTGTAAACAGCTGACTCACCCGCCAAGCCACCTGCACGCCCATTCATTTCAATGGACCTCTCACCCGCCAAAAATAAAATCGGGTGTTTTCACCCGCCTTTGCAACACAAATGGTTGAGAACTATGCATGGGAAAGGCACTTGCTAGGCACTGCCGTAAAAGTATTAACTGGCCATTGATGGCAGCAGGTGCAAAATGGTGCAAATACCTGGACATCTAATAGCAGTGACTGGCAAATGCCTAATACTTATACAGAAGTCAAACCATTTTAACAAGGCTTCAGTGAAGGACATGCATAGCGCTTATAAATTAATTGGCTGAAGGCAGACCTGGTTAAGACATTTTATTACACCAGTATGGTGCTTATCGCTCCAAGTAAGTCATTAACTCTCAGAAGACTGCTTTGAAAAGAAACTGGCAGGTACTCTGAATTCAACGTTTGATGGTAAGGCTTGATTAAAGCAGGCTCAAAGAGTTCCCATGAGGGGGGGTTTTGGGCAGGAAGGTGTTGTAACTGGGTGTGAATGGCCATAGGGATTCGCATGGCCATGGGCAGTCTATGGGTGGGCAAATAACCAAACAACACCTACAAGCTTTGTGTCCCTCCTCATCTGCCATTTCTCCCTAGCTGTACTCTAATGCAATAGTTTTAGCTTATAGGTTGTGCAAGCACCACCTAATAGTCCAAACTAACATTGAATCGACTATCACCGGAATCGGACCATGAGGTTTCACGAGCTTTCACAATGGTGAAGGATGATATTTCTGTGGCTTTGTTCAAACTCATCCTAAAGAATGATTGCATTGTTATACTTAAGTCATTACAAAAGAAGCTAGTGGCAGTCGTCCATGAGGGTCACAGGGGAATTGTATCCACCAAACGCATGATGGGACAGCAGTGTGGTTCCCTGAGATGGGCAAAGTCATTGAATCTGCATTTGCTGCTTGTAACATGTGTCAAGTCATACACCCTCACACTCGACTGGAGCCATTAAGCATGACACCTCTGCCCGATGGTATATGGGAAGAAGTGGCTGTTGATATTTTCGATCCCACACCTATAGAGATGTATGTGTTGGTTATCATGGAAGAATACTCTGGATATCCAGAAGTACATCTCACCATCCATCTCGGCTGCAGTTGCAATCCGCGCACTTGACGCGACTTTCACATCTTATGGCGTCCCATGCATAGTGAAATCAGACAATTGACCTTCCTTGAGGAGCAGTGATTTCCAAGATTTCACCACCAACATGCGTTTCAAACATGCAAAGTCTCTCCTCTGTGGCCTCAAGTAAATGGCACAGTAGAACGATTCATGAGCAATATCAAGATGTCATTACGCATTACACATTTGACCCACAAGTCTTTTGAACAGATGATATACCAACGGCTTGGAGACTACCGTAACATACAACATAGTGGCACACAAGTCAGCCTTTCCTCCCTCATGCTTGGGCGACAAATTCATACCAGACTTCTTCATCCATCGGAAGTCATTACAGGACAGACATCCAAAAGGCCAACAGGTCAGAGACAGTGATTCTTGTGAACAAGAACACATGAAACAATATGCCGATGGTAGCAATAGGGCAAACGACTCTACCCTGCAAGTAGGAGGCAAAGCTATGGTACGTCCTCCAGCAGATGACAAAACGACCACTCCATTTCATCCAGAGTCTTTCACGATCATCAAAGAGTCCATGTCAATATTGCATAACACCAACAGGAGAATAACAACAAATGCATTCTTCAGACAAACGAGACAATTCATGAAGTGTATCAGGCACCGGTCAATTTGAAGGATATTCTGTCGACGGTGAGCTTTCGAATGAAAACATTGTACTAGAAGACCCTTTTCAACTGAAGGAAGATGATACTGTGTCAGAACACACGTCATCAAGCTCAAGAGTGAAACGAATAGGTAAGAAGCCTGTTGAGTGGATTGAGGAAATGATCTAGTGACTTGATATGCAAAGTTCAGGGGAGATTGTACTGTTGTGACATTTGCCATTTGTAGTTACTCCACATCTTTATGTGTAAGTTCGGGTAAGGGAGGAGGAAGTGACGAAAAGGAAGTAGAGAGGCACGGGCAGTCAGAGGTTAGAAATAAAGGGGAGTGGACGTATATCTCTAGTCTCCTGTGGTTATTTCCATTTCGTGTGCCTTTTTATTCATGCTAAATCTACACTACAAACGATACAACGAACCTGTCATTGCATATTGTCTAGGGAAATATACTTGGCTTTTATTCAGGAGTTCAACTTTGAGAGACGAACCTTTGAAAGAGTTGCAACCTGCATATGATCAGTCATCAATAAGCATAGCCTTTGAACGGACAACCAGGGTTTCTCTATGTTGGTCCTGTGAAAAGGACAGCCTCTCCTCGTAGGCACACCTCTGTATACAAATCACAGCAACGCAGAATGTCCACAGGAAAGGCACACTGCTTGGAGGAAAAGAAGCAGACCAAACACACTACCATCTGCCCCAGGCACCTGCCTCTGTGCCTATGGATGGAATCAGACTTCATTTCCAGAGACCAAGACATGAGGATCCAAGTGGCAATGAATTTGCGGTGACCTAAACTTTACCGCAGGTGGTACAGTTACACCTATCATCTATGTCTAAGGAGGGGGACCCTGCAGTGAGTGTCATATTTGCAAACCAAAAGCGAGAGTTCTTCTGACAGAATTCTCACAGTTGGGGCTGTCAAGAAGCCCTGAGGAGATGTGTCTTGATGTGCTCAGAGGTTCTGGTAAGGGGCGCAGTTACTATATGCCTTTTAAACCTGTGATTCTCGTGTCCTACGTATGTGTGTGTGGGGGGGCGAGGGGGTCAGAACGCCAATACAAAACACATTTCTATTATATTCTGTATTTATATGTCTTGCGTGCAAGGTAATGGGCGATTACCTTGGGGAAAGCCCAGGTGTAGCCACTGGCGAGTTTGGGCATCTGTCAGCAGGGGGCTGACGGACGGACTGACCAATAGAAGACAGACTAGGAGCTTGTGGTAAGAGTTGGTGTGTCTCAAACGTTGAATCATCCCCAGCTGATTATCTTGTTTTGCACTTTATTTATAATAAGGGGAGTGTTACCATAACTGTAGGCATGTTGCCTCAGTGGCAATATCTGATGTTGCCAGGGTGCGAGCCTAGCAACTGTGTTTGGTTGCTGTTATTCATTGTCTTTCTGTGCGTTATCTTGCCGACTGTCGCACAGGTGTTCTAGCGACAAATGCGCTGGTGTCCTTGTAGCACTCTACTAGAGCCACTTACGGAGTGCCACACTGATGCTTCCAAAGGAGAGTCAGTGCTATTTAAGCGCTACACTCTCGCCCCTTAAAAAAAGGCCACACAGTTGCGCTTGTAGTTGTCGTTGAAGCAGTACACTAGAGGCACTTTCAGAGCGCCACACAGGGGCGGGTGACAGAAATGTGGTATCGTCACGGAAGCGCTGTACTAGCTCCATTTACACAGTGCCTCAAAGATGTTTCTGGGTAATGATCGGTGTTGGTCTTGTTAGATGTGCTAAAACAGGAGCCTGGTAAAGGGTGTGATTAGCATGGATGGCGTCAGGCTCTTTCAGCCTTTTCAAATGAAAGAGGCCTTGAGCCTCGGGTGTCCCCAGTAACTGCTCTCATATCACCAGTCAGCAGTTTTATAATACGGCAATAGATTCCATTCTATATTATTTTCGTTCTGGGGCTTTTAAATATGCGCTTTGCAGTGCTCGCGTTCAGGGCCGGCATTAGGGGCAGCAGTGCCCTGGTGAATTGGCCCCCCTCATCCCCCGCACGCCCCCCTGGTCAACAATGGGCGGGGTGGCAGGGGGGCGAAGCCAGGATGTTACACTTTTGTTTGGCACCCTATTGTGATTAAATGTGCTACGCCGCCTTCGGCGCATTTAATAGAAAAGAGGCGCCTGCCACGCCTTCTGCCACTATGCCAGCTCGGGGGAGCCATTGAAAGACTCCCCGAGCTGGCGTGGTGGGGGGGGCTAATGCCGCCTTTTGTTATTAAAAGCACCCATGGCGGAGAGGCGTATTTAATAACAATAGGATGCTATTAAATGCGCCCACGGGCGCATTTAATAGCAAAAGCCCGCCTGCCGTGCCTTCTCCCACTAGGCCAGCTCAGGGAGCCCTTGAAAGACTCCACCGAGGTGGCGGGGGCTAATAGCGGCAATCTGCTCATGTTACAAGCTTCATTTCCTGGAGCCCTTCTGAAACCGGATGTGCTCCAGCAAATGAATCTTGTAAGGGGAGCGCTGAAAAACGCACATTTAAAGGAAAGAAAAACACCAGGGTGTTAAAAGCCACAACTTATCATGAGATGGGCAGAGAGCTGAATCACTAACTGCCCAATGAATAGCTAAACATTCTTCTTTGTCAACAAGGGGCTGATGTAGAGGAACCAGTGTTGAAAGACAACTCAGTGATAATCAGTGGGCATTTAGTGTTTCAGCTCCCTGCTGGTTGGCCGTCTCGTGCTAATTGGTAGCTAATAACCCAAACTGCATTTGTCTCCATTATAATGTATGCACCCCACGGGTGGCTCAGGCTGTTTTTCGCTCTGAGCAAGGGGGGGCCGCCAACCTATCATGTTGAAATGTGTCCCTGCACTTCTTCATCTGAGGCTTGTGGTTAGACATGCTACTTCGTAGGTGTGCCCATATTAAAATGCCCTCACAACGCTCCACTGCAGGGCAGTTCAATTCCTGTTCGCCCTTAACCATCCCCCTTCCTGCGTTCTAGCCACAGCTGTGTTTAGAGCTGTTCTTGACAGCTTATGGGAAGGCATTGTTGCTTGTTCGGTGGGCAACAAAATGTGTTACCATTGTTGGGAAACTAAAAATGCAGTACATGGGGTCCTCTGGTCCCATCATATAAAATTGTAATCCACAAAGGAGCACACACCGGGCAAGAATCAATGCTGTTTATTACAGGAGGGCAAGTACAAATCAAACTGAACAGTGGACTGAAACTGATTGATGGCAGCGGGCGTCTGGGCATACAGCGAACATTAGTTTTATACTACAAGGCATTAGAAACAGTTGCAACTCAAAATCTTTCATATTTTCCATGTTTCCCAACAAACTCATTGGCTACACTATGTCATATCCTTAGTGCTAAAGGTATGTTAGTAGAACGTGATTGGAGCTAAAAGATCAACAGTAGCCAAACTCATCGCTTCCCTATGAGGCACCACATTGCTTCTCACTCCTCCCGGGAACAGTTTGCAATTAGTAAAATAACATTTGTGTTGACCGCTTGGACTTATTCTGCCATTGGCCCACACCATTGTGAAAGGAACACGAGACACCCTGCTTCTGGTGGGAAGGGAGACATTCACATGTGACCTGCTGGATAACAGCCTTTGCAAACCCTGTGGTGGATACTCTGATG
This sequence comes from Ambystoma mexicanum, assembly GCF_040938575.1. Taxonomy (NCBI): domain Eukaryota; kingdom Metazoa; phylum Chordata; class Amphibia; order Caudata; family Ambystomatidae; genus Ambystoma; species Ambystoma mexicanum. The sequence continues at coordinate 271,754,374 of NC_090939.1, read as the reverse complement.
GCTGGCCACCTCCCAGGGACACAGAAACTTACCATTTGATTGGTCCTTCCAGGAACGCCACTCTCTTCAGCTTCCCCATTCTAATATCCACCTCCCGACAGGCGCTCGTATCTATGTGAACAGTTATCTGGCTCAGGTCGACTTCCCCTGTACCCCTGAGTGCCCATGAGATTGTCTTGCTGCCATGTCATTACATCACCCAGTGCTGTCTCAGCTGCTTCAGTATGCCCGTGACGTGCAGCCTGAGCTTCGTCTCCCTCCTCCCTAACCCGTGGTGTTTGGATCATGTGTTCAGAGCAGGTTTCCCAGTCGAGGCCCAACCTAGGGGAATCCCTGCTGAATGTGTTTACCTGGGATTTCTCCCTATCTCGTAGTGATATACATAAGCTCCCTAGCCCAATCGCATACATGGTGCAACTCTACCACTGCATTTCCCCACGAGGCCTTCATTCATGGCTTTACTACAGTTTGTTTGAGTGCCCGTGTTCTACCCCCTAGGTGGTGCCCCATCCCCTCTTGCTTACCCCCATAGGTTGTAGGTGCCCTGCCCTATCTGGATCTGTAATAGCACCTTTAATACAGTTCCCCTTTGATCAATCTTTCGATTGACATCTCCTTTGTGCTCGTTTCCTTACCATTTTCCTTGCGCACCCACACCCGTGTGACTCTGTTCCTGTCCCCTTCTCCTTTGTACCCTTCTAGGTATTCTCTGAACACCAGCCTCTTTCTCCCATCTGGTGAGTATTCGGCCCAAAGTGCGTTGTAGTTTTCTAAATGTAATGGGGGCGCTGCAAAAATGAACTCTACATCATCCTCACTCTCATTCACGCTTCGAGGCTCCACATCTAAAACTTTATCAAGCTCAATTTTGTTTGCCGTCATTATGTAACATGCTTTTCTTTGGTGGCAATTGTACTGGCCGATAACCCACCAATGGACCCAGATGGCAACGAGCATCATGACAAGCACAGTGACAGTTATTTTGAACATTGCTGCCAGCCAATCTGCAACCCAGGCAAATAACGAGTGAAGCCAGGTGTATGACGTGGTGTCAGGCATCTTTTTTATTCTTTCATGTATGGTCATATCTCGTCAACAGCTTCCGTAAGTGTCTCATTGGTAGCATCGTTGGCGGGTATTGCTTTGCAGCATGTGCACCCGATCTTTTGGTGCACGCCACCTTCCATAGCAGTCTGTGGGATGTTTTAACCCACTCTGCTCTGCCCTGCGGCATCACTGTGTGCTGGTGGCACCAGAATCAGCAAAATGGCCGCGAAAACACCATGCGCGCCAAAACCTAAGGAAACTGCCCTTTGAAAACACGAAAAGATGGCTGCCAAATCTACCTTGCCTGTGTCAGTGGTGGAACGGAGACCTCACTGCTGAAACATGCCACTGGGCTGCCTACCAAGTAAAAATGGAAACTGCATGAAAGGCAGTGCTTTACTGAAGAAAACCCAGATATTGTTCTTAAATCCCTGTTTCTTGGTTGCTGGAAAAAAAAATACCGGTCCAAAACACCACAAAACATCCAATATCCTTGCTGGGTGTTACCGGTCACCTCCTTTAAGAAATCGGGATGAACCTACAATGTCATGGAAAGCGGAATCTGTCATCAAAATATCCACAGTAAAAAGTGTGCCTGCCTGTGAAAATCTGTCAAAATATGGGCGCAGTACCAGCGGCCGCCTGTATGACAGCTGTCATTAGTTTGCATCAGAAGTTTAAACTTGTGCAAGTGAAATCAAATGTCTGGAAATTAAGTGACCTGTTGTTAAGAGGAACATAGGTTTTAACTATTTAATTGCCATGGTTTAGAAGCTGAAATAAGAGTTCTAGCTGCTTGCGTGAAAATTGCAAGTTTTGTTTTAAACCAAGGAAAATGTAATAAAATGACAGTGAATTTAAGCTGAACTCAAAGCCACCCAAAACCAGTTCCACAGCTTTCCCCCAACAAAAGACATCTCTCTCCTGCTTTCCACCAAGGTGACAAAGTCATACCTTTGTGAGAATTAAATCAGGGGAGGAGATCTTGGGCTGCAGGAGAAGTGGATAAAGGACCTTCCTTGGCTGAAAGGATATGCAGATTGTGAAGTGTCAACAGTGGCCTCTCCCAGAAGGAAGGGGGCGGATTGCTTCAGACCTGCCAGGAGGAAATGGAGGCGGGGACAGACAGTCACTTGTGGATTCACAAGCATAGAAAGCATATTTTAAAAAAAGACTGATTAAAGGAATGTTTAGCATTGTTAATGTGATTGTTGGGTGCACATTTTAAAAGATGCCAGAACTCTGTGCGATGTTCAGAGAGGGCACAGTGTAAATTCTGGTTTTGCAGCAAATGTATTTATGCCAGAAGCATGAAACTTCACACACTTATGCCCATAGATAATGCGCACATATGTACACATTTTTTGGACAAATCAGATAGGTGTCCCAGACAAAAAGTGTGAAAATCTGTCAAATCCAGATCCAAGATCCCACAGCAACGGGGCTTGGAAGAATATTGTCTCTACAAAATATGTGATCTAGATATGCTATTGTAAGTTTGTAAAATTGTAAATATGTATTATATGAAAAGTAGATTTCATGTTCAAAAGGCAAAGGGGAGGATGTTCTGGCTCATAAAACCACATCATCATGGTGACACACTGTTTTCTCCTCCAATCAAGGGAGCGAGCGGACTCTAGCCTATAGCCAACCTAGGGGGTGTGCTTAAGATAATTCAGCGTACACAACCCTTTATTAAATGAATAAATAGAGACAGCTGAGGGCTTAGGAGACACACTCATTCACCCACCAACCGATTGCTGGCAGAGCACTGTGCAAGAGAACTATCCAGATCCCAGACTCCAGACTTCAGAAACTTGGCAAGCAGAAAGGCCCATTTCTAAAGCTGAACCACTCTCAGCTTGGCCTTAAAAATTCTAGAAACCAGAATTTACCCCAGACATCTAAGGGGAACCAAAGAACAGCCTGGCTGTGCTGTACTGCTTTCCTGCTAATAATTATTGCCAGAATCCAAAGATTCAACCCAGTAGAGCCATGCTGTGACCAGATAGCTGTGAACCAGAGCCATTGCAGTTCCAGTCCGGTCCTACCGTGCGGTGACCAGAGCGCCTTGCTGATTGCAGACCAGAGCGCCTTGCTGTCCAATCCGGTGTGCCCAGCAGAATTCCTGTCCAGAAATCTTGACTGACCTGAATCCCTGATGGTTCTGTCTAAACACATATAGTGAGTATCCTTTGTATAGGACTATCACCAGGTTATGTACTGTCCATAGTCATCCCTATCCAAACCCATCGTCTATGATATCCAGAACTGCATTGTTAGAATATTTTTGAACTGCATGAACTGGTAGTGTTAAAGCGATCTTTGAGATGATATATATTTCATCTGAAGAAGGTGAGCGTCTCGGCAGGCAAAACCATCCAGAGATGTCCTGGGCTGGTGGCTGTGCTGTCGTGTAGTTTGTTTCTTCATAGTCCATCCCTAGTGTCAAGAAATCCTGTTTGTCTTTTTACAAGCGCATCCTTGTTTTACAATTTGCCTCTATCTGAAAAAAAAACGACCTCCACGGAAACGTTCATAACTTCTTCAATTTTCATGCTAGAAATAAAATCTATGTGTCTGCTTGTAGCTAACATCCTAAGCATTCCAAAACCACATCTCACATCCTTATAGTTCTCCGGCAATCGCGATTACCGCACGCAGAAAAGTTTTCCGCAAATATTTCGTTTGGACAAAATCTAAGTGTAAAATAGCTTTTCCTTGCACCCAACCTCAAAATTAAGTTTTCTCATTGCTCATTACTCTCAAAGCATTGCTAGTGTTTGTTTGCAACCAGATAAAGTGGCTCCCATTGGAATTCCAACAATTTCTGTGATTTAAACAATTTTTAGTGTTTTCCCTATTCCATTCAAAGCCAACTTTAAAACCATTTTGACAGTTTGCCAATTAGTTCTGTTTCTCTCTTGTGTTTGCTGGGGGGAAATTGGGATTGATATATTTGCTTGAATTCTGCATTCCTGAAACCTGTTCTCTCTCCTCCTATCTCTCTACATTGCATATTGGGGGCTGAGGGGTGTGCAGAGGGAAAGAGTAACCACATTGCTATTGATTTGAACAAACCCACAAAAGTATTATTTCTGTGCTGCTTGTTTTTGCTCATTATCACTCCTTATGAATAAAGAGATTGTTTAGTGTGACATCACCCCATTGGTGATTATTGTGTACCCCTTCAAAATAGTGTGATTATATTGTGTATATAAATAAATATTTTAACTTTGCAAACCAGCCTGATTCCTGTTTCAGTGTGACCGGGGGGGATTCAAAGAGAGGGGCGTGATATAAGTGGTACATCGTTCAGAATAAAAGAACTTATAGACACAAATAATTAAGGGTTTCAGTTGTGCATCCCACGCTAGGCATTGACTTAGGTGAAGTGCCGGATTGAAATCATTTACAAGATTGGGGGCTTGTGCCGGGATTTCTGCATTAGACATACCACTTGTGACGGTCTAATACAGCGTGCTAACTGACGGGGTACATAAACCCTGTGGGTCTACCACACAGTGCTACACTGTGAAAAGCACCCTTCATTAGGTACACTCTAAGGAATTTGGTCTGTTTGCAAAAATAAAATAACTTCTGTAAGTCAGAAAGGAAATTAATATTTCCGGAATGGCGACCCTAGTAGAAATTAATATGGCAAGGGAACACCTACTGCATAAATTATTTGTCAGGGGTGAATGGACAGAGCAGGATCAGAATGTTTGGTTGCAGGAAATTAAAGAACAGGCCACTGCCACAGGATTAGACACATGGAAGGATCAGATCAGGGTCCATTACACATGGCACTGAGTGAACTGTATATGGCCCCTAAGGTAAAAGAAGAGCAAAGTAAAATTGCCAAAATAGCGGCACAACTGTGCCGCTCCATATTGGAGCAATACAGGAAAAAAATGCCGAAAACCTAGATCTGGAAAATAGGCGTGTACAATCACTAGAAAAGGCCCAAACTGATCTGGTCTCTGCAGAGCAAATGCTACAAAAGAGCCCAGAATCAGAAAATGAAACCAGGCAGTACCTGATAAAAATAAAAGGAGATTTGGATATCCTGCAGCAGGAGAAGGTAGAGCAGGATACCAAAGTACTGGTGCTACAAAAGAGTGCCAAGAAAGTTTGGACTCTCTACTTCAGAGCCAACAAAAGCTGAAACAGCAAATACATTTTAATAGAGCATGCACAGAGCAGGTAGTCACCCTGCAAAACCGCCTAAACCAAGAAAAAGAAGAAAATAATAAATTAATTCTCAAAGACCTTGACACCCAGACAGAATTCGATGAAGAGCGCAAGAAAGCTGGTGCACTCCAAAGACAAAGGGACGACCTGGCTGCACTGAGGGGTACTCTCATTCAGGAAAGGGACATCTTAGGCCAGGAGGTCATTTATTTAAAAGCCAAAATGGAAGAAAATCACCTGGCCCTTCAGGGACTGGGTGAACTCCAAAAAGACCACAAAAGACTGTTAGAGCACGCCAAGAGGGTGGAAGATGCTCTAGCCAAGAAGGACCAGGCCAGTAAGGACAGGACTCAGGAGGCAACCCTCCAGCAGGAAAGATTAGCCCAATATTTTAAAATTATCCAGGAAGCACAGAGAGACAATGAGGCTCTCTGTGAGAAAAATGACGGCTCCACAGACAGGTAGCTATGCAGGAACAACTAATAGAGACTAGTAAGGCATTGATAGAACAGCAAAAGGGACATATTCTTGCATGGCCACAGGGAGTAGGGCCTGGGAGAGATGAGTTCCGCTGGGGAAGGGAAACACCTGAGCATAACCTCAGGAACCCTATTACCAGAGGCTTTAATCTCTTCAACTCCATTGACACTGCCACCCCCATGTCCACTGGCGCACATGAGCCAAGGGCCACGGGGATGGCAAACTTCAATCCAATGAGGAATATGGGGCTCATCGATCAGCACCTCCCAAGAATGGATGGGCGGGCATCCGTGTATGGGTTCCCAAGTGCTAGGGCCATCTTCTCTGATCTGGGAGACTCCAATGAGGGGAGGGTCAGAGAAATGGATCTTCAAAAATATCATTTACCCAGAGATTAGATGGTAAAATTTAGTGGGGAACTCCATGAGAGTAGGCCCACTAAGGGCATCCTGAAAACCTCCTCCAAGCTAGGACAGTGGGGAGGGGTATTGAGTCAATCCTGGGAGCACGGAAGAATCGGAAGACTATTCTGAGAGCCACAGGACTCAAGAAACTAGGACCCCACATTCTGCCAGCCATTCTCAAGCTTGCAGAATCCGGGAGAGCCTAGAAGACAAGACGGGCACCTCTGGTAGCACTGCCTCTGAGTCAGAGGATGAGTGGACCAGGGTCACCCGAACCAAGAAAGCCAACAAGGCCAAGAGAGCCTTGCTCAAGGATCCCCTAAAACAAATCAAAGCCATTACGAGCGTCATCACACCCTATCATAAGAATGCGAAGTGTTCGGTTAGGGAGCACCTTGATCTATTTGAACAATGATGGCCACTTTCCATTTGAAGAACAGCCAAAGCTGTATTCAATATGTAAAGTGGACCTTTTCTCCCGAGTACTCCGGCTTCTTTGAGGCCATCTTGAAACACTTTTCTATTCACAGGAATCCTCAGGAGGCTTGCAAGGCAGCCTACAACTTGAAATGTGGGGAAGACCAGGCTCCACAAGAATTTGTTCAAGAGTTAAAACGCGCCTTTGCGCAGACCACTAGAAGGGCGCGCCCTGACAGCAAAGAGTCTGTAAATACTTTCTTCCATGCTCTCCCCAAGTATATCATGACCCAGCTAGTGAGGGACTTTCACGAGAAAAGATCACTAGACTGGGTCATCAAACAATCCACGTGCATTTATGAGGTGCAAAAGCCAGTGGAAAATAAAAATAATCCCAAAAGCCCCAAACAACCAACACCCCTGCTGCTGCTAAAGTGGCGGAGGTGAAGGTTGCCCCCATTTTAGATTTGGAGATGGGGGGACCTAAAAACGTGCCCGCACAGAATCAAAACAACCCCAAACCCAGAAGGCCCTCGGGCCAATAACAAACAGGGAGCCAGGGAGGCAATCTCACAAATGGGACCCCTAGCTCTCCTGACTACATCAGCCCACGCTACAAGGGCAATAGACCCATCCTGGGTTATGTGTGGACTCCTCCAGTCCAAGCGGGGGGATCCAACCAAACAGCAGCTAACCCAGGGAACTTCCCTTCCCACTTCCCCCATGAGGGCAGTAATCCCCCAAATACTGGACAAAATTTCTTCCCAAGGTACCCGCCAAACTTTAACCCCGAAAACAATCCATCCTTCTTTCCCCACTTTCCTGAGCCCAGACAACCCAATCCGGGAGAGGGGGAGGCCAAGGGTGGAGGAGTACCCAAACTTTCCTAACCCGGGGTATTTTGGGAGAAGGGATAGCTACCCTTCCCGGGATCAGCTCAGTGGAGACATGAGGACCCCGTACCAGCCAGAGCGGGTGTCCCAACTGGAGCGCCAGGTCCAAAACATGGCACAGGATCTGGATCGCATGCTGAGGGCCCAACAGAACCCTCAAATGAGCATGACGGCTCAGAATGCCTCAAATCCAGGACCTTATGCTCCAGAGCAATGACGGGGGAAGAACCTCGACAACCCCCTGGTTCCCAGGGAGGAGGCACAAGAGGAAGGGGGTTGTAAAGCCGTGGAGGAAGCTTCCTCCCCCACTTGTAGAAAGCCCCTGGAAACCCAGGAACCGGAACCAAAATCTCCTGCCCCTGAAAGTCTACAACCCAAGGAGCAGAGGGGGGTACGAGAAATAAAGAGCCCAAAAAGACCCATTTTGAGGAGGAGGTACAAATCTTCCAGTTTGAAGGAGAGGGATCCTTCATAGATGGGGGAACTCCTGCCAAAGAAAAATGGGTCCCAAAGGATTCAAATTCAGACTGGGTAGATGTGGGGACTGAGTTAGCACCGCCCATCATCAAAACTCAGAATCACCAGCACAAAAATCCCCTGGTTCAAACCCATCCTGGTGACTGCCTCCAAAGGGGGGGAGGGGGCAGCCCAGAATCAGAACCAGGGGAACCCAAAGCTTTCCCCATATCTAGCTGTCACCTTTTTCTTTCAGATTCCCAAGACTCCAAACAGAATCCTGCCCAAAACACCTTCCTGTCAGTGTCCAAAACCAAGAAACTAACCCAACAGTTGTCCAAAAATTTACACTATCTTTGCCCCCTTGAAGAAAAGGAGGGAAGAGTCTATGCCCCGGTCCAAATACAGGGGCAATGTACAATTCTGGCACTGGTGGACACTGGATCCCAAGCTACCCTTCTGTTAAAGGGGGCCTTTGATCAACTGAATTCGGGGAGGGGGGAGAAATACCAAATTCCTCTCACCCCTCTTCCTGGACAACTTCAGAACTTCGACAGGAAGGAAATTCCAGAGGGGACTGCGGATTTGGATATTAAAATTGGGCGACACAAGGTGAAGCAACCGGTCATAGTGGTGACTCCAGAGGGCACACCTTGTTTACTAGGGAATGACATCCTGCGTAGGCTGTCACCCCTCATAGATTGTGTAAACAAGGTCCTCTGGACCCAGACTAACCGGCCAATAAAATTTAAACCATGTTAGTTTAAACGGCACATGCCACATGGTTGAACAAAAACCTGACCAAATAGAATTTCACTTCCAGAATAACCAAATCCCAGACGTGACAGTAATTGCATTAGGACAACAAACCGGTGATGGGGGGGGGGGGTCATTCTCTATTTCTGAAAATCAACCTTCCTTCCAATCTAAGGTGGCATTCACACTGGAAGGAAACACTCTGAAATTCACAATCAGAAAATCCCACTCCTATAGTCCAGAAAGATGAGAAATCAGCTAAAAGCTTGGCTGATATTCAGAAAATTGGAGAGCAGTTGTTCATCGCTATTCAGTTAAATGAAGGGAAGGACTCTGTTCTCGCCCGAGTGTGTGTGAACAACGGTAAGAGCTTCATCAGCGAGGCCATGTTCCGCAAACTCCTAAAAGATCCAGCCATTCCCACATTTAATTAGTTTAGTTTAGTTTATTCATTTGTATTGCACACCAGACCCGAGGGTATGAGGGCGCATGAGCAGCATGGTTATTCAAAGCTTCGTTACAGGTTGCTTATTCATTGCATTACATTATTACAGTGAAGGACAATGTGTACAGTTTTACAAGAAGGGAATAATACAATGCAGATATTTTTAAAAATTTACAAATAAACATATATTACAGGATTGTGGCAGTGTGGTGTTAGAGGTTAGACTTATTAGTGATCCTTGTTCTTTATCCAGTGGATATAGTTGTGTCTAAAGTGTGTATAAGTTTGGGGTGTCCTGAGGGATGGTGGTAAGGCATTCCAGTGTTGGGGTGCTTTCACCTGGAAGCTGTTGCTGCCCATTTTGGTGCGTTTGAACCTGGGAACTATGAGCAGGTTAGCGTTGGAGGTTCTGGTGGGTCTGTTGGGGGTGTATTTGCATATTCTGTCTGCCAGGTAGCGTGAGGCAGCGTCGTTCAGGCATTTGTGAGTTAGCGATGCTACTTTAAGCAGGATTTTGTCTGAGGTGTTGAGCCAATTATGGGATTTCCTGATATTGGAAATGTGTTCTCTCCTGGGAATGCTAAGCGCTGCTCTGAGAGCGTTGTTTTGTAGCGTCTGAATTTTTTTGGTAATTTGCTTGCTGGCTCCTACGTAGAGGGCATTACAGTAGTCCAGTTTGGATAATACCAGGGCTCTGGCTAGTGTAATGCAGCTCTGGGTGGATAAGAAGGGTTCGGCTGCTCTTATAAGCTTACATGTGTAGGCCGTGGAGGATGCCATGGAGCTAACCTGTTTGTGGAAGGTTAGGGAGGAGTCGAGATATATTCCTAAAGTTTTCACTTCTTTGGCTACCTTGATCGTGTTCCCGTCTATGATGAAGTTGGTGTAGTTGTGGTCTAGTTTGGTTAGGTTTGAGGTGGAACCAAGGATGATGAGTTCGGTCTTGTCATCATTCAGGCATAGACTGTGCGAAGCCATCCATGCCTGAATGATGAGGTACACCTTGTTCACCAAGGCCAAATCCTGGTTGTAATCTCCCGTCAGCGGGATGAGGATCTGTGTATCATCAGCGTAATTGGTGTAGGTGATACCCAGACCATCTAGATCATCAAACAGGGGCTTCGTGAACACGTTGTACAGAGTAGGGGAGACGCAGGAGCCCTGTGGGACTCCGCATGTGATGGGAATGGGGTCGGCAGTGGCAGAGGTGGAGAAGACACGCATGGACCTGTTGCTAAGGAATGACTCGATCCAGCCGATGGCTTCTTGGGAGAAGTGGGCAACTGAGTCTAAATGATTGCATAGGATTTTGTGGTCAACTAGATCAAATGCCGCGGAGAGGTCTAGTAAGAGTAGTAGTGCAGTTTTCCCGCTGTCTCTAAGGGTGTCTACTTGGGCCTTCAGATCAATGAGGGCCGTTTCGGTCCCATGTTGGGGTCTGAAGCCTGATTGTCGCATACCTAGGAGGTGGTTTATTTCAAGGTATTTTTGGATTTGTTGGTATGCTGTCTTGTCTAGTATCTTGAGCAGGAATGGGACGGTGGTAATGGGTCTGTAATTGGTCGGGATGGAGGGGTCAAGGGAAGGTTTTTTGAGGAGGGGAAGGACCCAAGACTCTTTGAGGTTACTGGGGACTGTTCCTGAGGAGAGTGAGGCATTGATGAGTCTGGTGATGAATGGCGAGAGGTCTCTTGCCGCATCTTTAATGATTTGTGGGGGGCAGAGGTCGCCCTTACAGTTGGATGGTTTAAGACTGAGAATTATTTTTTCCACTTCGAGAGCAGAGACTTTGGAGAAGTTGAAGCGAGCGGTGTTGGGTGTAGGGTATGTTGGTGACGGGCTCGGGGGGGGTGTTAATGGGGTGGTTGGTTTGGTGAGGGAGTCTTTCTTATTTTTAATTTTGGTTTGAAGACCTGTGACCTTGTTGTTTAGTGCATTTTGGACACTAGTGCACCATTGTTTGTTCTTCACGCAGGTATCTGGAATAAGCACCAGTGTTTCCAATTCTTTGATGATTGTAAACAACTCTTTGGTACTGGAGTTGGATTGTGCAATTCTCTGGTTTTAGGATTCTTGTTGGGCAGCTATGATTTCTCTTTTGTAATTGGCCGGTATTTTATTGAGCGATAACTTGTTGTGGTCTGTGGGAGACTGTCTCCAGACTTGTTCCAATTTGCGTTTTTCCAATCGAAGCGCTTTAAGGTGGCTGGAGAACCATTGGTTGAGGTGCTTTTTTGGTTTGCATTTTCTGAGTTTTAATGGTGAAATGGCATCTAAGGTTGTGCGCATGGTATTGTTATAGCCTTCTACGAGGTCGTAGGGGTTGGAAGTAGAGAGTTGGTTGAGTGTAGGGAGGATAAGAGGGATCAGTTTTTCCACTGTAATATTTTTCTTGCTTCTCGTGGGGATGGCTGCGGCTAGTGCCATGTTGGTTATGGGGCTCGAAGCTTCGAGGGAGAAGGAGACACATGGGAAACTGTAAACTGTAAACTGTTAGACACATGGGAAATGGACCTGGAAACACCCAATTCCAGACATCTACTGCCTAGCAGGTGTATGCTCAGAATTTCCATAGGCAACAAGAGCATAGTCCATAATTGCTGGGTCGTGCGAGATGTCCCTGCCACATTTTACTTAGGCAGTGACATTCTCAATCGCTTTGCCATTAGTTTGGACCTAATAAACTTCAAAGCCTGGTCCCGATTAGCAGGCAATCCCCTGGACTTTGATGACCCAGAGAAAGCATTTAGGTCAGCTCAACTGCTGCCTTATGCAGTTGAAATTCAGATTGGAGAGGAAGTCACCATCCCAGAACGGACCCGACAATTCTCACTGGAAGTGAAAGTTAAAAGAGGACAGAAACTGAAAAACCCCCGATGCCTATATTCATCTTAATGCTCACTTCCAACAGCAAGGTTGGGGGTAAACCCAACACCACTAGTCAACATAGAACATGACACCATTCCAATAGAGGTGGATAACAGCGACTTAAAGAGTATCATTCTAGCTGCAGGCACCATTATTGGAATGGCGGTTGATGACTGACATTTTTCCATAGATTTAGGTAATGAACTGTTAGGACCAATCCCCAAGGACTGTTTTGACAGTGATAGCGACGATGACACAACACCATACAGGATCTTCACCCGGCATGGGGGGAACTTCCTGGTGTACACCTCCTGCACTTATGGTAAGGAAGATGTGACCTGTGACTTCAGGAGGGATGAGGTGATATTCCAAGTACGCGAGGACTGCCTTCCCCACCTGAAGCCACCAGTCCAAATCAGCACTTTGACCAGGGACTTCTCCACCCAGCTGGAGGAGGCTGCTGAGATAGCAAAACCAGAAGTCTTTCCAGGCTTTAGGCAGATGGTTGAAGAGAGAGTCAACCTAGCTGAGGCCTGTGAGACTCTGGAGCAAAGTCAACCATTGAAACAAGTTTTCTTAGATTTTCAAGATCTCTTTGCGGTGGTCTCATGACTGTGGCCGCACCGACATCCACACAACAACAATTCCCATGGACCCTGGCATGACTCTAGTGTTTGTGAAGCAATATCGCTTGCCTATCGCATCAATGGAGTCCCTTACTGAAATAATTAAGAACCTTGAGTCCTGTGGGATAATTTGTCCAGTCCACAGTACCTTCAATAATCCGGTGCTGGGGATTTGAAGCCAAACGGCCAGTGGAGACTCTGTGCGGACCTTAGGGAGCTCAACAAACGGGTCCATACTTCCCGATGGCCTCTTCCCTACATTGACCAAGGGCTAGCCCAGATCCAGGGGTCACAGGTATTCACTGCCATAGACCTGACCAATGGGTACTGGACTGTACCTGTCAGTAAGGAGGAACAATACAAGATGGCTTTCACCTTCGGGGGGCAGCAATACACATGGACCCGGACCCCCTTCGGATACATTAACTCCGGCAATGAATTTAAAATTTTTCTATATAAGGCCATGCCCGACCTGGGTGAAAGGGGTAACCTGGCCTATGTAGATGATGTTTTAGTCAAAAGCTCAACTGTGGAGGAACACATAGCGGAGATCCGTTATGTTCTGACACAGTTGAGGGCTGCCGGAGCAAAACTCTTATTTCAAAAGGCACAGTGGTGTAGAATCTGTGTCAATTTCTTGGGGCATGAGATTACTCCTCAGGGTCTCTGTCCCCAGGAAAAGAAAGTGGAAGCACTTCAAAAATTAAAAGACCCCACCACTCTGCGGGAACTAAGGAGCCTCCTTGGACTAACTAATTACAGTAGAAAGTTCATTGAGGACTACGCAGAGATCACAAGACCCCTGATCCATCTTTTGAAGGGCGGGGGTCAAGTGGGAGTGGGGTCCAGAACAAGCCGAGGCAGTAAGACAACTCAAAAGAAGTCTCTCACAAGCGCCTTGCCTAGTTTACCCTGTCAAAAACAAGGGGTTCTTCTTGGAGACAGGGTTCTCTAATACATGCTTGACTGCAGTATTATACCAAAAGCATGACAAGGTCAATAAAGTAATCTCCTATGCGAGTAAAACTTTATCCTCTGTGGAGGAAAAATTGAATGATTGTGAGAAGGCACTGCTGGCAACGGTGTGGGCATTGAAGAATTACCGCCCGTTTATCCCGGGGGAACACATCATAGTGGAGACTCCACACCAGCCTCTGCAATATCTCCAAAGTGACAGAATCTGGGCCGGAAATGTAAGTAATTCCCGAATTACTTCCTAGATTCTGTCAATGCAAGGCTTTCCTGTGGAGGTCATATCGCAAAACAAGAAGAGTCCCCTCGCGCAAGGTCTGGCTGACTTGCATGATTGTGCCAGAGAAAACTGTCTCAAGGACGAAAGTCTTAAAATCAAGGACAACATGGAGGCATACCTTAATTCCCCACACAAAGTCTTTCAAGAAGACAAGTGTGAGGGAATGCCCACTGTCTATGTGGATGGATGCTCCTACCATGTTGACAACAACGGGAAAAGTAATTTGTGGCCGGCGTAGGGAATGCATGGGTGAATGATGCCCCAGAACCCTAAGCTGGGTACAAAATTGGTCCCCGAAGTAGTCAAGTGGCAGAGTTGATGGCTGTGCATCCTCACTGCTGTCCAACACCAACTCCACAAACTGGTCATAATCACAGATTCGGATTATGTATGGAACGGGTTCGTGGAGCACCTGGTTAACTGGAAAACCAGAGGCATGCTATGTGCTAATAACAAACCATTGAAACATGGGAAATTAATATTAATCCAAAATATTGATGATCTGGTGACCTCGAATGGGAGGACCATCTACTGGAAAAAGATCAAGGGTCATTCTAAAGTAGAGGGACCAGACAAAACTGGAAATGATCTAGCTGATCAGCTGGCCAAAACCGGAGCCATCCACGGGTATCTACTTGAGATCGAGTCCCTGTTGGGGGAAATCCAGGTCACGGCTATCACTAGGTCCCAGACAAATGCTCACAATGAACTCTCGACGGCACAATGGAGTAAGGAGACCCCAGATGCTGATTTGATTACGGCTCAAAAGGGGGATCCAATAATTGTTAAGTTTTATCAACACATTGAGGACCCTGAGAACTTTCCCCTGACGGATACTGATTACACAGGGAAAGAGGACCTCAGAGTTTTGATGAAATGTCCAAAAATGTTCTGAATCAAAGACGGTTTGTTGGTGAGGCGATCCCTAGCTGGCCATAACCATCGGGTGGTCCCTATCTCATTCCGAAGCCTGATGCTAAGTCACGCCCATGATGCGGTCACAGCCGGTCATAGGGGGTTTCATACAACACTTGAAATCTTAAGAGAGGTTGCATACTGGCCACACATCGGGCAGGACCTCGACCAATACTTGAAGGGGTGTCTTGTGTGTGCACAATTTCAGCCAACATCCCTCACACACCGTGCGCCTCTCCAAAAGAGGGGGATGAAACTGCCTTGGTCAGATTTACAAGTCGATTTTATCAGGCCCGTGATTCGCTCCTCTAGGGGGAACAAGTGCATGTTGACCGTGACGTGCTTGTTCACTAAATCGGTGGAATGTCTCCCGGCCCCAAATTGCAAGGCAGAAACAGCAGCTGCCCTGATGATCAACCACATCTTCTCGCGTTTTGAACTACCCCAAAGGATCGAGTCAGACCGAGGTAGCCACTTCACTAGCAAAGTGATGACAAAGATGTGGGAGATACTTGAGGTCAAAAGGAAATTACACATTGCCTACCGGCTAGCCTCTAGTGGTAGAGTTGAGAGATACAACAAGACAATTGTGAGCATATTTAAAAAGTTTATGGCAGATTCTGGGCCAAGTTGGGACATTCGATTACCTCTTGTCCTGATGGCCATCGGATCTACCCCTTCTTCCGCAACTAAAATGTCGCCGTTTGAGCTGATGACTGGACGAAGGATGGTGCTTCCCCAGCATCTGCTCTACAGAACCCAAGAGCAGACTTTGATAAATGCCTCCACAATTCATGAGTATGTTGAAAATCTGAGAAAACACCTTCAACATGCTTTTGCCTATGCTCAGTGGAATCTAGAAAGATCTGCAGACAGTATGAAGATCCCCTATGACCTTAAGACTACTAGAAAACCATACCAAGTAGGAGACCGGGTCAACTTGTACAATTTCCAAAGGAACCAGGCTAAACGGTGCAAATTTCTTCCTAGCTGGCAGGCACCTTTTGAAATTGTAGACAGAATCTCACCAGTCGCCTACAAAATCCGTATCCCCAAAGGCAGTTTGGCAGAGCGGGAAGATAAGTGGGTCCACATCAACCAGCTGAAGTGTTGCCATCCTCGGCACACTCTGCAGCAACTAGAGGATTCATCTGGAAACCCAGAGGGGGACATCCCAGCTCTCTAGAAAATTCTGATTGTAAAAACCATTCCATCTGCTATAATTAGTAATAAGTATAAGCGGTTAGGATTGTCATGTATCAATCAAATGTATGCATCTGCCCCACTACATAAATAGTGTTGGGTAAATGTCTACAAATATGCTCTGTTTTGTCATCCTAGGACTGAAACCATAGATCCTATGCCCAAGGTGGACCACTCGGGGACCAGGAGGAAAGACCCCAGGGGCCCGGGGTATCGCTCCATACACTTCCATCTGGAACCGGCAAGGAGAACCTGTCGATCCACCACTGATGGGAGAAGCAGACACATTTTTCCACTTGGCCCGAAAAGAAAATAGAACATCCCAATCTCCCGACTTTCCCTTGACAGGCGGTCAAGAGTCAAATCGCGAGGGGGGGCTTTGTGGGATGTTTTAACCCACTCTGCTCTGCCCTGTGGCATCACTGTGTGCTGGTGGCATCAGAATCAGCAAAATGGCTGCAAAAACCCCATTCGCGCCAAAACCTAAGGAAATTGCCCTTTGAAAACACGAAAAGATGGCTGCCAAATCTACCTTGCCTGTGTCAGTGGCGGAACAGAGACCTCACTGCTGAAACATGTCACTGGGCTGCCTACCAAGTAAAAATGGAAACTGCATGAAAGGCAGTGCTTTACTGAAGAAAACCCAGAAATTGTTCTAAAATCCCTTTTTCTTGGTTGCTGAAAATACAAAATACCAGTCCAAAACACCACAAAACATCCAATATCCTTGCTGGGTGTTACCCGTCACCTCTTTTAAGAAATCAGGATAAATCTACAATGTCATGGAAAGCGGAATCTGTTATCAAATATCCACAGTAAAAAGTGTGCCTGTCTGTGAAAATCTGTCAAAATATGGGCGCAGTACCAGCTGTATGACAGCTGTCATTAGTATGCATCAGAAATTTAAACTTGTGCAAGTGAAATCAAATGTCTGGAAATTAAGTGACCTGTTATTAAGAGGAATCTAGGTTGTAACTATTTAATTTCTATGGTTTGGAAGCTGGAATAAGAGTTCTAACTGCTTGTGTGAAAATTGCAAGTTTTGTTTTGAACCAAGGAAAATGTAATAAAATGACAGTGAATTTAAGCTGAACTCAAAGCCACCCAAAACCAGTTCCACAGCTTTCCCCCAACAAAAGACATCTCTCTCCTGCTTCCCACCAAGGCGACGAAGTCATACCTTTGTGAGAATTAAATCATGGGAGGAGATCTTGGGCTGCAGGAGAAGTGGACAAAGGACCTTCCTTGGCTGAAAGGATATGCAGATTGTGAAGTGTCAACAGTGGCCTCTCCCAGAAGGAAGGGGGCGGATTGCTTCAGACCTGCCAGGAGGAAATGGAGGCGGGGACAGACAGTCACTTGTGGATTCACAAGCACAGAAAGCATATTTTAAAAAAAGACTGATTAAAGGAATGTTTAGCATTGTTAATGTGATTGTTGGCTGCACATTTTAAAAGATGCCAGAACTCTGTGCGATGTTTAGAGAGGGCACAGTGTAAATTCTGGTTTTGCAGCAAATGTATTTATGTCAGAAGCATGAAACTTCACACACTTATGCCCATAGATAATGCGCACATATGTACACATTTTTTGGACGAATCAGATATGGTGTCCCAGACAAAAAATGTGAAAATCTGTCAAATCCAGATCCAGGATCCCACAGCAACGGGGCTTGGAAGAATATTGGCTCTACAAAATATGTGATCTAGATATGCTATTGTAAGTTTGTAAAATTGTAAATATGTATTATATGAAAAGTAGATTTCATGTTCAAAAGGTAAAGGGGAGGATGTTCTGGCTCATAAAACCACATCATCATGGTGACACACTGTTTTCTCCTCCAATCAAGGGAGAGAGCGGACTCTAGCCTATAGCCAACCTAGGGGGTGTGCTTAAGATAATTCAGCATACACGTCCCTTTATTAAATGAATAAATAGAGACAGCTGACGGCTTAGGAGACACACACATTCACCCACCAACCGATTGCTGGCAGAGCACTGTGCAAGAGAACTGTCCAGATCCCAGGTTCCAGACTCCAGAAACTTGGCAAGCAGAAAGGCCCATTTCTAAAGCTGAACCACTCTCAGCTTGGCCTTAAAAATTCTAGAAACCAGAATTTACCTCAGACATCTAAGGGGAACCAAAGAACAGCCTGGCTGTGCTGTACTGCTTTCCTGCTAAGAATTATTGCCAGAATCCAAAGATTCAACCCAGTGGAGCCGTGCTGTGACCAGATAGCTGTGAACCAGAGCCATTGCAGATCCAGTCCGGTGCTACCGTGCGGTGACCAGAGCGCCTTGCTGATTGCAGATGAGAGCGCCTTGCTGTCCAGTCCGGTGTGCCCAGCAGAATTCCTGTCCAGAAATCTTGACTGACCTGAATCCCTGACGGTTCTGTCTAAACCCATATAGTGTGTATAGCGCAGAAAAGTTTGCCGCAAATTTTTCGTTTGAGCAAAATCTATAACGTGTAAAATAGCTTTTCCTTGCACCCAACCTCAATATTAAGTTTTGTCATTGCTCATTACTCTCAAATCATTGCTAATGTTTGTTTGCAACCAGATAAAGCGGCTCCCATTAGAATTCCAACAATTTCTGTGATTTAAACAATTTTTAGTGTTTTCCCTTTTCCATTCAAAGCCAACTTTAAAACCATTTCGACAGTTTGCCAATTTGTTCTGTTTCTCACTTGTGTTTGCTGGGGGGAAATTGGGATTGATATAGTTGCTTGAATTCTGCATTCCTGAAACCTGTTCTCTCTCCTCCTATCCCTCTACATTGCATATTGGGGGTTGAGGGGTGTGCAGGGGGAAAGAGTAACCACATTGCTATTGATTTGAACAAACCCACAAAAGTATTATTTCTGTGCTGCTTGTTTTTGCCCATTATCACTCCTTATGATTAAAGAGATTGTTTAGTGTGACATCACCCCATTGGTGATTATTGTATACCCCTTCAAAATAGTGTGATTATATTGTGTATATAAATAAATATTTTAACTTTGCAAACCAGCCTGATTCCTGGTTCAGTGTGACCGGGGGGATTAAAAAAGAGGGGCGTGATATAAGTGGTACATCGTTCAGAATAAAAGAACTTATAGACACAAATAAATAATTAAGGGTTTCAGTTGTGCATCCCACGCTAGGCATTGACTTCGGTGAAGTGCCGGATTGAAATCACTTACAAGTCATATGGTCCAACACATAACGATTCTGTAGGACCATCAGATGCAGAGCTCAGAGCTCTTCTTGCACTGCATTCAGTCCTTTTCCGGTAGCATTAGCAAATTGGAGCAGCTCGTAAGGCGTTATCTGAATCCACTTCGTTTTAGCAGCTGTTTGCACCCTAAAAAGCAAAAACAAGCAAAAAAATACAGACACTTTCCTGAGACTCAAATCTGGTCGGATAGTATGCAAGCTCCAGGTGGATTCTGCTGATATATAATTGCTTTCTCTCTTCCTCCTCTTTATCTTCGGTTGTTCATCTTGTATCTCTATTGGTAATTTTTCTTTATTCTTCAATTTCTGAGTGGATATCCCATTGAATGGCATCAAATCTGCATGGGGCACCACCAATGCAGGGCTGTGGAGTGTCACAAGTGCACATACTCCTCCACATTCTGGTGGTTGCTAAACATACACTCTTGCCACACAGCTGCTCCATCCATCCATCACTGCCTCTGTACCTTTCTGCAATGCCACAATGCTCATCATCCTCCCACAGCCAGTGTTCATCCCCAGTGCCACCATCCCGTTTGCTCTGAAACACAAAGAATACTGTGTGAACTGTTTTCTGTAAATTAGGTGTTGCTTCTCTCTTGTCTTTCCATTGTGCTGCTGTTGTCGATGTGGATGTTGGTTATATGGATCCTTGCCCTCCTTTCATTGATCTTTACCGCCATTGGGGTTGCGTAGACAACTTTGCATGGACTGCAAAACCTTGGTTCCTTCTACTTGCTTACAACATTGTGGACAGGAACTCTGTCTCCAGGATAGAGAGGCTGTGCTTGCAGAAATTCCTCCTCCTGGTGGGCACTTGTGGACTCTTTAATGTTGGTCGGCCGACATGTAGGTTTCTGAGCCTGGCGGGTGATGTATTTAAGAACATTTGTCATTTCTGTTAGATAATTTTTCATTTCGTATCCCAGGATCTCTGAGCTAGGAGTAGCATCCAAAATTCAACATGCTGGAGTGACAGGCGCATACACCCTCCTACCCATTAAAATTTTGTGCAGAATCAAATGATGATCCGCACTGGGTGAGTTGCAAATGGTGAAAAGAGCGAGGGGAGGCAAGAAAAACATTTTTGGCACAGACAAGAGGCAAGCTTCACTAAGCGTTCTTTAAGCAAGCCAATGAGCCTTTCAACAATCCTGTTCGCCTGCTGCTGCTGCACTGTGCAAATTTTGTGTTTTACCTCTAAGAGGTGCGTAATCCCTTCATAAATGCTGCTGGTGAAATGCTGGCCATTGTCCGACCGTATCTCAGCACAGATTCCCCACCTTACAAACACCTCCCTCACCAGGAACTTGGCTGCACATTTCGCATCGTTCTTTGTACAGGGCCCAGCCTCTAGCCAGCGCAAAAAGGGACTGACAACAACAACTAGATACTTATTTATTTATTTATTTATTTGCATTTGTTAAGCGCGCTTGCAGCCCATAAGGCATCGAGGCGCTGTTACAGAGGATAAGAAAACTTAGGATTACAGACAGGTGCCAGGAGGGCTCTTAGTTACAGATTGGTAGGCATATATGCAGTGGACGATACAGGTTCAGGTTAAACAAAGAGTCTGGTTTTGATAGCCTTACGGAAGGCTAGGTGGGATTGAATGAGTCTTAGGTGAGGTGGCAGAGCGTTCCAGTGCGTGGCTGCTAGGGTGGGGAAGCTGGAGCCACCAGCGCGCACTTTCCGAGTAGTAGGCGTGACGATTGTGTTGGCATAGGGGGACCTGAGAGGTCTCTTGGCGGTGTGCCTAATAATTCTGTTGGTCAGGTAAGGAGGGGCAAGTTCGTGAAGGCATTTGTGTGTGAGAGCAAGAGTTTTAAAAACAATTCTCTCTTTGACAGGGAGCCAGTGTGCTTGCCTTCTGATTTCGGAGATATGGTTTCTTCTAGAGGTACCGGTAGCTGCCCTTAGCGCATTGTTCTGGGCTAGCTGCAGTTTGGCCAGGTTTTTGCTGGATGTCCCCACGAGGAGGGCATTACAGTAGTCAAGTCTTGACCCGATAATTGCCCTGGCAATCGTGAGGCAATTTTGACGGGCCAAGAAGTTCCTGGCTGCTTTGAGGACTTGGAGTAGTAGGCTGAGGATGCAGCGATAGCATTGACCTGTTTATCCATGGACAGGTCGGAGTCAAGGTAGACTCCGAGTGTCTTAACATGGTTCGAGACCTTGATTTGAATGTTATCAATGGAGAAGGAGGCGTACTGATCTCCGAGGTTACCCAGAGTGAAGGGTGACCCAATGAGGAGGAGTTCGGTCTTTTCGCTGTTGAGGCACAGCCAATTCTCCGCCATCCAGGATTGGATGGTAGTGTAGATAGAGGTGAGGGTGTTGGAATCTGCTAGGTAGTCGCCCGTGAGTGGGATCAGTACCTGCGTATCGTCAGCATAGTTGGTATAAGAAATACCAAGGGCATCCAAGATGCTAAACAGGGGCCTTGTGAAGAGGTTATAGAGTGTTGGGGCGATACAAGATCCCTGGGGGACACCGCAGGTGAGGAGGCTAGGGGTGGCGGCGGCAGCTTCAGAAAAGACTTTCATGGCCCTTTCTTGGAGAAAGGAGGTGATCCACTGGCAGGCTTTCGGGGAGAAGTTGGCTTGGGTGGCTAGGTGGTGACACAAGATGTTGTGGTCAACCAGATCGAACGCAGCAGAAAGATCCAGGAGCAGAAGGAGGGCAGGTTTGCCTACATCTCTGAGGTCATCCATTTGGTTCTTTAGATCTAGGAGGGCCGTTTCAGTGCCATGTCGGGGGCGGAACCCAGATTGCCGCAGGCCGAGGAGACGGTTGTCCTCTAAGAACTTTTGGACCTGCAGGTAGGCTGCTTTGTCCAAGATTTTGAGCAGGAATGGTACAGTTGTGATGGGCCTGTAGTTCCCCGGGACGGTTGGGTCGAGTGAGGGTTTCTTGAGGAGTGGGCGTACCCACGCTTCCTTGAGTCCTGATGGGACATGGCCTGATTGGAAGGAGGAGTTGATAAAGGCTGTAAGGAAGGGGGCGAGAGTATGTGCGGAATCTTTGATGAGGCTGGCTGGGCAGGCATCGCCTTTACATTTGGAGGGTTTGATAGAGTTGAGCAGGGTGATGACCTCTTGCTCAGTGAAGTCTTTGAATTCGAACATCGGGGATGATGTGGACTTGATGGGTGGCTTGGCGTGGAAGTTCGCTATAATATGAGAAAGGGCTTTTTGGTGGCCACGAATTTTTGTTTGGAGGGTGTTGAGCTTCTCTAGCATGGCAGATTGAATGCTGTTGCACCACTTGTCATCTTTGATAACTGAGGAGGGGGGGCAGATGGTTTTTCAAGTTCCCTGAAGATTGTGAACAGTTCCTTAGATCCTGACTTGGCGTCGGAGATCCTGGTGTTGAAGGAGGCAGCCTTTGCCAGTGTGATGTTAGTCTTGTAGGATTTGGAAATGGCTTTGAATTTCTGCTTAGTGGCTTCAGAGGGGTTTGCTTTCCAGGAGGATAGTGCAATCCTCTTTTGCGCACGTTGGTCAAGGAGTTCTTTAGAGAACCATGAGTTAACATGTTTGGCTTTCTTGGCTTTTTTGAGAGTCAGGGGGGCAATGGCGTCCACGGCTGACGTGATGAGATCCCTGAAGGTGTCAGCTAAGGTGTTAGGGTTATTAGAAGAGGGTGCCTGAAGGGCTGGGTTAAGGAGGTAGGGTGCTAGGTTCTCGACTGTGAGGAGGCGTGAGCTCCTGGCGTAAGTGGCGAGGCATGGTGATGGCGGAGAGAGAGCCACTTTTCTGGTTCCGAGGTTGAATTGGATGTAATGATGGTCAGACCAGGGGATAGGGGTATTGGCCGTGATGAGAAGGGAGCAGTTGTGATGACTGATCCAGTCAAGGGTGCGCCCTTTGATGTGCGTGGGGTCAGAAATGGAGTGCACAAAGCCGATGTTGGAGAGTGCCTTCTTGAGGTGTTTCGCTGGGGAGTCTTTAGGGTCATTCAGCCCTAGGTTGAGGTCACCAAGGAGTAGAACCTGAGAGGTCTTTTTGATGTTGTGAGACAATGCAGGGATAAGGGTGTCATGGAAGTCCATACATGGGCCAGGGGGTCTGTATACAATGTGCATGGATATGGTGCAGTTGGGCGAGACATTCATTTTTAGCGGGAGGTAGTCACTGTTGCTATCAAGGGTGCCTTCAGCTTCTCTGATGGTAAGGGTGTCCCTTGCGATGAGGGCAACGCCTCCACCTCTCTGAGAGGTGCGGTCTTTCCTAAAAATGGAATATCCAGGTGGGATGGCGGATGACTTATAAAACAAGCATCTTTCTTGCATATCAACACAGTCGATATGCAAGTGCCAGAAGGGCCCTTCCGGTCGTGGTATTGTTTCTCAGATGGTTTTTAATGTATGACAAGACAAAAACTGTTGACAGACCACGTAGTTCACCATAAACTCTGCCACTCATTCAGGGAGATGTGGTACATACCATCCCGTACTTATATCTGATGCTATATATTCTTTGGAAACATGGGTCGGAAAATACAATTGCTCGAGAGCTAAGTTTAACAATTTCGGAGGCATTACAGGTTTGCCCGTACTATTCTGCCTCCATATAAAATATGTTGTGGAAAGAGAACATCGTCTTTGTATCCACAAGTCCTTTTCTTCCTTCGGGGCCTCTCCTTGTAATTCTATTATCTGAACAATTGGTGTTGCATTAAAACGTTCCTCCTTTCTCTTTCCTGCCCTTTCCTCTTTTCCCCAGTCATCATTTGTTTTCCTCGTTTTCCTTCTGGAAAGAGTACCCTGCTTCCCTCTGGTAAGTATGCTGCTTCTTTGGCTGCACTGTCAGCCATTTCCTTCCCCAAAGATCTTTGGTCCTGTCCACGTGTATGGGCCGCACATTTCTATTATTGCCACTTCCAGCGGGGCTTTTAATGACTCTATCAACTGCATGTTGTACTGGTGTCCCATCCCTTCTCCTGAAAACCCTTCCTTTCCCATCTGGCCAATCCTTAATGTATAGCAGATGTTATGCAGGCATAGTCACAAAATATGTTGTTGCGTGTCCCTCCATCATTTTTAATGCACTTATCATTGCGACTAGCTCTGCTGCTTATGCTGAATAGTGTGATGGTAATCGCATAAAAGATGCTACTACATATTCCCCATGTATGTAACATACAACAGCTGATCCTGTATGTCTTCTGTCAGTATCGGGGACAAAGTTTCAAAATAGGGATTGCCTTACTGCCACAGGTTCTGCAGGCTAAATATAATGGAACAACAAAAATGAACCTGGGCGAAACGAGATCAGAGCATCTGTACACATTTAAACAATACCAGGTCTTGTCAAAAAAATATATATTTATTTATAAGCAATTTACACAAATATTTATTGTTCTTAACATCCACATTTAAACACCACCATTCATTCCATCATTCATCCACACTCTCACTATACATGTCGATATTCCACACTTGTGGTACTAAGACCACCTAGAACCAATATATTAACATAAATTTCAACACCTCTTGGTGATTACAGTAAGTGTTAATACAAAAACAAATAGCATATTGCTTATTTGCTGTAACTCAACATATGTTTCGGCCGTCATAATAGGCGACCTTCTTCAGGAGACGGATGTTTCTGTTGCATCTTTGATCAGTATAGGCGCAGAGTTATCTAGCACCACTGAAGGATTTAGTCCATCGTTGACACGCATCTCCATTATTTCACATGGAGATTGAGGTTTGATGACATCCTCCACCTTTTGACATTTCAGAGTGGTTGCAACAGAACCATCCGTCTCCTGAAGAAGGTCGCTTATATTTACCGGCTTGAATTAGGGGCCTATTGTGACGACCGAAACATATGTTGAGTTACAGCAAATAAGCAATATGCTTATATGCCCCCTGTTTTGTATTAACACTTACTGTAATCACCAAGAGGTGTTGAAATTTATGTTAATATATTGGTTCTAGGTGGTCTTAGTACCACAAGTGTGGAATATCGACATGTATAGTGAGAGTGTGGATGAATGATGGAATGAATGGTGGTGTTTAAATGTGGATGTTAAGAACAATAAATATTTGTGTAAATTGCTTATAAATAAATATGTATTTTTTTGACAAGACCTGGTATTGTTTAAATGTGTACAGATGCTCTGATCTCGTTTCGCCCAGGTTCATTTTTGTTGTTCCAGTATCGGGGACAATACTTGATGGCCGCTCAATATATACCATGTCTACTCCTTATATTACTTCTTTAACATGTATGCCTCCTTACATCTGATCCATATGTGCTGCACAGTCATGCATATACTCCCCCTCAGCTGCGGGTTCTACTACAAATGTTGCTGGATTGACCAACACACCTCACTACCTCTATGGATGGGTTTGTTAGTAACACCTCTTACCCCGATGCCCTCTGTGTCTTTAGGGTGCTTTTTAATTGTTTACAGGACAGTGAGCAGCAAATGCTCCACGTAGAGCACTATGGAGCACCCCATCGTGATTGTAGCTGCCTTTTCTATTGCAAATGCCGCAGCTGCGAGTGCTTTTTCGCAAGGAAAATGTCTCTGCATTACTGGGTCCAAAAGGCCATTGTAGTAGGCCAACGGTTTGTGCCCCTCTGGTTTCTTTTGCGCAAGGACAGCCGTCATTACTGAGCTATCCAAGTTTCAGAACAAGTGGAATTTGACTTTATAGTTAAGGGTGGTCAGTACTGGTGCATGTGATAATGCTTCTCTCATTTTGGATGCACATTTTAACTCCCTCTTTGCTTTATGAGCTTCTTCTAAGGCCTGCAGCAAGGGTTTGATTTAGGTCGAGTAGTCAAAAACCCATGCCCTGCAATAATTACACAACCCCAGGAATTTCTGCATTTCCTTTACTGTGCATGGCTGTGTTGTCGAATGAATTGCCTCCACCAGCTCTTGTGTTATCCTGCGCCTTTTAATAGATATTGGGCCTTATTACACGGTAGGCGATAACCATGGCGCTATTAGCTCTATGGTTGCCGCCAGTATTTTACTGTGTCCGCCTTGGTGGATGGCGGAATTACCGCCCTACTCCAAGGTGAGCGGGGCGGTAATTCCCCATTCACCAAGGCACTTCCCCATTCCCATTTTTGCCCCCATCGGGCATAATGGGAATGGGGAAGGAGCTAATTACGGTACCACAAATTGCGGTACCGTAATTAGCACCGAGGTCCCTTTGCGGCACCTTACTTTAACGGCTGGTAAAGGGTTTACCGGTACCGGTGCCCTTACCGGTACCGGTAAACCCTTACCGCCGAACGTGTAATGAGGCCCATTATCTGCTCCAGGTACACAACTTCCCCTGACAGTTTTGTAGTTTTTCCTTATCCACCTTGAACCCTTTCGCTGCCAGTAATGTCAGCAGATGAACTGAGTCCGCCCTACACTCTTCCTTAGTCTCACTGCATACCAAAAAGTCATCAACATATTGGATCACTGCTTGGCATTTGTAAATTGCTCAGGTCCATTTGGATCAATCTATTAAATATACTTGGTGATTCACAGTACCCCTGGGGCAGTCTAGTGTGTGCGAATCTCATTCCCCAATATGTAAATGCTGTCAGGTACCGTGAATCGGGGTGCAATGGAATGGAGAAGAAGGCATTCTTCAAGTCAATGACTGTGAAGTGCCTTGCCTCTGTTGGGATGTTGCACAATATTGTGGGGGGTTTGGTACTACTGGAAATTTGGCCTCAACAACATCTTTAGGGACCGTAAATCTTGTATAAATCTCCAGGACCCACCTTTGGATTTATTTATCAAGTATATGGCTGTGTTGCATGGAAAGGAAGAAGATTGTAGGATACCCTGCTCCCAAAGGGCATGCAATGTCGAGTATATTCCCTGATCCGCATCTCTAGACAATGGATATTGTTTAGCTCGGGGGAGCAGTGCTTCCTCCCTCAGTTTTATTGTCTGTGCCCCTACTCCTTTTGGTATTCCCGTGTTATGGGACCCCTTGAGATCTTCTTGAGTTCTTTATTTGCATGGAAAGCCCCCTCTTCACCAGTTGTGTCTGTATTGGTACCAGCTTCTCCACTACTTTTACTGAGTAAGCTATTTATAGCTGTAATACCATTTCTCCCTCTTCTTCTTCCTCGGAGAACAGATGTTCATCGGTTACTCCTGTTATTGTTAATGTTGGTCGATGCAGCATGCGCCATTCCATATTGTCATCGTCTGTCCCACACAGGATCACCGTTGTGTGACTAGAACCATGACCACCGCCCCATAGAAGCCCTGCGTGTCCTTGACCTTGTTCGATAATGTCAAGCTCCCTTCTTTTATACATGATTTTTTTTGCACCTGTGTCTATGAGAAAGGAAAATTCCTTGGGTCCTCTTTTCACTGCTACCTTGGGTTCCTCATCGAGGCCGTTTGTTACTGCTAGGACTGGTGTTAGGCGATCCTCAGCACATCAGGCCTCCCCACATCAGAACACTGCTCACATTCCCCAAACATCTCCACCCCAGCTTCGAGGCTCAAGGGATTCGGTGAACCCACAGAACCGAAAACACCGTACCTTCTTTGGTGTACGGGCTCGTTTACAACCTTTCCTGCATTGGCAACTGCCTTGGAGGATGTATCGCAGAAGGGACGGCGTTACGTCATCACGTCGGTCACGTGATACAGTGTGGCGTTCCTCACGTGATCTTGGTGGACGTCACATGGCCCAGAGACGTCACATGACCCAGGGACACACAGTATAAAGAACTGAGAGGCAGGACGATCATTGCTTCTCAGCTGGCTTCGGACCCTGTTTGGCGTTTTTACTTGCTCCTTGCTACCTCGACCACGGAACTCTATCTTGGACTCTCTTGGACACCCCTTTGTACCTTTGCTCGGAACTGTTTACCTGTTGCCGGATTTTTGGACTGCATATCGACTTGTCTTTGGATCATCCCTGAATATCTTGCTGTACTTCTACGCCCAAGTCAAGCCCTATCTTACAGGTGGCCTACCAGTATCCACGCTTACCTGCGGTTCTACCACTCCAGGGACCGCTGTATCTTTTTGAGCCTCGAACCTCCCTACTAGGTTACCTGGGTCTCCCTTACACCAGATAGGTAAGACACTTTAGATTCTTTTGTTTACCTGCCTGTATTGTGATTGCCTGGTGCTTAACCTCATTCCTTCTTGACAGCAGCATCGGTGTTCCAGAGGCTCCGTGGATCTGGGAAGACATCTCTCACCTGTGGCCTCAAGGGTCGCACAGCGGGTTTCTAATTTGTTCCCCTGTGCGTCACTTGGGGACGGAGGTCTCGTCGGTCTACACGACACTCAAGTCAGAACAGACTGAGAAGCCGTATAGTCGTGTTAGACGATGCAGGGATCCACGGACGAACCCATAACTGCTCTAGTTCAGGCAATTACAATATTAAGGGCAGATATGGCCGCCGCGAACACAGTGATCCATCAAAGGTTGGATACCATACAGAGCGTTCAGCATTCCCTTCCTGCAGACCCGGAGTTTGGAGATGGCAGCTCCTCCACTACACCCCGAGTCCCGACTCCAATAATCCTCCCAACTCCTTCCCCCCTGGCTGCTCCTGAACGTTACCAGGGTGATCCCAAGAAATTCAGAACCTTTGTTAACCAGTGCAAGTTACATTTCTTATGCAGGCCTTTGGCTTTTCCCACGTCCACTGCTAAGGCCGCCTTCGCCCTTTCCCATTTAGCTGGAACAGCTGCCGCTTGGGCTAATCCCCTGTTAGAAAACAATAGCCCGGTTCTTTATGACTTTGATTTGTTGGTCCTAGAAATGTCCCGAGTATTCGATACTCGACACAAGGCACAGTCTAGGGATTTGGAGTTGTTGGAATTGACTCAGGGCAAAAGAACTCTGATAGATTATATCACCCGGTTCAATCAGCTAGTTGCGGAAACATCATGGCCAGAAAACAAGCGGGCGGTGGTCTTTTATAGGGGGTTGAGTAACACCATGAAAGACGCTTTAGCAGTGATCCCTTCTATGCCTACTCAGTATCAGGAATTGGTTGATCTCGTCCTGCAGGTAGATGCACGCCGATCGGAGCGTAGAGCTGAATTGGGGGCCCCCTCCTCTCCTACTCTTGTTAATACTCCCGCTTCCGGTACTGAAGAACCTATGCAAGTGGGAGGGGTACGCAGTCCTATTACAACATCTGAGAGGGAACGTAGAAGGGTAGATAATGCGTGCTTTTACTGTGGCACCACTGGACATTTCGTGAAAGAGTGTCCTCGACGTCCCAAGAAGAGTCAGGTTTTTCGGATGGCTCGACCTTAGAACCGGAGACCAGGTCGAGTGTCCCATCATCTTCTCCGGGAACCCCTCTTGCCTTTGCTCGTGTTCAACCCATCTCCGTAAAGGCTACTCTATGTCCCTCTACTGGCCTTCTACATGCAGTCAATATCATGATTGAATCCGGTGCCACTGGTAATTACATAGATATTGATTTGGCCCATTCCCTCAATCTACCCTTAGTGGTAAAAACACGACCGGAACATGTCCAAGCCGTAGACGGCTCTGCATTGGTTTCTGGTCCTGTTAGACATCAAACTGCACCCCTCTTGTTGAACATACAAGACATACACACAGAAACCTTATGTTTTGATTTGATCACCGCACCTCAATTCGGTATCATACTAGGGATTCCCTGGTTACGTGAACATAATCCACTGATCAATTGGCAAGCAGGCACTGTACTCTTTGAGTCCGATATTTGTCAGAATTATTGTCTCCCGATCCATCAAGCCCCTGATACACCCTCTCGGGTCTTGGGAGCCTTAGCACAACTCACACTGACAGTTGACGATCCAGAAGTCATACAGTCCCATACTGTTGGGGGGTTGGTGTCTGGGATTCCGCCAGAATATCGGGCTTTCGAATCAGTTTTCGATCGAGGCTCGTCTGAGGTACTTCCTCCACATAGAACTTATGACTGCCCAATCGAATTGCTTCCTGATTCCACTGTTCCTTCGGGCAGGGTCTACTCTTTGTCTCCTTCGGAGGAACTGGTGTTAAAAGAATATGTACAGAACGCCCTGCGTTTAGGACACATCCGCCCCTCCACTTCACCAGCGGCAAGTCCTATCTTCTTTGTACCCAAGAAGGAGGGGGATTTACGTCCTTGTGTGGATTATCGGCGTCTTAACGCGATCACCAAGAAGGATAGATATCCCATCCCGTTAATCACTCCACTCTTAGATCATTTAACACATGCTTCCATTTTTACCAAACTTGATCTACGCGGCGCATACAATTTGGTACGCGTTCGCGAGGGAGACGAGTGGAAAACTGCTTTCTGTACTCGTTACGGCTTGTATGAATATCTTGTCATGCCCTTTGGCTTATGTAACGCCCCGGCCACGTTCCAACGATTCATGAATGACATTTTCAGGGATATTCTGGATGTGTACATGGTTGTGTATTTGGACGACATCCTGATCTTCTCTCGTGATCTGGATGACCATGTAAAACACGTCCGAGAAGTATTAACCCGTTTAAGCAAACATTCCTTATTTGCCAAACCTGAGAAATGTCAGTTCCATAAGACCTCTGTTGAGTTTTTGGGTTTCCACATCACCCCTGGGGCGTTATCCATGAACGAGTCTAAGGTCAAAGCAGTCTTAGATTGGCCAGTACCTCAAACACTCAAGTCCTTGCAGGCCTTTTTAGGATTCGCCAACTTTTATAGGCGTTTCATTTCTTCCTTTTCCACGATTGTAGCCCCACTCACGGCCCTGACTAGTCCTCGGGTACCATATCAGTGGCAGAGAGAACAGCAGGAGGCTTTTGAGACTTTGAAAACCGCCTTTACTACCGCACCGGTACTCCCAACATCCCAATCCTGATCTTCCGTTCATAGTCGAGGCAGATGCCTCTTCCTTTGCCCTCGGGGCGGTATTGTCACAAACATGTCCCAATACAGGCAAATTACATCCAGTGGCATACCACTCCCGTAAGTTTTCCAGTACTGAGTCTCATTATACCGTTACGGAAAAAGAACTCTTGGCTGTCATGGACGCTTTCCGTGTTTGGCGTCATCATCTTCTGGGGGCTAAATATCCTATCACAGTATACTCCGATCATCGGAATCTACAGGATTTGGCCTCTCTGAAATGCATTAATAGCAGACAGGTCCGATGGCATCTTTTCTTTTCCTCTTTTGACTTCCGTATTATGCACCGTCCTGGAACGGCACATGGGAAGGCGGATGCCTTGTCACGTTCCCCGGGGGGGGTCCAATTGCCTACATTCCCCGACACTGTTCTCGGAAAAAGTCATGTGATTTGTCTCTGTACTCCCTCATTGTCACTGATAGACTCGGTTCGATCCTGGACTAGCGATCATTCTGACCAGTTGCGAGAATGGGACCCAGTGTTTTCTGATGGATTACCGTTCGTACATGAACGCCTGTTCCTTCCCACACCTGACACACGTAATCTGGCCCTTGAGTGGTCTCATGACGCTCCCTTTAACGCTCACCCCGGACAGGAGCGCACTTTAGATCTTCTCAAGCGTTGGTGTTGGTGGCCTTCTATGAAGCGCGATGTAGAATGTTATGTTAGGTCATGCGCAGTATGTGCTCAGGCTAAACATCAAAGGGGTCGACCAATTGGGTTGTTGCTTCCGCTTCCGGTACCTCCCAGGCCCTGGCATACGTTGACGATGGATTTCGTTACTGATCTCCCCAAGTCGAAGGGCTTCGACTCCATCTGGGTGGTGGTGGACACGTTCACTAAAATGGCCCGTTTCGTTCCCTGCAAAGGTATCCCTTCGGCTCCTGTATTAGCGGATTTCTTTTTTGAACATGTGTTCATGCTATTCGGCCTTCCTTCGGTCATTATATCTGATCGAGGGTCACAGTTCACCTCTCGGTTTTGGAGATCCCTGACGAAGCTATTGGGCATTGATACCAGGTATTCTTCGGCCTATCATCCTGAGACCGATGGACAGACCGAAAGGACGAATCAATCTATGGAACAATACCTTCGTTGCCTTATATTGCAACATCAGACCTCTTGGTTGGCCGCTTTACGGCTTGCGGAGTTCGCATATAATAATGCGGCTCATTCAGCCACTGGTTATTCTCCTTTTTACGCCCTCTATGGCCAACATCCCAAGGTCTTGCCGGTCCCTGATGCTTCTGATTCTGCGAACCCTGCGGCCACGACATGTTGTCCAATTTTATCTCCTTCTCCTCCCCACTCTCCTCACCTGATTGGTAACCCTCCAACTCTTTGGTGTTGAGATGCCGACGGGAGCAGAAGTCTCTTTTTGTGGTTGACGAAGCTTGTCTACCACGAGAGGAAGCCACAGTGAATGCTTGGAACAAGCAGTCCTGGGACTCCTCTCCCGTAGCAGGCGACAAGGGAAAAAAGCCTTGACGGCAGAAAAAAAACCCTTGGAAGGGATGATGCCAGTACGGAGTCCTTAAGGATGATTGATGGAACGTAGAATCCAGTAGCAGCAGGAGAGCCGGAATCCAGGAGCCGAGGAACGGGGGAGGTAGATGGCGGCTTAGAGCTGAAGTGGCGGAAAAGGCAGGATTTGCATTCCACGAAGGAAACAGAGAGAGAGAGAGAGACGAACCGGCGGCGAGAGAGAGAAAGAGAGAGCCGCTGGTGCAGAGAGGTACCCACGAAAGTAGAGAGAGAGAGAGAGACTGAGAGACGCCCCGCTCGTAGCTAGTCGAGGCGAGACAAAGGTACGGACAAAGCCGCGGAAAGAGAAAACTAGCGTTTACGCCCAAAGCAGGAAAACAACACACTGAAGGGGGGTTGCAACGCCGCGATCGCTGGCAGAAAGAGGCTGAAATACCTCCCAGCGACCGCCATGTTGCCGCAGCACTAGACCGCGGCTGCACGTAAGCGAAAGCAACGTGCTGGGAATACAGGCTGCGCCGGAGCCTCCAAAGCGGAAGCAACCGCCATGTAGCCGCAGCACTAGACCGCGGCTGCACGTAAGCGAAAGCAACGTGCTGGGATTACGGTCTGCGCCGGAGCCTCCAATGCGGAAGCAACCGCCAATCGGCCCGGCCGCGGATGACAGTATGCCCCCTCACAAAGCGTACCCCCCCCGGCTTCCCCGGATAATTGTGATGGAAACCACTCAGCAACCGGGGGGCATGGATGTGGGAGAGTGGTTCCCAAGAGTCCTCCGACTCAGGGTAACCTTTCCACGACACCAGGTATTCCAATCGTCCCCTGTAGAATCTAGAATCACGGATGGTCGATACTTCGTACTCATCCGTCCTTCCAGAACCCAGTACCTGCAGACGGGGATGAGATCTCCGGAGAGGATCAGAAAAAAAAGGCTTGAGAAGGGAGGAGTGAAATACAGGATGTATGCGCCTAAGGGAAGGAGGCAGTTTCAATCTGAATGCGACAGGGTTGATCTTAGATAGAATAGAAAAAGGTCCCAAAAAGCGAGGAGAAAGTTTGGAAGGGCGAACCCATCGAGGCAGAAATTTAGTAGAGAGCCACACCTTGTCTCCCTCCTTCCAATTGGGACAGTCCTGCCGATGTTTATCCGCCTGTTCCTTGTTCCGGCTTCTGCTGCTTTTTAGACTGAATTCCGCACTCCTATGTGCTTCTGCTAGGGACTGAAGTACTGCTTCCGCAGTGGGGGAGTTCGAAGGAACTGGTATAACGGGAAAAATGGACCGAGGATGCACTCCATACGTGCAAAAAAAAGGAGAAAGACCTATCGCGGAATGTGTTGAATTATTGTACGTAAATTCCGCGGTGGGCAACAACGACACCCAGTTGTCTTGGTGTTTGTTGGTATAACATCTTAGATATTGCTCCAAGGTGGCATTCAATCGTTCAGTCTGGCCATTCGACTGCGGGTGGTAACCAGATGACAGTGCTCTCTCCATGCCCACTCTAGTACACAAAGCCTTCCAGAAGTTTGAGATAAACTGATTACCTCGATCGAAAATGATCTTGTCAGGTAATCCATGTAGTCGAAATACATCTCGTGTGAAGACCTCTGCCATTTGAGTGGCGGTGGGTAAGCCAGGTAGGGGGGAGAAATGTGCCAATTTCGTGAAAGTGTCTATCGTCACCATGATGCAAGTGCAGGATTCCGACTCAGGTAACTCCACGATGAAATCAGTAGAGATGAGACCCCAAGGGCGTGTAGGCATCTCGGGTTGAGTCAGCATACCTAAGGGTTTGCCCGATGGATATTTGGCTCTGGCACAGATCGGACAGGTCTTGATGTATTCTTTAATCTCTCCTTTCATGTCCGGCCAGAAGAATCTTCTTGCAATGCATTCCGTGGTGTTCTGTATTCCTCTATGCCCTGCGGTAAGTGGGTCATGGCCCAGATGAATGATCTTCTTACGCCAAGGGCCTTCTGGAATGTACAGTCGGTCCTCATGAAATACGAAACCATCCTTCTCAGTATATTTTCCTCCCTTTAGCTTAGAAAGTTTCATCCTTTCGGCGGCTAATGCGGTTTTTACTTCTTGGAAGAAAACATTGACGTGTCCCAGGATCTTGTTTCTTCTGAACATAGCTTCTCGAGAATGGGAGTTATAGTCTCCAGGAACTTCCTTCCTAGATAGGGCATCAGCGACTTTATTAGATGTACCTGGTAGATAGGTGATATGAAAGTCGTATTGGGCAAAAAAGTAAGCCCATCGAGCCTGTCTTGAATTAACACACTCCATGTTTTGTAGCGCCTTGAGATTCTTATGGTCTGTCCTAATGAGAAAAGGATGACGCGCACCCATTAGTAAATGTCGCCAGTCCTCACAGGCCAACTTCATGGCGAGTAGTTCCTTCTCTAGAACTGAATAGTTGAGCTGGCTAGGAGACAAAGTTTTTGAGAGATAGGCTACAGGATGTTCCACACCGTCATAGGTCTGTAACAGAACAGCCCCTATAGCCAAAGCAGATGCATCGGT
This sequence comes from Ambystoma mexicanum, assembly GCF_040938575.1. Classification (NCBI taxonomy): domain Eukaryota; kingdom Metazoa; phylum Chordata; class Amphibia; order Caudata; family Ambystomatidae; genus Ambystoma; species Ambystoma mexicanum. The sequence continues at coordinate 271,719,298 of NC_090939.1, read as the reverse complement.
CTCTACGATGAACGGTCGGTTTTGATCCGGATGTCGTAGAATCGGAGCGGAACAGAACAAACCTTTCAAGCCCTTAAAACCTTGTTCTGCTTCTGAGGACCATAGGAAAGGTCCAGAATCCTTCCTTAAGAGTCTCGTAATGGGTAGGACTATCTCGGAGAAGTTAGGAATGAACCTCCTGTAGAAGTTTGCGAGACCCAGAAACCTTTGTACCTCCTTAACACTGTCCGGAGAAGACCATTCGAGAATTGCAGAGACCTTGCCTGAATCCATGGAAATCCCTTCTTCCGAGAGCACGTATCCCAAGTAGTGTACCGATGAGACTGCAAAAACACACTTTTCGGGTTTGACCAAAAGCTTATAGCGTTGAAGACGCTCCAGCACTTGAGTCACGTGAATGGTATGGGATTCCAAATCAGATGAATAGATCAGAATATCATCCAAGTAGATGATGACAGTAACCAGTAACAGATCAGAAAATAAGCGATCCATGAATCGCTGAAAAACGGCCGGGGCATTAACTAGTCCGAACGGCATAACCTTGTATTCGTATAATCCGAATGGGGTGCGGAAAGCAGTCTTCCATTCCTCTCCCTTAGCAATGCGAAGCAAATGGTATGCGTTTCGAAGGTCCAGTTTGGTAAAAATGCGAGCCCCCTGTACAGCCTCTATGATCTCCGATATGAGTGGCATGGGATAGCGGTCTCTGATAGTAACCCTATTGAGTCCTCTGTAATCAATGCAAGGACGCAAATCGGTGGAGTCCCTTTTTTTTATGAAAAACAATGAAGCTCCTGCCGGAGACTTAGAAGGTTGAATCAGGCCGTTATGCAAGTTGGTATCCAAGTATTTCCTTAATACCTGTCTCTCAGTTTGGGTTAAGGAAAACACCCTGCCGAAAGGCACCAAAGCATTAGGTACCAGCTCTAAAGAGCAATCCTCAGGCCTGTGTGGAGGTAAAACCGCAGGTATCGTTTCCTTGAATACTTCCTGATAGGGTAAACAATAATGGGGTAATGCGTGAACCCCCACATGATCACTCGTTAACACCGTCGAAGCAAGAGACTCCCTATGGTAGGTTTCTGAGAGGCAGTGTTGTCTGCAGTACTGAGATGTGAAACTTAACTGGTTGCTAGTCCAATTCACCTGAGGATTGTGTTTTCGAAGCCAGGTAACTCCAAGAATAATAGGAAAGTGTGCGGCTCGGATGATATCGAACCTGAGCACTTCTCTATGTTGAAAAATGGTAACTCCTAGTTCTTCCGTGGTATGGGTTATCAAACCCGACGAGAGGGGTGATCCGTCAACGCCCTCTACCTTTTGATCCTCTTTGCGGGCTACTCTATTAAGCCCCACCTTCTCTGCCCAGAGAGTGTCCACGAAGTTTCCGGCCGCCCCACAATCCAAGAGGGCTAGGGTGTCTATCGAACTTCCCCGGGATTTAATTTGAACAGGAATAACCATCAATCTAGAATCCTCCAAAGAGTTGGGAGCTGAAATAGAAAGAGAAACATAGGGACTAAACGGGTTGCAAGGTAATCCTCGGAACCAAGTCCCTACTGGCGCCGAGGACGTTCGTTTCCCTGTGGCCTGGTTGGAACCACCTGGCAATCTTGGAGCTGGTGCTGCTCAGACCCGCAATAGGCACACAGGCCCTTCTCCTTTCTTCTTCTTCGCTCAGAAAATGTAAGCGGACCCCTGGTAGCTCCGATCTGCATTGGTTCTTCGAGGGAGTGGGAGGAGGCGTGAGAAGAGGATGTAGAAGTACTGGAAGTCTGAGGACTTGTTGCTACACGATGTTTGCGGCGTTCTGCTCGACGTTCTTGAAGACGGTATTCAATTTTTAGTGTGGAGGACAGTAGATCGGCGAAAGTTGGTGGACGAGAGGACCTGGCAAGCTCGTCCTTAATCTCCTCTCTTAGGCCCCTTCTGAAGATGGCATACTGGGCCTGTTCCGGCCAACCTGCTTCTGCTGCCAAAGTCTTGAATCGGGATATATATGTTAGAACATCTGAGGAATCTTGCCGTACGTCCAACAAGTCTTCACATGCAGTGAAGGTTAGTTCCGGTCTTTCAAAGGTCTGTTGCAGTAAGGCCTGAAACCCGGCAAAGTCATGCAGTATGGGGTTGGCACTGATCACCAATGGCGTGGCCCAAGAAAGGGCGTTACCAGTCATGTTCGAGATCAAAAAACCTACCTTGGATTGATCAGTAGCAAAGGAACGAGGCCGAAATGTAAAGTATACTACACAAGCTTCCATAAATTCTTTGATCTTCTTAGGTGAACCATCAAACTTCCCCGAAGGCAACGACATATTCGGTAGTTCTGTAGGCAAAGCCTCCCGTGCAGTGGCAAGTTGTCGCAAAACCACATTCTCCGCTTTAACAGTCTGTAATTCTTGTGACAGACCCTGAACAGCCTTCCAGAGTTCCTGGATCTGTTCCTCGGCAGACATTGTGTTCCTTTGGCGTTGCAAACTGTCCAATTTTATCTCCTTCTCCTCCCCACTCTCCTCACCTGATTGGTAACCCTCCAACTCTTTGGTGTTGAGATGCCGACGGGAGCAGAAGTCTCTTTTTGTGGTTGACGAAGCTTGTCTACCACGAGAGGAAGCCACAGTGAATGCTTGGAACAAGCAGTCCTGGGACTCCTCTCCCGTAGCAGGCGACAAGGGAAAAAAGCCTTGACGGCAGAAAAAAAACCCTTGGAAGGGATGATGCCAGTACGGAGTCCTTAAGGATGATTGATGGAACGTAGAATCCAGTAGCAGCAGGAGAGCCGGAATCCAGGAGCCGAGGAACGGGGGAGGTAGATGGCGGCTTAGAGCTGAAGTGGCGGAAAAGGCAGGATTTGCATTCCACGAAGGAAACAGAGAGAGAGAGAGAGACGAACCGGCGGCGAGAGAGAGAAAGAGAGAGCCGCTGGTGCAGAGAGGTACCCACGAAAGTAGAGAGAGAGAGAGAGACTGAGAGACGCCCCGCTCGTAGCTAGTCGAGGCGAGACAAAGGTACGGACAAAGCCGCGGAAAGAGAAAACTAGCGTTTACGCCCAAAGCAGGAAAACAACACACTGAAGGGGGGTTGCAACGCCGCGATCGCTGGCAGAAAGAGGCTGAAATACCTCCCAGCGACCGCCATGTTGCCGCAGCACTAGACCGCGGCTGCACGTAAGCGAAAGCAACGTGCTGGGAATACAGGCTGCGCCGGAGCCTCCAAAGCGGAAGCAACCGCCATGTAGCCGCAGCACTAGACCGCGGCTGCACGTAAGCGAAAGCAACGTGCTGGGATTACGGTCTGCGCCGGAGCCTCCAATGCGGAAGCAACCGCCAATCGGCCCGGCCGCGGATGACACATGTCTTAGGGATCTTTCTGCCGTACACGCTAGTACAGTGGTTCATCTCACTGAAGCAAAGGCTGCTATGAAGGCCCGTGTGGATGGCAAACGTCGGGCTGCTCCCCCTCTGATGGTGGGTTCCAGGGTCTGGTTGTCTTCCCGTCATCTTCGCCTAGTGGGTTGTCGGAAGTTGCTACCTCGCTTTGTCGGTCCTTATGTGATATCAAAGGTTGTTAACCCGGTGGCTTTCCGTCTAGTGCTTCCCAGCTCTTGGCGCATCCATCCTGTGTTTCATGTCTCCCTCCTCAAACCTTGTCCCGACTCTGTCCGTATTCGTACCCCTGTTGCGCCGGTGTCCTTGTCCTCTCCTGATGTTTTCGAGGTGTCGGCCATTCTGGGCTCCAGGTGGTTTAGGGGAGGGATCCAGTATCTGGTAGATTGGAAGGGTTACGGCCCGGAGGAACGTTCATGGGTTTCCACCTCTGACCTGAACGCCCCTCGCTTGGTAGCCCGTTTCCATTTAGACCATCCATCCTGCCCACGGGGTCGTGGGCCGTTGGGGAGGGGCTATGTTAGGCGATCCTCAGCACATCAGGCCTCCCCACATCAGAACACTGCTCACATTCCCCAAACATCTCCACCCCAGCTTCGAGGCTCAAGGGATTCGGTGAACCCACAGAACCGAAAACACCGTACCTTCTTTGGTGTACGGGCTCGTTTACAACCTTTCCTGCATTGGCAACTGCCTTGGAGGATGTATCGCAGAAGGGACGGCGTTACGTCATCACGTCGGTCACGTGATACAGTGTGGCGTTCCTCACGTGATCTTGGTGGACGTCACATGGCCCAGAGACGTCACATGACCCAGGGACACACAGTATAAAGAACTGAGAGGCAGGACGATCATTGCTTCTCAGCTGGCTTCGGACCCTGTTTGGCGTTTTTACTTGCTCCTTGCTACCTCGACCACGGAACTCTATCTTGGACGCTCTTGGACACCCCTTTGTACCTTTGCTCGGAACTGTTTACCTGTTGCCGGATTTTTGGACTGCATATCGACTTGTCTTTGGATCATCCCTGAATATCTTGCTGTACTTCTACGCCCAAGTCAAGCCCTATCTTACAGGTGGCCTACCAGTATCCACGCTTACCTGCGGTTCTACCACTCCAGGGACCGCTGTATCTTTTTGAGCCTCGAACCTCCCTACTAGGTTACCTGGGTCTCCCTTACACCAGATAGGTAAGACACTTTAGATTCTTTTGTTTACCTGCCTGTATTGTGATTGCCTGGTGCTTAACCTCATTCCTTCTTGACAGCAGCATCGGTGTTCCAGAGGCTCCGTGGATCTGGGAAGACATCTCTCACCTGTGGCCTCAAGGGTCGCACAGCGGGTTTCTAATTTGTTCCCCTGTGCGTCACTTGGGGACGGAGGTCTCGTCGGTCTACACGACACTCAAGTCAGAACAACTGGACACACTTGAGCTTTCTGTGGGCCCACCTATAGTTGCGTGTTGCCCTGGGGGAAAGGGAAAGAGTTTTACCCTACAACACTTACCCTGGGTAATGGGGTACCACGTTCTTCTCCAGCAGCACCGAATTCACTACCGCCACTGCTGGACTCTGTGTCATAGCTGAGATCCCTGCCCCCCCTCTATGGAGCCCGAGGCACCTGTGGTGCTCTCTGATGCAAAGACATCTGTCCCTGTTGCATCGGGGCCAGGTGACGCTGCATCTGCAGCCACCGTGGCGGCATTGTGACCCCTCCTTGCTTCTGTGCCATTTGTATGGCCTGTTCTTGGGCTCGTTGTGCAAAAGGATAAATGTGTAGGACATGCCCCATGTTTTGGCATATACAACATGGACCAAAGACTCTGTATCCTACCCCTCTATAAACCACTCTTCCTCATTGCTGGTACCCTCTTCCCATGGAGAAGAACCCACCATGCATATAATTTCCCTGTGGTGGCATTCCCCACTGTGGTATATACTGCGGCAAAACATAACTCTCTGTTTGCAGCGTGTGTCCCACAGGAAACCCTCAGTGGAACATTTATTGGAGGTCCCAGCCAGATCTTCAGTCCTCCTGGTTAGCTGAGGGTATCCAGGCCGCCCTCCCCAGGGGCACGGGTCTGGCAACCATAGACCTGATCAACACGCATCACTAAGGAGGCCCTGCAGATGCACTGCCCCCTGCATCACCTGTGCGGAAAAATGCCCTAGTATTGCGATAAAATATGAAAGTACAATTTTCAATGGGCCCAAGAGACTGCAGATCAGTGTTTCCATGCATGGCCAGGAGAGGGAACTTTTGACAGCAAAATAATAGAAAATACGTTCTCATGTTTGTTAACAAAATACAAGGGCTCTAAGTTAAAAAGTAGACAGAACATATTGGGGGTATGGAAATTATATGAAGAGACAAGAGGAGAAAAAGTGAAAAAGGAAGGAGAGGAGACTATGTGAGGGGCGGACCGAGCTATCCATCCCCGCCCTATGATGTCAATCCATCATTAAAGCCTACAACCCCCCAGCGAGAATACTCGGGAGGGGACCGCTTGAGAACAAGAAGGGGAAAAGGACAGGGATGCATGAAGGGAGGAAATGCACACAATGGGAGAGAGGAAAGACCTGGCGGACATCGAAAAGAATACACAACAACAGGTGGATGCATTATTCAGTGAGGCAGAGAGAGTTATAGAGGAGGATCTGCGGGGGAAAAATAAGGGAGATAGGGGTGAATGGCTATCAGGGAGAATAAAATTCAAACTTGACGTGGACGAGGAAGATAGGAAGAAAAAAGAGGTGGAAGGAGGAACAAGGATGACACAGCCTCAGATGAAGAACTTCTAGGGGAAGAATGGAGTGATGTGACAGTGACGAGTGGACGACTGATAAAAGGAGGAGAGGGGGAGGAAAGAGTGAAAATGACAGGACAGTGATGGAAATGGAAGGGACTTGTCCACCTCCCTCCGGAGTAGAGTTGGGAAGGTGAAAATGGGATGAACTCTGGCCACCAAAGGAGGGAGGGGATAGGTCCAAAGACAAGAGTAATGCCATTACTATAGAAAGGGAGAGGGAAGGAACATTATGTGCCATGGCAGACGGTACACAGAGATAACCTAATATGCAGCCTGCCCTCCCTTGTAGCAGGGGCCAGTAAATGGATACAGGTGCTCGAGAAAAAGAAGTCAGGGGCCACATTGGCCATAGGGGACATTAAAAGTTTATTCGCAGCCATCATAGGAGAGCAGGTAGACAAAATATGGAACCAGGCTGGGTACAAATGGGTGAAATGAAGCACAAATGCCCATCAGAGAGCTCCATTTAACAACTGTCGAGCACACGTCTGGGAGGTTCTGAGAAGTATGTATCCTGACATTAACGACCTGGGGACAGTAATGGCCCATAAAATGAAAAGCGATGATGACCCAGCAGAGTATATATAATGAATGCAGGATCTGTGGACAGAAGAGACGTGAAGCTCCTGGGATGAATGTGTACCTTTGTTTTATCACATATTGATAAAGGGACTGCCCACAGAAGTACAGGCATCATTAGATAAGATTGTGGGTATCGAAGCTAAGGGCTGGCCTGAAATACAGGCAACGATAGTGCACTATTGCAAATGAAAACAAGAGAGTGAGGGGCAGGCTGCCAGAAATGCTGGAAAAGCAGAAAACAAAATGGTGCAAAAGAAGCTGGCAAAGTATACCATAGAAGGGGCACTGCTTGTACCCGACAATCCCACCATATAAAATCATAATCCACAAAGGAGCACACACCGGGGAAGAATCAGTGCTGTTTATTACAGCTGTGCGAGTTCTGCTTTTACTTCTGAGGTCAAATCTTGCAGCGGGAACCATTACAACGTTTTTGTAGTTCGCCGACCCCTCAAATAACATTCTCAATATATCTCCATATGCCATGCTCCAATCTATGACATTCATGACATAACCTAATGCGCTAAATATCTTCTTCTTCAGGTTCTTATTAAAGGGCCAAGAACAGTTTGCAAACACTGATGAGGAAGAGTGTCAAAAACGAGCCTTTCTCTGCAGAAGTTACAAAGAAGCTTACACTCCTAAAAGATGAGAGCCCGCACATTTTAGATATCATTCACAACCCTATGGATCATCTTTCACTTCCATGTACTCTCTGTAGTTTGAGACACTCTTAATTGCTTAACCACTTGTGTAGCTGTTGCAGTGCTCAGCTGTAAAGCCCATACAATTCTGCAGCACATAATTCTTCTGCAAAAGCATGGATTTTATTTCTGACAGGCGCTGCCACCCACTGTACATCGTGGATAGTTGCGGTGCCTCTTGTATTGCTTTCTGGTATGCCAGCCAGAAAATCAGTGAGGTTCAGCTTTTTTCTGTCTGACAAGGTAAATTAGCCAACCCTGGCTGCTGTCCTTCATTAATCCATAGACCATTGTGAAAGCATATCATGAGCAAAGGATTGCATTTATAATGGAGGAATAGTCTGTCAATTGCACTGCAAACATGCCGTGGTTGATTTTTCACTCCAGCACCCTCCTGGAAGTGGAAGTAGAAGCATATTACCTTTGGCATAGCCTTCCAGGAGTGTGTCAACAAAGAACCCTTGCTCACCAGCCTCTTTTAACACCCGCCAGCACTGCGAGTCACTCGCGCTCGCTCGCCTTCAGGAGGAGGCGGAGCTTGATAGCGCTCACGTGACACATCACGTGGCAGGAACCGCATATTACTCGCCTACAGGCGCCCGAGCGGTGCATTGACATAGCCTTCCAGGAGTGTGTCAACAACGGACCCTTGCTCACAAGCCTCTTTCAACACCCGCCAGCACTGCGAGTCACTGGGGACTCTTGCTGGGCTCACGTTCGCGCTCGCTCGCCTTCAGGAGGAGGCGGAGCTTGATAGCGCTCACGTGACACATCACGTGGCAGGAACCGCATATTACTCGCCTACAGGCGCCCGAGCGGTGCATTGACATAGCCTTCCAGGAGTGTTACAACAACGGACCCTTGCTCACCAGCGTCTTTCAACACCCGCCAGCACTGCGAGTCACTGGGGACTCTTGCTGGGCTCACGTTCGCGCTCGCTCGCCTTCAGGAGGAGGCGGAGCTTGATAGCGCTCACATGACACATCACGTGGCAGGAACCGCATATTACTCGCCTACAGGCGCCCGAGCGGTGCATTGACATAGCCTTCCAGGAATGTGTCAACAACGGACCCTTGCTCACCAGCCTCTTTCAACACCCGCCAGCACTGCGAGTCACTGGGGACTCTTGCTGGGCTCACGTTCGCGCTCGCTCGCCTTCAGGAGGAGGCGGAGCTTGATAGCGCTCACGTGACACATCATGTGGCAGGAACCGCATATTACTCGCCTACAGGCGCCCGAGCGGTGCATTGACATAGCCTTCCAGGAGTGTGTCAACAACGGACCCTTGCTCACCAGCCTCTTTCAACACCCGCCAGCACTGCGAGTCACTGGGGACTCTTGCTGGGCTCACGTTCGCGCTCACTCGCCTTCAGGAGGAGGCGGAGCTTGATAGCGCTCACGTGACACATCACGTGGCAGGAACCGCATATTACTCGCCTACAGGCACCCTTGCGGCGATAAGCCCGGTGGAGTCAAGACCTCTGACTGTTGTGTGGCTGTTAGGTGGATGGTAGTGAACTATTCAATCTGATACAGGTACTGTTTACTTACGCTGCCATCACCTAGTCAGTCATCATGCAATAAGGTTTCGCTTGCTTGAACTAACTCCTCTCATTCTGTCCTCTTAAATAATTGAGTGTCTTTGTTGTACACACAAAGCGGAAACCTCCACTTACTCTTAGTAATTGTTTTGTAAACCACTTATGTTCTCCTTGAAAACAGGTATGCCATCGGAGATCACTAGAGATCCTATGAATATTCCTCCATGCTCAATGCAAAATCTATCGGATCACGAGTGCCTCCCACAAACTCCTGTGAATTTGAATATATCTAAACTACAGAACAAGCCTAAAAGTCGTACTCGTACTTCCAAGAAAAACATCATTTTGACACCTCCTATTAGAACCCCCATTCAACATGATATTCGCAAATTTTATGAGAAAACACCATGTGGTAGAGCGACAGCTGATCCGATCGATTTTGCATCTTCAAATAACACAACAACTGACTCGTCCTCACCCAAGGCTCCTCAAAGTGTTTTGAGTCCATCAAATCTCCCTACCACTAATAAATGCCCTCTTATTCCCCCTTTGAGTATTACCATTTCAGATCAAACTCTACTAACTGTACCTCACTCTCCCAACAAAACTATTAAACCTTTTCCAATATTTGCTACAGTTTTAGAAGAATCCACTCATGATAGTGAAGAGTTATTACTAGACAACAGTAAGTTAATTCGTGATAAGTCTGTTACGAATACCTCGGTGGCCTCAGTACTTATTGAAGACGTGGGTCAAGTTAGCTTAAACAAGCCCTTACCATCTCCCCATCTCATTCCTGCTGAGTGTAGAGACCTAGAAAGTTCAAGAGTCTCAATTCTGACTGACTATGAACAATCATGCTCTATGGACTCAACAAGACAGGAGGACGAGGTGTCCTTTATTCAACCGACTCCTCGTCGCTGTCCTACCACTGATAAGAAAAAACAAGCTTTTACATCTTCAGCTAACCCTGCCTTATTAGAAATTACCCTGGGGGCTATCAATACTACTATTTCTAGTCTTTTCAAGCTTTTTGAAACTTTAGATCAGAAAATAGTCAGTCAAACCACACAATTAGACCTTATAAGCAAATCGATGAGAGACAAACCGCCTAAAAACGCTAAAAGCCTCTCTTTAGAGAATTTGGAGCAAAGAATAACCACCCTTGAATCTTATTGGTCTTCCGTTCAAAGCTCTCATGAACAATCTGGAGCTACCATTACACAACATCTCTCAAATTTAGAATCACTAAATAAAGTTCCCCCGTCTACCTATCCAGTGTTACCAGCTTTTTCAAGGATCATTCGGCAAATTGAATGTGTAGAAGATGCCTTGATCGCAAAACATAATGAGTCTTGGATCAGTGTTGACTCCCCGGTGCAAACTGCTGTTCAATTAGTGGCCAACCCTAATTTGCCTGCTTGCTCAAAACAAAATTCACAAAAAACTGGTCGCACATCTGCAAGCACTGGCAAAATAAAAAATGTGTCATCTAAGGCCACACAAAGACATAAACCCTCGGGTGGCATGAAAAACAACATCAATTGAATCCCCCCGTGGGTGCTACAAACACTTCTGACAACTCCCCTGCGGCTTCAATACACATATGTAATGAAACTACAAACAATGATACGGCCGGTATGTCAGCAAACAAAGGGTCGCCGTGCGATTCTCCTGCACTCCAAATTGCCCCTAAGACGGTGTCTAACATTTCATCTAACTATGACCCCTTGAATGAGCTGGTACACTTGCTAACAGCTAAACCTGACAATGTGCAAATTAGGCAACCTTCTCTAGTTGCACAAACACTGACCGCACACTGTGATGTAATCTCTTCTAGCACTGGTAAGCTACCCACATCTACCATCCCCACAACAGGGGCTAATGACCGATTAAGCTCACTAAAAGCAGCAGTTGACACTTACCTATTCAACAGAATCTCTGAGGTATTGCCCGAAGCTGTAAATGTTAGTACTCAACCTTCTCAAACACTTAATATTCAACATATCACTGGAAATGAAATTTCACTTCCAAATCCCAAATAAACACTTGTACCAAAACACCTAATTTCCATCGCAATCAAGCTCCTCCTAAACAAAACAGCAGGAAGAACTCAGATTCTCGCAATGGTGGCACTAAACCTTGCACAAATGATGCCAGTGTTGCATTATCAAAAAAATGTAATTCGTTACACAGTCTGATTCTGAAGTGTCGAGATGGGCCGTTCCCAAAATATGATTTATGCCGTGCTAGTGTTCTTAACATTTTTGGGGATATAGAAGGACTGGATGCCATTTCCTCTACTGATTTAGATCAAATTGAGTTTCTATGTGATCAGAACCTCTCCATTGTTAGACTATGGATAAAGTCTGGAATTGTACGCAATACCTTATGGAATGCCAGAATGGATTTATTCAATCTTGGCTTTCTATTAGCACAAGATCCGGCACGCCAGCAAATCAAGAAGGTTGACTTTAATGAATCCACTGCAGGCACAGCCTCTGAACCCTTGTGCTCTTGCAACTTCTGCACTCAAGAATCATTTCCTGATTCTTTGTTTTCCACTAATTCTCACTCATAACCACGAATATGCACCAACCCAACTGAAATTTCCCTCGCTAGTTGGAACACGCGTGGTTCATCTCACCTGCAATGGACTTTAAACACGCAATTGAATACATATGATATAGTAGCCTTACAAGAAACGTGGCTCGTAAACCCTCCTATATGGGATGATCATGAACTTAATCTATTCCCAGCAGAACAAGGTGATAAAGGGAGACCTACTGCTGGTCTGATAGTTGCTGTAAAAGCAAGCAAAGGTTTCAAAATCTCCCCTTGGCAGGCCCCAAACAAATTCATGCAATTGGTTAAGATTTAATTTAATTTGCAAACTTACGCTCTCATTAACCTCTATCGTAATCCACTAGGTATCATCGATGATAGCTTTTATACGGCTCTCTCGACTCTATTTGAACTTATCTCTACTCAGGGCAATATTGATGGAATTTTAGTAATGGGTGATTTGAATTTGTCTTGCTTTGAGTCTAGTACAAGCTCTAAGAATCGTGAGGGATCGAGGTGGTTGTCCTTCATGGAAGATCTTGATCTAAAAATGGCAAACGGTGCGATCATAGGTGACATACCTCCCATGAATACCTGGGAGAGAGGCATTTCTAAATCGACTATTGATTATATCTTTATGTCCAATAGTATCTTTATGAATACTAATAAGTTTGTTGTTGTAAAACAGACAGCTAGTGATCATCATCTCCTAGCATTATTTTGGTCGGTCCAAATTGAAAATCACCTTAAACCTGCCCGTTGGTACAAACAGACCTTATTAATCAACAATGCCAGAAATCGCTTTAAATGGTCAACTGATAAACTTTTAGCACTGAACGATGCCATTTTGATCAATCAAAAGTTACTCAAAGCCGACTCTTATATAGACGTTTTGAACACCTTTGCAAATCTACTTCCTGTTTCTAAAAATCCATCTAAGAGACAGGTTTGATCTAGCTCTCTGTGAGAGAAAAAAAGCTTACAGAAAAGAAATTAGAAATCTTCGAAAACTACCCATGAATACCCAGATCAAAGCCGTCAATATTGCTAAAGCAAAATACCGCCGCTGGATCCGGTCCAGAAAAGCTGCATTGTACCAAATAGATGGGGAAAATTTTCTAGCAGCCTGTTATAATAAAAACTCCGCAATAGTGTGGGAACTACTGAACAAATGCAATACTGCTCCCCAAGTCCATTTGCAACTCAATGGAGTATCTGAATCTCTGTGGGTCACTCATTTTACTTCACTGTATGAAGATTGTAAAATGAGTCATTATAACTACAACAGCAGCTATGTGAAATGTTGGAGCTTGCGTTGCACACAACATATAATTCAGAACTTCATTAAGTCGTCATCCTCGTCAAGAGCGGCAGGCCTCGACGGGCTTACGAATTGGATGTTCAAACAGCATATAAAAGAATGGGCGTTAATCTTGAATAATGCTTTTCTCTATATTTTGCAAACTAAAACCATTCCTGAATCATGGCGTTCATCTGTGATTATTCCGGTTTACAAAAAAGGTGATCGTATGAATGCTAAGAGTTATCGTCCAATAGCAATTCTGGATGCTCCAGGAAAAGTATTCTCTAGATTGGTGCTCAGAGACTTTAATGACTGGTCAATATTGGCTAGTCAACGAGATCCAGCCCAAACAGGTTTTGTGGCTGGCTTGGGCACTAGTGTCAATTTAATTACCTTAAACGCCATAAGACAACAAGCACAGAATAGGAGACAACCGAGATATTTTGCATTTGTGGATCTTCATTCCGCCTTTGATTCAGTTTCAAGACCGAAACTCATAGATAAACTAATCAGGGCGGGATGTCCCTCCACTCTTGTTGATATCATTTACGCTCTCCACTCAAAAACTAAGGTCTACATAAGACTAAATGCTGAGGGCCACTTATCTTCTCCAATTTGCACATCTAGAGGCTTAAAACAGGGTTGCATTCTAGCGTCAGCCTTGTTTAATTTCTTCATTAATGATGTGCGCTGGATCTTTGATAAAATCACAACTGATGCACCCAAATTAAATGGCGTGAAAATTTGTGCCTTGTGGTATGCTGACGATCTTGTCTTAGTATCAAAAACACCTAGTGGCTTACGTAACCTTCTGTCAGCTCTTTGCCATTACTTTAAAGAAAATGAACTGATAGTAAACACTGGTAAAACACAGATTGTCACGTTCGTCCCTAAAGGTTTACACAAGCATTTGTTAAATTGGCAAATTGAGGGCATCCCCATAAAGATGGTTCCAAATTATGTTTATTTGGGTCTCATTTTTGATGGCTGTTCTGCACGAGAATCGCACCTGAACAAAATCAAACAGAAGTTAACTATGGCAAACACGCTTGATTGTTTCAAAATATGGTAAGTTTTTGATCAAGGGTGCCATTACTTACTGGAACCAGAACGTTGTAGCAACTATTCTTTATGGTCTTGAAACGCAAATCATTCCGAAAGGTTTTCTAAATTTATTAGAAGCCAAGTTCTGGCGAGCAATTTTTCATTTACCCCAATGTGTCCCTGGTGCGTTGCTCCGCTATGAACTAGGCTTAATATCCTTATTGGCCCTTCACAATTGGCGACTATGTGACTATGTGCCTTATTTCGTAAATGCTTGCTATCCACATGTGACAACTCCACACTATCCTCTATTTCTAGTTATCTACTCAAATCATCAGAAACTTTTCCTAAAAATTGGTCCACAAATATTTTGAAGATCATGGTGAACGCTGATATATCACTTGATCTTCTCGTGCTCCATCCGGAACAAGCAAAGAAGAAGGTGTATATGATGGACTGGATTGACACTAGAACCCAATGCTTGACTTACAAAGACTTTGATTCCACAATATTTGTCCCTAAACGATACAGAGAAACTGCATCCTACTTATGTTTGGCTCCATCTGCAGCTATTAGATCTGCTACCTTACGATTGCGACTCAACATCTGGCCCACTCGTCAGGTTAAAACCAGAAGGAAGCAAATTTCCCCAGATCTTAACTGGTGCAGATTTTGTAAAAACACCACTATTGTTGAAACTCTGCAACATATAATATTGGACTGCCCGGCCCTCATGAGCATGAGAAGTGTCCATTTTGTGAATCATTTTGCGTATTTTGCACAAATTGACCCAAGTAATAGATGGGCTGCCTTGGCTGCAACTGAATGTATGAGCATAAGAATTGCCACTGCTAATTTTTTAAAGGCTTTGAATATGGAATGAAATTGGTGCTTCACTATCTGTTTTACAATGATGAACTTGTCTGTAGATATTTTATTATATCATGAAATATTTTATCAATATTTTTCCAGTTTTTCTCAATTCATGTATTTAATTGGCTGATATTTTCTATTTTCTATTGCAAATTAGTTGTATTTTTCCATTGTTATTGACTATGTCTATGAATTTCTTTTTTCTATGTAAAAAAATTGAAAAAGTTGATATAAATTCAGCTATATTCAATAATAAATAATAATAATAAAATTACCTTTGGCTTCCGGAAAACATGGCTGAACTCTGAGACAGTGCCACAGACCTTCCTCCATGTCACCTTGGATCTGTGGCCCAATCACTGGATCTGGATTTGTGAGATCGTTATGTCATTGTCTTGAAGACATTCCTCAATCAGGATCCAAAGGATTACAGCCCCTATCATTCATAATGATTAGAACATTTTACATTTTATTTGTAACATTGTGTCCGCTCGTGCTCTTACACCCGTCACCAGTTGGAGATGTAATAAGACACTTGGGGCCTCATTAGGACCCTGGCAGTAGCCGTGCCCTTATTAAGGCCACGGCTGCCTCCGGTAATGAAATTTTACCGGATCCATGGAATGGGCAATTACCGGGTCATGCTGACCTTGGCGGACCCAGTAATTGCCCATTCCATGGACCTATTAAAAATAAATCCCCATTCCCACTTGAGCCCCATAGGGCTCAATGGGAATGGGAAGGGAGCTAACAACGGGCCTGTTAATAACGGGCCCATTGTTAGCTCCCTGGTCCCCTTGCGGGACCCGCAAAGGAGGACGTCTGGTCTGATGCAAGCTGTCTCACAATGCACATGGGGCAGTCGACCTCAGGCCTGCAAACTGTCTCACAATGCACATGGGGCAGTCGACCTCAGGCCGGAAAACTGTCTCACAATGCACATGGGGCAGCAGACCGCAGGCCAGCAAACTGTTTCGCAATGCACAGGGACAGCAGACCCCACATGGGACAGTAGACCCACAGGCCAGCAAACTGTCTCACAATGCACAGGGACAGTAGACTCCAGGCCAGCAAACTGTCTAAGATTGCACATGGGACAGTCGACCGCAGACTGGAACACTGTCTCACAATGCACATGAGGCAGTACACCACAGGTTGGAACACTATCTCACAATGCACATGGGGCAGTAGCCCCCAGGCCTGCAAACTGTCTCACAATGCACATGGGACAGTCGACCCCAAGCCAGCATACTGTCTCACAATGCACAGGGGCAGTCGACCCCAAGCCAGCATACTGTCTCACAATGCACAGGGGCAGTAGACCCCAGGCCAGCAAACTGTCTCACAATGCACAGGGACAGTAGACCCCAGGCCAGCAAACTGTCTCACAATGCACAGGGACAGTAGACCCCAGGCCAGCATACTGTCTCACAATGACAGGGACAGTAGACCCCAGGCCAGCAAACTGTCTCACAGTGCACAGGGATAGTAGACCCCAGGCCAGCAAACTGTCTCACAATGCACAGGGACAGTAGACCCCCAGGCCAGCAAACTGTCTCACAATGCACAGGGACAGTAGACCCCAGGCCAGCAAACTGTCTCACAATGCACAGGGACAGTAGACCCCAGGCCAGCAAACTGTCTCACAATGCACAGGGACAGTAGACCCCCAGGCCAGCAAACTGCCTCACAATGCACAGGGACAGTAGACCCCAGGCCAGTAAACTGTCTCACAATGCACAGGGACAGTAGACCCCCAGGCCAGCAAACTGTCTCACAATGCACAGGGACAGTAGACCCCAGGCCAGCAAACTGCCTCACAATGCACAGGGACAGTAGACCCCAGGCCAGCAAACTGC
Organism: Ambystoma mexicanum; assembly: GCF_040938575.1. Classification (NCBI taxonomy): domain Eukaryota; kingdom Metazoa; phylum Chordata; class Amphibia; order Caudata; family Ambystomatidae; genus Ambystoma; species Ambystoma mexicanum. The sequence continues at coordinate 271,702,634 of NC_090939.1, read as the reverse complement.
CTCACAAATGCTCTGTGATACTTTACTGATGGCGTTGCCCCTGATCCTCCGGTGAAGAGCTTTCTCTTTCGATTGAGATTATATTATGTATGTTTTTGGAGATCGCACATTGTACTCTGTGGCAAATTGATACACAATGGGTTCTTTGCAATACATGTGGTCTTCTTTTTTTTTTTTAACTTTGTTTATTTTAAATCAAGGCAGAATTATAGGTACAGACATTATATGCAGTGGTTATATCGGCAAGTTGACCCCCAGTCCTTTATCCCCACTGCGTCCTCTCCCTCCACCCTCCCCCTGGTCCATCTGTCCCATAGGCTCTGTGAGCGGGCTCCTCCCTCCCGGGCAGTCCGGATTGAGCCTCAGCGACTATGTGTCTTCCTCCGGGCTCTCCTGGTTTTTTAAGATCCAGTGGGCCCTGGTGGGTTTGTAGGTCAGGGCGGGGAAGCGCTGGTCGAATTCCAGCACTGGAGCCCAGATGTTCTGGAAGCGATGTAGAGTTCCCACTTGTGCTGCCGTCACCTTCTCCGCTATCAGAATGTCCCATAGTTTGGTCCACCATTGGGCAATGTGGGGGCCTTCTGGGGTTTTCCAGGTTCGGGCCACCACCATTTTCCCTGCTAGTAAGCAGTGAGTTAGTAGTTTTGCTCTGGGTCCGGAGCGCGGGTAGATCCCAGGGATTGGAGCTCCCAGCAAGATCGGTTCTGATTTCAAGGGAATCATTGTTCCGGTAATTTGTGAGATGAACTCTAGGCAAGCTTTCCAGAATGGTTGGATCTTCGGGCAGTCCCACCACATGTGGAAGAAAGAGCCTGGGTGGCCGCCTCCTCTCCAGCAAGAGTGGTCCACCTGGGGGTTCATATGGTGAAGTCTGAGGGGCGAATAGTACCACCGCAGCGTGATCTTATACGCACATTCCCTGTTGGTGATGCAGGTGGACGAGGTATGTGTTCTGGTCCATATGTCAACCCAGGTTTGATCCTCTATTGGGTGACCCAGGTCCGCTTCCCATTGGGCCATGCATCGGGTTCTTGTGGTCAGGAAGTCGCTTAGAAAGCGTCTGTACAGGGTGGATACACTGCCGCGGGTTGGAAGGTCTCCTAGGGTGAGTTCTAGGGCAGTGGGAGGGCGCGTTGCTGCTTGCAAGGTTTGGGGATGCGAGCACCAATGGCGTAGTTGGATATATGTGAATCTATCCAGTTCCTGGAGTTGGAACTTCTCCTTGCATTGGGCGAATGTGAGAGGTCTCTCCCCCATATACAGCTGGCCTATGGTCTCCAGCCCACCTTTGATCCAATTACGAAAATTGCGAGGATTCGTACCCGGTGTGAACATTGGGTTATGAAAGACCAGGGAAAGTGGGCTCAGTCCTCTTGGCACTCCCTTTCGTTTTAGCGTCCAGTCCCAAGTGCTAAGGGTGTGTTTAGTTGATAGCAGGAGCTCTTCCCAATGGGTCCTGAGGGGGGGCGGGATGTGTGGTAGAAATTGCAGGGGTAGGGGTGCCCGAGATTGTTCCAGCTCCACCCATCTGGGGCGGTTTGTCGTATTTTGCCAGGCCTGGACCCGGGCCAGTTGGGCTGCCACTCTGTAGGCCTGTAGGTCTGGGACCCCCAGCCCTCCCAATTTGGGACTCCCCAACATAGTTCTGAGAGGGATTCTCGCTTTCTTACCTCTCCAGATAAAGTTCAGCATTTTCCTCTGGATCCCTCGGAGAGTTGGCGTGGGGATTGCCACCGGTAATGAGGCGCATGTGTATAGGAATCTCGGAAGGAGGTTCATCTTGCATGCAGTGATGCGCCCAAGCAGAGAGATCTCTTGGGTCTCCCATCGCTTCAAGTCGCCTTCCAGTTCCTTGAAGAGTCGGGGAAAGTTGGCTTTGTATGTCTCCCTTGGGTCAGCCGGGATGTAGACCCCCAAATAGGGGATGGCGCTCCTTTCCCATGTTATCGGGCACATCTTAGTCAACGGTTCTCGTTCTGCTGAGGTGAGGCCAATTCCCAAGGTGGATGATTTATCGAAATTTATGGTGAGGCCTGAGACTTCGCCATAGTTGGTGATTTCGCGTATCGCATGTTCAAGGGATGAGTGGGCCTCCGAAATCGTAAGCAAAATGTCATCCGCGTATAGGGCGAGTTTATGGTGTGTGGGGCCACTTTGTATGCCCTTGATTTGGTCATTCCGCCTAATTTTTTGTGCAAAGGGCTCCATGGTGAGTGCAAAGAGCAAGGGCGACAGTGGACAGCCTTGCCGGGTTCCGCATGATAAGGGGATTGGGGCCGAGTTGTGGCCGTTGATCCTCAGGCTTGTTTTAGGGCAATCATAGTTAGCTAAAACCATCGTTTGGAAAGCCGGTCCGAAGCCGAAGGCCCCTAGGGTGTGTCTCATAAACGTTCAATCTACCTTGTCAAACACTTTAGCTGCGTCGAGAGCCACCAAGACTAATTTTTGGGAGTTCCGGGAGGCGAGGTCCACCAGGTTCAGGGTTCTCCGGATATTATCACCTGCTGTCCGGTGCAGGATAAAACCAGCCTGGTCGGGGTGGATGATCTTCGGCAAGATGCGATTCAAACGGGTTGCCAGAATTTTTGAGTATATGTTCGCATCGATATTTAAAAGTGCGATTGGTCTGTAAGAAGTTATGCTTCTTGGGTCTTTTCCAGGTTTGGGTAGGAGGATGGTGGTTGATTCCTGCATCAATGGGGTCACCGCCCCCGTTTCCCTGAAGGAGTTGAATAGGGTAATTAGATGGGGGGTCAGTTGTGCTCTGAATAGCTTATAGAACCTGGTTGAGAAGCCATCCGGGCCTGGGGCCCGTGTTTTGAGTGCTTTGATGGCCTCCTCAATTTCCTCCCCCGTGATGGGCTCCTCCAGTTCGTCTCTCGTTGCGTCGGAGAGCCGGGGCACTTCTGCCTGCTGCAGGTATTCCTTCTGTTGTGATAGGTTTCGTGGGGTTGCCTTAATAATTTGGGCCAAGTAATCTATTGCGAGGCGTTGCTTCTCGGGCTCTGAGTATAGTGTGACCCCGTTGGCGTCCCGCAGGCCCATGATCGCGTTGATGCGTCTCTGCTTGGCTAGTTTGGCCACCAGGAACTTGTTCGTCTTGTTGCCCTTCGCATAATATGACTGTTTGGCCTTCGCCATTAGTTGGGCGGTTTGTTCCGCGTAGTGGGCTTCCAGTTTTTTCCGTGCCGTGTGGATGATCCGTTGTGTTTTGGGGGACCAGCCTTTCTCCTTATGGAGTGCCTCAGCCTCTCTTAGTTCGTTCTCTAGGGCCGTCCGGGTCTGTCGTCTATCTCTATGGTAGGCCGCACCTTGGGCTATCAGGGAGCCCCTGATTACTGCCTTCATGGTATCCCAGTTGCTCGCTAATGAGGTGTCTGAGGCTGGGTTTTCCTTAAAGAAGTTACTTATTCCTGTTGCGATCTTGTCTCTGGTGGCCATGTCGTTGAGGATCGGGTCATACAGCATCCATTTACGCGGGATGTTGGGGTTAGGGTTATGAACCCAGAGTTCCAGAAGCACTGGGGCATGGTCGGAGATCGCTCTTGTGCCGATGGTGACCTTTTTGACTGAGGGTAACGTATGCGGGGAGATCAGGAACAAATCGATCCTTGAGAAGGTGCGATGGACAAAAGAGTAAAAGGAGAAATCTTTTTCGTCAGGGTGAAACACCCGCCATGAGTCTATTATCTCCAGAGTCCTGAAGAATTGAAGGAGGCTGAGTGCTTGGGCGAAGTCGCCTGGCGACGGGGGGTGTGAACGGTCTTTGGTGGGGTCGGGAACCCCGTTGAAGTCCCCACCGACGATTGTTTGGCCCTCCACAAAGCTAGCGAGAGATGTGCCCAGGGTGTCATAGAAGTGTGACTGTCCAGTGTTGGGAGCGTATACTGAGATAAGGGTATACAGGTCTCCCATCAGGAGGCATTTAATCGCTGTAAATCGGCCTTCTGGGCATATTTTCGTTTCCAGAATCTGTGGGTTCAAGTCTTTCCTGAAGAGAATCGCCGTACCTCCTTTTTTACTTGTGCCAGAAGCGAAGAATTGGAGCGGGAATAGCCGGGATCGAAGGCGAGATACATCTGCCGGCAGCAGGTGGGTCTCTTGAAGCATAGCTATCGCTGCCTCTTCGTCGCAAAGTTTTAGTAGAATTGCCCTTCTCTTGTTGGGGGAGTTCAGGCCATTAACATTCAGGGAGAGGATCCGAAGCGACTGAAGGTCCTCTGAAGGCTCATTCTCCATTCCTTGGGTTAGGGGGGGGTCCTGGGGTGGAGGTTCAACTGCCATGTCTGTTAGGGGAACTCTTGGTATCATTCTGCACTTGAGGTTTTAACGCGGAGTCCCAACGGGGGACCACAACTTTAACAGGGAGGTAGACCGACATTGTCAGTACGGTCATACCTAAGGCCAACAGGGCCAACTGTCCCATCATGTATCGAGTACTGTGGGTTCCCAAGGAACAAGAGATGGAAAGTATCCTTGGGGTGGGTATGAACCATGGGTGTGGCCCGCCGCCACCGTGTTTAAAGTTGCAATTTAGGTGGCGGGTCCTGCTTCAAGCAGGGATATCTGTGTCCTGGCTTACTTGCTGACGGAGCCTGGGACCATGGAAGCGTCCCCGTTCATCTCTTTCTGTTATTCCACTGGGTCGACGACCAAGGCGTGCGTTTGGGTTTTGGAGAGGGAGGCGGTCCAGAGTCTTCGGTCCCCTCTAGGATTGGCGTGGAAGGATCTCGGGGTGAGGTCGGGTGCAAGATTTTCTCTGCGTCTTCCAAGTGGCTGATTCGGCGTAGGGTGCCATTATATGTGAACTGGAGAGCTGTCGGAAACAGCCATCTGTAACGGATCTGTTGCTCCTGGAGGAACAATGTCAGAGGCCGAAGTGCTCTTCTTTTCTGGAGAGTGAGTGGTGAGAAGTCCTGGTAGATTTGAAGTGGAGTGCTCTGAAAAGTGATCTCTTCTCCTTGGCGACTGATTGCTGATATTGCCTCTTTCGTCGTAAAGAAGTGGACCCTGGTAATCACATCTGGAGGGGGGTCCGAATCTGTCCCACGGCGCGGGCGGAGTCTGTGGGTCCGGTCCAGTAGGAGCTGTGATTTGTCCAGATCCGGGAGTAAAGCCTCAAAGAAGCTTCCCACGTAGTCTGCTAGCTTGTTGTCGGGGATAGAGGACAGGATGCCCCGAATGCGGAGGTTATTGCGACGAGCCCTGTTTTCGAGGTCTTCATGTTTGAATTCCAGGATCTCGCATTTGTGATGCAGGGAATCGATGGATTTTTGCATTTCCCCCAGTGTGGTAGCGTGATCTTGGGAATGGTCCTCGGTCTCTCCGAACCTCTGTTCGAGTTCTGTGACCCTCTGATCCGTTTGGTCAACTTTAGCGGTGAGTTCCGAGAGGCAGGCGCGGAACTCAGATTTGATGTCCGCCATGAAGGCTATCAGGTCTCCTTTGGTGGCGAGAGCGCCCCTGTCCTCTTGTGGCTTCTGTGGGGTCAGTTTAGGAGGATCCTGTTTCTTGGGTTTCTCTGGAGCCGTGAACATGGCGGATATATCTGTGCCCTTGCTCGCCTTCGTCTGCCTCGACATGCTGCTCGTGTCAGGCGGTCTTAATTAAGAGAGTAGCAGCGAGGCCCAGGACGGCGGAAGACCGCAGTTGGAGAGCTTTGCTCCCTCGGCCCCCGCTCTGGACTACATGTGGTCTTCTTGCATGGTCATGGGCGGACATCTTTTGACTCAGTGTAGCCAGAATTCACTGAATCTAAGTTTGTCCATTTAAGTGAACATGGGGTATGCTACTAGCCGCCGTTTCAAGTTGACCGCTTTGAGGCATCTCGTGTCTGCAGCAGTCATGGCAATAGGCTTTTATTTTTGTTGGCCATGCCCTTTTCACAGCCTTGATGAACTGCCAAGTTTGTAGTCTGCAGTTGGACATATAGTGCCACACACTACCCCACCAATATACCCAGGAAATGTTGTATATTCTTCATATGTCATTTTGACCAGAGAACAGCTGTTTACAGTCTTTTTATGAATACGGGATGACAGGTGAATGTATGGCTCCTATTGTTGAAGGCGAAAGCAGAGCAGTGGCGCTACAGATACACGTCACTGCACGCTTTGTGTAACCCTATCTCAGGTGTTACTGCTACCCAACTGGAGAGCATCATTTTATCCACCTCGGATGATTGAAGGAGTGCTAATATACAGGAGGTACAATAGTCACAGGCGTGCTCTGACCGGCTTCAAAGTAAATGGCCAGATATATTCCCACATATAAGTCTGACTAAAAATACGACTGTGGCACCACTAAGCTCTAATTAACAACAGAAGAAAGTGAAGCACTTGAGGGCGCCATGAAACCTACCAGGGGTCAAGTCCTAAAAGAAAAAGGTGGGGGCTCATTAACATACCAATTGAATGTGGTGTCACCAAAAATTAGTATATCAAGGTGCCCTATGAAAAAAGGGGGGACTCCATCCAGCCGTGTGAACCCTCGACCTGAGCCCTGGCGCTTACTCAGGAGCTGTAGAATGATGCCAACATTTTACAAACTGCAAGCTCATGGGGTGAGCGGAATAGGGAATCTCGCTTTACTAGCTTTGATGAATTCTTCCTTGAAACCGCTGTTGCGGGAGTGGGCAGTGCCTACAATGATTACTTATGGGAATTCAGGGCGAACATACTCGCCCTTAGTACTTAAGGGGCTAAGAGGAATAAAGCTATTTTTTGGTTATATTGGCATCTAATAGTTGTAAATGTCAAATTCATAATGCCAGGTTCTCTATTGATTTCCGTTGCCTTTTTCCTCTCTTGTCATTCATAATTCCAATGTCTATGACATGAAAAGAGTATTTTGGCTAATGTGGGAAGGGATCGTCAACCCTGAAAATAAAAAATTGCTATCAGATTTAGTAATTTTTAAAACATTTTGTTAGCATTTGGTTAAATTACATTTCAACCTTTTGCACAAAAAAAGAAAAAGAATATAGAATATCACTTTTCCACAATTCTATATTCAGCACATTTATAAAACAAAAAAGCGAACATTTCATTACAAAATTAACATTTATCAACATAATGAATCATTTCATGACTCCAAAAACCGGTGAGACCACCCAACTCACTTTAAAATGTTATCAATTTGAGTTCCCAATGTTAGGTAATTCAAAAAGCCAACTACCGCTACCACCACCAAAGTAGGGGAGCCAGCCAGTAATCTGGACCACAGATTCTCTGTTTTTATAGAATCAAGTCTAAGAACGAATTTTGTTCAAACTGAATATTGAAGGAATTATTAATGCTTTACAAAATATAAACACGTGCTGCTGAGTTTCGATTACATTCCCTTCATTACAATATCTACAATATGCGTTATCTCTTGAAATCAGACCTCTTCGTGCCAGAATCTGTGTGAAGGAGTCAATATTAAGTCTAAGGGCCTGATTCATGAAATTTTTAGTGCCTTTGCACTCTGTGAATCAGGTTGATTTTGCATTCTGTGAATCAGGGTGTTGGCTGGCAATGCAAAGTCACTTTGCACTGCAAAAGTACTCTTTGCACCTTGAATCAGGCCCATATAGAGCAGTGCAAAGAGTACTTTTGGCACTGTACAGTCACTTTACACCGTGCTAAACATTCCATGAATCAGGCCCTAAATCTCATATAGTCATTAATCTGTGCTCAGAATGTAAATGACCAAGCAAGGGATATTTGTGCATAGATTACATCAACAGATTATTGATCCCCAAAGTCAAACGCACCAAAGCAGGTGGAGCTAGCTTCCCTTTTATAGCAGGCAAACACTGGGACTCACTGCCCCCATCCCTCAGAGCTGGACCCTCCCATGCAGCCTTCCGCAAAGCACTCAAAACATGGCAGTTCAAATAAGACCAATATGTATTGTGTACCTCCTCATGCCAACGGTAATTGTATGTATACGCCTTGTTTCATGTGCCTAAAATTCCTGAATACGCCATGTACGATATGCCTAAAACTCCTGTAACAGCGGCACACTGCTCTTGGGCTGTTCCACGCTTTATAAATGAATAAAATAAATAAATTACAAAGTTTCAATCCTGTTGTTTTATTTTATTTACCACCATATTCATGAGGTTAAAAAATACCATTTAGATGCTCATCGTCGTAGACCAGGATATTCTTAGAAATTCTTAGTAGATCAGAGCCGCATACTAGAATAATATTTTGGTAGCTATTTTAACATGCAATCCAATACATGCCGACACTTGAGAGCTCTCAAGAGGAGGATTTCACTGAATGGAAAAGAAGAAAGGCATTAGGGCATCTCCACACTAGACATCTCTTCTTTCTATGCAGCGCCTGAACAAACATGTCTGCTGCATGCAGTGTGGCCCCTCTTCCGCGTCTTTCCGACCATGGTCTGCTGAAGGGCCTTGCTTCCTACAGTGCTTCGATGCCATCGCCCATGCCAGGAGGCGCTATACAGCTATAAGATAACATATTGCTTTAACTGGGTGTAGCCCCACCAGTTCTATGGGCGAAAGTGTTGCAGAAAGAGAAGAGGGACCAGACTAGACAGATGAGCAGCAAATCTGATAAGCATCTACAGCAGTGGTCTTCAAACATTTTTGGCCGGGGCCCCCCTGAGCAAAATTTGAGCAGGCCGGGAACCCCCAGAAATGCCAAATGGACAGTATGTATTGCACGCTGTCACCTGCTCCCATCACAGTCACTGGGCTCCCTCATCCCACTCCTACCCAGTCCCTGGTCTCTCCCCACCCCATCACACACCCTGGGCTCCCCCCACTCTGCTACCACCACTATCCCATGGTTCCCGCCCATTGTGCTCCCACCATAGTCCCTGGGTTCCCCCCATCCCGTTCCCAACACAGTCTGAGGTCCAGTGGCGGCTGGTCATTTTTTTAAGTGGAGTGGCATAACTATTTCCCCCAAAAATGCTATGGCGACCGAGCATAGTGGGAGAGCCTGAACCAATAAAGAGCGGTTCGGGGGGGTTCCCCCCTGTGCATTTTTTTTAAATAATGGGTTAAAATGTTGCATTGTAGAGCATACTTTTAACAAAAAAATGATGGGTAAATAGCCAAACAGATTGCAATTGGTGCTGGGGGGGCCCAGGGGGCCGGCATGACCTTTTTTACTGGACATCGATGATAGATGGCCAGTAAAAAGATACCATCCCTGTCTCCTGCGCCCCACTGGGCCTAACACAATCAACATGATTATGTGTGTATGCAAGGCGCTGCACATTCATACAGCAATCACTCTATCATTCACACAAGCATCCATCACCATACACTCACTCATAACATAAGCATACACGCATCCATACACATGTTTAAATAAAAAAAATGAACATAAACATACCTTCTGCATTGGCCTGCGTGTTGGTGCTGAAACGCCCTGCTCCAGGCTTCTCTGTCCGTATGTGCGAGGAGGCGCAGGAGCTCCCCCTCGGACATAGACATGCAGTGCCTCAGCCAGCATTTCCAATGAGCTACACTCCAGCACTTGCATGGCTCAGTGAGCATGGGCGGCTGGGGAACTAAACTGAACTGTCAAAGGGAAACAGTGTTTGCGGAATGTATTGCAATTTACTAATGTAACACAAAGCACCCCCTTGGGTACTATTGAAACAGTGGGCTTCATTACAACCCTAAACCTGGTGTTAGCTGTGCCAGTAAAACTGGCACGGCTGCGCTGGAGTTGCATCCGGGTCCGGCACACGCGAATGGCAACTACCAGGTCATGCTGAGTTAGGCGGACCTGATAATTGCCCTTTCGTGGGTGCCGGTAGATCTCCATTCCCATTTGAGCCCCATCGGGCTCAATGGGGAACTGGGATGCACCGGCACCGTTAGTAACGGTGCCGGTGCATCCGACGAGCTGTGCTTGGGGGTGCCACTCAGCCTGCCGGGTCACACCGGGCGGGCTGTCAGGCACCCGCAAGCACAACTCGGACTATGGCGGTACGGTAGCAACGGTGCCAGTAGCTTACCGGCACCGTTGTTACCGTACCGCCATAGTTGCAATGAGACCCAGTCTGTGACTAAAGGAATTAATATGCATTTACAACTGCGGGCCACTTTTTCATTGTTGCCTGAGACAGTCAGGAGTAGCCCACGGGCACCAGTCCCTGCCTCTCCAATAGCAGTTATATTGTTTTAAAGAGTGGCTATGGTGCTTCCATGCACAGTCGGTTCAAGGGGCGATCAAGTGGTGTGGTGGCACAGGGACTCCGCAGATAAAAGGGCGCTGCCAGCTAACACAATGTAAAGTGTCATGCAAATTTCATGACACTTTACATTGTGTGAGCTGGTGGCACCCTAAATTTGCAGCACCCTGATGTAAAGTGTCAATTACTTTCTATTAGTTCTTCACATGACAGTGAAAGACAGAGGCGCCGTGCCAGTGTCTATTCAAGAATCCTGCCCTGCCTTTGCATTCTGGCATTTGTTTGTAGTGTAGTAGGGGGGTGGCGGGGGTTGAGGATGGGGGGGGCAAAGGGTTGAGGATGGGGGGCAAAAATTGCGGGCAGGTCACTGGTAGACCTGGGCCGGCTCTATGTACGAGGCTCGCTTTTCTGTTTGTCCAAGCGAGGCCACAGTGTCACCTCACAATCCCTTTTGACGCTCTAAAGACGAATACCCCCTCCCCCAGCATCGCATCATATGCTGCAGATTCCATAATTATTGCTCATCACTTTCTTCCTTCTAGGAGCGATTTATAAGTCCTGAATTAGTTTTGAAATCTCTGCTAATGTGAACTGATTTATTGTTGATAAGATAATGAAATGTTGTAGTTAGTGTAATAATTAGATGAGTTGATGCAGCAGAAATGTGTAGTGGAAGAGTATTACATTAATGTTATGAATATGTTTATAGTGCACTTCTTCAAAATCTATATAAATAAAAATGTAAATGTTTGTTTGTTCAAAACCTTTTCACTGATTGCTTTGAAATTTGGACACAACGTTGCATTCGAATAGGCATGTGTTTTTAAATACCTACTATACATAGATGTCACACCTGTGACAGGTAAAAACATGCTTTTTCTGAAAAACAGCACCATCTGTTGGACGTAAAAGCAGCACACGCTATACTAAACATTTTACTGCAAACCAGCGCCATCTGTTGGACGTAAAAGCAACACACGCTGGCTCAAATACGTGCCGCGGAAGCAGAAGAGTGACATGCAGGCAGACTTTAGGAAGCACGGTTGCGTGCACGGCGATAGTGTTCTGCAGCTTCAGATCATCTTCAAACGCGACAGGCTGAGAGTGGCTGAGTAGATCAGCGTCAAACACGACTCTGTGCTCAGCAATCACGCGATTACAATTGCCTTGCATTCCGGTGCAACCCAGCTGATGATTATAGTTTGAGCCGGCATGTTCTCATCGGCACCATGACTGAAGTGTGTCTTTATTGGAAGGCTCTGAAATTTGATGGAGGAAGGAAAGGAATGTGTTGGGCCGCCGGGAACATTACACTGCTTCAACTTGGAGAACCGCCAGAGCCATTAAAAACTACCCACAAGCATTGTGAAATTAAACATATTACAAACGTGCGCTTTCTCTTTTCTTTCTTTTCCATTTAACCAGACTGAGCCACAGCAACCCGTGGCTGGGGACAGCTAGTTATACATAAAGTGGTTAAAAAAAAAAAGAGACCATTGTTTTGGGCAAGATGTTCTTATCGTTTCTGTGTTAAGAACTACAAAGGGACTTTTTTTCTGAAAGCACACATAAAGCACCAGTTACCTCCCTAAATCTAAGCCCTGCTGCCGGCCAATTCAAATATATCTCAGAAAACAGTTTTAAACTAACTGAATTATTTTCATATATATATATATTCAAAAAACCCAAAAAACGTTTATTCTTGGTAGAATTAAATATTATCATCACATCATATATGAAGCCTGCCTTTGTCAAAAATCAAAACACAAATAGGTAAACCTTTCACAAATTAGCTTTTGTTATGAGTATTTGGTCCTGATTCATGGAATTTATTGCACAGTTCAAAGTGACTGCACTACTAAAAAGTGACTTTGTACTGCCGACATAAACCCTGATTCAACCCTGACCCAACAGCTACCCGACGCCTGGATTAATTTCTAGATAGGCAAAAGGAGGGGGCTCGAGACTGCAACAGAAGTCGAAATATGGAAGCTGAGGGGTCGAGTAAACCAGGAAGAGACAAACCAGTGGTCCTGCATGGCCCCGACTTTCCGAAGATTACTATAAGAGGAAAGAAACATGAAAGCGCACATGAGAGCTGGCCCCAGAGCACAGAACCTACAGCCACGACGGATAGAGGGGGACCCGGAAAGGACCAGGAAAGCTGCAGATAGAATCCTGGAACACCAGAGGATTCACTCACCTGTTCCAAGATCTTGATCCAAGTTTGGCCAAACTGGACATTATATGTCTGCAGGAATCGTGGCTCAAGCAGACCATTTTACTGGACGGCTTCACTGGTTATTTAAACAAAGCAACAAAAGGGGCGCTGGGAAGGGTAGCTCAGCACTATTGAAATTGATAAATAATATTTCTGTGGGCAAGGTCTTGCGAGTCATACACCCCAACCCCCTTATAGAGATAATAATGAACATACTAGATAGCCCCTTTGACGCACAGGGGAATCTAATGTTATTTAATCTGTATTGGAATCCTAATGCCAAGGACACCCATAGCTTTGTTCACTGCGTAATGAAATGGATGTCTGAGGACCCGTAGATAATCATCTGTGGCGATTTAAACATTGATTGTCTCCGCTCTGTTTTGAGAGGAGATGGGGGGATGGAGAAACCTCAACAGAAAAAGAGCACCCGATGTCAGGATTGGTTGGTGGAAACAGCCATGAAGGACCTATATATTGTAAATGGCCAAGTGAAGGGAGATCTTGTAGGAGCCACAACCTGGCATTCGGGCCACGCCAGCGCAATTTAGGATTACTTTCTTGTTGCAGGCTCAATCTTTTCATGAATTACATCTCTGAAGGTGATACCGACAAAACAAACTGATCATGACCTACTGGTGCTGTGTTGCGTGAGACCATGACAGAATCGTTAGACAAAAAGGAAACTGAAATGCTGGAAACAGAAGTTGACCGTGGAACCGGGCAGAAACAGACTTTGCATTAGACCCGAGACAGTACCTCAACTCACGGAGAGATTGATAGCTTGGCAACAGAAGGTAGCAGAGGGGGTCGAATATGAACCAAGCTTAGCTATCGTCAGAAAAGAATCTAATAGCGGATCCAAAACTCACTTTAAGCCAAAGCACATATCTGACGTAACAATCACAAACAAGAAATGTCTGCTGCAATGTGACCTCAGGAAATTAAAATATCTCCCAGCCGTGTCCAGGGGTCTGGCAGTAAAAAAGAGGAAACAACAATACAGGAACTGGGTCATATCATATAGAGCTACCCTTTTCCAGAATGATGCAGAACGCATTATCCAGGTCATAGATATGAAAAAAACAAGAACCTTATGGCAATGGCTAAACGGCAGGGAATCTGATAACGGCATGTTACAATTACACCCAATTTATGAGAGCATATGGGTTAATCACTTTCAAAATCTCTTTGGTCGAAGGGTCATGGAGAAGAAGGAGTTGCACACTGAACAGACAGAGCCATGGTCGATCCATTTTGAAAAAGAAGAAATTCAAAGTATAATAGCAAGGGCAAGTAACTCTAGAGCTCCAGCCCCGAAATGATGAACGCCATGCTAAAGGAGGCACCAGAGTCCAGGGCGTACTTCTGTTTGATCTTATTTAAAAGGATTGCTTGATGTGGAAGAGTCCTGGCTTCTTGGAAATATCTACAAGAAGGGCGACAGAGCAGATCCAAAAACTTACCGGCCGATCGCCATTCTTGACATATTGCTAACAATTTTTGCAGGAGTTCTGCTGCTATGACTAAAAGATTGGGTGATGTAGTCTGAGTCATGTGACCCCAGGCAAACCGGTTTTGTTAACAACGTGGGCTGCGGACTGAATTTACTTCTAATTAGCCTACTCAAGATGAAAACGCTGAAAGGCTGGGAATTTAACAAAAGAGATACAAACCCACTGGGGATTGGAGCAGGGCTGCCCATTGGCACCCATACCTCATAACTATTTGATCATGGATAAAAAAGAGGTATTAGATCCACCCCAACCCCGCCCACCAAATATTAAGGAAACGTCAACTGGATAGCTCCTGTATGCCGATGACCTAGTCCTTCTGGACAGAACCCCCATCGGCCTCCAGAGAAAGCTGGATATAGTGCAGAAGTATGTCGACCAGAATGGACTGAAGATCAATTTCCGGAAAACCGAAATTTTGAAGATGGAAAAGTCATGAGGGAGGAGCAAGAGAACATCATGCTGGTCATTGGGTAAAAACAAAATAAGAACAGTGGCATCAATAAAATATCTAGGCATGCTGATAAGTGCGAGTGGGTGTGAGAAGCCATGGATAGCCAGTTTAAACACGAAAATAAAGCAACTAACAGCACAAGGTATGATGATTGGGAGGAAATATAGTAAATTCTCACTACTCCCTGTCATAAACTTCTACAATCAAAAGGTCGTGCCAACCCTGACCTATGCAGCAGAGGCCGCTCTAGGGATGCCATAAGAAACTTGGGAGAGATGGGAGAGCAGATTTTGGAAGAGGATTCTAAGACTACCAAACGCGACCCCCATGGCTATCATCAGACATGAATTGGGCCTTCTATCGCTAAATGTGAGAATTTTGTGGAGAGCGCTGTCGACCTTTGGTAAACTTAATATTTCGGAGTTCCCGCTACAATTTCACATCATAAGGATGAAAGAAGAGGGGTGACTGGCCTCTAAACCAATGGAGAGAAAAATGTGTGGGAATACTGTCTAACCTTGGTCTGCCAGTTGATATCCTATGCAGAAATCCATTAATGTTAAGAGGGCACTATGGGCGGCTGATTGGAACGAAACTGTAGTCAAGAGATCAAATTCCAAAATTCATAGTTTATCAAGATCGCGCACCGGCTCACCCAGCATAACACCACAATATCTTAAAAAATTCCTGAATGCCAAATATAGCGACCTGTTTCAGAGATTCTTCACACCAAAGTCACATTGCATAGATATGGTGATATGGTAGTAGATGAGAGATGTCGCCTATGCAAGGCCCAACCGGAAACATTAAAACACCTGATCCTCTTCTGCCCGGAACTGAATCCAGTGAACACTATTCTTGTACGAGCGTATGAAGATCAACTTCGGGGCGGATGCAGAGGTCTGGTGGGAGACCCTTTATAGGGGGGCTAATGTGGGTCAAATGAGGTCATTGGTAAAATTTCTGGAGTTGAACTTCATGAAGAAATTGAAAGAAACTGTCCAACCATAAAGAGTGGGTGATCTCTCCACCTTGAACCAACTTCAGTACAATACCCCCTCTTTCTTTTTATTGGTTGTAATCATTTCCTGGTGCTTTTAGAGTAACTTAAGGAAAAGAAACACTGATTGACGAACTGATTGATTAATTGAACCTGTCTTACTCCACTTTTTCTCTTACTTTTTCCTTCTCCCTTTAAGCTCATAAGTGTTCTCTGTTTCTCTTTCCTCTTTTAAATAGAATGTAATTTTTGCAGTACAAAAGGGCCTTATATTTTCAAAACCCAAAGGCCAATTTTTGCTTTCTGCTGATTTGCATGCTGGTATTTGTAATGCACCATTGAAGATGGGGGAGGGGGAATAATGCCAGAATTGTAGACTTTTTGCCTAACATATTTATACAAGGATTTATATATTTGTGTTGAAAGCCAAACATGGTGGTGAATGATGATAGCGCAAGTGAAGCATGAATATTTGCCCATGATGTGGCAAGAGAGGTTGAAATCCTGAAGACTGGAGCTTCTGTTTTCTGTGGTTGCGGCCATGCGCTGCTTTTCAGGGCACAAGTAGAGGATGCATGTGGGTGGACAACATCTGCCAAGATGCAATCTGCTTGGTGTGTTTTTGAGGCCGTCAAACTTGAGTACTTGGCTGCCAGGATTTCACCAAAGTTGTCATGTTCCCAGTGCAGACGCTTACCCGCAAGACCTCATTAAAGTGTCATCAAAGAGCATGTCTCCTATTAGAATTTTGTTTTCCAGGGAATATTTCATTATAGATTTTTGGGTTTAAAAGGTGGGCACTTTTTATACTTTTCCAGCGTAGTTATTGGAAAATGTCCTCTCTCAGAAAATGTTTCCAGTGATGATTAATGTTTTTGAAAGGCCAATGCTCTAAGGGCCTTCAACTGGGCTGAGAGCAATATGGAACTCACCCAAACACCACCACTTGCTGCAGAGGCCTGGGGCCCTACAAGAAACATTGGGTATCGATCTAAGGACTTCCCAAGTGACCTCTGATTCCAAAACCGCCATTTTGAAAGGTCTTTCCACCTCCAAAAGTCACTTCAACTTGGCTGACAGCCACACAGAGCTCACCCCTAAACCACCAAAGACACTCTTTCCACCCGACTGAGGCTGCCTGCAGAGGTCAGGGGACACCAAGGACAAAATCAGAGAGACCAACTACTGATGGACTAGGCAATCAGGTGACAAGAGCGTGTGTCATCACTTCTGAACTCCCTCAGTGCGTACAGCCAGGATCGTCCCAGTGAAGGGCATCCCAGTGAAGGGTGAAGACCAGCAATTAACCAGCCTCTTTGCCTATGAGCCTTTGCTTTGGCTATCATGAATGCCCCATCATTTAAAATATTTGATATTATCTTAAATTGTGTGAGCCAGTGTTACTCAGGCCTGTGTCTCCTGACAGTGTCATTTCATCGCACCTAATTAAAATACTTGTCAAACCCCCCGGGCATAACAAGAGCCCCGATCCACAGGCTGTCCCCCTGTCTTCTAAGCCCAAACACTCCGGGGGGCAGTGCAGGTCTTCCAGCTCAGCACTGATGCATTTAATTAAGCCTTTTACAAAACACTTGAAGCTTTTTTTTTTAATTAGGGAAATGCATTGCCCACAGCCGTGCATAGGCCTTTGATGTCGGCTGTGTTAAAAAAATGGGGAAATATTATATATTTGTATTTTTTTTAACAGTTTTAAATTTCCTAATCTGTGTGTGTGTATGTGTAACCCCTGCCAGTTACATGATTGTATTACTGGCGAGTGTAGCAAAATAAATACAAAGCAGACTATTCTCATATATTGAATTTGTCTAGACTGCTACAAGCTTTATAGAAGGACAAAAATCTCTCTCTCACACACACACACATACACACACACACACACACAGCCTTGTTTCAAATATAAACCCATTTCGTACGAAAAATCAAACATGGGGAAACTCTGTGATGAGACCATGGTGCCGATTCAAGCAGGTGACTGCCGACACAACGGCAGACTTAGATTCGAACATGCTTTTGGCAGCGCGGACAGCCGCCATCAGCAGGCTTCAATTACTCAATTGAAACCCAATTTACTTGTGCTGAGCTAACACCAACATCGGCAAGAGTAATTTGAATACTGGAATAATTCCAGTTTGTTCCCGAGATTCTTGAAATTCGGCTGATTTTCCTCGAGTCACACCTTACGGGTTTTGACCATTTAGAGCATATGGCATTGGGAGTCACTGGTAATATTATATCAATTGTTTCTCCTGATGAAGTCGTTATTCCAATAATTTCACAAAACGGCGAAACCGGTAGAGAAGAACATCCGGGGATGGGATTTATCATTCTTTGTTGAACGTACCCACTCCATGGAATAGAGCACATTTTTTGGTTAATGGTTGTGCTGATACACATTCCATGTGGATAAAATGAAATATTTAAGACCAAGTGGGGCTAATTTATGAAATGCTACCACATATGGATTGTACTAAAAGTTTTAGTCCAAATTCTTTTACTTTGAGTGAATGAGACTGATTGATTTGAGTTGCAAATGATGGTTTGACTGTTGATGAATGATGGTGATGTTAGGTTTTTATTATCTGGTGTCTTATGCTCTCCTGCAATGTTAATGTAATTTAATGTGTGTGCATTAATCAATGATTAATTCATTTTTTGAAAATAATGTATCTCAATAAATACATTTTTGATACCTTTAAAAATTAAAAAACAACCTCTGGACACATGTTTTCAGTATACTCTGTTTAAAACAGCACACAAGTTTTACAGACCTATTTAACTATAGCTAACGCTCTATAAGGTTCTACTAATCATTTTTAAAAATAGCGCTGTCCACACACTCACATTTACCATTGGCACTGGAACATTACTCTTGTTTTGCCGGCTTCTGTTTTCAATGGTTCCATGGTCCTTACAAACAGACATGCCTGGGCATGTTTGCCCCCGCAGCACACCCTCAACAATGGCATGCCTAAAACCCTCCTTTTTATATTGAGCCCATATAAAATCCTGTTGGCGATCCCCCTAGAATTATATTCAAACTCTGTAAAACCCTATCAAGTTGCGACATCATTTAGCGCACCTAGATTTATGTTCATAAAACTCTTAGCACTGCGTGACGTCACCCAAGCTGCCTAGCTTTATATTCCATCTCTATTAAACTCTCACACATGCAGCAGCACCCACGCCTGCGTCATCGCTGCATCACCAAACCCTAACAGTCGCTGTCTAACTCCTCCCAACTCACTTTGCCCTCTTTTGATATACACTTGATATCATTTTGATAAAAAACTTTATGCCAAACCGTATCAAAGTACACAAACACACTTTATACAGCCGTTTATATCAAATGGATATAAAATTGACATAACATTTGATATCGAAAAAATGTTGACATAAAAAATGTATTGATACCAAATGCCATATAAAAAAGAAACCAAAGCCATATTTAAAGGGGGCGGGAATAAAGACAACCAGGGGGAGTTCCCACCTGTCAAAAATTGTACATTGCAAAAAAGGGGCACACTTTAACTACTGGCAAGTCCTAAAAAAGAAAGTGTGGGGTGGAGGGAAGCTCTTTAACATATGCAATGGGAAGTCACATCACCAGAAATTAATCTCTCAAAGTGAAATATGCAAATGTCATGCAATTTGTGTTGCATAATCGAACTAAGTGAACAAGATTAATGTTTTCCTTTCATAATATCAATGCACAAAAATTAACCCAAGAGTGGATTTATTTTTATACTGATGTTAGAACATTATAAAAGGTGTTCACGTTTTAAACCCAAGAATCGGTACCTAAATATTCCCTGGAGAGCAAAGTCTCAATATTGAACAGTTTACCTTCGATCCTTTCTAAGCTTTCATCTGGTGACATTGTCTAGTGGGTAAGTGCCCAACCTGGAAACCTGGCGACTGTGTTGCGAACATGGGTAAAGTGTTCAAATGTAATGAGTATCTTGCTTTTATTCCCAGACTCAAAAAATACATGGGGGGCTGAGTCCACCCTCTGAAAAACCTGGGCGGATGCCATCTACACGCATGTACCCTCGACTTGGGCCATGGATCCACCATTTTGAGCATAGGGAATTCAAGTATTGGCCTGCAGCATTGGTACACAGCTAGGGATCAGCTGCAGACTGTAAGGAGAAGTACCAGGCAGAGTCACAAAGAAATCTACATTTCGGAGAGGAGGGGGGGCTAACTAGTGATGGGAGGGGCCACATCAGAAACTGGGTTGGTCAATCTTGGAGCCCCTCCTCTGTTCAAACTCAGGCGTTCTCCGACGTGAGGCCCAAGTAAGTGCAATATCCCAGTGAGAATAACCAAGTGATTGGATTTAAACTTTGGTTAAACAGTGAAACTGGGATTTTAACTCATGCTATAGTTTACACTTGAACACATGCCTTCCATGCACCATTTGGCACACATTTTAAGGCCTACAATAATGTACATATTGGCGGCGCTCAAGAGCCCGAAGCAGCATGGCGGCTCCTATGTGAGCGCTGCGCTCAATCGTGACATCCTGTAACTATCCTGACCTTGGCTGATCCATTGTACTGCTAAAAAGAGGGTATTGACGTGGGAAGTACAGCAGAGCAACTGGGCCGAGTCCTGAAAGCACTATGGCAGTGGCAGGCGGTGTGCTTGACAAGAGTGTGGGGGGACCGCTGTGCGGCAGCTGAAGATTGGTCCGGGCGGCTGCTGGTGTACGCGTTTCTCTGCCACACAACTGTGGTAGCCTGGGGGCACAGCGGACCAGTGCGTGGGGAAAGAGAAGCAAACTGGTGTGAGGCCCTGTGGACTCAGAGGGGCAGGTGGATGTGCTGTGGCCGAGCACGGTATTCAAGGCTCAGACAGCTGAGCAGCAGGATGACACCGCGTCTGTGGAGGGAGACACGCTCCCAGCCAGACCAGAGAGATGTGGAAAAAGTGCATCCGAGATGAAAGAGGTGAGGAGGAACTGACACTGGGAGAGTACTGCCAGGTGAAGAGGGGTCCTGGAGTGGTGGGCACGGATGCCCACACATATAAAACCAGCAGAGAACTGGGCAAGGCACCAGGGGCACAGGCACGGACAGGGGCTGGCTGCTTGGAACAGCAGAGAGAAGTGGAGGGAATCTGGCACTAGGATTTCCCCTGGACATTGTGATCAGGACCATAGCTAGTCCGGGCCCTGTAGAGGGAAAAGTATGAATATCCAGCTGGTATTAGGAGGAGGCCCGAGTGTGATAGAATCATGTCGTTCAGTAGGTGCTGCATCCAGGCTTGACTGTTCACTCCAGGCCGAAGTGTGAAGAGGAGTGGGGTGAAACCACCAGGAGGACCGGCAAGGAACAGGATCAGGGCAACAATGGGGAAAGGAGATAAAACCCAGCGTACCCTTGTCTTAATGGGCCACAAGCAGGGAAGAAGTGCAAAGTGGTGGAGGAGCACGCTGCCTCCCCTGGGGATGCAGGCACAGGAGCGGTGGCAGGTGCTGATCTGGATATGAAGGAGAGTCTGTTGCACCTGAAGGAAGGCATAGGGAAACTGGATGCTAAACTGGACTCCCTAGACACAAAGGTATACTTGATACAGCTGAGGATGGACAAGCACAGAGCTCGGCTAGATGAGGTGGAGAAATGGACCTCAGGCTTGGAGGATGCAGCCGCAATGGTCCTGGCTAGACTGGCAGTGCTGGAAACGGTGGTGAAGGTCATAACGCCCAAGAAGGAAGATTTGGAGGGCTATGCAATACGGAAAAATATATGTCTGGTGGGGGTTCAAGAACAGCAAGAGACGGGGCGCGTGGAGGACTTTGTGGAAAGGTTGTGCGTGGCACTCTTCGGGAAGGAAGCGCTATCATGGATGTTCATTGTGGAACGAGCCCACAGGATGCCGCCATCCTGCCCTTTTCTGGGAGCTCCACCTCACCTTAATATAGCAAAAGTGCTAAACTACAGGGACAGAGACACCATCCTTAGATTGTCCAGAGGAAAAGGGGACTTATCCTTTGATGGCGGTCGCATACCATTTTTTCCAGACTTTTCAACATCGGTACAGGTGGCACGTAGAACTTTCACTGGAGTGAAGCGTAGGCTGCAAAATCTTGGGTCACTTTCTTAGTTCTGGAGTGTCATATAAGGTTTGGGGTACAAATGAGTCTGGCTAATGAATTTGACCAGGTCCAGGCAGTATGAGAGGAAGAAAATTGACCTTGGCAGAGATGCAGAAGGATATTGTTGAATGGCATCCCTAGGTGGTTGGGGTAATAATGGTTGGATGGGGAGACAAAGGGGTTTAAAATACTGCCTTGGAATATACAAGGAGGTGGGTGTCCGAGAAGGATGATGAGAGTCCTTCTGTATTTGAAACGCCACAGTATTCAAGTGGCCTTCCTACAGGAAACCCACCTAACAGGGTTGAGGCAGGGTGGGCGACGCTGTGGGGCTGTCATCGGTATTACTCTTCGTATCCCTCCTATGCGAGGGGGGTGGCCATTTTAATTCATAGCTCTCTCAGGTTTCGCCTTGTTGAGATGGCCAAGGATCAGGAAGGGAGGGTGTTGTTGTTAACAGGGTATCTGGATGGCATGAAGGTCACCTTGGTGAATACATATGGGCCGAACATCGATGACCGTACATTTTTTGACTAGGTCACATCCCATTAACCACCGATTGCGGATTCCCTCGTCCCTTGGGGAGGGGACTTTAAATGACGACCTAGATAGATCAGCGGGGGCGATGCACAGAAAGTCGAAGTCCAGCCAAAGGGTGAGGGATATCTGTGCCATACATGATCTGGTGGATGTCTGGCGGCCGCAGTATGTAAGGCCATGGATTATACTTTTCACTCATGGGTGCACCATAAAGCATCCAAGATTTACTATATCCTGGCTTCCAAGCACTCTGGAGTGCACCTGGGGCCTTGTGAGATCCTGCCGAGGATGCTCTCTGACCACTCTGCAGTAACGTTGGAGTGTTTTATCCCTGCAGCACGAATTAAGGTAGTAAACTGCTGATTCAAGTTGAAGGCACTCAAAGACACAGGGGTTCATTCCGAGGTTGGTGCTAAGGTAACAACGATGCCGGTAAAGGAATACCGGCATCGATTACTGCTACGGGCTATTCTGACCAGCCCAACCGCTATTAGCGGCATTGTAAAGTACGGTACCGTTAATAGCAGTCAGGGTGCGGGCACACGACCCACCATGCCGGCAATAGCGGCATGCCATAAACTGGATCAGATCACAAGTGAAGCAGACATGCAAATAACGGCTTCATGAAGGCGGAAAAAGTGGTTACCGGCATTCCGGAAATACCGGCATCGCCGACCTACTGTAAAATGCCTTGAGCAGTGTTCCCAACTGCCACAGGTGCACACAATCACCACAGGTGGAGGCAATGGAGTCTGGCCCAGTACAAAAGGGGCACACACCACACCCCCTCCCACACCAAGATGATCCCAATAGTAGTAGCATTACTGGAGCTGGAGAACATGCTTGCATTGCCACAACATCAACAACAACAGCCGGCACCACAGAGGAGACGCAGGAGGAGAAGGAGGGTGAGACAGGCCCAGCATGCCCCACCAGTGCAGCCATCGTTACCACGCCGGCAGCCCCCAATCCCTCGCATCAGAGCCTGTCCTTTCAACCTAACCCCTGAGCAGATCCACGCCCTGTACCATCTGGACCGGGACACCATCGCCACCATAGTGGACCTGATACACAACAACATAGTGAGCCTCATTGAAATACGCACCGCCATCCCACCTCTACTGAAGGTAGTGTCTGTGCTCCACTTCCTTGCCACAGGTACCTACCAGCATACAGTGTGGCACATGCATGGCATATCACAACCCTTTATTTTCTCGGATTCTGAACCAAGTGCTGGATGCCCTCCTCAAGCACACAAGGGACTACATATCCCTACCACGGACTCCCCAGGAGATATTTGATACAAAAGTTGCCTTCCATGCACTGGCAGGCATGCCAAATTGTGTAGGTGCCCTCGACTGCACCCAAGTGGATTTGGCGGTCCCGCATGCCATGGAGGTGGTGTACCGCAACCGCACGCAATACCACTCCATCAATGTGCAGATGGTATGCGACGCCAGCAAGATCATCACACATTGTTGTGCCCGATATCCCGGATCAATTCATGACTCTATGGTCCTGCGGAACTCCACGCTACCACACTTCATGGAGCAACATGCTGGACGACGTGCCTGGCTGCTTGGTAAGTTGCAGGACTGGCACATGGCATTGAAATAGTGGGAGAGATGCACACACCACCATGCTGTCAATATTAATGTGACTGCACGATGTGCACATCACAAACACTGTGCCCCAAACCATCACAAACGGTACATGACACCCAAATCCCATATGAATGAAGTAAGGGCGACACCTATCACTACATGACTAACAGGAAACCACCCCACATCCCACAACACGTGCACCACTCATCAGCGGGCGTCACCCTCCGTAACACCATCCAGCACCTTGCAGTGCATATGCACTATATTGCTGTCCCCAGCATATCACCACACAGGACAAGCATGCCTGTGAGTGTATCAAACTGAACCTACTAGGGAATCCACTGTATGTCACAGGGCCGGCACACCCACAGGAGTGCTGCATGTCACCATGGGAATGATCAGCGCGGTTTGCCCAATATTGCACAGACTACTGCCAACGTTCCCTCTAAGTAAATCTCACAGAACACAACATCTCACTAATTACGTGCCGACCTGCGGAGCGGACTTGTTTGAGTAGAACTGGAGGAAGATGGTGTGGCCGCCTGCTGTGATAGTGTAGCGGGATGCCCTGCCTCCATGGCATCCGCTATGCAGCCTAACACCTGCCGGAGGGCCGAGACCTCCTTGCAGAGGCGGCTGGTGTTGTCAGAGAATGATTTTGCCATGGAGGCAGTGCTGTCCGTGATGGACCTGCCTAGGGCAGCTAAGTCCTGACACCACTCCTCTCTGGCCAGTCTGTTGTCCTGGACAAACTCCCGCACAAGTGCAGTAAGCAGGTCAGACCACTGCGGCCCTGCGGGTGCACCTGTGGAAGTAGTCGGCCCCTGGCTGTCCTTCCTAGCCTGCTCAGCCTCCCTAGCTGTGTAAATTGGACTGAAGTGTCCCTCCGTCTGCTCTTGATCAGACTGCTCCGGGGTGGTGGCTTGCTCTGTATCGAGCAACGATACTTGGGGGGATGCCGGTGGAGTTGGGGTATGGACCACTTCCGAAACTTCGTCCTCCATGGGCACCCAGATGTCGTCCTGTGTATCCTCCACAGGCAGGGGTGCCGTGACTGCCACCTCCCCAGCCAAACTCGACTCCTTTGGGTGTGGTGCCTCGCATGTATCATCAGGATGGCCAATGGGTGGTGGTGGTAAAGGTGGTGTGTCGCCCTCTACAGGCCTTGGTGGCACCGGTGTGATGGGTACCTGGGGTGGCTTGCCTGTTGGTACACGGCGCACCCTGGGTTGTCCACTTGAGGTTGAAGGCCGGTTGCTGTCACCCCGGGACCTCTGCCAGGGTGTGGCCTGTGCAGGGGTTGCGTCCTGCTCCTCGCTGTCATAGTCAGTGCCTGTGGGGGTCAAAGAGAGGGACGGCATCAGTGATGTATTGATAGGCATAATACATACATTAGGACAATTGATCACCCACGCAATTGGGGGTAATAGGCATTTGTGTTTGGATGAGCACGTTCTTTGATACATGGGTGGTTTATGCAGGCATACGTCAGTGTCACTCATGTTGGCCAAGAGCTGTGCTATCTGACATGCATAGTATTTTGGCCATGCGCGCTGTGTGACTCGTGGCATTTGCATCTTTGTGCGGTATGTGTCATGTACGATATTGCCTTGCACCAGGCATCTGCATGTGTCTGTAATTCATCAGCCTACTTTGCTGGGAGTGTGTGTGTGTGTGTGTATGTCTGTGGGTCCATGACTTGACTCTTTGAACTGACATATTGGTTGACTGTCATCAGATGTGGCATAGCAATGTTTACTTTGGACACGCACCTCCATCGCCCGATGTTGTGGCGCCACACTCCTTATCGCCAACACCTTTGATACCTTCCATCCCTATCATGATGCTACAGATGTCCTCCCATGGGGTGAGCTTGATCGGGGAACCGGGACCTCCTCCTGTTCCCATGGCCCATGGCCTGGCTGCGGTTCACTGAGAGGATGTTTCTCACCCTTAGTCGCAGGTCGTCCCATCGCTTGCGACAGTCTGTATTCGTGCGTGGGGTGTTCCTCACAGCACTGACCTTCTGAGCAACAAGTGCCCAGGTCTCTTTCTTCTGAAGTACTGCCTCTCTCTTCATGCTGCTTGAGAACACTATGGCAGCATGCTCCTGCAGTGTGTCTACCAGCATCTGCAGCTCGTCCTCATTGAACCTTTCTTTACGCTGGCGGGCAGCTCCTTTCTTCAGGGCCTTGGGCATAGTGGTGTTGGAGGTGTATCTTTTCCAAATATCAGAAGAGTCCCAGGGGTCCTGTGTGGTTAAGATGGCAATGGATTGTGTTTTTAAAGATGGCCACCATGCTCCTTCCCGTTCCTGTGCGATGATGCTACTTCCGGTTCCGCTTATTAGCAGTGACTGTAAATAGCGGTGACTGCTATTTACAGTCACCGCTAATGCTGCATTGAACAATGTCGGTAGTGTTATCTGCGCTAAGGGCATTTTGGGTGCCTTTTACGGCATGGCGCAAATGACCTTACCGGCATGGAGTAAGGTTTGTGCCCGCGAAGTCGGAATAGTCCTCTATTAGCAGACTGGTGACAGCCCGGACACGCTATATACGCCATGCCGGTAAGGGATGTTACTTAACTCCAAACTCGGAATGAGGGCAACAGTGTTTGCCGGGGTATTGCTGATGGATATACAGGCTTTTATTGGCTCCCATGTGGGTTTGATGGAGTCCCCTGGAGTGTTTTGGGAGACGCTCAAGTGCTGTGTCCACGGGCTCTGCATTGGTAAGGAGGCAGGGATGCTGAAGTTGATTAGGGGTGAACTGGGGGGCAATGAGACTAACTTAAAAATACTGTAACCACTCTATCAAGAGACCATGGAGGAAGCGGAATTAGCAGATATAAGGAAGGAGCTGGATGCATTTCATGTGAACGCACTATCGCTATCTCCATTGAGCTACTCAGGTGCAACGATATTCGGAGGGTCAGAAGGCTGGTGCCTTCGTGGCAAGGCTCCTCAGGGAACTGGCCGTGGAGATAATGGCCATTGGGGAGGCATTTCGCGAATGCTATAGTGGGCTATATTCTGCAAAAGGAACACACTCAGCTGACGACATTCAGAGTTATCTGGCCGAGGTGGCGTTGTATTGGCTATGCCTGAAACAAAGGGAGAATCTGGACAGAGAAATGACAGTAGAGGAATCTAAGGGGATGAATACAGAACTTCCTGGAGCTAGGTTCGCTGGCCCTGATGGGCTGACGGGTTAATTTTATAAGGCTTACAACCATGTGGTGGCCTCTTATCCACTTCAGGTCTACCAGGAGGCAACGCAGTGGGGCATTCTCCTGCAGATTTTCCGGGTGGCCACTGTAATGCTGTTGCATAAAGGGGGGGTAACGGTGGATAACTGTGCCTCATTCAGGCCTATCTCTTTAATTAACTTTGACAATAAAATTCTGGCCCAGATACTGGTGACCAGACTCCTTCCCTTTAACTCCTTCCCTTTATGCGAGAACTTGTAATAGCGGACCAATTAGGGTTCATACGTATGGGCTGAGACAATTCTTTGAACTGCTCGAGGGGGTGGATAGTTATGTCCCGTCGATAGCGGGCTACTAGATGCCAAAAAGGCATTTGACTCGATCGAATGGCCATTCATGTTCAACACGCTGAAGCAGATGGGGTTGTGGTGCCGATTTCCAGAGTGCGTAGCTCTATTTTATGCCTCTCCCACAGGTCAGTTAGCCATTGATGACAAGGCCCCTACCTATACAGCTGGCGACAGGGGTGCACCCTCACGCCATTACAGTTCGCCCTTGCGATGGAGCCATTGGCCGCAATGTTGACGGAATGACATTTGAAGAGAGGTATTCAACTGTACAGCCATAGGGTCCTTCTCTCTCTCTGTATGAGGATGAAAGAGCCCTTTTTCTGGTAAAACAAGGGGATAACCTCAACCCAGTGATGATGCAGATTATCCAATTTGGCGACATATCTGGTCTGAAAATCAACTATGATAAGTCGGTTATGCTTCCCCTCACAGCCGGGGTGATACCATTTGATGATGGCTATGGGTTCCGGTGGGAACAGGATAATGCTAAGTAATTGGAGATGGTGATATCTCGAGACCCGCAGGTACTCTTTCGGGAAAACTACAGCAGGGCGGTGGATACATTACAAGGGCAGTTGGATAGGTGGATGGGTCTCCCCCTCACCCTGATCGGACAGGGTGATTAAGATGGTGGTGTTACCCAAATTTCTCTTTCTCTTCCAAAACCTGCATATAATACTCCCCAGATGTTTCGTTAATAAATTGCTGGAAATGCTGTTAGGATTTATGTGGGCTGGGAAGGTGCCGAGAGTGCGTTGGGAGGTGCTTACGCAGTCCTCAGTGGAAGGGGGACTAGTGCTTACAGACTTCAAGCATTGTGTCTGGGCGGCATAGGCCTACTTCTTGTCATTCTGGTACGAGGAGAGACCCAGCAGATCTCATGTTCAAACCGAGGGAGCGATAGCGGTACCACACCTGTTGCGAGCCGAGATACTGGGGAAAGTTGGTGGCAGGGCAAGAGGAACCGGGTTGGTGGCGAGCATGTGTGAGGAATGGAGGAAAATGGCAGACTACATGGGGATGGCAATGCTGTACTCACCGGCCCCCGCAGTGAAACATATCCAGGGTCTGGGAATCTCTAGAGAGAGTGTATAATGTGCATTAATGGATAAATTAGCTGTAACAAAACTGGGAGATTTCTATGTGGGTAACTAATTCTTACGCCTGGATGAGTTTAAACGAAAGGGGGGGACAACCACTCTAGACATATTTATATATTACAGGATCAGGCATGAGTTCAGGGCCTTCTTTCTGTCCTTCGCACAACAGCTGTTTGTTTTTACCCTGTTGTATGAGGTGATCGATGAAGGTGGGGGGAGGCTGGTCTTGCAGATTTATAAGAAGATGAGGCTTGCTATGCCAAAGGCAGGAGATAAAGCAAAACAGAGTGGGAAAAGGCATTGAAGACAGAGATCAAAGAGGGTGCATGGATATACATTACATCGCAGACCCGGAGGGTATCGCTTAATGCACACTATGGGCAAATACACTTATGTGTATCAGGCCTCGTGTACTCCATCAAAACTTCATAAATACTATGAGGAGTTGTCTGGGGAGTGTCCGCGATGTAGGGCGGAGGGTGCCGATTTTGTACATCTCACCTGGACATGTCCCCTCATTGTGCAGTTTTGGAGGGAGGTGTTCGATACCCTGTCCACTGTAGTGGGGAAGGTGGTGGCAATGGACCCCCTCATGGCGCTACTGGGCTTGATGGCGAGACAGTGACCCTGGTCCGACAGGATCAGTGTTTAGTTGGGCTGTTGCTAGTCCTAGCCCATAGAAGGATAGCAATGGCATGGTGGAGGGGGCCGGGACCCATGAGAGCAGAGTGGCTAGAAGATATTGCATATTGCTATGATGTTGAAGTGGATTATATATGCACGTTACCACTACATACCTGTCTAAGATGTTTGGGGCCATATGTACAGTTTCTCTTTTCTGTGGGGGACACGTAGGCCACAGTGGAAAATAAAGAGGTGCCGTGAAGTGGGATGACCTGGGTCCTTCGCGTCCGTTTTTTGTGGTCGTCTTTTTCTGTTTCTGTAACGATGGCACTCCCAATGGGTATGTTACGGGATTGTGGGAATGTGCTATTATAAACCAACACATTTTCCTAACACAGGCATAGTATCAAGAGAAACACAGACTCAAGTGCAATCATTTCAAAACCTTTACTTACTATAATGCGGGGGTTGGTGTAATACCTAACTGGCCCTAACTATAAAGGGATGGTTCCCTCAACTGATGTTTCTAAGGGCTGTCGATGTCTGAAAGTTCAAAAACAAAATCTGTCTGTGTCTAAAACTAAGCTTGCCCTCACTGTATGATAAAATGTGGTAGGAAGTCTCTTTAAAACAAAACAGTGATTCAAAAAGAAATATATACCAAGGCTGGCTTCAGGTGGTCTTCTCACCCGGTGTGGCTTGCTCAGTATCATTACAGTTCAGCACAATCAAAAAGAGGTTGTTTGTTAGCTCTTCTCCACAAAGATCTTGCACTCTGTTCAAACAGCGCACAGTGTCTTTAGTTCCTGGGGATTCCCTTCCCCAAGCTGCAATCCTTCCAAGTTGCAGACAAAATAAAAATATAACACAGTTACTGCCAGGCTTCTCAGGGTTCCCTTCCCCAATCGTATGCCTCCTTCTTTCACCAAATAAGGGTTCACCTTTGTTAGGCCACTCAGGGTTCCCTGCTCCAAGTTCAGGCCCCTTCAGTTCCAAACACAAGTTCAGTTTCAAACACAAAAGTCAACTTGTCCAGATGTGCCTTTGTCTTATTCACAGTTCCTTTCACACACACCCTTCTCATGGGGTAACATCAGAGACTTTCGCAAACACCACGTTCGTTGTTCCTTCTAAGCACGACCACACAGATCTTTGGCCCCTCTCTGTATGTTCTGTACTTACTTTTCTTCTATTATTTCCTCTTTCCAGGGCTTCCCGCACCCCTTTGTTACCTTCCACTTTTCTGTGCACACTCGCACCTTTTTTGTCTTTTTCTTCTCTTGACTTGCCTCTGCCACCTTTCTTTGGGTTCTTCCCTGTGCCTCTTGCACATTCACTTCTTTACTTTTGTGCACCCTTGCACCCGTCCTTTTCCTTTCCGTGCCTCTTGCAAACTTGTTTTGCTTTCCGGTGCTCACTTGCACCTTTCCTTCAGTTTTGGGTCACTTGCACCCTTCTTATTTTACTTTCAAGCCTTTTTGCTTCCTTTCCACTCTCTTAGTGCTTTGGTGCTCACTGGCACCTTTCCTCTACTTTTGGGTCACTCGCACCCTTCTTATTTACTTTCAAGTCCTTTTCTTTCTTTCTGCTCTCTCAGCGCCTTTTTCTCGCTTTCCATTCACTTTTTCACTTCCTGCTTCAGGTAGCCACGCACACCAGAGTTTCTCGCTCTGAAATCACTGGGTAGTGTTTCACTGGCAAGCTGTCTTCTCTGGACATATGGATCGAGGTCAGGGTCTCACCACCTGCCCCTCAGACCCCCTGGGGACCGGCAAGCGTCCCAAAGGAACAAGCACTTCTACACACACTGCCAGCAAGACACGGGCTGCCTCACTCCGGCTCCCTGGAGGCACGGCTCCCTAGCCATGCTGCAGCCTCTCACAAGTAGCGGACCAGCATCTCGACGCGCTGCACTCCTCTGGATTCTCCAGGTTTCAACTCCCTGCTCTTTGGCTTCTCGGCTCCGATCAGGATTCACAGCTTGCTTGCTTGATTGTGCAAAACCACACCTTTTATACTTAAAACAGGAGTCAATTGGAGTCAGGTGTGAGTAGTCTGTGTTAAATGCCTGACCCTGCGTGACTCCATTAAGGGGACAACCTAATGGTAGTAGGTTGCAGTCTTCCTTTTGTTTCTCTAGGTGTTTCGTGCAGGTAATCATCACTACTCTTGATTGCCTCTTCTTCTTCCCAGTAGTTGTCAGAAATGGGGCGGGGAGATGGAATGGGATTAAAAATATCCCATGATGGCTGAGGAAGGGGTTTCTGGTGGAAAATGGGGAGAGGGGGAATACCATGTCTCGCCCTCTGGTATTCTCCTCCCAATCCCCCGTGACCCTTCACTCAGGTGATCCTCCCTCACTTGTCCACCCCAGAGTCAGGATCCAAAAGCGATGGCCCTTCCCATGCCACTTCAATGGAAGATCCTGGGGGAGGAGGTGGGAGAACACTGTCAGGTTTCCCGCACTATGCATGAGAATGCCAACCTGACCGGATTTTGCTTGGAATTCTTGGTCTTTTAGTTTTCCTTAATTTCAAATGGTAAAGAAAAAAAACTACAAGTCCCAGAATCCAAAGGGAAAAGCAGGACTGCAAGGCCATCTCATGCATGGCCACAGGAAAGCTCAGAGCTCTGATAGTTTAATGACAAAATACACGTCTCATATTAATTCAACTTGCAATATGTAAATCCTTAGAGAAACATGTTAAGCCTAAAGAATTATGCTGCAGCTTACTTTTGCACATCCCAAAAGGAAAACTAAAAGTTCCAGAACATAAAATAATAAAAGCCAGAAGAAAATATATTCTTTTAAAAGCACAGTACTATTGTTACCTGGATACAGAGTGCACTTGTCACTAACTTACAGCATGTGGTTAAGCATCCATTTAAAGCACCCCATTTTGGCATGTCATACTTATTGGCTTCCCTTTAAAAAACAGAAACCTTATTTTAGATTGAAAGCGTGTTGCTAAGGTAATGAACCACAAGGCAGGTCGTTCAGACCGTCAGTGACAAATGTGTAAACATTTGTGAAAGAACGATCTGCGGTTGATAAAGGAGTGAAAAGGGTCATTGCAGGTCATTAAAAGGCCACAGGCAGCCCGTCCAGGATGCTGCCTGTCGCCTTGCCCGATAATGGCAATCCTGGGCTTCATGGGTGTATTTCGACAGTGGTTGGGAGGACGGGAGGAGGATAGCTCACCTTTCATCTGTCAATTACCCTGTGAATGAATACAGGCCGTGCACGGCCTGCAGCAGACAGAAATCAAGCGCAATAATACCCACACACAAAAGGGGCAACACTGGCGCGGAAGCCCTGCCCCTCAACTCACATTTCGGATGCAGAGAGGGGAGTGGGGGGGGGCACATGAGCACAATTAGCTCAAGGGCAGATTCGGGAGCACCATGCGGCAGATCATAAGAGTAAACATAAGAGGTGGAGAACAAATGGAGCAGGGGTGATTTGAACACAGGGAAATAGAGGGGCTGAGGGTAGGGAAGTGCAGAGTTGCAGTGTGGCCTGTGTACAGGAAGATGGAGGCCATCAGCTCAAGGGACCTTCACATAATGGGGAGAAACGTGAGGAGGGAGGCCTGAGCACCAGAGCGGAGCAGAGTGAAGCCGGGAGGTCTGCAAACAGGGTAAGAGCCATAGCGGGGACATCCCACAGCTGCGCCTCCCCAAACACACCGGCACGCTTACCTCATTCATACCCCCAACCAGACCTCCAGGAGTTTCTCCTGGAATAAAGAGGCAAGACCAGTTTTCAAGGTGGAAATCACAATGCCACAGCAAGCTTTATTGCATAAAGCCAGGAGTTATCTTATAGGTGATCTGTTTCTCCACCCCACCACAGGATATTCTACGCCCGGTGTGGCTTCTTAAGAACATCCCCCTCGCCCCCCACCCACCGTCAGTGTCCCGAGAACCCTGCTGGCTGAGCCAGTCCCTCCCCCTACACATTACCCTCTCTACCCATGGCCGTTTCTTTGTTTTCTTTTCACAGTACACTTTTTTCGGTGCCTTTATTCTATTCAGGGTACACATTCCCAGACACTTTTTTCGGTGCCTTTAATCACAGTACACATTGTCTTCTACTCTTCATTTTAGTTCCTATTTCATGTACCTTTTTTTCATTCTAATTCCTATTCCCTTGTTCTACCGGTTTACCATTCTAATTGTAGCGCGTAGTGTTCACTGCTTCCCTTCTATATACTATTCCGTTATTCTGTCTAGTATGCTACTATTCTAATTCTATTCCCTGTTGTTTATTTTCCCCATTTACCCGTCTTCAATGATCTTACACCAGGTGCAATTCCAAACCTATCCTTCTTCCCCCCCACCCAGGCCCCTTCCCCAGTCTAACACCCTCACCTTTCGTTCCTGAGTCTCTTCCTCATCCTTTATTTTTCTTCCATTCCCCCCACCCCCCTTGCCTCCATGTTCTGCTCTATCTATTCCCGAAGTTGCTTACCCATTCCCCTACCCCCCGGTTCTAGCCATCCTCCCCCGGCAAGTTACTTCCCCAAAACGCTTAATCCTTTCCTCACCCTGCCAAACTTAACCCCCCCCCAGAGCCCTTCGAGTGCCCACTCTTTCCTTTCCCCTAGGTACTTTCCCTTCCCTATTTTCTTCCGTTATCCATTCCCCTACTTCTTTCTTTCTCAAACCTTACTGTGACACCTTCTTCTCATTCCCCACGGCTTCCCTTCCCATTTTTTTATTCTCCTTTCACTTCCCCATCCCCTCTCCCCCGCATTTGGGGTTGGAATGACTTCCAAGCCCCCTAACCCCTCCCCCTTTACGAGGGGCCTCCCCTGAGTCTGGCACTCCTGGGCACCGTTAATTCTAAGCTATTGGCTGTGCAATCCCCTACGGGACTGTCAGTGCTTTCTAGGATCGACCTGTGACTCTGCCAAGACTCTCTGCTGGTTGACGGCGGTAAAGAGTTCCCCCCAGACGACAGGTCGTGGCTCGCCTTGGGGCAAGGGACTTCCCCAAAAATTGTGTTTACCCACTCACCTTCAGGCTCATTGCGGCCTTAATGACATTTGAGAGGCCCTCCGGACATCCGGTGGCGTGCACGCACTCTCACTCATCCCGACATTAATGACATTCCAGAGGCACACCGGACGAGTCAGCAGTATGCCCCCATTCACACTCATCTCGTCATGAATAACATTACAGGCCCCTCCTCGGGTGTGTCCGGTGGTGTGTCGCAATTGTAGAGGACCTTGTTTCTGTTCTTCCCTTTAGTGTAAAGGTGGCTCTTGCACCTCCCCTGTAGCTGACCGCACCCTGTCCTAGGTGGGGTGGAGGGGAGATTCGGCCCCCCTTTGCACCATATGGTCCCAAACAACTTTCTATCTCCCTCTCTTGCACCCACCGAAGCCCACCAAGTTTCCCAAAATTAATTACTTAATGTCTTGTAGCCTGATGCCCCCCTCCCTCCCATCACCACTGACAACGTGCCCCTTTGATATCCACTTAAAGGAGAGAAATATCCACCTTTTGCCAAAGATGTCTGCTTGTATGACCCACAGAGACCTCCTGCCTTACCCCTAAACCTGTGCACAGAGAAATGCCTCCACTTGTATTCGATGTCCGCTGTTAGATGAGGGTGTAGTGGGACTTCAGGCGGGGGGCTGAATGAAGAGACTGTGCTCGGCCGTCCCCCCCACCTTAATCCGTTCCCCAGCCTGATGTGGCTGGGGACGAAGACACACCTCCCTCCTGGGGAGGTGGCTATCTGGGAGTGCCCCCCCTCCTGATTGACCCCCTATGGTAATTTCCAGCACCTGGGGGGATTTCACATGTGGCCCCCAGTGCCCTTATGTAAACCAATGGGCATCCCTGTGTTGCTGGCCCGTCCTTGCTCATGTTCCGTCACCCTAAACGGGGGCACTCCTATGTCCTAACTCTAAGGTGCTGTGTTAAGGACTCCTACGTTTCCCCCATGTAAGCACTGAGAGCCCCAGAGAACCCCCACCCCCCCCACACTCTTCTGAAGTATTGATAGCTAGGTGCAAGTAAGTAAATATTGCAATTATGTGTCCGGAGTGGCTGCTTGGAAGCTGTGAGCCCTTCTTTTCCATGTGTTGCCCCCGCAAATGTTGCTACCTTGGAAACAAAAGAAAATTGTATTAGTAGAGGTTGTGATATATTGATTCACTTCACCACATTATTAGTTGTCCCCACCCCCCAAGATCCGCAGATTTGCTATTTGTGACTTGTGTTTAGCATGAGTAAGGTGTGGACTTAATTTGAGCACAGTTTTGTCAGAACACGTAGATATCAGTATTTCTTGAGCATCCAAATAGATTCCCTTCACACATTAGTCACCTTAATTCCTTACACACATTTAATTGTTTATTTATTTGCATTATTAAAGCACTCACACAGCTCGGGGGCATCGAGGCGCTGTTACAGCAGTATGTCTTAGTTGCGTATTTATAACATGCTTAATAGAGGTTTCTAAGCGCAGACCCGAGGATCGAACCTGTGTTGTCTTGTTTCCAAAGTGAGCACATTGCCACTATTGGCGTCCCCCCCTGCCACCCCTTCCCCGGCACCCAAAAGTTTGTTTTCTTAAACTAAGTGCCAGGGTTAAGTGTACCACTTATTCCAAAAGGCATATTGACCAGTTGTCTTATTATGTGATTTTTCTTAAAGCTGCTGTACAACTGGGAGGGGTGGGGGGTGTTTCTATGGCCACTGCAATACCTATCAATGCCCGCCCCCCTAGTTGGATCCCTTTGTTACTTGCATGTAAGTTATGGGTAACTGCCACTATGGGCCTCATTCCGAGTATGGTGGTAAGGGATAGCGGCCACCGGTAACGAGACCGGTGGCGGTAATCCCTTACCGCCATACTCCGAGTTCCCTCTGCGCCCTCGCCCTTAACGCCTGCTTTGAGCAGGTGTTAAAGTCAAGGGCGCAAAGGGGCCTCCAAGCCAATAACGGTGACCGTAATGAACGGTCACCGTTATTTGCATCTTCCCCATTCCCATTGAGCCCTATGGGGGCTCATTCGGGAATGGGGAAGAGCCTTGGTGAATGGGGAATTACCGCCCCGCCAACCTTGGAATGGGGCGGTGATTCCGCCATCCACCAAGGCGCTGCCGGTCCGGGTACGGCGTCAACCAAGGCGTTAATAGCGCCATTGGTTAGCGCCGTACTTGGAATGAGGCCC
The DNA here is from genome assembly GCF_040938575.1 of Ambystoma mexicanum. Taxonomy (NCBI): domain Eukaryota; kingdom Metazoa; phylum Chordata; class Amphibia; order Caudata; family Ambystomatidae; genus Ambystoma; species Ambystoma mexicanum. The sequence continues at coordinate 271,666,537 of NC_090939.1, read as the reverse complement.
TATGTGCAGGAAACACTGTGATCACAAAAAAGACAAAAGTATGATTATAGGTCACCCATTAATTCATATCACCACAATATTCGTATATTGGCCCACCACTCCCCTCAAACCTGCCCAAGACCCAGACATTAGCTTTTCCTTGACTTGTGTTTAGCGTGAGCCAGGCTGGGGGAGCCTAATTTGTGCAGTTTTCTGCAGAACACATAGGGCCTCATTACGACCCAGTCGTTAACCCTTAACGCCTGATTCCAATTTTAATAGCTGCTTTTAGCAGCCGTTAAAATCCATGGCGCTAACCCGCCATGATGCTAATTACGCCACCGTAATTTACGGTGGCGTAATTAGCGCCTTCCCCACTCCCATTATGCCCTATGGGGCAAAAATGGGAATGGGGAAGGGAAAATGGGAAATGGGGATTTACCGCCCCACTCACCTTGGAATGGGGCGGTAAATCCGCCATCCACCATGGTGTAAACATAGTTTACACCATGGTGGTAAAGTTGGCGTAATTACCGCCTGGGTCGTAATGACCCCCCATAGATCGTAATTATTTCTTGGGAAGCCAACGAAATTCACTTTCCACATTAATAGCATTCATTCACTTAACAAATTGTTAGTGTCCCCCAGCCCCGAGGACCGAGGGGTTTGCTTTTGTTAGAATGAATGCCTAAATTAAGTAATCTACTATCACCAAGGTATATTGTCCAGTTGACTTATGATGTGATTTGTATTGGGAGTTGCTGTACCACTGCTGGGGTCTGTTGGCCTCGCCTTACTCCATGTGTTTGTGAAAGTAACCGTTGGTTTTACTCCCCCAAAAAAGGTATGACCTATTCTGAATGTGTATGAAAAAGGTATGTACTTCCTATCACTACTGTTGGAATTCCATATACATTTGGTACATGTATCTCTTTACACGCACCCATAAAACAAATCCCTTGGGCAGCTGAAGGTATTCACCGCACACGGATTCTCCTGTATGCATTATTGCCATTTATACACTCTGCATACTATTAACTATCTAGATTTGGTTATCTTGATTTTGTTTAGCGTGGGTAGGCCTAATTTAAGTACAGTTTTGCAGAACACATAGATAATAAGTATTTCTGGAGCAGCCAAAGAACTTTACTTGGCCTATTGTCACACAATCGAAACCTCAAAATAAGTCACAATATTCTCCTTATAACTTGATTTCATGTCACATTTGTAGTGAGCTTGTCTGGACAAAACATGCTGTGTTTTTTTATTTTATTTTTTATTTACACCACACGTTTGCGGCCCCCCCACTGCCCCCCAGAGCCCAGAGGCTAGCTTTTCTTAGAGTACCTGGGATAAGTGTCCCACTGTTTACAAAAGGTATATTGTCCAGTTGATTAGTTATGTAATTTGCAATGGGGGTTGCTGGTAACTGGTGGGTCTACTGCCCTTGCATTTCTGAGCGTAGTTGTTAGTAGTGACCATTGGTTACTTAGTGTTTGTGTGATGCTCTGTCCATGCTACTATGAACTCAGATGGTACAGGCTGCACTAAGAGTGTAGTTTTGTACTTCTCTGTTGCGATGTACTTCTCTGTTGCGATGTACGTTGTCGGTTTGAAAACACAAGGCAACATGTATTAGTATAAGCCATGTAAAACATTTTTCTTTTTTTAGACACCAGTGCTGGTGCTGCTGAATAATATTCTTTAAAATGTTCAATTTGGATCACATTTCCCAAAACCTTACCCCGGGAACACCCAAAAGCACCACAATAGGCATGAAACCCCCCAGCTGCCACCATGGGCCAGGCTTCCGTCGGGGCACGAGACAAACCTATGCCCCATTTCCGTACCCAATAAAGAAGCCTATCGCCCTGTGGGTACCTCGCGCCACATTATCTAGTAAGGAACATAGAGCATAAGGGTGAGCAGTCGGCGTGTGGCATGAACACCCACCCAGCAACAGACTCAAACCGCCCAGCGCAAGGAGAGCGCTCCGCAGAAAAACCCCATACCCGCAATGACACAGAAACCATGTTGCTCCTGATACAGTCGTTTGAAACCTCCGTTGCTCAGCGTCGCCCTGCTTCAAGACGAGCGCATCGCCATTTGCAACTGTGGGCAACTCTTACTTGGTCTCTGAGTCGATTTTATGGCCCAGGCTGACCCTGACCACGACACATCACTAGGCAGTTCAAACTTCTCAAACGCTGCCTCAATTGGCATGCTGTAAGTGGTTGTTACGTTCTGGCTCCGCGCAGAGTCAGAACCTTGTAGGCCTCTGAGGTAGGCTGCTGTGGTGCAGCTCCAGCCGGAGCGAAATGAAACACGCCACACGTTGTTGGAGTCTGTGCCCGGAACTGCCTCCCTTGCGCGGGGGGGGCTTTTATTCAGACGCTATGCGTCACCGCGTAGCGGGGCACAGGGCGGATATAACATTCCTCCTTTATTATAAACAAACACAACAACTGAACACACCCACACGAATGGACCTATACTTATGAACGCAACAAATGCAAACGTTTTTCCACTTTCACAGTTCTCCAGGTGCAAACTACCACACATAGTCCTTGAGCCGAGGTGGCGTCTGGGTGGCGGTGTTCAGGCCATATCTGCCACCCCGAGAGGTGGGTTCTACTGTCTCATCAGATCTCTCACCTTCCACCTCCGGCTCACCCAGGTCCGGTTCACTCCACTGCTCCCACGTTCTGTCACCTGTATTTTCTTCGCCCTGGTGATTTTCAGGTTCGTCCTCGATCAGCGGGGAATCCTCATCTTCTTGGGGACAGTCCCCATGAGTCCAGAGGTTGCACGGCACCGCCTTGAACCACAACGCGTTGCGCGTCACCTGACGGTGCCCCCTTTGTGCGGTTATCATGGTCCCTTGTGTCTTGCGGACGGTCCATGGGAGAGTCTCGTAGCGGGAGTCCATCTTGGACTTCATCGGGTTTCGTAACATGACCACCTGGTTGCCCACCTGGTGGTTGGATGGTCGCGACCTCCTCTTGGCACTCATGTGAGCATTGGCGTCCCTTCTCCTTCTTTCGGTGCGCCCATCGTCGAGATCGTCCGGTCTTCTGCTGGGGTGATGTGGAATGGACGACCTTATGATGGTGCCGAACATGAGATCAGCTGGGGGGACGCCAGTTGTGCAGTGTGGGGTGACCCTGTAGTTCCTCAGGAACCGATAGAGGTCGACGTTCCACGGACTGGCATTTGCCTTCGATAGCCTCAACACTTTGTTAATGGTTCTCATGAACCGTTCCAAATCCCCATTCGCCTGTGGCCACCTTGGCATGATGTGGTGATACCGGATGTTCAGATCTTGCAAGTATTGTTTGAACTCCACCCATTGGAAGGGTGCGCCATTGTCACTTTTGATCGTAGTGGGTAGTCCATGTGTCGCGAACATCTTCTCGATGGCCGGATGACCACTTCCGTGCCAGAGCCTCGTTCCGCCAATAGGATGGGTTCTGGATCAGGTGGGGCTCCAGTTATCAGGCATGGTAGGCCGGTGTTGACTAGTTTTTCCACTTTTTCGTCTATCCTTGGAAACCACACTCGGTACCGAATTTGAGCCTTCGTTCGAGCCATCCCTTGGTGGCCCTCATGGGCGAGGGCCACTATCCGGTCGTGCAGGCCTGGCGGAATGACGATGCGATTTCTGCGGAGCAGCAGACCCTGCTCTGTTATTGACAGATCCTGGCGGACGGTGAATGTTCCTGTGAGGAACGCCTTTGCCTCTTCCGTCCTGTTCGTGTTTTTCATGAATGACCTCCAGTCACCCAAAATGATGGTATCTTTTACCAAATCGCAGCAGGGGTCATTGCCTGTTTCCTCCGCGATGTCCTCAATGCTGACCGCCTTCGGCCTCATGGCCCGCACCACCTGGCAGATGTGCTCTTCGGTCTCTTCGGCACCTGAACCTCCTGTGGCGTCGCCAATCTCGGGTGCCTGGAGAGAAAGTCCGCCGGGTTGCCGCATCCCGGCTGATAAATCAACTCAAAATTGTACTGCTGGAGTTGTAGCAGCCATTTGGCTATTCTGGCCGGCGGGTGCAAGGAGGTGCCCATGAAGATTGGTCGGATGGGTTTGTGCTGGTGCTGCTGAATAATATTCTTTAAAATGTACAATTTGGATCACATTTCCCAAAACCTTACCCCGGGAACACCCAAAAGCACCACAATAGGCATGAAACCCCCCAGCTGCCACCATGGGCCAGGTTTCCGTCGGGGCACTAGACAAACCTATGCCCCATTTCCGTACCCAATAAAGAAGCCTATCGCCCTGTGCGTACCTCGCGCCACATTATCTAGTAAGGAATATAGAGCATAAGGGTGAGCAGTCGGCGTGTGGCATGAACACCCACCCAGCAACAGACTCAAACCGCCCAGCGCAAGGAGAGCGCTCCGCAGAAAAACCCCATACCCGCAATGACACAGAAACCATGTTACCCCTGATACAGTCGTTTGAAACCTCCATTGCTCAGGATCGCCCTGCTTCAAGACGAGCGCATCGCCATTTGCAACTGTGGGCAACTCTTACTTGGTCTCTGAGTCGATTTTATGGCCCAGCCTGACCCTGACCACGACACATCACTAGGCAGTTCAAACTTCTCAAACGCTGCCTCAATTGGCATGCTGTAAGTGGTTGTTACGTTCTGGCTCCGCGCAGAGTCAGAACGTTGTAGGCCTCTGAGGTAGGCCGCCGTGGTGCAGCTCCAGCCGGAGCGAAATGAAACACGCCACACGTTGTTGGAGTCTGTGCCCGGAACTGCCTCCCTTGCGCGGGGGGGGCTTTTATTCAGACGCTATGCGTCACCGCGTTCAAGGCACAGGGCGGATATAACATTCCTCCTTTATTATAAACAAACACAACAACTGAACACACCCACACGAATGGGCCTATACTTATGAACGCAACAAATGCAAACGTTTTTCCACTTTCACAGTTCTCCAGGTGCAAACTACCACACACAGTCCTTGAGCCGAGGTGGCGTCTGGGAGGCGGTTCTCAGGCCATATCTGCCACCACGAGAGGTGGGTTCTACTGTTTCATCAGATCTCTCACCTTCCACCTCCGGCTCACCCAGGTCCGGTTCACTCCACTGCTCCCACGTTCTGTCACCTGTATTTTCTTCGCCCTGGTAATTTTCAGGTTCGTCCTCGATCAGCGGGGAATCCTCATCTTCTTGGGGACAGTCCCCATCAGTCCAGAGGTTGCGCGGCACCGCCTTGAACCACGACGCGTTGCGCGTCACCTGACGGTGCCCCCTTTGTGCGGTTATCATGGTCCCTTGTGTCTTGCGGACGGCTCATGGGAGAGTCTCGTAGCGGGAGTCCATCTTGGACTTCATCAGGTTCCGTAACATGACCACCTGGTTGCCCACCTGGTGGTTGGATGGTCGCGACCTCCTCTTGGCACTCATGTGAGCATTGGCGTCCCTTCTCCTTCTTTCGGTGCGCCCTTCGTCGAGATCGGCCGGTCTTCTGCTGGGGTGATGTGGAATGGACGACCTTATGATGGTGCCGAACATGAGATCAGCTGGGGGGACGCCAGTTGTGCAGTGCGGGGTGACCCTGTAGTTCCTCAGGAACTGATAGAGGTCGACTTTCCACGGACTGGCATTTGCCTTCGATAGCCTCAACAATTTGTTAATTGTTCTCATGAACCGTTCCAAATCCCCATTCGCCTGTGGCCACCTTGGCATGATGTGGTGATACCGGATGTTCAGATCTTGCAAGTATTGTTTGAACTCCACCCATTGGAAGGGTGCGCCATTGTCACTTTTGATCGTAGTGGGTAGTCCATGTGTCGCGAACATCTTCTCGATGGCCGGATGACCACTTCCGTGCCAGAGCCTCGTTCCGCCAATAGGATGGGTTCTGGATCAGGTGGGGCTCCGGTTATCAGGCATGGTAGGCAGGTGTTGACTAGTTTTTCCACTTTTTCGTCTATCCTTGGAAACCACACTCGGTATCGAATTCGAGCCTTCGTTCGAGCCATCCCTTGGTGGCACTCATGGGCGAGGGCCACTATCCGGTCGTGCAGGCCTGGCGGAATGACGATGCGATTTCTGCGGCGCAGCAGACCCTGCTCTGTTATTGACAGATCCTGGCGGACGGTGAATGTTCCTGTGAGGAACGCCTTTGCCTCTTCCGTCCTGTTGTGCGTGTTTTTCATGAATGACCTCCAGTCACCCAAAATGATGGTATCTTTTACCAAATCGCAGCAGGGGTCATTGCCTGTTTCCTCCGCGATGTCCTCAATGCTGACCGCCTTTGGCCTCATGGCCCGCACCACCTGGCAGATGTGCTCTTCGGTCTCTTCGGCCACCTGAACCTCCTGTGGCGTCGCCACTCTCGGGTGCCTGGAGAGAAAGTCCGCTGGGTTGCCGCATCCCGGCTGATAAATCAACTCAAAATTGTACTGCTGGAGTTGTAGCAGCCATTTGGCTATTCTGGCCGGCGGGTGCAAGGAGGTGCCCATGAAGATTGGTAGGAGGGGTTTGTGGTCCGTAATCGCCGTGAACCTGCGGCCGTACAGATAGAGGTGAAAATGGCGGCACCCCCACAGTACGGCGATTGCCTCTTTCTCGATGTGAGAGTATCGCTGCTCTGTCGCCGTAAGAGCTTGCGACGCATAGGCGATGGGTCGCTTCTCGCCCTCTTTGGTGACCTGCATGAGGATGGCCCCCAGGCCGACAGGGCTGGCGTCCTCGTAGTGTTCAGTCGGAAGTGCTGTATCATAGTACGCCATTCTCGTTTCCACGGACAGCGACTCTTTAATACTCTTGAAGGCATCCTGGCAAGCTTTCCCCCATTCCCACTTCGCGTTGAGCTTTGTAAGTTCTCGAAGGGGTTCCGACAAAGTGGCCAGGTTTCGGATGAATCTCCCACAGTATGTGGCCATCCCCAGGAAGCTGCGGACGTCGGTGGGTGTCCTCGGCAGACTCGCGGCCTGTATGTCAGCAACCTTCTGGGGGTCCGGTGAGATGCCAGAAATGCTGAAATTGTAGCCAAAGAACGATATCTTCGTCTTGAAAAACTCACATTTTTCCTCATGGGTGGTTAGGCCCGCATCCTCCAATCGGTCCAGAAGCATCTGTAGTCTTCTCGAGTGTTCAACTTTGTCCTGGGCATGGATCAGGATGTCGTCACTCACATTCAGGACACCTGGTATGTCCCGGATGACTTCTTGAATGGTCTGTTGGAAGACTTCGGCCACCGAAGATATACCAAAGCTTAGCCACTTGTATCTTCGCAGACCCAAATGTGTGGAAAATGTTGTTATGTACCGAGAGTCTTTGTGTAGCTTCAGCTGATGGTAACCTGCTTTCAAGTCAACCTTCGAGAAGACTCTCGATCCCGTGAGGTCAGCCACAATTTCATCGAGGGTTGGCGTGATGTGGCGCTCCCTCTTGATGGCGGTGTTCGAGAGGCGCATGTCTATGCAAATGCGGACCTTTCCCGGCTGTTTGGGTTTCCTTGTGACCACCATCGGGGACACCCATGGTGTCGGCCCCATCACCTCTTCGATGATGCCAGCTTCTTCCAACGCTTTCAGTTCTATCTCCACCTGTTCGCACATGTGGAATGGGTTCCTCCGATGTCTGACGGCCCTTGGCTGGACCGACTTATCAATGTGGAGCTTGATCGTCTTTCCTTTCAGACACCCAATCCCATTAAGCAGGTTGGGATATTGTGCAAGGATTTTCTCGACCTATTGGGCTTCCTTGACTTGACTAACGAACTGTACCAGCCCTAGGTCCTCAGCCGCATCACTGTTCAGAAGGCATTCAATCCCCACATTCACTACGTATATTTTGGACTGTAGCCTGTTTTCACCATGGCTGAGGGTGGTGCAGAATCTGCCAACCACCGGTAGCGGCTTTTTGCAGCCATATGCAAATAGGAGAGTGTCGGTGTTCTTGAGGGCTGGTCGTGGTTGCAATGTTTTGAAAGTGCACGTGGGCATGACGTTCACCGAGGCTCCCGTGTCTATGGTCATCCATTCCTGCTGGTTTTGGATGGTGACCTGGCATTTGCGCCTCCGGAGCCCTTTCTTCTGCGTAGCATGCCCACGATCCAGGGCTGACACTAGGTAGACTTTTCTCCCTTTGGTCTGCTGATCTCTACCGGGGTCCAGTTGAGTCCCTGTGATGTCATCCCCGTCTTCCTCGGTCGACGAGTTGGTCATTTCGACGCGCCTCGTGACTGCCTGCTTCTGTTTCTTTGTTCCACTCCTCTCCTGGGGGTTCTGCAGAGGCGGTAGTGGAGCGCCCGAAGAACAGCACACCTTGGCATAGTGGTCCTTTCTGCCACATGCCCCACATGTTGTGCCTTGTGCCGGGCAATTTCGCCGTCCATGACGCAATCCACCACACCATCCACACTCCGTGGGCCCCGGGATCCGTGGCTGCCATCTGGCCGGTGCGTAGTTGCCGCCAGATTCATCTCTAGTGGACTGTCTATTGGTGACATGGGCCACCATGGATGACGCGAGGGCCGGTTGTAATTTTTGCAGTCATACCCATGTTGGAGGCCCTGGCATGTGCCAGCTCCCTTTGACGACCCAGCTACAGAATGCGCGTCAGGGAGATGCCCCTCTCACTCAGCACCAACCTTCTTAGTTTCTCGGATTGATGCCGTTAATGAGTTGTCTCCGGATTTCTTTCTCGACATCCGTGAACTCACACGACATCGCCAGTTTCCTGAGCTGGGTGTGATAGGCATCCAAGGTCTCCTCTTCTGCCTGAAATGTGGTGCAGAATATAAAAGTCTCATAATCAGGGTTGAGTTGCGGGAGAAAATGAGCCGTCAGAGCGTCTTTCGATAGTTGGTAAATGTCCTGGCCATCCGCAATGGTTAGCGCGTCGAAAATGCATAGCACCCCGTCCCCCACATTCAATAGTAGGTGTGATCACATCTTCCTGGACGAGGTTACGTCTTTGCACTCCATAGCCATCTCGAATTATTGGAGCCATAGCTGCCACCGGGGGCCAACCGAGGATGGATCCGTGAATGGGTCGAATGGCTGAATCATAGTAGAGGAGCTGCTTTTTGGGCGAGCTGGCGATGGCGTAATCGACAGATTTGCCGCAAGTCTGGAGGGCGTGCCAGGCCCGGGGGTGGGCCTGCCGGTCGCCATGGTCGGGTGTCATCGCCTCTTGATGGTCCCTGTTGAGGCCGGCCTATGAAGTGTTGGCGGACGGGGCCGCTGCCTCTCTCCAAATGTCCACTGCCGTGAACGCACATGCGCACTGCGTGTGCAGCAGGCCCACACGTCGAAGAGCGGTGCCAGTGGCCCATGGATGTCGGTCGGCCGTGCGTTGCAGGAGGAATGAGAGGGTCGGGCGCCGAGCGCGTGTGCTGGGTCCCGTTTCCTTCGTCGCCAGTGTTACGATCTGGCTCTGCGCGGAGGCAGAACGTTTTAGGCCTCTGAGGTAGGCCGCAGTGGCGCAGCTCCAGCACGAGCAAAATGAAACACGCCACACATTGTTGGAGTCTGTGCCCGGAACTCCCTCCCTTGCGCGGGGGCGGGGCTTTTATTCAGACGCCCTGTGTCACCGCGTAGCGGGGTGCAGGGCAGATAAAACAGTGGTATACATCCACCACACGGGACATTCGTTTTATTTTCCAAAGAGACGATATGACGGAAAACGTGCTTGCATTCGCCTGGAGCACCACTGTCCATTGGCTGCACACAACCAAAGCACATTTCAAACCCTTTGAGGCAACAGGCACAGCGGGCCCCCACCATTCCCCCAGGGCGACACAATGGAGTCCCACCCCAATTAGCTACAGCTGAGTCCATCATGCCTTGCGACAAAATCCCAGAGACCATTTCCTGCTACTGCAATGAAATGTAAATGGACCTTCCAGAACCCCCTCATAACCGCCTGACATCTGCAGCACCCTCCTACGGCCTGTATATGTAACCTGCACATTTCTATTGATGTGTTCCCGCTCTCTGTGCCATCTTGGCAAAATGAGAAATTCGTCGTGGTAACCTGTCCGCCATTCCGGGAAACAATTAAAGACCAGCGCGCCGGCTAGTCATATGGGAGCCGCAACATTCAAACTTGTTACAGCGCTTTGCCCGCATGCGTCCTGCCGGAGCCATGTAACATGCACATCTCCCACGTTACCTATGCACGGCCTCTGCATCAAGTTCCACACGTTCCCTTGTGTACCACCGTGACCACCTCCCAATCTCCCTGAACTCCAACTAGACCACCCATAAAGCACCAACCTAATTAGTTCCCCCTCTGCAGTGAAGCCTGTGCTATCAACAATGCAATTGTATCGCCATTGGCCACGGGCTGCCGACGTAGGTCTTTTCCAAATGCGCACAGCTTATGTGGCTTGTAACCACTATAACACCCAATTTAACCGTGCTAATTCCTAACATTCTGGGAGTTGTAGCCCCTATTACCAATGAATTTATCAGATGTGTTAAACCACCCAAACCTTGTTTTCATATGGGGGTACAGATGGCATTTAACTTCTTTGCACGATTATTTGTAGCCTGGCCCCACTCAGGGCATACCACTGCAATCAAATTAAACCACTCCTGTTTTCGGCTCTAAACGTCCCTAATAAATGTTTGCGGCAAATCATACGTATTTTCAACTGTATCATTTACAATCCTCATTGCTGCGCCATGTTTGCTGCTCCACAATTCCATTCCGAACCCCAACCAGGACATCCAGGATGCCAATGCCATGCCCAAAGCGTACAAATCCAGACAATAGTAGGCGCCCCTACTCAGGCAGGACTACCGCGCCCATCATTCAACAGCGCGCTTCCCAGCGCATGTGCGGGATCCCCAAAGCGTACCAATCAAGTCAATAGTAAGGGGCCCTACTCATGTGGCACGACCGAAGCCAGCATGAAACTTTTCTTTTGCTTGCTGCCCAGCGCGTTTGCGATATCCGGATCCTCCCCTGCCCCGATCGCAATTGCACGTACCTTCCCACACATTCATTCAATTCAATTCATTAGGAAGTCATCCCTCCCTTCAGCCTTAGGAATTCACTGTTTTTAAAACTCCCAATAAATCAACCGAAGCTGGGAAGGGCACTTCCTTAGACATCGTAATATTGTTTGTGCCTACACCACTGTGTAATAACTCCAACCCTTCCGACACCACTCTGCAAGCGCCCCCCTACTATCCCATGGTGGGCCTATACACATCGATGTACTCCCCTGTCCGTGGTGTACTGTATCTGCCCCAGCCCCGCTGACCCCCAATGGCATGAGGTACTTAAGCGACCGCGGCCGTTCAGTAGTGATGCATCCATTATATAACATGACATTGCATTCTTGTTCGCGCAGCCCCCGGGACCAAAACAGTAAATATATCACAGCGCAACTTTTCCGTCAGCCTACACCCTACAAACAGCCCACATACTAAATGAGACCCACGCAGTAATGGTGTCCCCCAAATAACAAACACTGCAATATGCCCATGTAAACCTGAAAATTGCAAAAATTGCGGTGCACGTGTTAACAAATGCTGCAAGAATTGCCCAGATCGCCGCGGCCAACCCAGGTGTTGTATGTCAACCCCTCCTGGGAGCATGGTAGCTCCCAGGATGTTGTAATGGGTCACGTGACAGTAGCCACGTGACCAACATAATAAAAGAAGCAAGCCGCTTCCGGCTCGCCAGTCACTCCATCGTGAGGCTCCAGCATCGTTCTTGGAGCACCATGCTGGTGTTGCGCTGTGTGTGCTGGGCCCAGGGACGGGGCCCAGCTGGAGGACGGTGCCCCTGCCGGGCAACGCCGTCCAGACAGTGCCCCTGCCGGGCAACTCCGTCCCTGTGGGTCCCCCTAACCCTGTGAGGCGGGTTGGGGAGGCAACCCCGGCCTGGGTGCCCCCAGAGCCGGGGCCGCTGTGCACTGGGTGCCCCCCAGCCATGTGTGCAGAGCTCCGGTGATCCGGAGCGGGTGGGATGAACCCCCACCCCTGAGTCAGTGGCGTGATCGCCGCACCAGTGTGTGCACTGTCGGGTGTTCCCCAACCTGAGTATGGGGCTGCCCGGTGACCCGGAGCAGCCCCCAACACCAGGAATGTAGTTTCCATTACCCTAAACATTAGGGACTTGCGCGGCATCCAGACATGTTAACGCACAACACTTCCAATACTCCATTATCTTGCCCTTTGCCAAACATTCGCCTTGCCCAATAGCACACCATTTAATTCGCCCCACGATCAATCATGCGGCAGGGCGATTCTGCAACCCCGTACGAACGACCGTCACCCATGCTGCACCTCTCAGGCCGTTACTGCAATTTGGCCCCTGGCCCCTGACACCCCCCAGGCACCCATTGAAAAATTGCGCGGCACTTGGCCCGCTTCATGCTTGCAACCGCACTTAGCCGGTGTCGCACATTACCCTCCATTCATTGCTTGAGCCCACTTCCGCCGAGCAACATGATATTGACCTACATTGCCCACCAGCGCGGGCACCGCCTGAGACCCTGGTCCCTGGAACTTAAACACGGCCCAGCGCACTGTAACACCACTCCCACGCCCCACCAATGCCGGATTAGTTACTCTCCCTCTACCCATACCTTCTCTCTCCCTCCCTTTCCGCAACCCAACGCTCCTTCCAAATAGGGCTGAAAACCTCAAACGAAACGCCACGAGCACTGGAAACTCCTCGCCTGGCCATAGCGACCACGACTTCCACTGGAACTTCCTCGCCCGAACACAGCAACCCGAACCAGGAGCAGGAAACTCTTCTGTGACGAGGGGCAGGATTTCCACTCTAGTGAGGAGGGGGCAGGAACCGAGAGTGAAACTCGAGCGACCATCGGGCTTTATATAGCCCGCCACACTCTCTTGGTCCCGTACCCCCTTCCCCCTTTGTCGCCACCTTTTGACGTGCTACTACCCCCCCCCACTCTGAGCCCAAGTTGGCCCTTGCTGTTTCTTTGGGGGTTGGCTGGGTGGGAGCCGCCACTAAAGGGCGGCGCCCGCCAGTTGCCTCCGTGGTCGGCGCGTTCGCCCACCAATGTATAAAGGGGCATGAGAAAACATAGGTAGCACATGGAGGAACAAGGACATAAACCCTGTGAATAGGAAGGGGCACATGAAAGCAATACATTGTCCTATTCAATATAATGGGCCTCAATTCTGTTGTGGTAGTAATTTGGTGGTAAATCTGCCAAATTACCATCAAGATCAGTTACTATTAATTACACTTGGGGCCCGATTCATGGAATAAATAGTGCAAAAATTCAGAGACTTGCGCGCAAATTTGAGCGCAAGTCCCCATTTGTCAATTCATGGAACACAATGCACGGGGCTTACCTGCGACTTTGGAGGAATCTGCGCTGGTCCAACAAGTCACTGTGACACCATGAAGGCCTTGCGCAAAACTCCCAGCGAAGTGCCTGCCGGCCCTGTGCAGGCACTGAAATAGGGGGAGGAACACGTGGAATGGGGAAGAACAAACGGAAATGTGGGCGTTACGAGGGATTTTCCACAGTCAAACAATTGGACCGCCTATACTCGTGCAAAACAACCATATTCATGGAACTGAACAGGGCTCGCCCATACGGGAAAAAATATGTGCTGATCCTGAAACATGTACGCCACGCGATAGTAGGCATAAACATCAATGCGCACACAAACAAATGCATAAAAAGAACACGCGATCAAAAAACGCGCCTATACAGCTACGATAAATGTACCATTTGTTGCAGCAGTGATCGTGGGACACCGCAGGAGGAGGAGGATGGCCAGGGCCAGGATCTTCTACCCAAGGACCATCTTTTTTGGTATGCCTGGCGACCAGGTCTATGCCAGGTATAGGTTCCCCCCTAATATCATCTTAGATCTGGTCACAGAGTGGAAAGATGACCTTACATCACCCACCCTGTGCTCCCAAGCACTGAGCCACTTGCAAAAATTGCTCACTGTACTGCATTTTTCGGCCACTAGCTCATTCCAGCGGACCACCGCCATAGTTGGGGACATTTCACAGGCCACGCAGTCTCGCTGCCTACACCAGGTGTTGGCAATACTGACTGCACGCTCCTCAGTCCGCCGGCATATCTATGTGCCCAGAACACCTGCAGAAAGGCAGGCCATGGTCCAGGAGTTTTATGGGGTGGCACACTTTCCAAAAGTGCTTGGTGCCATCGATTCTGCCATGTTGCTCCATGTTCACCTTGAGCAACAGAGTATATATATATATATATATATATATATCGCAAACGGAAACACTGGCACTCTATCAACGTTCAGGTTGTATGTGATGCCAAGCGCATCATTACTTCTGTCTATGCAAACTATCCTGGCTGCACCCATGATAGTTACTTATTCAGGATGTCACCCCTACACCGGGTCCTGGAAGCTGGGAAGCATGGCAACACATGGATCATTGGTGAGTATTAATAGTCCTGCACATGCATGCATATTAGACACAGGTGAATAGACCCTGGCAACTAATGACAAACGTTCTCACCTCTACAGGGGACATTGCCTACCCTATGAGCACCTACATGATGACGCCAATATGGAACCTCACCACACCTGCCCAGGTAAGATACAGCACTGCCTATATTGCAACTCGGGGCATAGTGGAGCGCACATTCAGAGTGCTCAAGTCACGTTCCCGCTCCCTTGACCACTCTGGTGGTGTGTTGCTATATGCACCACGATTAGTGTGCAGGATCATAGTGGCAGCTTATGTCCTGAACAATCTTGCAACACAGCGTGGCGTCCCAGTGGACATGGTGGTGGCACCCCATCCACACCCACAGGCCCGCTGCTTGAATATGGCTGGGCAAAGGGCATGTGGAGAGGCTGCACGTACCCAGCTTGTGGCAACTTCTTTCACCAACCCTCCTCCCCTGTGGAGTGCACACAAGGCCGCTACATTCCAGGTGCCATTCAATGATGACAATGGGTCAATCCCCTGTGCCCACAAAACCACCCTGAGAAAGTCCCTTTGGAAGCGCAAATTTGTGTGCATCCCTTAGAACTAAAAGACTAATCATTGTGTGTTGCCAAAAGAAACACATTGGAGAGGGAGTATGCCTCTCCATGCCAAACCATCTACCACCATGCCAAACAATCCATTAAATCACCTCTGTGTCACCTAAAGCATCCCCTATGTCATGTAAAATTATCATTAGACTGTGTCCTGGTATGGCATGTCATGTAAAAGTATTTTCATAAAGGCCCGATACACAAGGCAAGTGTCTCGAAGTGCTCAAGGATGGATGGAACAAGGGGAAAAAGAACACTCGTTCAGAGCCTTTCAATTTTGGAAACAATAACAGTCTGTACCGGCAGAGTACTGACATATTATAAAATTAACAGTGGAGGTAACAGTGAATATGTTTGACAATGATTCTACAATTTTACCAAGTGCATGTATGTGCCACCATGCAGGGAGCCAGGACACGGTGGAACAGACAGACGATCTACAGGCATGGTGCAATCAGAACGAGCAAGTGCACAGACGTTTACAGGGGAGTGGTAGGGGGAGGGTGTGAACAAGTTCAGGGGGTGGTCCAAGTGCATCCAGTCAGTGTAGGCGGGGGTAAGTGCAGAGAGATGTAACTCTCTATGGTCATTCACCAAGTGCAGTGATGATGAGGCTAGTGCAGGTCCCGGAGGCAAGTGTGCTAAACACTGCCCGGGGGTGCCATGGACCTGTGAGACTCAGAGGTACATCAGGCGGCCAGTCATCGAGCTGTAAAGAACAAAGGAGGGAGAGAGCAGAAGGATAGGTTATCAGGGAAGAGAGAGAGAGAAGTAAGAGTAGACGAGGAAACACCTGAGGAGTTCCAGGAACTTAAGGAGATGAGTCTCCATTCGCAGGGTGGCATGGAGGTTATTTGAGAGGGAGACCTCTGCTGAGGATAAAGATCTACCTCCAAATCTCTTCTCCCAGAACTTGCTCACTCGAAGAAGGCTGGCGCTCCATGAGGTGAGGGCTCGGGAGGGAGCGTATTTAGGCATGAATCGTTTTAGATAGGTACTACCCAGGCACCACAAATCCTTGTGGACAATGCATAGTTCCTTACATTTGACCCTTGCAGCCATGGATAGCCAGTGGAGGGATATCAGTGCAGATAGATGCAGTCCCTGCTCATGATGCCAAGGATAAGTCTTGCGGTCATGTTCTTCATGAGTTATAGAGGGTGCGGATTAGAAGCATGGAGGGTGAGAAAGAGGCAGTTGCAGTACTCCAGCCTTGAGATAACCAGGGCTGTGGAGACAATGACCTGCTGGGGGAAAGTGCAGAAAGGTACAGTACCTCTGAGTAGGTGTAGCTGATAGTTGTACTTTCTAGAGATGTCTGAAATGTGACATGAAAATGAGAGAGTGGATTTGAAGATGACGCCAAAGATTATCATCCATGGGTGCGGCTGCAGGGCCAAAGGAGTCTGGCCAGAGAGAAAGTGGGAAAGCTGGAGCAGGGGTCCCAATGCAAACAATCTCAGTCCTGCTGGCGTTATGGCAGAGGTTCTTTCCAGCACACCATGACTGAATCGTCGACAGACATTCAGATATGAGTGATGAAGAGGAGGCAGATGAGCGTAGCCTGAAAGAAAGTTCTGTGTCATCCACATAACATTTCAATCCAGAGGTGAAAGTGCTGATCACACGTGCAAAGGCAGCCATGTACACGTAGAAGAACTAGGGGGATAGCTTACATCCCTGGGGAACGCCACAGTTTGAAAGAGCCATAGAAGAAGGAAAGGGTTTGAGTTCCACCTGGGATGGATGGTCAGAAAGAAAGGAGGTTAACCACACCATAGCCTAATCTGTGAAGCCTGTGCACCATACCCACTGTAGTGGACCCCTTCTGCAGTGGTGGATGTGAATAACTAACATACTGGTCAAATGTGTAACATCCCAGAACAATCAATATAAAAGAAGATCTTACCTGTCCCCTTGACATGCAGTTGACACTCAAATTTCGGGACATGAAATAGCCATCATTACCTGATGTAAGGATCTGCAGAGAAAGAAAAATATTAAACATAGGTCATGTAACACATACATGCAAAAAACGAATTGAAGCGCCACAGGAACCCCTCAGTGACATCCAACACATGCAAACCACAAGTCCCAATACAGCCATCAACATGTGTCTCTGCATACATGCACAAACACTGCAACACGCCCATGTAAACCTGAAAATTGCGAAAATTGCGGTGCACGTGTTAACAAATGTACCTTGACAGCAGCGCCACCACTTCTCTACACTACAACAGAGTATGTGCTTGTGTCGCAAAAAGAGGGGCTGCATCACGAGTTGCGCAAAACCCCTTTGGGCTGATCGCATGCTCCCGATACCCACTGCATGCAATTAAAATACACAGTACACACACACTCATACTCAACAATATCACCCACACTGCCTGTCCCCCTCAATGACATGCAGCAAATGTTCATGCAACACATCCACATTCATTACACAATGTCACATACACAATGCACACTTCACTCACCATGCTGCATGGAAATGTGAAGACAGCATATATACATATAATTTATCACAAACAAAATATGCCCCACCCTTGGAATACTACCAATGCCATGATAATGCTGGCCATCACCTGCGTAGTATTGGCAGAGTGCACTGTACACAGTCATGGAAGCACATTACCAATGAACACATGTGTCGTTCATTGCTTAGGCGCTTAACCAATAACCCCAAACGTTGCCAAGTGCACACGGGGCAACAGGTTGGGGACAGGTGAATGTAGACAATGATTTGCTAACTGAGATCAATAATACTATCAATACTACCAAAGAATCATGTCAATAACTCGGAGGGGAGACAAGCCCACAGTGCCTTCTGAGTGTTCACAACGTGCAAGTGAACAGGTGAGGGTGGTAAGGGAAAAGGTTTTAATTAGTTCATGGAGAACATCTTGTGGTGAAATGGCCAGAAACTAATACAGAAACAGAACTGCTAACTCATGTGGTGATTCTCATTGTGAGCAAGTTCAGTACATACACAGTACATTACCTGATACATGTGGGGCTTCAGGGCACCAAGGACACATAAGGGCCATAGACATCAGGCACGCTACTGTATCAATAGCACAGAAGAGAGTGGGAGAAGGAAGTGGACAAGAGAAAGGACTTGATGAATTTTGGGAACCTAAGGAGTCCTGCTCAAGACACAGAGGGAGAGTGAGTCTATTACACAGAAGGCATCACGCAAAGGAAATGGACGCACCAATAGCCCTTTCAATAGCAACGTGCTTCACACGCAGGAAGTCGTTGCCAGAGGAATGCAGGAGTATAGAAGTGGAGTATCTGATCAGTAAGTGTTGAAGACGGTACACAGACCCAGATAGCCATGTGGATGGTACACAGGGATTGCAATGTAATCCGTGCTGACTCTGAGAGACACTGAAGGCTGCATATTGCAGGAGAGGTGTGGTCCGTGGGCCTGGTTCAAATGATGAGTCTTGCAGTCCTAATCAGGGGTCGCTGGGTGGACCAAGGAACACTTAGGAGTATGCTGTGCAGTAGTGTAGCCTGGAGAGTAACACAGCACATGTAACATTGCACCTCTGTGTAAAGCTTTGGAATGGTACAGTTACTTTGACCATCAAGAGCTGAAAGTCGTACTTCTTTACAATCTCACCAATATGAGGCATGAAGGGAAGGGGCTGGTCGAAGATGAATCCAAGAAACCTGGTTTTGGATGAGGGGGCAGGGAGTGAGCCCATGGAGGAAGGAAAGAGTCAATGCCAGAAGTAGGCTGCAGGGGATCCAATAGGGACACTCTAATTTGTGCATGTCAAACAAGCCGAGTCCATTTGTAGTGCACCAGGCCAGGATGGCTGACAGGTAGTCATGGCGAATGAGGGTGCACGTGTGTCAGTAGGAACATTGCTGAAGAATAGTATGACGTCGGCATAGCACATTAACTTATTGTACAATGAGTCAAAGAAGCATTGCAGCAGGGAAATGCATCTGTCAAAGATGAATGGCAAATGAATGCACAATGGTGGGACACCACTGGTGGAGGCTGAAGTAGAAGAGAAGAAAGGTGCCAGAATGGTTTAGTAGGAATTGTTGCGTAGGAATGAGCTAAGCAAGTCCACTGGCCGTTCATGGATCATATCAATGAGGATGGAATGTCTCACTGTGTGAAAAGCAGATGAGATATCAAGGAGGATGAGGACAGCAGGGGATTATGCATTGAGGGATGCTACCATTTAATTATGGGTGTTCTGCAAAAAGCAGTTTCTGTGGCTCTGGACGGTTTCAATCCACACGGGTGTCCATGGAAATCCCCAACAATGACCTCATGGGCGTCGATTTGTGGGAGGGCAAACTTGTCAAGCAGTTTCCCCAGGAAGGTGGTGAAAGAAATGTGCCTGTAGTTTGCTGGTCAGGAAGGCTCTGCATATGGCATAGTAAGGAGGGTGAAGAAAGCATGGGGTGGGAGGCACAACAAAAGGTAATGAAAGTAATGCTTCATGTGGTAAATGCAAAATTGGATTCTCACTCCAACAGATTCAATTCGGTAATTACTTAATTAAATTTCAGGTGCAGCAGGGTAAACCTCCAGGCCACTCGAGATCCAAAATAGAAGAACACAGAACACACATCGGGTGTTGCCAACCGATAGCCCTATGCTGCACTCCTAATGGGATTCAATCCCCATTATGTTTTAGTGGCCAGTTGGGAAATGGAGTCTCCAAACAAACTGAAGACACCTTTCGCAGTGGTGTGTGTGAGACTCTTAGAGAAAAGGGGTAATACAATGTTAATTTGCATTCATTATGTACACTAGTTGTGTCCTTAAATAAAGGGATGTCCAGCTGGTACAGTATAATCCAAAGCCACCAAGATCAATTACAATACAGGTGCACAACATATATTCTTTATATAGCAAAAGATGTTCAAACAATTTACAAAAATAGATGAATGGTAAATCAATTCAAATCCAAGTCTCATAAATACAGATGGATAAGGTATCGTAATCAAAGATATAGAATCACATTAAAAAACAACTTAATGATCACTTACATTCATATATTCAGCAAAACCCTTAGTTCAAAACAAATGTACAAAACATACAACAATTCAGATACAAAATTCACACACAATGTGTATGTGCTACAGCAGTATGGGTAGTTGAATCCCTTCTGCTCTGTCTTTTATCCTAAACACTCCTAGATGTAATAAAGTGCCAACGCGTTTCGGATTCCGATGAATCCATCTTCAGGGCAGGATATGTAAAGTTCCTTCAGGTGAATAAGGATTTTCCTAGGGAAATGTAAATAGACTAATTAGCTATTGGAGTATTGTAGATCATTTGGGATGGTTTGTGATGGTGCTTAACAAACAAAGGCACTAACCTTGGAGTTGAAGTTATGGGTCAATTGCTTCAACCTGTATAGCAAGCGAAAAAAGGACATTTCAGCTAAAATGAATCTGGAATGTTACACTCTGAGCAGTTAGTAAAGAGAAAATATTAATATCACTCACCCGGTCCAGAGGCGAAAAAATCACCCCGGGTATGAGTAGACTGTTGGAAGGTCGGTTGCACTGTGTGCGTACTGCAGAATATAAAGATAGGGGAATACTATTTAGCAGTAAATTAGAACGAAAGTTCACGTCTCATCAACAGACATAATTCAACTCAAGACACGTGTACAGGTCCGGTAAACATAACCGCAACCAGATGTTTAGCGGCATATTGGCGCCGTTCACGGGTGGTGGCTCTAATGCGTGTTACATAGTTGTAAGATACATAATTTATCTGGTCAAGACCAGTCTGTAGAGAAAACTCAATTACCTTCTCTCTTGGATGTAACGCACCTCGCAAGACGCCCATCAGTCAGACGCGTGGTCCGTAACTGAGATCTGTTATGTGGTAACCATGGTAGCAGCGCGCATGCGCATCACTACGGTCAGCGCCATGTTGGTAGGGGCATTCGTGTTGAGAACGGTAGAATAATACCGATCTCAACATTAAATTCACGCCTCTTAGGTGTGAATAATAAGAGGTTCTACTAGAAATGCCCATAACTGCAAACTAGCACTATATATAAAGACTCGTAGATCGCATGAGTAACTCGCAGATTGAGTAGGTTGCTATGGCAACCACGCTGCCGAACAAGACGCTGCTGTGTGCAGCGTCTTGCAGAATTCATACGTGCCACAAGAGATCAGTTCTAACTGTGGTAAGCAGCACTAACGTGCCTTATGGACACACCATGCCTCACCCTAGCTGCTGTACATGTCTGATTCTGCCTGCTGCCGATGCACAGAACAGTGTAAACGGTATAAGCTTCTGTACCTCGGATATACATGTGTTTCTTAGAATGAGGATCTGCCCAAGGGATTGTAGATAATCAGCTAAAGTGTGTGAGGAGGGGCACCACCGCAGCCAGGGAGCTGCGTGGTGCCCCTGTCACACAAATGATTAATTACGCCCAACCCGACCGGTCCAGGAACCAACCCAGGAGCATTCCTGTGTCCTGACCGTCCGGGTGTAGCAAGTTAATATGGAGGCTCAATGATGTACACAAATTCAAGTTCAGCATCAAAATTGGTTAGTGGCTATGATGTTGTACATAGCCATTGTCAGAGCAGTAGAAACTTGGTGGAAGAGCATGTGTAAATCCATCCGTAAGTGGAAATTAAATCATGCAAAGCAAATGCATTCATATGACATCAGACAAAGCACATTAGACAAAGCACATTAGATCAAATTCGCAGTTCATGCCCCTTGGAGTCAGGCAATCCAATAGATCAATCCAGAAAATGTCCCTTTGTAATAAACGTTTATGCACATCACCCCCTCTTGGGTCTACTTGTACTTGTTTCAAAATGATGCATCTCAATTGGGCAATCGAATGCCTTGCTTCTATGAAGTGCATTGACACTGGTGATCTCAAGCTTTTAGTTCGAATGTTCGATTTATGTTCGGTCCATATCAGTTTAGCTTTCCTCGTAGTAATCCCCACATAATAAAAACCACAGGGGCATTTGAGAGCATACACAACATTGGTTGAGTCACAGGTACAAGAATGTTTGAGTGTGATGGGTTTGCCTGTATGTGGATGTGAGATTGTGTTGCCCAGAAGTATGTTGCTGCAGTGCTGGCAGTTGTAACAAGGTTGTGTGCCTTTATGGCGTGTGGTCATTGGCTGGTCCACTCTTGTCTCGGCCCGAATTAAGCTGTTCCTGAGAGCCCCACTGTTTCCATATGCAAATATGGGAGGTTGTTGAAAGAGAGATTGTGTTTCAGGGTCCATTTGCAACATTGGCCAGTTCTTATGAATGATGTTCCTGATTTTTCTGCTTTGGTTGGAATGTGTAGTCACATATACCAAGCAGTCATGTTTGTTCTTGACTTTGGGTGTGAGCAAAGTATCCCTCTGAATATTTGCCACCTTTTCTTCAATTCTGGAGATGGAGGCCGGTTTGTATCCCCTCTCCCTGAATTTGTGACGTAAAGTCAATGATTGTCTCACGTATTCTGACTCCTCTGAAATGTTCCTGCGATAACGTAGGAACTGGCTTAGCGGAACGCTCTCAATTGTCCTCTGAGGATGGAAGCTAGTTGCCAGTAAGAGGCTGTTTCTGTCAGTTGACTTAGTAAATATCCTGGTTTCGAGATTAGCGTCTTTCACATAAATTTCCACATCCAGGAAGTTAATCTTGGATTTGCTGGTCTGGGTGGTAAATTGAATGCGTGGATGCATTTTGTTCATCATTAGAAAGAACTCCACCAGTTCGTCCTCCGGGCCGGACCATATACCGAATACATCATCAATGTATCTTACAAAGATAGTGAGGTGGCTCAGCCACCTTGCCAAAGTCAATACATGCTCATTTTCCAAGTAATACATATATGTATTAGCATATGCCGGGGCCATAGCCGCCCCCATACGGGTGCCTGAAAGTTGTAAATAATATTTATCTTGAAATCTGAAAGAATTATTCATAAGCACCAGTTTGAGCAGTGTTAGGACGAAGATCTTATCCCCTTGGCAGTTGTCTGACCTCAAAAGGAGCCATTCCACTGCCTCATGTCCCGCCTCATGTACAATGTTAGTATACAACGAGGTGACGTCCATCGTAAACAGAATGTCTCTTCCATCCACAAAAAGTACTTCTTTGAGTTTCTGAAGAAAGTGTGTTGTGTCCTTTATGTACGTAGGGGTTTCTTGTATGAGGGGTTGGAGAATCTTGTCAAGATACCTGGCCGGTGGTTCTAATAGACTGTCTGTAGCTGCTATAATCGGTCGTCCTGGTGGTTCCAGTAATCTCTTGTGTTTCTTAGGAAGAATATATATCACAGGTGTGATGGGATGTGTCTTTTCCAGGAATTTGTGAGTTTTTTCAGAAATGACCTCTCTGTCTTCTGCCTCATCGAGTGTTTCCTTAATCAACTTCATTACTTCCTCTGTTGGATTGTGGTTGATCTCTTTGTAGGTTTCTTGATCAGCAAGTTGTCGCTCCACCTCCCTGATGTATTTGATCTTGTCCATTAGGACCAGAGCTCCACCCTTATCGGCTGGTTTGAAGATAATATTTATCTAGTAATCTCTCCAGGGTTTGTCGCTCATTAGCTGTGAAGTTCCCATGACCCTTTGATCTATATGGGATCTTCTTAAATTGATCCAGAACTGTCCTTCCAAACACAGTCAATACATGATTGTTCACAGGCGGGTTAAAAGTACTCTTTGGTGAAAGTTCCAAGAATTCTGCAGGTTCAATCATGTTTTCTTCTTCTTCAAGGGAATTAAAGAATACCTTCAGCTTAAGTTTACGCATGAGTTTAAAAAAGTCAATTTTCTCTCTCAGCAGGCTGGTGTTATATTGGGGCACAAAGGACAGGCCCTTAAGTAGGACTTGTAATTCCATGCGTGACAATATATATGATGAAATGTTAACTACTATATCTTCTTCCCCACTGGTTTCTTTCTCTCCGATTTTTTTCTTCCTCTGTCCTCGTCGGGTTGGTCTTTTTCTAAAAAATCAATGGTACTTGCTGCAGTTCTTTCTGCTGTTGAAGTGGAAGACGTTGTTGTTGGTACACTAGTGCTTGCTTCTAGTTCTGCGCTTGAGGCTTCTGAAGAGGTGGTGTCTGTATTCTGGGGTCCTGTTCTTGGGGGTCGTGGTTGAAGTGGTCTTGGAACACGTAGGCCATAGTATTCTTGCCAACTATACACTATGTCTAATTTATAATCCTGTGTATCCCTTCTGAATTATCTGATCTTCTCTGTCTCAAGTTCTTTTTTATATTTGGATAATTTGTCATTAGTCTCTTCCAGGATTTGTTTGAGCTGATCTTCTGTGAAGCTCTTACTTAGTGTGCCTTTAATAGTACTTATTTCCTCATCCAGTGTGGTCAGGTTGTGTGCGAGTTCTTCAATCGTTAGGAGAATTAAATCAAGGGAACACTTGTTCAGGATCTGTCTCCATCTCTTCACAAAATTCGGGTTCTCTTTGCATAAGGTAGGTTCTAGGTTCACTCTCAGTCCGCGAGGGATCCTCTGTGCCTTGTAGTAATATGTCAATGTTGTAGCATGCAATTTCAAATTAATTTCTCTCCGTATTTTCCATTCAAGCTGCTTGATTAGTGCTTCTGGTTTGTCAGTGGTTTTGAGCTCATACCCTGTTGTTTTAATGAGACCGAGAATCCTCCGGGCTTCCTCTTCGCTGAACCCTAGGGATTCAGCTCTGTTATTGGTTGTTGCGTCGATCTTATCAAAGGACATAGTCTAATGGTATGGCTTACAAGTTCAGTATATGTAAAGTTCAGATTGAAAAGGGTGTGTGCACTCCCCAAATTGTGGCCACTCAATTAGAAAGGGAAGAAAGCATGGGGTGGGAGGCACAACAATAGTAAGGATGGTGCACACAAGGGAGTGCTTGATGGAGGATGGAAACTAAACAGCAGGAAAGGAGTGGTTGCAGAGATCAGCAAGAGCAGTTGCAATAGAGGATATGTTACCATTGATGGTTCTGTAGGAGCACCGGCACACCCGTTGGGATGACACCCTCATGGCGTTGTCACTCTGGTGAGTACTTCAAGGGAGACATGAATGAAGGAGGAGAATGAGGAATGATGAGGGTGAGTGGTAGGGGCGGCATAGGTGCAGAAGGTTGTGATTTAAGAGCCTGTCACAAGTAGGTTTAGGCAGTCATGTGTATTTGCAAAATATATGTGATGCAAGCACATTCAAAAGGTACTGTGATGGAGCTGTTGCAGAATATACATTGGATTGCTTGGCAATTACTGAAATACTCACCTCTTGCACCTCCGCCAGAACCATGCTTGATGTCACAATGTACTGCTGCACACCGAGGGAGCCGCAATGTAAGACATAAGCAGACAACACAAAGCAATGTGATACATCAATGAACGATAAAATCATGCTAAAAGTACACTGTTAACCACCAGACCATGGTCAATGCAAACTTCATTGTCAAAGCATACCAATGGTCAAATACTGCATCCATTCAAATGCAGCAGTACCACGCGCCCAGCCGCGTTGGACTAGAAGTTGCAAACACCATGGTGCAGCATGCATGGGAAATTCATGAGAAAGCACAAACACCACTAACCCTAATCTGCTGGTACGCAACATATCCCACAAAATATCATACATAGCAACATGTTTGTGGCTTTAAAATGATATGATATGATAGTTTATTTGTATAGCGCCTATACACAATGTGTTTCAAAGCGCTTCAAGGCAAGGGAGGGAACAAGGGAAAATACAATGACATTCTTACAGGCCATGAACAGTAAGGATGTGAAATTAACTATCGTACTTGGCCAGACGACATTTCAGATAGTGCAAGAGCTAAGACATAGATAAGGAAGTGAGGGGGAGAGTGGGAAGGACATGGAAACAGACAGGCGACTACCATACTAGGCCTGATGACATTTCTGGTAGAGCCGGAGAAAAACAAAAGGTGAGGGAGAGGGGTGCAGAAAGGGAGGGGAGGAACAAAACAAGCGACTATCATACTAGGCCTGACGACATTTCAGATAGTGCTGGAGGGGCGGTGGGGAGGAAAAAAACAGTAATGGGAGGGTGGAGGAAACAGACGAGGTTGCTATCATATTAGGTCCAGGGACAATTCTGAAAGAGGAAGTGCACAGAAGAATGTAAGGGGAGGAGATAGGAAAAGGAAGAAGGGAAAGGAGGAGAGAAGAGAGAGTAAGCAGTCAAAAAGAGTGGAGAAGCAAGAGTGGAGAGCGAATACAATTGCAGAAGTCAGTAGTAACACATAATTTTGCAAGCCAGGATACAAGATGAGGATGGGAACCGCATGATTCAGGGCCACCATGAGTACAAGATGGAAAGGAAGTCCAGCATGAGAGTTGAGAAATAGTGACGCACCGTGAATGAATGAAGTCCAGAAAAGTCAAATCCAGCATTGGCCACAAGACGGTGATGGTGAAACCAGAATGTATCAGGACAGACTCCTGCAGAAATAGGCTGGAGGAGGTTGAGGGGGAGCACGGGAGAAGAATCAAGCAAAACAGGCAACACCTGTGTGCGAGAAGGCAGGGGGGCACAAGGGAACATCACAGGGGGACCAGAGGGGTTGGCGATGGCCTGTGGGGATAGAGGGGGTAACACATGTTGGTGTATGCTTACCTGCTGGCTGAGCAGGGGGTCGGGCCCTGGGTCCTCCTGGTCCGAAAAGGTCCAAACAGGAACTGCCCTTTTCTTTGTCTGCCCTTCACTGCAGACGCCCGGGCGAGAGACGACCTTGATCGAATAGTTACAAGCAGGAACGAAGAGGCAGGGCTAAGAAGGTGGGTGGTGCTTAGACCAGGTGACCTAGATCTACTTGCAACTGCCCCCCAAAACGCTGCTGCACACCGTAATAGTTATGTTTGGCTTCACTGTGGTTGGGGTAGAGGGAGGTGGGCTGACTGTGTGAGTTTTCCATGGTCACGGTCATAGCACATGACTTTGTTATTGATGTCTAACACACATGTCGTGCATAGACCTTCAGCAGCATGTGGTATCACAGAATGCCTTTTCTCAGGTGTTGGTCAACCTCTGACACTGGAATACAGTAGTTGCCCATTTTTTATATTCCACAGTGGGTGCACAATTCACCAGTCTCTGTGAGTCATGCACTCTCTGACTGCCCTATCCTTCACCCATGCCTGTACCGGTCATGTGATAGTTCACAAACTGTTCTTTCCACCCAACTCACTCATGCTCAGGCTGTGACATGCCTGCCCATTGTTTGTGGATGCAGCACACATTGTTGGTATGTTTGCTTCTGTCGTGGGCACAAATCCGGTCTCTCTGCTTTGATGCCATGCCATTGTGGCATGGCCAGCATAAATCAATTTTACCAAGCACTTGTCACATGTGTATGTTGGGGGATGATTGATGCCAGGAAGGGTGTGTGAGCAGATGCTCCACTCATGGATGTAGCTCCAGTGAATGCATTTATTTTGATTTGCAGGATACATGTTCATGATGATAATCATGCTGCAGTCACACCACAGAGGTTCAGGTGAGTAACAGACGATCATTGCAGTGATGATGTGTCACACTGTCACAGCCCAGTCTGCAGGGGGTGTCACAGAGGACGGGGCCTGGGGGTGGTGTTCCTTCTGGAGGGGGTTGCCCGGGCTGGTGTTCCTTTATGAGAGGACTGCCTGCAGGGGGGTCACAGGTGATGGTACTGGAGGTGTTGTCCCTTCATGAGTGGGCTGCCTGCACGGGGGGTCACAGGTGACGGGGCCTGGGGGTGGTGTCCCTTCATGAGTGGGCTGCCTGCACGGGGGGTCACAGGTGACGGGGCCTGGGGGTGGTGTCCCTTCATGAGTGAGCTGCCTGCAGTGGGGGGTCACAGGGGATTGGGGTTGGGGGTGGTGTCCCTTCATGAGTGGGCTGCCTGCAGGGGGTGTCACAGGTGATGAGGGTTGGGGGTGGTGTCCCTTCATGAGTGGGGTGCCTGCAGGGGGTGTCACAGTTATGGGCCAGGGGGGTGGTGTCCCTTCATGAGAGGGCTGCCTAGGGGCGGTGTCATAGGTGACAGGGCCTGGGGGTGGTGCCCCTTCATGAGTGGGCTGCCTGCAGTGGAGTCACAGGTAACGGGCCAGAGAGGTGGTGTCCCTTCATGAGTGGGCTGCCTGCAGGGGGTGTCACAGGTGATTGGGCCTGGGGGTCGTGTCCCTTCATGACTGGGCTGCCTGCAGGGGTGTCACAGGTGACAGGGCCTGGAGCGGTGTCCCTTCTGGAGGGGGCTGCATAGGGGCGGTGTCCCTTCATGAGTGGGAAGCCTGCAGGGGGTGTCACAGGTGATGGGGCTTGGGGATGGTGTCCCTTCATGAGTGGGCTGCCTGCAGTGGGGTCATAGGTAACGGGCCAGAAAGGTGGTGTCCCTTCATGAGTGGGCTGCCTGCATGGGGTGTCACAGGTGATTGGGCCTGGGGGTGGTGTCCCTTCATGAGTGGGCTGCCTGCAGGGGTGTCACAGGTGACAGGGCCTGGAGTGGTGTCCCTTCATGAGTGGGCTGCCTGCAGGGGGTGTCACAGCTGATAGGGCCTGGGGGTGGTGTCCCTTCATGAGTGGGCTGCCTGCAGGGGGTGTCAGAGGTGATGGGCCAGGTTGGTGGTGTCCCTTCATGAGTGTGCTGCCTGCAGGGGGTTTCACAGGTGAGGGGGTCTGGGGATGATGTGTGTACTACAGTGGTTCAGGTGCAGTGGGGGGTATGTGGACATGGTGGGTGGCGAGAGTGTAGGGGGGGCTTAGGTTTTTGTAACGGTTGTAGCCTACACTTACAAGAGGGCACACGATTTCGCTGGGATGCGGCCTGGCCTTGCGTGCAAGGGCACGCGTTTTGTCTGGGGTGCGGCCGGGGATTGCATGGTGTTGTCGAGCGATTTTGCTGGGGTACGGCCTGGGCTTGCGTGGAAGGGCACGCGTTTTGTCTGGGGTGCGGGAAAAACAGCAGTTATTCCGTTTCCGACAAAGAAAGTTGCTGTAGCGGAATTACCACCACTTTTTTCCGATATTGGAAACTCGGAAAAAGGCCCACTGTTCCTAAATCCCTTTCTTGGAGGAGGGGCAGTAACTTGTTTAGTGATACTTTAGTGATAAGTGTGAGGTATCTGACAGCATTTTCCAGAAGGCCTTCTAGTTCTGCTAACAATTCAAAGACATTTAGCAAACTGCTGAAGCTTTGCTGTGGGAGAAGCTACGGTGCACCAGGAAATGGAGAGATGTGGAGAAAGTAAAGGCGGAAGGAATTTTAGAGGGAGCTGATGAGAATACAGGTGAGTGAATGCATTTTTAAATGGCACATACTGTGTTTCTATGGCAGCACATGACCACATGTCCGCACACCTACCCTCTTCCATAGGATGTTTACATAAATGCGTGTGTTTCTGCATTGTGTGTGAACAGGGGTGGGATTATCTAATTGTCCTGGTTTAACACGAGACACAGCCCCTTTGTGGTATTCAGGTTTCCTCTAAAGGTACAATGGGAGAGTATCCATTTTAGGCCAAGAGAAAGAACAATGGCAGACCTCAAATAACCGCAAGAGAATGCTGCGATAAACCATGATATACATTGCATGAATAGTGTACAAAAACGCTCAGCACTGGCAATACCAGTTGAACCACTCTGCGCCATGACAGGTTGACACAGTGTCAAGGAAATAAAAAAGGGTTTAAATTAGCCGCTGTGACTAGATCAAAGGCATTCCAGTTGCTAATCTTTTTAAAAAGCTGCAAAAATCACAATATAAAGTTGTATAAAAATAATAATAATAATACAAAGGCTCTCTGTGGCTTAGCACACTAGAACTCATATCGAATGTCGATGTTTGGGGTTTTTGCAATGGAAAACAATGGAATATATGGGGAGATTTGTGATGGTGACAGCAAGAATATATGCATTGTTCAAGCATCTAAAAAGTAAAACGCCAGTATTATGTCAGTGCCTCGTTTCTCAAACTCTCCAATTCTGATGAGAGAAAATGCTTTTAAAGCTTAGTGTCAACATCAGCAGACCCAGGCAGTATATGAAATACTTTTAATAAGAAGTATCCTCGTTGGTGGCAGTTCAAGCGAAACCCCTGTGCCCAATAGGCTTGTAAACAGGGTCGGACTGGGACAAGAAATGGGCCCAGTCACCCAAAAAAAAGTGGCCCACCCCTTGCCTCACGACCCTTGACCTCTGATGACATCACCAGACGTGATGTCATTTGCTCCCACCCCAGTGACATCCCCAAGGGATGAAACACGACCTTTCAACCCTTGACAAAACCGGAAGTGGCATCAAATAGCATTGTTACTTAGTACACTAAATTACTGTGAATCCAAGCAGACGTCCAAGGACAAATGATTATATGTTATTGTATAGCACTTACGCTTAAGCTCATTATTACAGAACAAATATACATACAATATCACCCAACCTGTGTTGGTACTCATTTATCGACCTAAGAAGGATGAAAGGCTTTTTGAAAAAGAAAAAAAAAGGGGGAGAAAATATATTTTCTTTTCAATTTTTGTTTTACAAACCGGCCCAGTCATGGCCAGAAACCGGCCCCCACTCCCCAGGTACGATTTTGGCCCGGCCACGGGCTGAAAGGCCAAAGGGCCAATCCAACCCTGCTTGTAATTTGGGGTGAATCAAGACTGATGAAGGGGCATTCAGATTATTCCAATCTTTAAAATTGGTGACTGTGTCTAAGTTTCCTCCTCGTAGCCCCAAGGAAAGCAATAGCCAAAATAATGTTGGCAGAATTTCAGCTGAGGATGATATGATATGATTTGGCATTTGTAACACGCCTATACAAAAGTGTTTCAAGGCGCGACAAGGTAAGGAAGGGGGAACAGAGGGAGGACAGAGACAACGATCTTACTAGTCGAAGTGACATTGAGATCGTGCAAGTGCAGGGGAAGGGGGAGGGGAAAAGTGCCTGGGGACGGGGAAGGGGGAGGGGGCAGTGCTGTACATGGGATCAAAACAATAACAAGAAGTGCGGCCAGCAAGTGGCAGGTGCAAGGGTAAGTGCGGACAGCAGGTGTCCAAAAGTGCAGGTAGGGGGACTGTAGGGTTACAGATACAGACCCAAGTGCAGGGGTTGCCGGGAGGCAGTGCAGGTGTGCCACTCGGCGGGTAGGGACCTCCCAAAATCAGAGTGTAGCCAGGTGACCAGTACAGTATCAGACAGGAAATCAGCAGGGGAGAGGAAGAGAGAAGGCAAAAGCAAAGAGGAAGGTCTTGAGGTGCTTCCGGAACCGGAGATGGTTCTCCTCGAGTTTCAGATAGGCAGGGAGGCCGTTCCAGCGGGAGGCCCCAGCCGAAGAAAGAGACCTACCACCAATTCGTTGCTTGGAGAAGCGACTGACCCTGAGGGAGTTGGCGGTAGAGGAGCAAAGAGCTCGAGTAGGAAGGTATTTAGGAAGATAGAGTTGCAGGTATTGAGGACCCAGGCCCCAGAAGGCCTTGTGGACAATGCAGAGGTTCTTGAACTTAATTCTTGCAGCCACTGGGAGCCAATACAGAGATTTCAGTACTGGAGAGATACAATCCCTGGACCTGAGGCCAAGGACAAGTCTTGCAGTCCTGTTCTGGATGATTTGCAGAGGGCGGTATAGTAGAAGCAGGCAGATTTAGAAAGAGGCTGGTGCAGTAGTCCAGCCTAGAGAGAACCAGAGCTCTAGAGACAGTGAGCTTCTGGGGGAAGGAGAAGAAAGGAGGTATACCTCTGAGGAGGTGCAGTTGGTAGTCTGACTTCTTAGAGACACAGGTGGTAGCAGGAAGAGGGCCAAGGGAGGCCGGCCAGAGAGTGACAGCAAAGGAGGGTGCAGGTGTGCTGATGAGGAGAATCTCCGTCTTACTGGCATTAAGGCAGAGATCGGTGGAGGCACACCACTCCTGGATAGCAGACAGACAGTCAGACATGAAAGAGAAGAGGTGGTAGAGGGGAGCCTGAAAACGAGCTGAGTGTCATCCGCAAAACACTGAAAGTTGGAGCAGAGAGCGGCAATGCAGCGGGCGAGAGGTTCCAGGTATTGGTTGAACAGCCAGGAAGAGAGGTTAGACCCCTGGGGAACATCACAGGTAGAGAGTGAGACAGAGGAAAAGAAGGACCCAAGTAGGACCTGGGGGGGTCTATCAGAGAGGAACAAGGTCAGCCAGGCCATGGCCTGATTGGTGATAACCAGGTCAACACAGAGACGATTGAGCAGGATGGCATGGTTGACCGTATCAAAGGCAGAAGAGAGATCGAGTAAGATGAGGACAGAGGGGAGATTAGAAACAAGGTTAGAGAGCAGGTCTTCACAGATGTTCAGGAGAGCAGTTTTCATGCTTCTGGCTGCTCTGAAGCCAGACTGATGGTCATGGAGACAACCAACCATGGAGACAACCAACAGATTCAGTGTGAAGATTGAGCTGGGAGATGGCCAGCGTTGCCAGGAGTTTGCATAGGAAGGGAGTGATGGAGATCAGGCGATAGTTAGCCGGGCAGGAGGAGTCGGCTGAGGGTTTCTTGAGAAGAGGGTGTACAGGAGAGTTCTTCAGGGGGGATGGGAAGGCTCCAGTGGCGAAGGAGTGGTTGCTGAAGACAGCCAGGGCAGGAGCAAGGGTGTCAATGTGGTCCTTGATGGTTTTGGAAGAACAGGGAAGAACCTGTTTTGACAAGACTTTCATAGATCGGACTTCTAGAAACCTCATCAGGGGAGAACAGAGGAAATGATGAGAAGGAGGGAGGAGAGGTACTCACAGGGGGGCTGGAGGTAGAGGAGAGAGTATGGATTATGAGAATCGTTTGCCAATGGAGCAATATGGATTCAGAAGTCACTATTCAACAATAGGCCGGTTTAGCTTTCTGGTTATCTGGTCATCAATTGCGGTCACTTTGGTTCCTCCATAGTGCCACCCCTGGTGGCCATTTTCAAATTTGGTTGTGCACGATAAGTGGCAGTAGGAACGAAGAAGAGCCACATAGGGGAACGAGGGAGAGTTTACATGTTAATTCATGTCAGATCCATGCTGGAGAACAAGAGTTACAGGTAATTAAATTGGTCCTTCGCCAGCATGGGGTCTTACATGGATTCACATGCTATGAATAAGATTACACTATATACACAACCATAGGTGGTGACAAGGCTCAACAGAAGCAATAAGATAAGACTTACCTGTGTAACACACTCACCTCAAGAAAACAAGAGGAGATGTTTTGCTTCACCGACACAAGATTCATCCCTGGAATCACTGTCGACACAGTCAAATCTGATGAAGGTGAGGAAGAGGTCAGAAATGCAAGACAAACACTTAAGTATAGGTTTCTCACAAGTAGCCATTCTATTGAATGATAAGGGGTTAGACAAACACCTATCTTTCCCTAGCCTAACAAGGATTTCCCAACCTAACAAACTAAGGCTAAAGGAACCTAATATCCAAAGATCTGTGACCCTCACACTAGCACATACAACACAATTATACAGGTATTAGTTGGCTGTTCAAGCTTCACAAACTACCATATAATAGCAAACAAAGAAGAGGTTATAAACAGGAACCCTTGTGACCAGGATTGGATCCCCTTCCCATGGATCAATTCAGGATTTTCCAAATCAAAGTTCAGCTTTAGAAAGGTCACATTCACTAGCCAGGTTCCACTCACGATATGAAACAAAGTTCTTTTCATTCAATATGTCCTTCACTTGGCAAATTGACTCTCTTAATTCCAAAGGTGTGCTCACACTTAAAGACAGTTGTTAAAGTTTCCACAACTTCCTGTTCAGCAAATCAAAAATACCTTTTCTTCACACATCAATTCCAATGTAAGTCTTCTTTTCTCTGAAGACTAATCACTTTTTACCACATCATACTTCTTCCTTACAAAGAACACCCCAGTCAGAATGGTTCATTCAAAAGATACACTTTAGTCAGGATGGTTCATTCAACAGTCCATCAAAAACCAAGCAGTGGAACAACCACTTCTATTCCACCACAACCTTCTACTACATCTTCTTCCTGGTCCACTCACCTGCCAGGACTAACTACTATTTGTCCCTTCCCTGGTTTACTCACCTGCCAGGATACAACTCCTACTACTACAACTTGTACCCTGTGTTAAGGTTTGTTCCAAACGTTCTACACTTGAATCCTCAATGAGGGGGGTTGAACCATCAACAGCTTCTCAGGTTAATCGTCTTGTCTTTCAACACAATTGGCATACAACTTCTTTCACATGTATACAGCACAAATGGATAATGATTCTCACATTGGTTTGTTTGCCAAATGCAATTCACATTACAGTTCTCTACTCCTTTCTCCCTGTTACAAGGAGGGTTTTGCTCTTACAGTCTCTGTTTTCTATCTACACAACCTTTTGACTGTTGGCAATGTGGTTTATGACTTTCTACCATGGGGTATCTTGTTCTGGGAAAGTTATATTCAAATTGTGTTGGTGCACTCTCAGCCTGATTTGGCTTTGACAATATAGTTTACACTGTCCCCTTGATGGATATTCTTCTTTAGGAAAGTTGTATTCATTTTGCTGTACTATTTCCCCTCTTTGGCAATCCAGGTTAAAATATCCCCTTCTTAGATATTCCTCTTTAGGAAAGCTGTATTCACTTTGCTATATTATTGCCCCACTTTGACTTTGGCAATGCGGGTTCAAGTATTCCCTAATATTAAATATATCTAATATAATATATCTACGTAGAGTGTATCGTAAATTGCTTGGGAACAAATTCACGTTTATGCTGCATTTTAATTGGTAAACTATCCTCACATATTGTAAACCCAGATGGGTTTGCTCTTGTAAACATTGTCAACACTCAGTTGCTCACATAAAATGAAGGGCGCCTTCTGATTGCAGCCCAGCAATCCACTGCATGCCCATTCATAACTGCCTCCTCTAAGGACTTACCATCTGCCTTTCCTCCCTCACCCCACGGCAGACTTCCATCATTAGCCCCCTTCCGGAGTTGCTGTAGCTGATCCTCTCTCTGCTGCCTGCCGATGCTAGAGATCACCCGTCACCCTCATGCTGCACACTTAGCCAATATCAATCCATAGTCTTTCCTCTGCTTCAATGCCGTCCGCGCCTAATCTAGAGCTTCCACAGAGGTTGTGGCGCTCAGTCCATGACATTAAAGAGGAGGGGGAACATTCCTTCAAAAGAATCACAGCTGTCAAGTAGTCCCATGTCATGTGTAACCCAGTGATCCAGTCCTGGCCTTTCCCATTGCATAGTGTTTTTTTTATATTTTCATTTCTCCCATCATAGGTTTACCCCTATAAATCCCAGCAAGCAAAGTGGAAAGCCTGGACTGGCATGACATCGTGCCACTTTGCAGCTACAAAGAATGAGGATGCAAACTAAGACGGAGATGAATTGGTGCATTTCCAATTGTGCCAATTTGAGATTTATGTTTTGGATCCTACCACATTTCAAATACCCATGTATACATTGAGTAGTGGGTTTAGGATGACGTACACCCACTCCCCCTTTACCAGATGGGTGGATTAAAGAGGCCTTCTCAGTGGGACGTGGTCTTCACCTATAAGCACTCAGGTGAAGGCGCCTAATAAAGGGTTGGAGAGAGGATGATGTGAAAGGATGCTGAATTTGGACAGCGCGCCCCCACTTCTGCAATGTGCCTGCAATGCCAGGAAGCAAGAGGCTCACGAGGTGATGTGGATATCATGGAAGATATAGAGGCAAAGGGATATGCATAGTGAAGAAAATGGTTGCAGAACTGAGGCTGAGTCTTACCACACAAAACACACAACAGATATTTTTCACATACAGCAAATTGTAGACCGATTTATTTCATTTTTATTATTGTTTGTTTTTTACGCAAAATCCAGGCACTAGGTTTAGGTGAGGTAATCTGAGATGGGTTTGGGAGGTAGGGGTGGGTGTCGGTGGTCTCCCCTCCACATTTTGCAGGAATAAATAGTAAACACTGTGCGATAAAAAAAACATCTGTGGTGAAGAACACATGGAACCAATGGGTGCAGGCAGAGTGAGTGATAGAGGGAGATGAGCAAAGAGAGGCGCAGGCAGTGATGGGGTCAAACCAGAGAAAGGAGCAATGAAGTGGGAAAGAGACCATACAAACACGTCAAGGAAAGAGTACAAGCGAGGGAACGTGTGAAAGATGGCTTGGTAGATATTATGAAATTAGTATTCTATGCATGAAGGCCATGGGATAAGGAAAACTGCATACTTAGGCCAATATCAAAACTGCTTTGTGAGCTAAGGGCCTTATCCTATGGGCATTATCCTATGGGATGTAAGGTGTTATTGCATCTGACTATTTGTTGTAAAATGGATATATGTGCTTTGTAAGCGATATGTGGCCCTGTGTAATGTGATATAATAACCAGCAAACAACAGGACAGTCAGCAGCCTCAACATAGGGGCAAGGTCAGTGGCCAATATCAAAGAGGAGTTGCTAGCATGAGAGCCAAACCAAGGAAGATGATCTTGCTGCAGTATTTGACAGGCACCTTCAACAGTTCAGTAATGCATTTGCCTGCATTTGTTCAATAATTTACCATAGAAGGAAAGGATGTTGGCTCTTCTTTTATATTGATAGTTTGTTAAAATGTTCCACTTGCCACTGATAAGATCAGAACAACATATTAACAATAATGTGTTTTAAAGAAACACTTAAATATTTATATTATTTCAATACACAATATATTTTGTGGATTGGTATCTGTAAATCACACCAAGCATCCATCACCCTCAATGAACCAGTAGGGTATTTGCATCCTTAATACCAATTATGTTGTTACTGTATGTAGCAGGCATGGGTGGTGTCATTGGGTTAGGAGCTGTTCGCCCTGAGGTGTCAGTGACATGCAAGAAAATATTTGGGCAATGCCACTTATTTTCTTACAAATTAAGCACTGGCCACATGTCGACAAACAGAGATCGTCGCCTCCCACTGAGGTACTGAAGTGGGGTTTCGGGGGCTTGGGGGCTGGGCCTGGTCAGGCTTCCTTCTGCGTCTGCAGATGGTGACGTTGAGTACCTCCCCTATAGGCTTGGAAATGGCATCTGTACGCTTCCTGAGTAGTGGAGCAGGATGGCTGATGGTAGGAAGGGTTGAACGACTTGGAGGTTCGGGAGACCTTTGCTTTCTGGGAGCAAATGTCTGCCTCCTCTGTTGCAGCGTGCCCAGAGAGCATGCCGTCTCTGTGTCCGTCTTGATGGTAAGAAGTGACTCGTCCACTGCCTTTCTGAAAGGTTATCCCAGTCGAAAGGCATGTCGACCACCTTGGCTTGGACGTCCTGCCTGAAATTTGTGGCCCTAAGCCAACCTTGACGGTGTTTGGCAAACCTGTTGCCCATCTGCCAGAAACCAGAGTCAGCAATGCTAAAGGCGACCTTGATTGCGTTGTAAGATGCCACTTGCCCTTCCTGAATGTTGGCCATGGCCTATGCTTTTTTGTCATCTGACAAGAATTTAAGGATGAACCCCAACTTGTACTAGAGTTCTGTGTCGTAGCGTGCAAGGATGGCTATGGCGTTGGTGGCCTTGACTGTAGAGACTGCTGTGGGGGCTATACGCTTTCCAGCCACATCCAGGTTCCTTCCCTCCAGGCCAGGTGGGACTGAGCACAAGTATGAAGGATGAGACAACCTTTTCCTCGCAGCAGGTGAGATTACTGAGTCCAGTGTGTTAGGCAGAATCCTGTGCAGTGCCTTTAGGGACCACTACCCACAATTAAGACGACAGGTGGCAATACAAGTTTTACCTTTGGTACAAGCCTGTACTACTATGTCAGAGTGGTAGCAGTGGTGGAGCAGCCAGGCTCATCTCAGGAGTCTATGAGCAGTAGCAGAGATTACACAAAGGGACCACAATTAATGTGACTCAAGCAAACACTGACTCAAGGTTTCAGGTAGAAAAATATAAGTACATTTATTTTTAAACCATTCGTTATAAACACAGCACTTCTATTAAACTTCAATAAAAACCACACGTTAAATATACTACAACTAACCAATTCACTTTGTACAGTAAGTCTCAAGGTAAGTACCCTGTGTTTGAATGAACTGGTGTTATGAACAAAACACGTTATCGCGAATATGATTGCGATCACTTTTTGACAGTTCGGTCTACTAAACAAACGCGTATCCGTGACATGAAATGCTACCGGGGCAAAAACACACTCAGCACCTGAGATACCCAGAGGGAGTTGGAGGCAAAAATCGCAGGCAATATTTTGGTTAGGCAGGCAGAATCAAGAAACACTCAGAGGCAGGAGGTCAAAAGTCAAAGGGTCGAAAGACACCGGGGCCAGTTGCCGAAGATCACACGGACAGACAGTTCACGATTCAACTTAGCCAAAAGTACTTCGATATTGTCAATGTTCGGAAGCAAAAGTTATAAGAAGGAGGGAAGACAAGGGCAAGCCTTGGAAATGAAGAAAAAGGGATTCACCCAGTTTCCTCAACAGAACACAGTACCTTGTTCAAGTGGTGCAGCTAGTGCCCTGGCAGTTGTTCCTGTTGGTTTCCCGCAGACCCACGATTCCTGGAGCTTCGTTGTGAAGGAGGATGTCTGAAGGGGGTCTGCACCACACAGGGATGAAGCCGGCAGCAGCGACAAGGAATAAAAGGTGCGCTCCTTAAAAACAGGAGAGGCTCTTCAGGTGGCTATCCGGACCACTACAGCAGTGTGCAGCGATTTCGACCATGGAAGAGGATCCTCTGGCTGTAGAAGATGAGCTGGTTATCCCCACCAAGCTCAAGGGAAGAAGACTCCCGACTGGTTCTTCTCTGAGTCGTTGAAGGGCAGATAGCTCAGGACTGCAGCAGGGCTTCACCGGGACGGGGTAGTTGCAGCAGCCGTCATTCTCTCCGCTCCTCTTCGGTTCCTTGTATTTCCAGTGGCAACTCTCTGACTTCTAGCCCAAGAGACCGGCCTTTTAATGCGAAAAAAACCCATTCACACAGCCTGGCTGTCAATCACCCAGCAGGGGGGGTTGTCCAGCCCGGACAACTACCCTGGCCAATCATGACAAAGTGCGACTTGGGTTTCCTAGGATACCCTGTGCAGGGGGTGACTACACCCCTCCCTCACATTCAGCCCACCTAGACACCCAGGCGCCTTGAGGAGGGCTTCTGGGCAGAAGCCCGCCAAAAGACAGTGAACAAAGAAGGCGAACCTAGTTTGCCGCGCAAAGTAAAACACAAGAAGGACTTTAACAAAAAGAAATGGCGAAAAAACCCAACCGGAGCCAAGAGAAAGACGATTTGGTCAAGCGGGTTTATGTTTGAGGCTAATATAATAGCCAAGAACAGTACCACGTTTATCTAATATAATTGCGGTAGAAAAGTTAGGGTAGATACCACTGCTACCAGCCAAGTCTAAATGTTAAAAGAGCGAAATGATGCTCTAGGACGTACAGATACAAAGGGATACGAGTTAACCCTTTCCAGTACTCCATGGAAGATGGGGTGTACTGGATCTGTGGTAGATTGACTAAGTAAAGTTAATGGTAACTTTACCCTTTTCTGGGGGACAGTAGTCACCTCAGAAATGGAGTCGAGGGAAGTCTCAAAGACAGCCCGGTGCCACGGCACTGAAAGTACTGTGTGACACACAAAAAGAAGGTGGCTACAGGAGTGGTGTACTTCAAAGTCCACAATCACAAAAACAAGTAGAAACACATAGCAAAACACAGGTAAGAGTGGGGGAAAAGCTCTCACTCTTACCAAGTGGAAAAAAATAAACTCCAGAAGTCCAGCAAAGCTGCTGGGGGACTCACTAGGTGAGGGAAATTAGCCATAAATGAGAATTCTCCCTAACACTTGCCCCCCCCAGACTAAGGGACAGGAGGATTTAATCCACTCCTGGATGGACCTCATACCTCTAGTCGGTTACAAACATCCTAGAGAGACCATCAGCATTTTGGTGGTGACTTCCTGCTCTGTGCTCAATGGAAAAATCAAATCCTTGCAGGCAGATTGACCATCTGAGTAACGTTGGGTTTTCCCCTTTCATTTGCATCAGCCATCTCAAACATTGGTGGTCAGTCTGAATAGTGAAGGTAGAGCCATACAAGTATGGTCTAAACCTCTTCAGTGCCCACACAATAGCAAAGCATTCTCTTTCTATTGATGCCCACCTTGTCTTTACCTGCCTGCTGATGAAACAAATGGGGTGTTCCCTACCTTTCTCATCCAGTTGACTAAGGACTGCACCTATACCTACATTAGAAGCATCAGTTTGTACAATGAAGGGTTGGTGATAGTCAGGAGCTCTTAGGACTGGAGCTTGACAAAGGGCTTGACAAAGGCCTTTCTTTCGGCCTTCAAAGGCTTGATTGCACTCCTCATTCCACCTGACCTTTTTAGGAAATCTGGGAGAGATGACATTCAAGGGAGAAGCTATGGTCCCATAGTTGTCTATGAAGTTCATATAATACCCAGTGAGACCTAGGAAGGCTCTCAATTGGGTTTGAGTAGTAGGGGTGGCACAGTTTGTACAGCTTGTACTTTGCTAGGCAGTGGCCTTATTTTACCTCCTCCTACATCATGTCCAAGGTAGACCACTGAACTCTGACCAATTTGACATTTGCTTGCCTTTATGGTCAGATGGGCCTGTTCAAGAGCCTGCAATACATAACCTAGGTGTTCAACATGTTCTTTCAATGTAGGGATGAACACTGCAATGTCATCCAAGTATGCCATGCAGAAGTCCTCCATCCCATTCAGAACTTAATTGACCATCCTCTGAAATGTAGCAGGTGCATTCTTTAATCCAAAAGGCATTACCTTGAATTGGTAGAGGCCAGCTGGGGTGGAGAATGCAGTTTTCTCCTTGGCATGGTTTGTCAGGGCTATTTGCCAATAGCCTGACGTTAGGTCAAATAGGTCAAATGTGCTGAGGTACTGGGCTGCACCAGGTTTGTCCACCAGCTCATCTGTCCTAGGCAAAGGATAGGCATCAGTCGTGGTGACTGCATTTAGAGCTCTATAGTCCACGCAGAATCTCAACTCGTTGGATCCTGCTTTTGGTACAAGCACAACTGGGCTAGACCATGGGCTAGTAGAGGGTTCTATTACCCCGAGTTCAAGCATCTTGTTGAACTCATTCCTTATGTGGGATCTGACATTGTCTGACATTCTGTACCCCCTGCTTTTGACAGGCAAACAGTCACCAGTGTTTATGTCATGCTGGCCCCAAGGGGTCAAGCCTGGTGAAAGTGATAACAGGGAGGCAAACTGATTCAACAGTAACTTGCACTCATCCTGCTGGTCAGATGTGAGAATGGAAGAGAGATTAACTCCTTCCACTTGCTCATCTAAAGGTAAGCCTCTGAGGAGGTCAGGTAGAGGTTCACTCTCCTCCTCCTCCTGAGCTGAAGCTAGAAGCAAAGCTCCTATGTCAGGTCTAGAGACATAAGCCTTTAAACGGTTGGTGTGAAAGACTCTGGTAGCCTCCTTAGGATTGCCTAAATCCACCAGATAGTTCACCTCTCCAGGTTTACCCACAACCTTGAAGGGTCCTATCCATTTGTCCTGCAAGGCCCTCTGCCTTGTGGGGACCATAACAAGAACAAGCTGGTCTTGAGTAAACTCAACCATGTTAGCCTTCTGGTCATGCCAATGTTTCACCAGAGCTTGACCAGCCTTCAAGTTATCACTTGTCTCTGCCATCATGTGTGACATTCTCCTCCGGAGACCTATCACATAGTGAGTCACTATGACTGGCTTGGGGGAAGGAGCACTCTCCAACCCCTCCTTAATCAGGGGCAATGGACCTCTTACTGGATGGCCATAGAGAAGTTCGAGGGGACTGAATCGTACTCCCTCCTGAGGGACTTCTCTATATGCAAAGAGAAGGGATGGCAGTAGAAGGTCCCACTTCTAAGGGGTTCTTCTAAAGCACCTACCATGCTCTTCATAGTTCTATTAAACCTCTCTACCAGTCCATTGGTTTGGGGGTGGTAGGCAGTTGAGAACTTGTAGGTGACTCCACAGGTTTAACACATGGTGTGTATGCAGTGGGACATAAAATTTGATCCCCTGTCAGATATCACCTCGTTAGGAAAACCTACTCTGGTAAAAATACCAAGTAGGGTATTAGCTACAGCCAGAGCCGTAACCATCCTCATAGGTATGGCTTCAGGACATCTAGTGGCATGGTCCACTACAACCAGGATAAACTTGTTGCCTGAAGTTGTGGGAGGGTCAAGAGGAGCAACAATGTCAATCCCGACCCTCTCCAAAGGAATTCCCACCACTGGGAGAGGCACTAAGGGTGCCACATTCTTGGATCCACTCTTGCCAGAGGTTTGGCAAGTGTGGCAGCTTCTGCAGAATTTGTCTACTTCTGTACCCATCTTAGGCCAGTAGAAGTGCAGAGATAGCCTTTCTTTGGTCTTCTTAAAACTTAAGTGACCAGCCAAAGGTATCTCATGGGCTAACTGCAGAAACTGGAGTCGGTTCACTAGAAGTACTACAAGTCTTCTGTAGTCTCCAGGGGTTGACTCGGTTGGTTCACTGTAGAAGAGGCCATCTTCCCAGTGCAACCTATACTTCCCAGGCTCAGTCCCATTGAGCTGAGAAGCTGCCTGTTGGCGAAGACCTTTCAAGGTAGGACACTCTCTCTGTCACTTACTGAAATCTTCTCTGTTGGGTCCACCTTCTGCCAGTAAAGACTGCAGCTCAGGATGGTCAACAGGGTCAAGATCTCCTACCAAGGTAAAATCCTCTTCTAGATCTGATTCCTCAGTATCTAGTTTGACCATACAGGGTTGAACCTCACGCTCAGCCTCAGCTGGTGTGGGAGTCAGAGGTGTGACTTTGGACAGTCTCGGAGATGTCCTTCTGGGCACAGGAGTGCTTGCTGGTTTCTTGCTGGCAGACGTAGGTTTCCCCTTTGTCTTGTCTTGTCCTGCAATTGCAGTAAGTAAGTCTTGTGGACTTGGGGTAATAGCTTCCTCTATCATGTCCCCAGGAGACCCTCTTAAGGTTCTCTCCCTTGCAGACCTTGTGAGCTCCTGCATCCTTCTTCTGGGGGGCCTGGGGGTGCTAGACACACCTCCAAGAGTTTTAAGGTCATTACCCAACAGGACCCTCCCAGGTATGTTATTTTGCACACTTACAGGTATTCTGACAGTCATGTCATTACACTGGATGAGAGCTGGTAACTGGGAAACCATTTGCACAGGGCCTCCAGCTAACTTGGTTAAGTGTTTGGGTACCTTAGCAAAACCCTCCACTTTGAAAAAACATTCATCAACCACAGTTATGCTGGCTCGTGTCTCTGATGGCAGGGGTCCCCTGACCATTCACAAGAACACTATCTTTATAATACTCTTTAGTATTATCTGGGATTGAGGT
This sequence comes from Ambystoma mexicanum, assembly GCF_040938575.1. Taxonomy (NCBI): domain Eukaryota; kingdom Metazoa; phylum Chordata; class Amphibia; order Caudata; family Ambystomatidae; genus Ambystoma; species Ambystoma mexicanum. The sequence continues at coordinate 271,623,205 of NC_090939.1, read as the reverse complement.
ATAGATATCTAAGTTTGGTTGTTCCCAAAGACCCAAGGACACCAAAGAAACACTAACTGAGACTTTCATGGGCTCATCAGCTAGTAGCTGAACGTTTCCACTGGTCATAGGTACTTTCTTCATCCACCTGGGAGAAGGCTAAGGAGACAGTGTTGATCCCTGAAGGTTTACCCTTACGCTTGGGATCTCCTTTCACATGACCAGGCAACCCACAAACAAAGCATTTTCCAAATGCTCTCTGGAATGGGGGTTTGCCCTGGCCTCCATCTGGTGTGGAACCCGGTGGTACATTAGCCTGATTCGGTTTACCTTGTGGCTTACCCTGGTTATGTTTGGGGCCCTCTTTTGGATTGGAATTATTGGAATTCTCTGTGTTGTCTTTCTTTGGCTGCTTCCCCTCATCCTTCTTCTGAGTAGCCCCAGAATCCTTGTGAGTGGCCCTGTTGGCAACCCACAACTCAGCAGCCTTAGCTAGCTTCTTAGGATCTATCTCCTTTGAATCAGCCAAGAGCTGTCTAAGCTCAGGAGGGCAGACATCAAAAATAGACTCCAACATTACAAGATTCCTCAAACCTTCATAAGTGTTCACTTTGTAACCCTTAACCCAACCATCTAAGTTTTTCAAACATTCACACACCCAGGTAGCCCAAGGGGTACCATCATGCTTTTTGAGGGTTCTAAACCTCTTAAGATACTGGGAAGGAGTCTTCCCAAACCTAGCTATTAATGCTAGTTTCACACATTCATAATCCTGTTTATCCTCCTCCCCCAACTCCATTACTGCATCACTTGCAACAGGGGGAGCCTAGAGAAAAGCCAAGGAATCAACTGATTCGCTGAGATAGCTTGAATCCCATGATTGTACTCAAACATTGCCAACCAATCCAAAATATCAAGTTTAGTCTCATACATACCAATACTTTCCTTTGGCATACAGGGTCTCTTAGGGCTTGAAGACCTAGAGGACTCAGGGAGAGAAGCATTTTCTAAAGACAGTTTCTTCATTTCTAGTTCAAGGTTCAGCACAATTTCTCTGAGCCATAACTCTTGATGTTTCATGGTAGTTTGTGCATCAACACGTTTCACTTCTAATTCAAGTCTCATTTTCTCAAGTGCAATAAACTGAGGAGTAAGTGTAGGACCTGTGGAGGTCCCTGTGGACAGAGGTTGTGCATTCTGAGCAGGCAATGGAGTTGCAGGGTTTCCTAGCAAGGACTCATCTACTTCTTCAAAATTAACACTCTCAGAATCAGAAACATCAAAATCCACATTTGCTGGAGTGGTAGGTCCTTCTGACCCACTCTCCAGGCTTTTTCCCATTAACTTTGCAAACAGTTCAGATTTCTTTCCTTTACCAGAGATATTCTTATCCCTACACATGGTTCTCAGAACCTCAGCAGTATAGAGTAAAATACTCTCTTCAGTGTAGTTTTCCATATTTGACATGATTTCTTAGTTAAATAGAATTAGTGGTGTTAGCCTTGTACTTAGTTGAACCCAAGCAACAGCAGCACTCTAAGTGTAATCACTCTACTTCCAAATCCTCACCGCTGCACACAGTGTTAGGCAGAATCCTGTGCAGTGCCCTTAGGGACCACTACACACAATTAAGACTACAGGTGGCAATACAAGTTTTACCTTTGGTACAAGCCTGTACTACTATGTCAGAGTGGTAGCAGTTGCGGAGCAGCCAGGCTTATCTCAAGAGTATATGAGCAGTAGCAGAGATTACACAAAGGGACCACAATTACTGTGACTCAAGCAAAAACTAACTCAAGATTTCAGGTAGAAAAATATAAGTACATGTATTTTTAAACCATTCGTTATAAACACAACACTTCTATTAAACTTCAATAAAAAACCACACGTTAAATATACTACAACTAACCAATTCACTTTGTACAGTAAGTCTCAAGGTAAGTACCCTGTGTTTGAATGAACCGGTGTTGTGAACAAAACACGTTACCGCAAATACGATTGCGATCACTTTTTGACAGTTCGGTCTACTAAACAAACTCGTATCCGTGACATGAAATGCTACCGGGCAAAAACACACTTAGCACCTGAGATACCAAGAGGGAGTTGGAGGAAAAAATCCCAGGCAATATTTTGGTTAGGCAGGCAGAATCAAGAAACACTGAGAGACAGGAGTTCAAAAGTCAAAGGGCCGGAGCCAGGGTCGAAAGACACCGGGGCCAGTTGCCGAAGATCACACGGTCAGACAGTTCACGATTCAACGTAGCCAAAAGTACTTCAATATTGTCAATGTTCGGAAGCAAAAGTTATAAGAAGGAGGGAAGACAAGGGCAATGTCACGCTCACCTGATTCCCACGGGGGCGCTGGCCTGGTTTCGAGTGCTGATGCCTCTTCAATGGTGAAGCGCAGGGCTCTGAAGATGGATAGGACGGGCCCCTCTACTCTGGCTAATCTGGCTCGCAGGAATATCCTCCTGTACGTGAAAAGGGAGTATTACAATCTGGCGGAATAATGCTCGAGCCTCCCACTTCCTTCCAACCCTCCTCGATACCCTTCCACGATCCCCCGTGAAGTCTCACCTTAGGGTCTGAAAGGACGAGCTCTCCATCCTGCTTCTGACGCAGGGGCGCGTTGAACCCAGTTACTTCACTGGATTGAGGTTGGATGGGAGTTCAGGTAAGCTTGATTATACCGGAAAGGCGCTGTAAAAGTTCTGTTGCAAGTTCAAAAGTTCAAGCTTTTAATAATAATGTTCATTGTCTTTTTCAGGTGATGAAAGGAGATTCCTTTGGAGACTTCTTGCAACAAAGCGCTAATGTTGATGTCTTTTCCCCATAGGGGCCGGGGTTCGGAATGCCGGAGATATGGCGCCGACCCGAAGTGAAAAGTGCAGTTCCAGTAAAGGTCTGGTAAGTCCTAGATGAGCGCTCAGGTAATGTTTTTGCATTCGCTCATCTAATGTCTTTGTCTTTTTTCCCCATAGGGGCCGGGGTCTGGAAAATGCCTGGAAGCAGCAAGACCCGAAATGAAATGGGAATGACCCAACAGGCAAGTCTTAGAAGGAAACTGAGCTTTTCCTATTCCCTTCCTTCTCTCACCTTGTGTTCTTGTCTTTTTCTCTCTAGCCTCTGGGAAGTGGCTGCGGATCCGGATGATCGCTGCTGAAGATGGAGGCGCCCAAGAAAGGTGAGTGAAATGCAGCGCTGCAGAGATCGGAGCGAAATGCTTTTAAAAATGATGTCTTCCTTTTCAGGATCGTCGGTGAGATGTCTCCCTGGTGCAGGTTTAGCAGGTAAGGCCTTCTTCCTCTCCAATTCTCTTCTTATCCCCCTTTGCAGGTGTCCCAGGATGCTGACAGGCGTGGCTGAAGTCCAGAAGCAGGAGCAGACACGGTGAGCGTCCAGCTGCTAGGTGCAGAACAACGCGAAGCACGTGTGGCTGTTCGGGTGGGGTTTAAATAGCTTTGGAAAAAGTTCCAGGTATGTATCCTTTCACCGATCAGGTATGTATCCTTCCCCGACCACACCCGGGTGGAAAGTAGTCCCACAGGTAAAGTAGTCCCATTCAGGCCTCAAGAGGGCCTGGATGTAGCAGCATGGTCTGCATCAGGTAAGTGCACATAAAAACACTTGAACACATGTTCAGCTTTATGAGCTTGGCGCCTAAGGCGCCAGGACTGGGGTCCAACATGAGCCTGGCGCCTAAGGCGCCAGGACTGCGTCCAAAGGGCCCCAGCTTGGGCCCGCTGGAACTTCCCTGGGGGGGAATGATACCTGCCTCTGGGGTTGCTGGGTCGGACCTGGCTCCTTGGAGGTAGGCATCATGACAGGCAAGCCTTGGAAATGAAGAAAAAGGGATTCACCCAGTTTCCTCAACAGAACACAGTACCTTGTTCCAGTGGTGCAGCTAGTGCCCTGGCAGTTGTTCCTGTTGGTTTCCCACAGACCCACGATTCCTGGAGCTTCGTTGTGAAGGAGGACGTCTGAAGGGGGTCTGCACCACACAGGGATGAAGCCGGCAGCAGCGACAAGGAATAAAAGGTGCCCTCCTTAAAAACAGGAGAGGCTCTTCAGGTGGCAATCCGGACCACTACAGCAGTGTGCAGCGATTTCGACCACGGAAGAGGATCCTCTGGCTGTAGAAGATGAGCTGGTTATCCCCACCAAGCTCAAGGGAAGAAGACTCCAGACTGGATCTTCTCTGAGTCGTTGAAGCTCAGGACTGCAGCAGGGCTTCACCGAGACAGGGTAGTTGCAGCAGCCGTCATTCTCTCCGCTTCTCTTCGGTTCCTTGTAGTTCCAGTAGCGACTCTCTGACTTCTAGCCCAAGAGACCTGCCTTTTATGCGAAAAAACCCCATTCACACAGTCTGGCTGTCAATCACCCAGCAGGGGGGTTGTCCAGCACGGACAACTACCCTGGCCAATCATGACAAAGTGCGACTTAGGTTTCCTAGGATACCCTGTGCAGGGGGTGACTACACCCCTCCCTCACATTCAGCCCACCTAGACACTGAGGCGCCTTCAGGAGGGCTTCTGAGCAGAAGCTCGCCAAAAGACAGTGAACAAAGAAGGCGAACCTAGCTTGCCGCGCAAAGTAAAACACAAGAAGGACTTTAACAGAAAGAAATGGTGAATAAACCCAACAGGAGACAAGAGAAAGGCGAGTTTATGTTTGAGGCTAATATAATAGCCAAGAAGAGTACCACGTTTATCTAATATAATTGCGGTAGAAAAGTTAGGGTAGATACCACTGCCACCAGCCAAGTCTAAATGTTAAAAGAGCGAAATAATGCTCTAGGAGGTCCAGATACAAAGGGATAAGAGTTAACCCTTTCCAGTACTCCATGGAAGATGGGGTGTACTGGATCTGTGGTAGATTGACTAAGTAAAGTTAATGGTAACTTTACCCTTTTCTGGGGGACAGTAGTCGCCTCAGAAATGGAGTTGCGGGAACTCTCAAAGACAACCCGGTGCCACGGCACTGAAGGTGCTGTGTGACACACAAAAAGAAGGGGGCTACTGGAGTGGTGTACTTCAGAGTCCACAATCATAAAAACAAGTAGAAACACATAGCAAAACAAGAGTGGGGGGAAAAGCTCTCACTCTTACCAAGTGGAAAAGAATAAACTCCAGAAGTCCAGCAAAGCTGCTGGGGGACTCACTAGGTGAGGGAAATTAGCCTTAAATGAGAATTCTCCCTAACACAGTGTTGGATGGCCTCCGAGGCATTTAGGTGAACCAGCAGTGAAAGCAATTTGGTGTTAGCATTCAGAATTATACATTTTTTACATTTCAACATCTTCCCATGTTGTGCTGTTTGTATGTTTTGTATTTTCCTGTTATGTATTTGTTACGGGAATTATTATTTTTCAAACTTGAAACATCCTACATCTTTTTGGTCAAAGAATGTTGGCAAGTATGTATTAGTGTCCATTCCTGTCACAAACAAATCCTCTACAATAGAGGGCCGTGATACAGCAGGTGGCTGTGAGACCGCAGGCACCTGAGGAGGAGGAGCCCAGCGGGCTGAGGCGGTCTTGGTGGACTGGCCACAGCAGCTGGGCCCAGAACCACAGGAGGACCAAGAGCCACAGGCAGTAATCGCTGCTGAATCTCTGAGACCAGAGTGTGGAGAGTTGGAAAAATGTCCAAAGAAACATCTCTTAACAATGGATCTCTCAGAGCCTGAGGTGTCAAGATTGGTCCCTGTTGCCAGGGGCTCGTCCAGAAAGCAGGCTAAATCAGTTGTGCAGCCCGCAGGGTTTGCTGTGGAAGCCGGCCAACACCACCCGTCATTGGGTGTGAGGCAATGTCTTCAAAAACTTGTTTCTCTTTCTCTTCTTGCACTTCCTCCTCCAAGAGGATGATAGGAGCGAAGACAGGGGTTGAAGACACAACACTGGGAGGCCTCACTGGGGATGTGGCAGGCAGTTGAGGGGCCCTTGTGGGCAGAAGCAACACTCGAGGACTCCCAACATGAAAATGTGCAATAAAAATCTGAAGATGGCCACCAGGGGTGGAGCTAAGGAGGACGAATGTCATTGGATGAGGCAGTATGACCGAAAGTGACAGCAATAGGCTATACAAGCGACAATGCCGTTTTTAGCTTAATGATAAACTTCTTTATTTTACAGAGGCTTCCCAGCTTGACGAGAGGGAATATTCATGGCGTGTGTATCCAAGTAAGACCCCATGCTGGAGAAAGTGGAATTATAAATATTCATTCCTGTATATTATCAAGGAACTTCAAAAAAATCACATGGAGACATCTTAAATATCCAGCTGAAGAAGGCCTTAGAAATGGACCTGTGTCCCTGTAACTTTGGCTATCTGTACCTGTTGGATTCACCTGAAAAGCTCTCAACAATCACTTGCTTTCATCCAAAGATTGAGAGATGGCCAGTGTCAGTCCTGCTTTACCCCTGCAATGCAGTGTTGCCTGGCAGCATATCATTAGGTGAGCAGTGGGTGTCAGTACAACATGCCTCATATTCTACTACTGGTGACTAGCCAACAACTAAAACACTGTGTATGAAGAGCAACAACCCATGGGAGTTTAACGGCTAAGATCTTGAAGTATTAGATTTCTATAGCTACTTGGGCATCATTTTAATGGGACTCGCATATAGCCCCATTTGGGCACAGCACAAACAATTGTCAAAAGTCTCCTAAGGTTTAATATGGTCTAGGGATGTTTGGACCCTACGAGATATGGTGAAGATTGCTTCTGAAATGAAACTGGGGACTCTGATATCACATTTGTATAAGTACTGGTAGTAGTGATAGAGAAAAGTGCAGTAGTCGTAGACGTGAGTAGATACACAGTAATTTCATCAGTAAATATACTTGCAGCTTATTTCTTTTCATTTTTTTTAATTATTTGCTTTAATTGATATACAATATTTTCACAAATCTTTCCCCTGGTTTCCATAAGAAACAAACAGTTCCATGTCCACAGTAAATCATTCCTTTTGATTTCAAATCTAATCACTTTGTCTCGGCAGTATTTTGACTATGAATGCCATCGCTGCTAACACAAATGTGGTCTTATTCCCACAGATTAGACTGGCCCACCAAACCTCTGCAACGTATGAGGGAAACTTTGACAAGTGGTGGACGTGAAGTTTAGTTCGCTCCTTAGTTAAGCCTGGGCAGTGGATCAGAAGATGTTTCAAATTTTCCACTTGATCTTCCCCTTTGCAGAAACAGCATCTATTTTGGTCTGATTTTGATTTTATTGCAATTATCTCATAGGTGGGAAAGGGATTCAAACGGATTTGTAAAAACTGGTCTTGATGGAATTGACTAGGGAACTTTGACAAATATCTCAGGTGGAGGGTCAGTTTTCTTTCTTCCGATGGTAAGTTTGCTGTCGACTTATATCCAGAGGCGGCTGTGAGAGTGAGAATCCAGTTGTTTTCTCAGAGTTTCGTTTTTACTCTCGTAGGGTTAATCATCAAGTCATCTTCAGTACAATCGATTGCTTCCAGTTTGGATCTATTATTACACGCCCATTTTTCCAGGGGTCTTTTACTCCGTTCCGTCAGTTCTTTGTTCATTATCTCAAAGATTTTTAGCCGGGGCGTAAAATACTTTTTCTAAACAGTGCCAAACTGTTCCACTCCACCGCTGCTTGAAGAGAGAGAAGACCCAGTTCTCTGCGTATGATCGATATTGGAGTTGACTTTGGGAGTCTCAATATTCTCTTCCAAAAAAGGCCGTCAAGTAGGGACCATGGTTAACATGGCCTTGGGCCGTAAGTCAGCGAGGGAACTACTTTAGACTTATAATAGTTCAACACTGGTAAAATGGAGAAGCGGCCATATTTCTTATTGATTACCATCACCTGACTGGCTAGAGACTTAGGGGCTGATTCATGGAATTATTTGCGCCTAAAAAGCGGGGTTTTGTGCGCCATTCTGCCTGCAAATCCCCATTTGTTAAACAGGGATTGGCAAGCAGAATGGCGCACAAATCCCTGTTTTTCGGCGCAAATAATTCCATGAATCAGCCCCCTTAGTTTTCTCACAAAGAAGGTCCAACATCGGAGATTCTACTGTACTGTTATTTAGCCTGACTCCAAGATATTTGAAATGATTTACTTGTTCAATCAATGTGCGGCCCAGGGACCATTTCAATTTCTCCTGGTGTTACCTTGTTTTTTCAAAGCACATGCTTTTTTTTTCTGTATGTTTATCTCCAAGTCGTTCTTGCTGATGTAATTTTGCAGACCATCTATCTGGCGCTGTAGGCCCACCAGGGTTTGATCTATTAAGACCAGGTCATCAGCCTACAGGAGACGGGTAAGATGCACACCCCCTATGGTCGGTGGAAAAGTTCGGGTCATGGGCTCAAAATGCTGGAGGTCAGATAGATAAAAATGGAACAATGCTGGGGCGATGGGGCAGCCTTGTTTTACGTCTCTGGCTGTACTTATTTCACTTGATAGTGTTCCTGATTGATTTAGACACACTCTCATGGAGGTGTTTGAGTGGAGTGCAATCAGAGGCTCGATGACTGATGACGGGCAGCTTCAAACATCTCATTTTTCTCACAGGGTCTCTCGCTTGACTTGGTCAAACGCTTGGACCAGATCTTTGAAAGCCACAAAGATCCTTGGGCGACCCTCACGCACCATTCCCTTCAATGTACTCAAGAGCAGGATGTTAGCAGCTGTTCCTATGTCCTGGACGAAGCCAGTTCGGAATGGATCGTTGCATCCCGTTGCCGAGGTCCAGGCTTGTAAACCGTCAAGGACTAAGGAGCCAGTATCTTCCCAATCACATCTAGGAGTGCAATTGCCTGGTAGTTTCTGGGGCTGTCTCTTTGTCCACTCTTAAAGATGGGGACTACTGTTGACTTTCCCCACAAGCTTTGAATCACGTGGGTTTGAGTACTTTGTTTGAACAAATAGTGAATGAACCAGGCCCATGGCTCAGGGTGCTCCTTGAGGATGGCGTTGGTCAGACCATCAGGGCCTGGGGCTCTTGATGTGTTTAGCTTTCGTATTTTCCCCAGTATGTGTTCTACATCATGGGGAATGTCCCATGGTTGGATCGTCTGCACTAGGAGCTTATTGCAGCTTATTTCTTTGCGCTTTTCTGATTATGTATGTCAAGGAAACCGTGCAACTCCCCTGCAGACCAAGTACATTAAAGTGGGGCACAGTTATTCCGCCATTTAGCAGATTATACTATCCTAGAAGAATATAACTGCAGTCGCTCCGGTGATTCGCTTTCCTGTTTTCATTGGATCTATGTGATGCCATCGAGTTTTTTTTGCCGAATACGATTTCATCGGAAAAATGTTTTAAGACATTTCACTGCAAATGTATGCGGGGTGGCCCTCCCTCGCCCCGCCCCCAATCCCTCTACCTTTATTATTGCCCTAACCTCCCCCCCCCATGCATTTGCGGTGCAATACGATGGAAAGAAATCGATGAAATCGTATACAGCCAAATCCACTGCAATGCAATCTACCTAAACCGTTTTAAGTGTGCATCATTTTGTTCATTCTGCTGGTATGTTCATTCTGCTGGTGTTTTTCCAGTGTTTTACTCTTTTAACAAAATGGGAATGCATGGGTGTCTCTCCTAGAATCAAGACAAAGTTGTGTTTAAGATGGTTACGCACATGTTGCTTTAATTGCTGCATGTATAATATGCATGTATTGTGGCATTCGCTGCTAGGTTTGACATCCCAAACAGTTATCTTTTGTATGAGGTGTCCTTAGCGTGGGAAGGTGAGCCAAGACAGGGAAGGAGCAAGCCCTTAGTGATTACCCAGAATCTTGGTGACTCTTCTTCATGCCAAACTAAGGAAGAGGGGCTTATTCAGGAACATTTTACCTTCATTTGCGAGAGGGCCAGAAAGTACATTCAATTGCCCACGACCAAGTCCCTTGAAGCAAGGACTCTTTCAGCAAAGAAAACATGCACAGCTGTGAAATGGTGTCAGGTGCCTTTTTAAAAAAATTACAATAAAAAAACAAGGTGAATGCGGAGTACCTTGGCCCCCGGGTTCACCTGCAAAGCAATGGTGATCCAGTGAGCACCTAATGAAGCCTGTGGGTAATCATGAAATGATCCCAGAGATCTCCACATGTCCCATGTCTGGTGTAAATCCATCTAGTCTGACCCATGGCATGCACTCGTGCACGCATAGTCCTGCATTTATCATTAGAACGCTAAGCAAGTACCAGAATGCAAAGAAAAACACAAGACCAGAACAACCACTACAACCAGCATAGAAATACGTAACATCCCACAGTAGCCATCCCTTGAAAATAGGTGAACTGAATAAGCAAGGTAGAGAAGAGCTGTCCAGTGAGGCTACTTTGCTGAAGAGTGTCCTCTCCCTCTTAGCAATCTAGAACAAACACACTGCTTATCTTGGCAGAACCCATGTATGACCATACACGATGACCTGGCGGACTGACCTTGGTGCTGTGGCATGGGAGTGCATAGGCTATAAGGGCTACTATTCTGTCACATCTCTATTACGGAAACGCACGGCTCCTGGGAGCCAGCACCAAATGCATCAAACAATTCCAAACAATACAAAACAATGCTGTTAGATCCATTATAGGCAAATCCAGAAGAGAACATAGTACGAATGACATGTTTGGCAATAGAGGAACGCATTACGTTTAAATCTCTGACACTGGTCCACCGTTGCCTATATGGAACGGGCCCCTGCTTACTTAAAACAGGGATTCAAACTGTACGAACCCAATCGGAGCCTCAGATCAGAAAACCAGGGACTGCTGGAAGTCGGCCCCCCAAAAAAAGCCATGGAATTAGGCAGAGCCTTCTCCTCCGAAGCTATCTCTAAATGGAACGAGCTACCTCGTCATCTCAGACTTGAAAGCAACTTCCTAAAATTCAGGAAGCAGCTTAAAACTGTCCTCTTCAAGTAGCACTCGAGCTTGTGACTATTCTTCTCTTCTGACACATGTGTCCTCCATTCTCCTTGTCCTGTGTCCCAACCAGTCCACGTATTTTTGTTTGCACCCTGATGCTTGCGAGTTTCGGTGCGTTATAAATATATAAATAAAAAATAAGGAAGGGAAAGTAGGGTTGGGGAGTAAAGTATACTGCAGCCCTCCTGGAGGTAGGGGAGAACAATATACTCTTATAGGGCTACGGGTATGGGAATTGTACAGAATTAACTTACTGCTGTCTCCTTAAAATAATTCCTGTGAATGCTGTAGTGAATAATGGATGAACTGGAACCATGGACATATATTCTGTGGCGCTGCTCCTGTACATGACTTGTCACAATTTCCTACTGCACTGATGCAGTTGTTTTGTTTCTTTCTTAAGTGTCTCATTTTTACTCTGCTATACATGTAAGCTTTTAAAAAAAAAACCTATAACACACGTATTGAGCATACCACAAACGATATTGTCTCTAGTTTTTCACAGGTTTCAAGGTGACTCAACCTCTTCAAGGTCTTTTCCATTTGTATTACAAATATGGGGCAACAGCCGGCGCAGGCAAAGCGCTCTTGCCTCTAGAGCACTACCTGGGCCTCAACTGGACAAAGGTAACCCGGGGCAAGCAAGTGGCAGCTCCTCAGGAGCAGATCTACAGGACTACCTGGGCCTCAACTGGACAAAGGTGACCCAAGGGACATGGGGCAAGCAAGTGGCAGCTCCCCAGTAGCCGATCTAAAGCACTACCTGGGCCTCAACTGGACAAAGGTGAACCAAGGGACCTGGGGCAAGCAAGTGACAGCTCTGCAGGAGCTGATCTACAGCACTACCTGGGCCTCAACTGGACAAAAGCGAACCAAGGGACCTGAGGCAAGCAAGTGACAGCTCTGCAGGAGCTGATCTACAGCACTACCTGGGCCTCAACTGCACAAAAGTGACCCAAGTGACCTGCGGCAAGCAAGTGGCAGCTCCCCATGAGCAGATCTACAGCACTACCTGGGCCTCAACTGGACAAAGGTGACCCAAGGGACCTGGGGCAAGCAAGTGATAGCTCTGCAGGAGCTGATCTAAAGCACTACCTGGGCCTCAACTGGACAAAAGTGAACCAAGGGACCTGGGGCAAGCAAGTGACAGCTCTGCAGGAGCTGATCTACAGCACTACCTGGGCCTCAACTGCACAAAAGGGACCCAAGTGACCTGCGGCAAGCAAGTGGCAGCTCCCCATGAGCAGATCTACAGCACTACCTGGGCCTCAACTGGACAAAGGTGACCCAAGGGACCTGGGGCAAGCAAGTGATAGCTCTGCAGGAGCTGATCTAAAGCACTACGTGGGCCTCAACTGGACAAAGGTGACCCAAGTGACCTGGGGCAAGCAAGTGGCAGCTCCCCAGGAACAGATCTACAGCACTACCTGGGCCTCAACTGGACAAAGGTGACTCAAGTGACCAGGGGGAAGCAAGTGGCAGCTCAGCAAAAGCAGATCTACAGCACTACCTGGGCCTCAGGAGAAGAGTTCTGCTGCATTATTTGGAGACCTCTTTATACGGAAGTAAAACAACCACAGAGAAGAAAGCATTCTTTCTGGTGTTGGTTTATGAGAGGTCATAGATTTTAACTGAAAACTGGAAAGCCTCCTTCTGAAGGATATGAGACACAGAATATATAGATCTGTATGGTTTATGGCCAAACAGGAGGTTGGCCACAAAGGTGCCGATCATGTTACACCACAAGAGAGCAGCAATGAAAATCCGTCTGAGCCAACCCCCTCCCATCCCCCCTATATGACCCAGAAGGAAGCTGGGGCAGAAATAAGGTGGAACAAAAAGTTGTATTAGGCAGTCGTATCCAAAAGAAACCATACAATATAATACATGCACAGTGGGAATTGATGCCCCTTGTAAAAAATACTATTAGATGTAATATATAACTTAACCATTGCCTCGTAGATCGACAAGTGATGCTGACTGGGTAAAGGCAGAATGTTTGCTTAATAATACTGAGAAATGGCAAATATGGTATCACTTGGCTGTCTGGTAAAGATGCACAGGATGGTGGAACACAAAGCAATTTTGCTTTATTATTGCTGCTTTTGACATTTGTCTACATGTTAATTTTATGTGTGCGTGCTTTCATGTTGTTGAAATAAGTGAGTGTGCGTATGTGCAAATGGTGTAATTTTTGATAGATTGCAGAACTGTATTTTTGTTTCAGTTTATAAAACATTTGCATAAACATCTCTGTTAAAGCTATACACTAGGGGCCCCGATTCATGGAAATGTGTGCAGAAATTCTGCATGGGTACGCGTGCCCAGAAGGACCATGCTCGAGCCTGCGCGCAGATAAAAGAAATGCGCGCCCCGCGTATTCATGGAATGTACTGTGCTAAGAGCCCGTATTCACAAGTCGTACCTGGAACGCCCCCGAAACGCCCGCATGCAAAGCAACAACTGCCAGGACAGCTACCTTTGCATGCTCCACCGAGCACCCATTAAATAGTGTGTGGAGTACCCCGCAAGCAGGCCAGCATTTTGGGCACCCTGCACAGGGTCCCCCGTAACCGTACCCAGCACCCCGACAACATGCATATGAAAAATCGTAACTCTGTTGAAATCTCAAAAAATCTGAGTGCGAACCCCTGTAAACTGTCTCTGCACACCCCTACAATGCGTACGCGCGTGCGCACCCCTAAGTTGGTTCGGAACCCCGCTTGCGTATATGCACCCCGAAATCCGACATGCAAACCCACCGCCGGGCTACCCTTCCTATGCGCAAGTGTACTTATGCCTGCCTTTGAGTGGCGGATAGTATGAAGGACTTGCATGGACATTTCCTGGCCGAGAGGTTGCGTGATCGAATCCATTATGTGTCGTGCAATTGTGAGCATGCATTTCTTCCCCATTTCTGGTGTACCGCCCCCTTACCAGCCCTCTGCACAAGCCACGCCCGCGCTCTGCGTGGTGTCTCGCACAAGGACTTCGACGGCTCGCAGAGAAGTGCCGAGCCCGCACAAACTCCACGCGAGTCCAGGAAAAGTACCACGCATTCAATTCCATGAATCAACAAATGTGGATTTGCGCGCAGTTTATCGTGCAAGTACCCTTTTTTCCACGCAAATAATTCCATGAATCGGGCCCTAAATCAATAAGAGAAACAAGAGCTGCACATCCTACTAACATTTTGCATGAGACCCAGGAGGATAGCTCAGTGGCAACGTGCGTGCCTTGAAAGCAAGAGGACACCAAGCAACACAAGTTTGATCCCTGGGTCCGCACGTTATAAATATGCAACTAAGACAACAGCAAGCAAAAAATTCAGTAACAGCGCCTCGATGCCTCCGGGCTGTGAGTGCTTTAAAAATGCAAATAAATACATTTTTAAAAATTACCTTGTTATCACTTTTACATGTGCGGGCCATATAACTCCTTCAATCCAGGGAGTAAATATTCCTGAAGAAGGCACCCATGGGGGCACTGACTTCGACTTTCAAAGTATTGGGCAACTTTATGGGTTTCAGCCCTACCCCTGGAACTGGGGAAGTAACCCTGATTTTCCAAACTTTGTTGTGAAGACAGGGGATTGTGACAGCACACACCCTTAAAGCCACAATGACGTCACCGGAAGTGACACCACATGGCATTTGACTTACATAACAAGAACTCATGTCACACGACCTTTGAGCCTGATGACATCAAAGGAAGAGGCATCACTGAAGTGAATAAAAAGCATGCATCCGTGTATGATTAACAAAATAACAAGGAAACATTAGATCAGATAAAAGGCTATTTTAGTTATTAACCACACCGAGGGTAGGTAGAGTGCTGCCATTCTGTGGCACAGGTTTACAGATAACACTAATGGAACACTAGCATCGGCCTCATATATTATCAGGCTACCGAGTGCAGCCACGTTTTGGTTATTATTAATTTATTTGATGGTTGTATTGCTGAGCGCCCCCTGGCATCCAGGCTATGACCAAGCGCACTGAAAGGAAAAAAGGGGAACGGCGCAATAGTAGAGGTAAGGTTTATGTAGGGTCACCAGACAGATTTTCCAGGGTCCCGGGGAGTTTTTTCATTTTAGAAAGTCCGTCCGGGATTTTCATGGTTGGGTGGCTACGGTAATTAAAATAGTAATTTTCACAACACTTTCAGAATTTTGAAGTTGGAGGATTCTGACTGTGCCACAGAGACTGGCTTGGAAATGAGTGTACAGCAAGCCATGTTATATCAACTAGCGCCAAAGCCTGTTTTGAATTAACATGCCAAGATTCACAGACAAAACTTCACAAATGAGATCATATACAGTTTATAGAAAGGAGAAGTCCTGGAAATATGATTGAGTGGTGGTTGTGGAGGCGTGATGGGGGAGGGGGGGGTAACTGGTGGCCTGCAATGGCGTAGTTCCACTTTTATGTTGTTGGTCGTCCCGGTTTTTCTGGTCACCCTAGTACAGGTGGAGGTTATGTTACGTTATGTGAAAGGTACTTATATAGCGCACCGTCACCAACGGAATTGGTCCCCAGGCGCTCTTGCGGATCTGTAAACAGGAAGGACGGGTAGGGTTAGTCGGGAGGAGGGGAGCAGGAGAGTGGGAGAAGTGATGTGCTGTTGGCAGCTTCAGCTCGGTATACACCGAGTGCTGGGCTTTGGTGCTAGTATCGGATCGGGCGAGGCCTCGAGTGCTGTGGGTGAGTTTTATGTGTTGTCGATGCGGTGTGGTAAAATGTGTGCGGATTGCTGGGAGAGAGATGGTTGTGTGGCTTCGTGTGGTTTAAGTATGCAGAAGATTGAGGGTTGGGTTAGCAGGGTCTGTGTCCTGATTCAGGTACATCTGATTCCGTCAGAGTTGTTTCCCTGTGGGTTGGGTTGATGCTGGTTCCTCGTGGGCTGACTCGCTTTGTTGGTGCTGCCCTGACCCTGCTGTATCATAGTGAGTATTGTTTGGATTGATAGGTGCAGCTGAACCTTCTTCGGGTGTGGGACTGGGTTGGCAATATCTATTCTCTTGTCAGTGTGACACTGGTCAGTTGAGGTTTTGAATGGCTCAGGGTCAGAGTGATGTTGATGTGGCATTCTAGTGCTCCCGTCTTGGTGAACCTGTGGCGGTAATGCAGGAATAGGACACTGAGACCAGCCAAAGACGGCGGTGCACGTACGCAACGTATGGTACAGGGTGAGCATATTCCTGACATACGTGCGTCATCATTTACATGACAAACACTTTTTTGGGGTCCAAAAATCCTAAGAATGCCCAGTGCTGCAATGATCTGTTCTCCTCCACCAGGGGGCATGCCTAGGGGCCTTCCTGGACTGGACGTGGCTTCAATGCATTGTGATAAAGGTCTGCAGTGAACAGGAGGGTCCAGGGCTGCCTTTCAAGCGTACTCTTCCAATCCAGATCCATTTTGCAATACTGGATGGCAGTCTCCCTGGCTGACGGGTTCTGATGTCCCTCTGGTTCCACGTTCTTCGTGTTTTTGCCTGGTTTCCTGCGTCCTGGCTGAGAGTGTTTATCATCTCTCTTGTTTCATGAGCCAGTTCTACTGTAACCAGAACCTGCACTATGGCAGTGCTCCCTTGGTCCTGAAACCTTACAGGGTTGTTGTATATTTTAGTTTTCATACCCGTCCCCGATTCATGGAACCCCGCTTCCAGAATGTGCTTGCTCTGCGTGTGTTTATGTTCCTGGTTCTAGCTCCCTTCTTCACTCCTTCTCAGGTGTTCAAGGGGCAGGTGGGGGTATTGTTCTTGGTTTTCCCTGCTCCTGCCCTCTAGTTTTCCTGTTATTCCTTGGATGTGATGGTCTGATTTATTTTCTTGCCTGAGAACGCTCAGAGCGGTCTTTCTAAATCTTAACTGTCACAACCCTGCCACGCACGAGTGCACGCAGTGGCTGCCAGGTGGGCCGGAACAGGTAAATGTTGGTTTGTGTGCCTATGTGTATGTTGTGGGGTAGTGTTTGTAGTGGGGAGGGGACTTCGGAGAAGTTGTGTCTGCGTGTGTATTTGTATGTGAGTCGGGGTTCGGGTGCGGGCGTGTGGCTAAAGCAGGGTTTGGGGATGAAACGCCTGGATTTCAACAGGCAGACAGGTTGGAGTGATGTATTTCGAATATTAAAGGCTGCACCTAATCTGCCAAAAAAAAACATTTTTTTGTGTGCACCTTTTAATATTCGAGATTATCACATAGAACCGTATGTTTGCTTATATGCTCTCTCTGCACTATTAGGCACTTTTCCGACTCATGCCTTCTCCAGTGATGCTGTGTTATAAGTTCTTCACCCTTGCTGTTACAGCACTTTTTTGTTCCTGTGTGATTGGCAGTAGGTGAGCAGGAAGTAGAGGGGGCAGGTCCCACCCCTTTCACTTTTCTGAGTGGGGGGAGGGTAGGCAGCAGCTGTAAAATTGATCCCCACAGGGGGCGGGGCTTGGAGCGCCATCGATGTGGCTGCTCCGATGAAGCCTCCCATGTGAAGCCCGCCATATCAGCCCATAATGCGAGTTCCTGAGATCCCACCGAGCCCCCAGTAACACCAGGGGCCATCGGAACATCAGGTGCGGCGATTCTCCAAAAATCGGAGCATAATGCTCCCCAGGGACCCGGCTGGGCTGCCGTCTCCGCGCGGCGCAGGACTCCGACTCCCCAAGATGGCGGGCGCTCTCGACCCACAGCTCCGAAGTCGGCGCTGAGACCTTCGGGGGCGGCCCAATACAGGAGGCCCCCCCCCACACTCCTATCCAGCACCGAAGTACTCGTCTCCGGCGCGGGGGGAGAGATGTCCACCCTTCGCCCCGATGAGGGGCCTGCTCTTCACCATTTGCCCAGACGCCAAGGACAGCTCGAGGCGCGACCCCCGCTGCCGTGAGGGATGCCTGCGTTGGGGTCCACGCCTAAGGTAGGGGCCACGACGCTACTCACCTAAGACCCCGCCGCAGGGGTCGGGGACGCTGGCTCTTCGGGCTCCTCCTCCTGCGATCCTCCCCCGACTGTGTTGCCCCGCGCTGGGAGGCGCCGTCTGCACCAGCAGCTGCAGGCCCGCAGGCCCAACTCCAGGGGCGCTCCGGCCCATTCTGCCCTCGGCCCCTCTGCCGTGGGATCCCGGCTTCCCCCCCCCCGGGTGCTGCCCCGCTCAGGGGCCCAAGCCTCCGACGCTGAGCCATCTTGGCATCACCCTCCCATCGGATGTCAGATGCTTCCTCTCGGGAGGCGGCCCGGGTGGGGGACTCAGTCAGCGACCCGAGGGGCCCTACACCAACACTGGACTAATCCGAGGAGCCCCCATCCAGTGCCAGCACCTTCCCAGCTTTTCTACATCAGACCCCCCCGCGCGCCTTGGGGAAGCCACGACTATCTCACCAGCCTGCTGGGGAATGGCCCCGGGCCCTCCTTGAAGCCAGCACTCAGGATTCCGGGCGGAGGGGACCCCATGGTGGCCCCGTGAGGTCCCACTCTCCTCCTAACTCTACTTCCTGGGGCGCCCCGGCCCATTTTGCTCCCCTCAACTCTACGGGCAGCCTCTGGGCGGTCTGCAGACCTGGTGCCCCCCCGCCTTGGGCCGACTCCCTTAAGACAAGACATTAGGCTGATCGAGCTGAATATAAACCAGAGTTCAACCTCGCCGCCTACACCCAGCTCCCACCTCTCTCCCGGCAACATGTCCAAACAAGCCAAAGTCACCAAAAATGCGGACATTGCCACCATGCTGACAGCCTCCGATAAGGGAAGGAAGCCCAATACCGCCGGACCTGCCATGCAAGACCAGCAAAAGGAGGGGGATCCCCCGGCCACCAGGGGCGACCTACTAGCATTTATGGCAGATATTAAAGCGGAATCCAGAGCCTGCATGACAGAACTATCCACCAACCTGGAACAGACCAACAACAGAGTCTCTGAGGTGGAGCAGAGACTGGGAGAGGTCGAGGACCACACGCAAGACCACACAACAACGCTGGGCGAAGTCCAGCAATCAATTAGAGCCCTTCAGGACAGATGTGAAATCTTGGAGTACAAACAAGAGGACTTGGAGAACAGGGCCCGACGCAATAACCTCCGAATCCGAGGTGTTCCCTGCTCGGTCCCGGACAACCAACTGTCGGAATACGTTGGGGATTTTTTCCAGGCCCTCCTCCCAGATAGGGACAAGCGCCTACTATTGCTGGACTGCACCCACAGGCTCCGCCCTCGCCGTGGGGTGGAAACAGACCCACCACCAGATGTCATCACTAGGGTCCACTTCTACGAGACTAAAGAAGCCATATCCGCCATCAGCCGATCAAACGATGAGCTCACCTACTTAGGCTCATGCCTTCAGATCTACCAAGACCTCTCTCTCCTAACCCTTCAGAAGCGGAAAGCTCTTCGACCTCTAACCCTCTTCCTTCAGGAACGCCAGGTCCGATACAGGTGGCTCTTGCCAACAGCCCTCCAATTCTCATTCGACGGCACTCAACGGAGAATAGCTCACCTAGAAGACGCCAACAAAATCATGAACCCCTCCTCCCCCACGGGGGCCGCCCCGTCGTCTCCGGAGGCGACAGATAACCAGGAGTTCTCCCCCACCCTGCAGCCCAAACGGCCCGCATGGTCAAGAACTGCCCGGAGCGGCAGAAGGAGATGAAAGACTCACAAGCAGATAACGGGAATCACGGCCGAATGACTAAGTTAGGGGCCTTGGTACCCTATTCAACGACTCGCTCTCCCCGAAGCAACCCTGGGTTGCCACAGCATGATCCGGCGTGCTTCACATACCGCGCATGCCCATTCCAAGGTTCGTTCCACCTTCATGTCCTTGGAAATCCAAGTCACTCTATTGTTGCAACTGGCCCCGTTGGCCATGGGGAAGGCCGCACTCACAATGTCGACATCCCCACCAGTTAAAAAGTTAGCCCCCCGTTGGGGGCTCCTGTTAAAACCCCAAGACCAGGACATCTCAATCCTACCCAACACCAATGATGGCATCTGACGACCTACCCCCCATCCCCTTCACATCCCAACTCAACACAGCAGGGATTTCGACCCAAGAAGCTCGAACTCTACAATGCCTCTCGCTTAACGTTAACGGGCTGAACTCCCCTGCTAAGCGGAAATCTATCCTCCATTAACTGCAGGATGAGGAAGCCGGTGTGGCAATGCTACAAGAGACTCACCTCCTCCCAGCGGACTTTGGGCGTCTTCGATCACCCCTATACCCACTGCAATTCCTCGCCTCTGGGGGATCCAAGAAGGGGAGCACAGCGATCCTCTTCAGGAAGGGCCTTAACCCCCAGATCTTGGACTCAAGATCATGCCCAGAGGGTCGCTTCATGGCAGTAAAGTGCCTCCTGTTGGGGGATCTATACACCTTTGTCTCGGTCTATGCGCCCAATTCAGGACAAGCAAGCTTCTACGATTCCCTGGGTTCCGCCCTCTCAGGCTTCACGGAAGGCCAGACGATTCTAGGGGGGGACTTCAACGGAGTTCCGGACCCCACCAAGGACAAATCTCACCCTCCGGCCCGAGGCGATTTCGGCATAGCCCTCAGCCTCCTACGCTTATTTAGAATGCTGAATGTGGTGGATGCATGGCGGGTGCTTCACCCCAACGAGAAGGACTTCTCATTTTTCTCCCATGTCCACCGAACCTTCTCGAGGATAGATCTCCTCCTGACCTCGCCCCAAACCCTCTCCGCAGCCAAAGATGTCTCCATCGGCTCCATCATTCTGTCAGACCACGCACTGATAACCATGGAGCTTCAATCCCAGGACCCCAGATCCGACCCCCCACGCAGATGGTCACTATATGACCCCATCCTTAACGACATGCTGGCCAGGGATAAGATCGCAACCACTATTAAAAACTTCTTCGAGGACAACCCCGCTTCGGACACTTCCCTTGCAAATAATTGGGACGCGATGAAAGCAGTGATCAGGGGAGCCCTGATAGCCCAAGGGGTTGCCTTCCATCACCATCGCCGACAGACTCGGCAAACCCTCGAACAAAACCTGCAATCGGCGGAAGAGGCCCAGAAAAAGAAGGGGTGGTCTCCCAAATCTCATCGAGCCGTCCGTATAGCCAGAAAGAATCTGGAGGCCCACTACGCTGATCATACTGCACAGTTGATGGCCAAGACCAGGCAATTCTATTATGCCAAGAGTAACAAAGCTAATAAGCTCCTAGTGGCCAAAACAAGACAAGTCAATACCATCGTGGGGCTCCGAGACCAGCAGGGTAGGACACACTACGGCGAACTAGAGAAACAGCGGTTGGCAGTGGACCACCTGACTCAAGTAATGACGGCACCCCCGTGGGACCAGCCTCAACAAGAGGAATACCTACGAGGGGCGGCCTTACCACGCTTGCCTACAGCAACGAGGGACATCCTTGAAGCCCCAATAATGGACGAAGAGGTCGATGAAGCCATTAAAGCCCTCAGAACTCGGGTCCCGGGCCCAGATGGCTTCACATCAAGATTCTACAAGATAATCAAACCCCAGCTAATCCCCTCTATGGTCACACTCTTTAATTCATTCAAGGAAACTGGGTCAGTGACACCATCGATGCAGGAGTCCACAACTATCCTCCTCCCTAAGCCTGGGAAGGGCCCCAGGGATCCGGCCTCGTATAGGCCAATTGCCTTGCTGAACATTGACGCGAGCCTCTATTCCAAGATCCTAGCCAACCGGCTTTCCCACATCCTACCGACTCTCATCCATCCAGACCAAATGGGCTTCATTCAGAACAGAGCGGCCGGAGATAATATCAGAAGAACCCTGAACCTGGTTGACATCACCCACCGGTCCGCCCCGGGCATCACACTGATGGCCTTGGACGCCACCAAGGCCTTCGATAGAGTTGAGTGGACGTTTATTAAGCTCACCCTGGGGGCCTTCGGCTTTGGCCCAACCTTCCAATCTATGGTAATGGCCAATTACGCATCCCCCAAGACCCTCCTGAGAATCAATGGCTCCCTGTCATCTCCGATCCCCATGTCCTGTGGAGCAAGACAAGGCTGCCCTTTATCCCCCCTCCTCTTCGCACTAACGATGGAGCCGTTTGCCCAAAGAATCAGACGGAATGAGTCTATTAAGGGTCCCCAGGTAGGGCTCTCCCAACATAAAATCACGCTCTACGCCAACGATGTTCTGCTGACTCTCTCAAATCCCAAGGACTCAGCCAAACACGCCCTGGAGGAAATAGCCAGCTTGGGACGGGTCACCGGTTTCGCGGTTAATCTCCCTAAGTCAGTGGGCCTCGGCGTGGGCCTTCGCCAGGAGGATCAGGAGGCATTACACAGGCTATGCCCGATCAGATGGGAAAAACGAGCTATCCCCTACATGGGTGTCCAGATCCCAGTGAACCCAAAGGACACATACCAGGCGAACTTCCCCAGATTATTCAGTGAATTGGAGGGAGACCTGAAACGCTAGTCCACCCAGGAGATCTCTTTAATGGGGCGGATCACGGCTGCAAAAATGAACCTGCTTCCGCGGATCCTATATGCCTGCTCCGCCGTTGCGGTGGCCATCCCGAGGCAGGCGCTCCAGGACCTACAAAGGAAGATGCTCAGGTTCATCTGTAGAGGCAAGAAGGCCAGGATCCCCCTCAAAACCCTGCTGGGGAGTGCAAGGCTGGGGGGTCTGGGGGTTCCCGACCTTCAGGCCTACAGGGCGGCAGCACAGCTGACACACATCCACGCCTGGAAAACCCTCTCGGACCGCCCTAGATGGGTAGAGCTAGAGCAAGCCCAATTGCCGCTCCCTCTGCGATTCCTTCCACACATCCAGGCCCCTCTGAGAGATCACTGGAAGACACTCCTTCTAACCACCAAACATACGCTGATCACATGGGACTAGGCCCTGAAACAAAAAGGCATCCCAAGAGGACAAGGCCCTCTCTCCCCTATTTCCACAACCCAAACTTCTCCCCGGGGTCAAACCCCCGAAACTTTCAGAACTGGATCAATGGAGGCCTAGAGACCCTGGAGCAACTATATGCCGGGAACGTGCCACGCACCTTCGAACAATGCAAGATGATGTTTCAACTGCAAAAAAGGGATAGGTTCACATACACCCAACTCCGTCACTGGTGCTCTCACCCCCAGACGCTCCGGGCGGTGCTCCGCCCTCTTACCGCTCTGGAGTTAACGCTGAAGGATCTGCCAGGCCAGGGTAGGATTTCATCCCTGTACAGACGCTTCTTGAGCGACTTCCTGAACGTACGGACAGGAGCCATGGCCCAATGGGAGGCCGACCTGGGTCACCCGATCGAGGACCAGACCTGGGTGGACATTTGGACCCGCACCCACTCTTCATCTACCTGCGTGACCAATAAGGAATGCGCATACAAGCTACTACTTCGATGGTACTATCCCCCCCTTAGGCTACACCATATGAACCCCCGGGTGGACCCTTCCTGCTGGAGGGGATGCTCCCAGCCGGGCTCCTTCTTTCACATGTGGTGGAGTTGCCCCAAGATCCAGCGATTCTGGGAACAGTGCCTGGCGACGATCAACCACATCACGGGGGCTTCCCTCCCATTGGAGCCCTAGACGGTCCTACTGGGGGTCCGGACCCCGGGAGTCTACCCTCGCTCTGGGAACAGAGCGAAACTAGTGACACAAGGCCTCCTGGCGGGCAAACCGTACTAGCCCGCTTCTGGAAGTCCCCGGATTGCCCGTGCATGGCCCACTGGTGGGGCAAACTTTGGGACATCCTGATAGCGGAGAAGGTGACCGCGGCAAGGGCAGGTGTCCTCCACCGCTTCCAGAACCTATGGGTCCCAGTACTGGAGTACGATCAACGTTTCCCCGCCTTAACATTTAAACCCCTCAGTGCGCGATGGACTCTAAGAGACCAAGGGCCAACCTGAGGGATGGGACCCACGGAGGGCCAGCCATGTGGGGCCTGGGGACGAGGAGAGAGAGAGAGAAGTTCCAAGGGAGGGTGGTGCGAGAGAGGGGGGTTGAACATGAGCGAGAAAGTAAAATATTGGTGTATTATCCTTCTACAATGTGATATGTAAACTGTCCTGCCTTGGTTTAAAATAAACATATTTAAAAAAAAAAATGGATCCCCACACATTTATCTACTGGGCTGACAGGTCACTGTGTTGGAATTAATTGTGACCATCATTTCTCAGCTGTGCGGGCAAGATTGCAGAAATAATTCCTCTGATTGATTTTTGGGAGGTGTTATACGCCCAATGGCCCTCATCGTGTCTTTGGTGGCAACCCGGCTGTAAATCTGTGTAATTACTGCAAACTCGGTTACCGTTACCGCCACACTGTCCATCTCTGTATCGTGATCCCTGTTACCAATGGATCATGAGTGGTGGTAAAGTGATGTAAATCCCCATTTTTGGAGCCCATAAAACTCTTTGGGAATTTTCAATGGATTTACCACAAGCATTATTACCATGCGGTAAATCTGCAGGTTTTCATTTATTTATTTCTAACGCGCCGGCAGCCCGCAGGCATCAAGCGCACATGAACAACAGGTAAAACATAGGGAGAGAAATAAGACAGCAAGTGATGTCAGATAAGCAGGGATTGATTTATTTGAAAAGTGTTGTTTTTAACATTTTCCTGACACGCAAAAGGTTAATTTCCTGCCTTAGGTTCTCAGGGAGAGAGTTCCACAACTGGGCGGCAAGGACTGGAAAAGATGTGCCCATCCCCCTTGTGAGTTTGAAAGCGGGGCATGAGGCCAGGGCCTTGTCTGCTGAGTGCTATCGTCTACCAGGGGAATAGCGAGTTATCGCTGTTTTGAGGTAGGAGGGGGCGTTGCCATACAGGCATCGGTGAACAATGGTGCATGCTTTGAAATTGAAATGGTCCTGTAAAGACAGCCAGTGCAGATATTTCTTGTGGTTGGAGATATGCTCCTTCCACGGTAGCCTTTTAACAATTCGCACAGCGTCATTCTGTATCCGCTGGTGCCTCTTTACACTGGCAGTGCTAGCTCCAAGGAGCAGCGCGTTACAGTAATCCAGCCTTGGTATTATGACTGCGCGAGCGATAGTTGCCACATTCGCCTCTGTTAGGAACGGTCGAATGTTCCTAATGAGGCGAAGGTAGTGGTTACCATTTTTGCTGATCATTTTGACCTGTTCATCGAGTTTAAGGAGGCTTCGAGTGTGACTCTGAGGGTTTTTACCCTAGTTTGAACTGGTATCAGGGATATGTTTATGGTGAAAGCCTCATAACGTTTGCTAAGCTTGCTCCTGGCCTGTGAGGAGCCAAAGATGAGGAGTTCTGTTTTCCCCCCATTTGTACACATCCAATTCTCCACCATCCAAGATTCAACCAGGCTATAAATCGAGACAAGGATGGATGAGTCTTCTGGGTGGTTCTCACTAACTTCCATGACCAGCTGTGAATCATCCGTGTAGTTGGTGAAATAGATACCCAGGCTCTCAAGTAGGACATAGAGTGGCTGGATATACATATTGAACAACACGGGTAATAAACTGTATCCCTGGGGCACCCACAGTTGGTAGGAGGAGAAAGAGTGTAACCTGGATATACGATTAGTCAGCAAGGATGCGAACCAATCAACGGCTTCACTAGATCAATTACCTCTGATCTCTAATGTTTGAAGGAGCCGATGATGGTCAAGCAAATGAAACGCTGCTGAGAGATCCAGGAGGATAAGCAAACAAGATTTGCCCCCCTCTGTGATCCCTAGCATATGGGTCTATAGGTCTAATAATGCCGTTTTCGGTGTTATGGGCAGGCCTAAAACCCAATTGGCTTCCATGCAAGATACTGTTGGACTCCACGTCAGTTTGTTACTGCGATGTGGCAATTTTGTCCAGTTCTGGGGGGGGTAAAGTCGAGAGTTTAACTCCAGAACAATGCTGGGGGTACACCATTCATTTTATCTCCAAATCTGTAGTACAACGTTGCAGTAATGTGGCACTAATGGAATTACCACCAATTTACCGCAATCTTTATCATGATGGCGTACTTGCAATCAGGCCCAATACTCTAATGCCAGAAACTGTGGACACACTTACCCAAGTTCTAGTAAAAGGAAGGGCAAATAGTGTGTCAGCAGGGAAAAAAGGCATTTTAGAAAAAGCAGCAGAGAAATCAGTCTCGCAAGGATGATGCCTTTACTTTTCCTATTCATCGGTCTCTTTTTGGCGGGCTTTGAAGGCTTCCTTTCCCAGGCTGGCCAGTAAACTGGAGTGATTACATGTCCCAGGGTATGAGACTCCTGGAACATGCCGTCCTCCTACATGCATACATAATCTGGAGACCTCCCATGGTCTCCAGATTACAAACTAAAATATCTGAATTAAAGCATGCAACCTCGTGCCCATCAGAGACTTTTTATAGTGATTGTATCCAAATATTGAAATTAGAAAACCACAGAACATCTCGATCACTTGTTGTTCACAAATACCCCCGATTGATTCTGATTTCCGATTTAAAAGAAGAACTAAAAGCTAACTTTCGGAATCCAGTAGTCAGAGGGTCCAAGGTACTAACAAATCAACTAAAGAGACAATATAAAAACCAAATTAGGCATATTATCCAAAACTTTAACCAAAAAAATGCGGAAAAGATGCTAAAAGCAATCATGTCAAAATCATCTGGCGAGATATGGAAAATACTTAACTCTATGTCCACCATAACTCATAGATCTATGTTACTGAGCCCCATCCCCGAAGCAGTGTGGATAACTCATTTTCAAGAACTTTTACATAAACCTGTTGAAGGTAATAATGAAATAAATGTTGTGCCTAGTTTAGCAGAATTTAAATTCGATGAATTGGACATCTTGATCTTAATAAAGAAATTGAGCTCCTCAAGAGCTCCTGGTCCCGACCAGCTCACAAATGCAATTCTTAAACAAAACCCTGAAATGTGGCCGTCTGTGCTCTATATGATTTTTACTCAAGTCCTAAAGTCAGGACAAATCTCTTCCTCGTGGCAACAAGCTATACTAATACCTATATTCAAAAAAGACGATCGGTCGGATCCGAACAACTACAGGCCGATTGCCCTCTTAGATGCCCCGTGGAAGATTTTTGCGAAATTGATTTTGAAAGACTTTGCAAAATGGCTCACAGCTAACAATCTTTTAGACATTAATCAATCGGGTTTTGTGCCAGGGATTGGGACCATTCAAAATGTATTCATTTTATCTATTTTAAAAGAACAAGCTATTTTAGCCAAACATCCACTTTTTATTGCTTTTATAGATTTTAAGCAAGCATTTGATTCGGTACCAAGACAGATTTTATGGAGAAAGCTTCTTGACGTTGGATGTCCGCCATATATTAGTTTTTTAATACATACATTTTATACAAACACAACTTTAAGGGTCAAATTAACATCTAAGGGTCTGCTATCACAACCAATTCCGACTAACACAGGTCTAAAGCAAGGATGCCCTTTTGCCTCGATACTGTTTAATTTCTATATTAATAATGTTTACAGTGCTTTTAGTACGGTGCGTTCTTTCCCGCCAAAATTGGCTGATCAGGAAATTCCGTATCTCTTGTATGCTGATGACCTTATGATATTAGATCAGACTCCAATTGGCCTAAAAAGGAAATTATCAGCCCTTTATGAATATGCACAAGTGAATGAATTGATAATCAATTCCTCAAAAGCGAACATTCTAGTTTTCCAACATAACCGCACAACTAGTGAATTTAAATTCAAATGATTTTTGGGACATACTAGTTTAAAGCAAGTATTCGAATACAAATACCTGGGTGTGAATATAAATGGGCATTATGTTGATTCCCCTTACAAAACGGAACTTATTGCGCGTATGAAAGCACTTGCAATACAGGGTAAAGCATTACAGAGAAAATACGGAAATTTCTCCATCATTCCTGCAAGAACCTTTTATTTACAAAAAGTTGTACCGATAATATTTTACGGCAGTCAGACAAAGATAAATCCAATGGCAATCAAATGGGACACACTGGAAGGTATATACTGGAAACATATCCTACCGGTCCCACGTTCTACCCCAATTTCGCTGATAAGACATGAATTGGGGCTTAGATCTTTGAAGACATCAGTTGCTTGGCTGATGTTAGCATTATATAGAAAGATTATAATGTCTACTGACCAAAGTAAAAACATGTTTCCAACAATCAAAAAGGCACTTAACAAACTGATATTTGTGCCCTTGCGGGAATGGAAAGATACATTCACCCAATATATTCAACAAGCTAATATTTCAGTAGAGCAACTAATAGAATCACCAGAAATTATGGAGAAGCGATTGGATCAATACAATGGAACAAATTAAAAAATATCAAGCGGTTAACCTTGGTGCCTTCGAAATACGTGCTATGAATGTGTTACCACAATATCTGGTTAAATTTCCGGATAGAAAATACGCGGATGCATTTTTGCGATTTAGGTTTAATGTATTACCTACGAAAGCAAAATTGGCTTCTCTGGATAGAACTGCAAAACTATCCAAGATATGCACGTACTGTGAAGTATTTGATTCAGTTCAAACTATGAGACATCTTCTAATAGACTGTACCAAATTGGTGGACATGAGAAAGAAATACCTTTATAGACATTTTAAACATCGACAAATACTGACTCATGATGAACTATGGGTAATAATTTTTAACACCTCTAACACGTCTTTGATCATTGACATCATTCAGTTTATAAAGGAACTTAACTTGATACAAGTACATGGAAGTTGTAAATGGAAGTGAGAAAAAGTTTAAATTAAGATGACTGCTCCAACATTGCAAAGAAATTGTTAAAACAAACCTATGATTATGATTTGCCAGTGATACTGCAAGCTGTAAACAAGCTAAATTGAACTGCTGAGTCGTTCCTGTATATTATTCGATGTAAATGATAGATTATTGTGAAATTGATAATTTTCAGATGCCTGTATTCGCTATCACAGTAATTATGTATATAATTGAAAAAGTTGTTTATTCAACTGAAACAATTTCTTGAATAAAAAAAAATAAAACATTTTTAAAAAAATATATTATTTGGAGGGCCCATTCCTTTCTCAGTGTGCGTTATCAAGTTTAAAAGTAATTCCTACATTTCTACCAAAATGAAGAGGCTTTGGCAAGGCATCTGGCGGGACGTGAAGGGGCGGTATTCATGCATCCTCACAAACTCTCAGTGCCAAAAGACGATGATGTTGCTGAGCCTGTCCAGGAACTCCTTGGCATCCTCAGCCTGCCACCCCCTCTCTGCGTGGGGTGTCTGCCTCTCTCTCTGTGTCTGTCCCATGCATCTTTGTAAAGCCCTCCCACTCTGTCTCAGCTCATTAAACAATACTCCTCTCCTGCGTGTCTGAGTAACAACAGACTCAGCTCCAATTCTGCAGCAATAGCTTTTCTCTCCGGAGCTGGCACTGTACAGTGTAAGCAGATGTGCATTGGATGAACTGGTTGGACTGCAGCTCCCCATCACTCTACCCGCTCCACAGGAGGGTGGCAGAGGCGAATACAGAGGTAGTCCTGCCTACGGTGCCATTGGAGTTCTTCCAGGGCACTGCCTCGATAAGAGCCTGACCTGAGCGTGACTCTGCCCCAGCTCTGCCTAACTCTTCTCCAGGCCTACCTGACTATGCCACCACGTCCCTGCTTGCCTTCCAGAGCAGCGGCATGTGTTATATTCTCTACATGTATTTCAAAAGGACACATGGGGGTTCCAATACTGTTTTAGACAAGAGACGGTATGTGTGGGCCAATTTAGAATAAATCTGACAAGCTTTCAAGGTTCAAGAATATATTTCAAATTATAGGGACACAGCACCTAGAAGCATGTTGCAGTATAATGTGGGCTCTATAAATGTTCACATGCGCCC
The DNA here is from genome assembly GCF_040938575.1 of Ambystoma mexicanum. Taxonomy (NCBI): domain Eukaryota; kingdom Metazoa; phylum Chordata; class Amphibia; order Caudata; family Ambystomatidae; genus Ambystoma; species Ambystoma mexicanum. Next base: position 271,593,489 of record NC_090939.1, on the reverse strand, counting down.
TCTTACATTCACTCACTGTCTCACCGAAACACTCGCACTTGGGCATTCACCTTTACTATTACACACACTCACTCGGAATGGCCCACTGACCCACAGGATCAGGAATGATGATCAATCCATGCCTTTCTTTTCTTTCTCTGGTTTTGCTTATGTTTCTGTCTAACATAATGGGCCTTATTACAAGTTTGTTACAGTTTGGTGGTATTCCAGTGGTATACCCCAGTCAGGGCCAGGGGGATTTGCAATGCCATGCGGCAGAGGAACAATGGGTCCTTCACAGATTGGCAAACTTCATTCTGACCCCTTCTTCCAGGTTTCGGAGGGCATCTGCAGGGGGTGCTCACCATCGGATCCCCACACACAGCTCTCTGCACATCCCGCAGCCCCTCCTGGCATGGCGCGGGCCTAGGACAGTTGCCATCTCGATCTGAGCGCGGATCTAGTGGAGCGCGAATTTCACAGCAGCGGAGGCAGCTTTTGGTGCCGGGGTGGTGGATAATAGGGTGCCAGCGGGAGGATAGGGTGCACACTGGGCAGTAAGGGGCCGCAGTGTGTTCCCCTTCTCCGCCACTGGCGTGAAATCTCCTCGGCACAGCCGGTGCGGTGAGCACGTGGCAATACAGAGAGGTTTAGGCCTCTCTCACATACTCAAACAGCTCCGGTAGGGGACCTATGAGACTGGGGCAGATCCCGGCTCTGCAGGATCAGCCAGGTGTGGCAGAGCCAGGGGGTCACACAGTTACCATCGCCCTCCGCTAGGCTCCGCCCATGGTGTCCTAGGATTACAGTGAATTTATTTGGCTTGCACATATTTGAGGTAAAGAAAGAATTTTCTTTTTTTTTAATAAACCAGGTGAGAAGATTGTATTTCTGGATTGATCTACGCAAATGGTTGCAATCCAGCAACAAAAAACAGACACGCCAAGTAGGGATGAAAAAGACATAGGGCAGTGTGTGCAGGCCTGCGCAAGGCACCGCTCGGCTTGGTGACAGGCACTGTCTGGCATGTGAGGCAAAACTGGCAGCGATGCGGGTTTGAGGTCAAAGCAAATATTTCTTTCAATGTGGGTGGTGAAACAAACAGTTTGCGCCACTGTTCGCGTACATTTGGAATGTAATCAGCCCAGCAGGTTCCTCAGGTTCGGTCACCTGGGACGACGAGCCCGCACATCCCTGAATATTGACTGCAAACCAGGAAATGAAACACTGCAGAAATAAAGCACAGAACGTATATATTTTTAGTTTTAAGGCTGTCCGTGTCCATGCGCATTGCTCTGTCCAGCTTTGGCTAGGTTATAGAGTGCCCTTGTCTCACTGCTTACCAAAGAGATATCTTTGAAACATTGTAGTGTTAATGACATGGCCTCATTACCGGTTGGCCAGTGCGGTATTAACGTGCTGGTAATTACGTGTACCGGCATGTAACTGCACCGGTCAACTACGAGTTTGCCGGTGGGGTGGAGGAATTGCCTCCAGCTAAACTACCAGCAAATCCCCCATGGAGTCCATGAATGGGGATTAACACCCTCACCCCGGAATCCGGCGGTAATATCGCTGGACCAAGGGCTGGTAATGGTATTACCATTTGCCAGTATCCCGGCGGATTTACCATCAGGATACCGGCAAGGTCATAATGAGGCCATGCTGTTTTCCACACAGCTCAATGCTGAAATGTATCAAGAACTTAATTTATTGCATGCTTGCCAACACTATCCATTCCATTCAGTAGTCAGTAGTCCAGTCCTGGATTTGTATTGAATTCCTCGGTTCATAATAGTGAAATCTTGGACTACAAAGCCCCAGAACGCAAAGTTAAAGCCAGGACTGAACTAGCGTCTCCGGAATGGAATGGATAATGCTGGTATGTATGTTACTGTAGAGTAAAAGATGCAAAGGACTGCATTTCCATGAACATGCAGGCAAAGTGACAAAACAAACAACGCATTATACATGGGGCCCCTGTTCATGTCCCACATCTGGGAGTCAGGCGCTTAATGTGGGATTCACCTTCTGATCTGAACCTCACGGATGTGGATCCGGGATTGTCTGTGGACAGGGGTCCACACCGTTGGGACTCGGGGCTAGCTGTGCCTTTTGGTAGAGCTTCTATCCGGGGCTACAACCAAAAGACCCGGGCCTATAGCCCCCTGAAAGCCCCCCGCCCTTAGCAACGCCTCTGTCTGTGGATCAGTGACTATCTGCTGAAAGGGCTCCTTTCAGGGGGGGTTGAGCATGCCGGTGGGTTTCTGCATGCCAACGGCCAATCGTTAGTTTCTGTCCACTATGCTGATAAACTGTAAAACTGGGATAAAAAAAAGTCAATTGCCTTTCTGTTCTTTTCGCCCACTCCTGGGAAGCCAAGCAAGGTGTGGTCTTCTGGTCCGCGTGTGTTATACAGAACGCTGCAACATCTGGTTCTCATGTACAAATATGTATGTTCAGTAGTTTTGCAGCTGGTGAAGGCAAGTGGCTTAGCATTGGTCGTGGTGTGTAGCAGGCTCTGGAATGGAACGCAGGCGAGGCTATCTTATCCCTCTCTTCGTTCCCGCGCTCATGAACGCCTATTTGGCGCACCTTCCTTCACTTCCCGGCCTCCTTGTAGCTCCTGCGGGATCAGGCAGTGCACACGAGATCAGGATACCACACACGATTCATTCATTGTTTTCTTGGAGGTAATGAGGGAGGGAGGCAGGTGAAGGGTCCCCTGGAAGGCCACACAATCATTGCAGTTCAGTTGTGAGCACAATTGTAAAGACGGTTCGGTCTGTGAGTCTATATGTTCTGTGTCCTGTCACGGCCAAGTCTGAGATCATTTTCACCTTTTAGTCTTGTGCCAAGCAGAGTGATGAATAATTCTTAACCGAGCACACAGAACTGGTCTCAGCAGTCACACAAATAAGTCAGGCTTGCTTTAAAACATTGGTTCCTTGTCACTTCCCTCTCTCCCCTAAGGCAGAACCACCCTCTTGGCGTAGAAAACAGTTTCTACAGACTTGGGGATCTGTAGTATCATGAACGTCTTTCTTGGCCTTCACTAAAACTTTCTTGGCTGTCCCTGGATCTGTCTGGATGTTACGTTGTTCCTCTGGGGCTTGTAGTTGACCTGGCAGCACCTTCCATGGGGTCCCGGGGCATCTTCACTTGTATAAGGCAACAGGTGGTTTCAAAACCTTGGAATCCCTGGGGTCATCAGGCCTCCCCTCCTGGTGGCAATGGGTAACCAGGGCTGGCAGTCCTACAAGGTCTGAGGCTGCAACCATAGGCCTCCCAGTCTCCATCGCTGCATGATCTTTCGTAGTACCGCGGCTCTGGGACTGTCTCCTGCTTCCTCCCCTTTTCTGCTTTCACCTTTGTCCTGCACCGCACTGCGCTCCCCCTGCTTTTCTCTACCACCTCTCATCCGTTTTCTCTCTTCACCATCTCCTCTCCTTTGGCCTTTGTCCTCTTGCTCTGTTGCTCTGTGCCATTCTCTTTTCCCTCTTAATCTGCTCTTCCCCGCTCCATCCTTTCTCTTTCATGCCTTCTCTCTTCTGCTTGTGCTTTCTCCTTTCTGTCTCATTTCCGCTCCACAATGATATGATATGGCATTTATAATGCGCCTATACACAAGTGTTTCAAGGCGCGATGAAGCAAGGGAGGGGGAACAGAGGAAAGACAGAGACAACGATTTTACTAGGCCAGGTGACATTGAGATCGCGCAAGTGCGGGGGAAGGGGAAAAGTGCGAAGGGAAAGGGGTAGGAGGCTGTGCAGCATATACGATAAACAGTAAAATAAAAACAATATATAAAAAGTGCGGCCAGCTGGTGGCAAGTACAACGGTAAATACAGACGTCAGTTGTCAAGCGCTGGTAGGGATAGAGAAACAGCCCACAGGTGCAAGGGTTGCCAGGGGGGCAGTGCAGGTGTGCAACTGGCGGGGAGGGGACCTGGGCCCGAGATCACAGGGTAGCCAGGTGACCAGTGCAGTTTCAGTTTCAGCCAAGGGTTCAGCAGGGGAGAGGAGAGGAGAAGAGAAAGCATAAGCAAAGAAGAAGGTCTTGAGGTGCTTCCAGAAACGGAGATGGTTCTCCTCAAGTTTCAGAGAGACAGGGAGGCTGTTCCAGAGGGAGGCCCCAGCCGAAGACAGATATCTACCACCAACTTGTTGCTTGGAGAAGCGACTGACCCTGAGGGAGTTGGAGGCGGATAAGCGAAGAGCTCGAGAAGGAAGATATTTATGAAGAGAGAGTTGAAGGTATTGAGGTCCCAGGCCCCAGAAGGCCTTGTGAACAATGCAGAGGGTTTTGAATGTAATCCTCGCAGCCTCTGGGAACCAATGCAGAGATTTCCGCCCTGGAGAGATTCGACCCCTGGGCTTGAGGTCAAGTACAAGTCTTGCATTCTTGTTTTGGATGAGTTGCAGAGGGCGGAGAGTAGTGGCAGGCAGATTTAGAAGGAGGCTGTTGCAGTAGTCCAGCCTAGAGAGAACAAAAATGTATTGAGTCTTTGGAATGTGCTCTTTCAAAATGATTACATACAACTGTTGAAGTTGAAAAGAAAAAAATCTTTAATTCAGTATTGTGACAAAACAATGTAATGATTTAGTTGATATGTTCATTATATCTATAGAAATAAAATGGAAATGATTACAGAGTGCTATCCTTCTGGCTTCTGTAAATTGTACCAGACACTTTAGTTGACATTCACTAATTGTCTGTAGATTCCTTTAAGAGTTCCTGTTGATCCTTGAAAAGTCCTCCAAAATTGTTATAAAATTTCATTTTGTAGGGCTAGTCACTAAACATCCTTGAAGAGTCCTTGATACGTGTTTCCCCGCTTATAGGTGTAAAGCGTTCTTCCGGAGGAAAGTTAACTAGAAAGTTCCTTGTTGTTGATAGATGGAGGTTCCTGTTGGTTTAGATAGCTGTAGGTATGTTTACATTGTGTCCGTTAAGTTTAGTTGATTAAAGAGATTGTCTCTATGTTATTGGGGATAGTTGAGAAGGATGTCCTAGAGAACCAAGAACAGGTGTGCAAAATGGTTACAAGTTATCCTGGAAATTTTCTATTAGGGTTTACAGGTCAAGGGTAAGTACAAAAAGTGAATAGTGGAGGTACTCACTTAGTGTTGATACACGTAGGTTCCTGTCAGTTAAATAGCGGTAGATATATTCGGATTGTATCCGCTTTATGTTTGTAAAGTGCTCACAACTATGGTAAGAAATGCACGTAGAGGAGCCTGTTTAAGAGACAACAGAAAGAAGTGCTATTTCAGGGGTAAGTAGTTGCTAAAGTTTAAAACAGCTGCTATCTCGATTTTGGTGTCTCTAAATATCCATGTTGCAAATTTACCTTTAAATGAGGGGCAAAGGTTGTAGAGTGCTGCTGTTTCCAATGATGGTCCGGGCGCCATATTGGTGAGATGAGGGAAGCCGCTATTTATATTAGGCGATGACTTCATCGCATTAAAAATTGCGATGACGTCGTACGTTTCACGTATATCGGCCATATTGGAAAGGGAAAAAGGTTGTGATGGTCTCTACAAAATCAAGCTCCCGCTCGTGCTGAATAATTGAGCCCGAACGTGGATAATAAATGCGTTTCTCATGTATACAAGGTTGTGTGCATTAAAAATAAAGATAAATGGGCAAAGTAGCCATATTGGTGCCAGCATATTTATGAATTACTTCAGTGGTGTCACGTGATAATATATTAACGATCAAATGAGATGAAAAAGCCAACATATCGTTGAAGATGAAGATATATGGAATGTGGAGAACTAAGATTAAGTTAGTATAAAAATGCGATTGTATCAAGTGTTGTGAACAAGATGAAGTGCATATTGAACTATGTATGGCTAAATGTAAACATTGCTAGCTGAGTCAGGGTGACTTCAAAAAATGGTTATACCAACAGACACTAATGTGTTGGTGGAATTATAACTTGGTTGAAAACAGGGTGGTCCAGATGAAGGATTAAGGAATGATCCAAAGATTTATCCTTAAAGTAGGGTGCTGGTGAGTTTGGTTCTTGCTAGGGCATGGGTGTTACAGTACTTGGTTAAAGACAAAATCTGAAATACCATCCATCAGGGTAAAGGATATGCTGGTAATGTAAAAAATGAAACAGTTCTTGGTCCGAGTTCAGACCTGAGTAACAAGTGTCCATATTGCAGATCCAACAAGTTTCTTTTTTCCTCAGCCTAGAGATAACCAGAGTTCTGGAGACAGTGAGCTTCTGTGGGAAGGAGAGAAAAAGAAGAATACCTCCGAGGAGGTGCAACTGGTCGTGTGACTTCTTAGAGACGTCAGATATGCGAGGAGAGAAGGAGAGTGTGTATTTAAAGATGATCCCGAGGATTTTAGCCTGACAGGTGGGAGCAGGTGTGCCAGAGAGTGAGAGGAAAGGAGGGAGCAGGTGTGCCGATGAGGAGAATCTCACTCTTACTGGCATTAAGGCAGAGTTCATTGGTGGCACACCATCTTGGATAGCAGACAGACAGTCAGAAATGAGAGAAGCAGAAGAGGTGGCGGAAGGGAGTCTGAAAATGAGCTGAGTGTCATCCGCATAGCACTGAAAGTTGGGGCAGAGAGCGTCGATGCAGTGGCCAAGAAGTGCCAGGTATTGGTTGAACAGCCAGGGCGAGAGGTTAAACCCCTGGGGAACACCACAGGTAGAGATAGAGATAGAGGAGAGGAAGGACCAAGTTGGATCTGGGAGGGTCGATCAGAGAGGAAAGAAGTCAGCCAAACCAGTGCCTGATCAGTGATACCCAGGTTATCAAGGAGATGGTTGAGCAGGATGGCATGGTTGACCATGTCAAAGGCAGAAGAGATGCTCTTCCTCTTTTCTCCTAGACTGCACGTCTGTTTCCTCCTGCCCTCCTCATCTCCACTCTCTCTTCTCCTCCTCTTTCCCCTTGCTTACTCAATGCTCTCTCACTGCTCCTCCAGCCTGTCACCCTTTTCTCTACTCCCCTTCACCGCCTTGCTGCACCACCATGCTCTCATCTGCACCAGCACAGCTCTCCACCACCTAACGAGCCACTAGGGCCCGACCTAATATGGTGGCCCGTTCTTAGCGTTGCGGTTGCTAAGTGACCGATACAGCTAGGATTGGCTGTTCCACGTTACTTATGTAGCTACTCGCCACCGGAAGGCGAGAGCCGGTGCACCCCCAAGGGCCGGATATCATAAGGGCAATCTTCCTGTCTGTGCCTGTCCGCGACAGGACGCCGACAGATGACCAGAAGTGCTTCACTCCCGCTCACAGTCTTCTACAGCAACATCGAACTCTACGCCTACTGTGAGTAAACTAGTCGGACACGCCTGACACTCCAGGTACACTGCCCCGCTCCTCACTATACACTGCTCCTTCCCAACAGTGTATCACCCTGTAATTTGCTCTCTTACCCTCATACCGTCAATCCACTTACTTTACCCATCGCTAACTTCTGAGAACAGCTCACCCTGGATCGAGTACCCATTTATCGGCAATCACTCACCGCACTTGCAGTCTTAACCCCTTCACGCCACTTCCACACCCGGATCAGCTGTGCATCCTCGCCTCAGAGGCCGCCTCCTCACCACAACGAAATACTGTCTGCTTGATTACTCATCGTTTTTTGTACCACCCAATTTTGCTATTTCCACTGTTTACTGACCAAGCCTACTCCACTATCCTTACTACTCTGGTTGGCACCAGTGTGGACTGTTGTACTAGCCTAATCTGCTATCACTATTGCTTTTGAACTAGCCCATTCTGTCATTTTATCATTCTAATTATCAGCACTACAAACTGCTGCACCAGTCTAACCTTGTGATCTATACTGGAATAATTACTACGATATAACTTTTACATAACTAATAAATACAACAGTTAGGTGACACACCATGATAAGCACACTCTATATCATTTCACTTATACTTACCTCCATATGGCCTGAAATTAGACTACATAACCACGAAAAGATGGAGCACCTTAGGGACCCCTTCCCCAAGGCTCTCCCAAGTTCCTCCACCACCCCCAATCCTCCGATTCTGCCCACGCTCTTCCTACCAGCACTAAATCCCTTTAATTGGGATTCCAGAATCATCAAGCACGCATTATTCCTAACCACACTACACTCTTTCACCACATTCAGAGCAAGACATGGCACACCCATCCTGCATGGCGCACCCAACGCTCCCACTACCATTAAGATGCCCCACCTCCAACAGGTATACCTACCACCAACCCTGATATAACAGAGCGAAACAATAGACTAGGTAGTAGACCACCCACGCACCCGTACTCACCAGCCAAATATAACCCTAAAACCACCAGTAAACTACGCACAGATCCCACCAACGACAAACATAGGCGCAAAAAGTCCCACATTAACACAACAAATAGCTTAGTTGACAACGGTCCTAGCCCTACTCAGAAGGGTACATAGAAGCAGCCTATAAAAGGGGATCTACTAAATGTCAGGTCCCTTGTTGCCCACGCAACTGAGATCGCAGGCATCATATTGGATAATAACCTTGACTTCCTTGCTGTAACAGAAACCTGGCTGCATGATGCAGCGGGCCCATCCATAACCCTAGCTGTCCCGACAACTATTCCATCCTTAGAGCTGACAGACCTATTGCTCGAGGAGGAGGAGGAACAGCCATCATCTTTAAATCCACCCTTGACATGAGACTGGCTATCTCTTCTCCCTTAGCAACTTGTGAACTTCTCTCAGTTAAGCTCAAAACATCGCCTAATAATACCATTACTGTACACCTAATTTACAGGCCTCCAGGTCCTCCTGGGTCTTTTGAAGAAGACATTATGACACTAGTAGCTGACACCACCAAACCCATGGCACAAAACATTATCCGAGGTGACTTAAACATTGGCTATAATGACCTTAATGACCTACACGCCACCTCTTTGTGTGAAACCTCAGAACAAGGTTTCATACAAGTAAGCACCAAATCTACCCATGAGAAGGGTAGGATACTTGACTGGGTAGCAGACCTCAACTGCAAATCACCCTAAAGGATTCTCCACCACTCGTGTGGTCTGACCATTACCTTACATCCCTAGAAATCAATGTCAATAACCAAGAGTTGAAAAAGCCCTCAATTGCACCACCCTGTCTCACTAGGAACAAACGCAATATTACAGCGCAGTCTTTAATATCCTTGGTAGTCCCCATACTCAATGCATTAACTGCCACTAATGACCCTAACCTGCTGGTCAACATTTACAATGACTCTATGACCAAAGCTATAGACACCATTGCCCCGTTAAAACTGCGCAAAGGTAAACCTAGAGCACATCCAAACTCTTGGTTCACTCCTGAACTCAAACTACTACGCACAGAAAAAAGAAAACTGGAAACACTCTGGAAAACTACTCCTTCCCCTGAAAACAAAATGAACCTAACCAATATCACTGCTACTTTCAAAAATGAGATAATCCGCACCAAAAAAGAAACCTTCAATGACAGAATAAGCCAAGCAGGATCCAGCACTAAAGAATTATTTAATATTTTAAGAGAGCTAGACAATCCCAACCCACCTGCAGATACTTGCACCAAGGATAACCCCTGGTGCACTGGCATCCAAAATGCTCTAACAAAATTAAGGGGATCCAGACCAAAATAGATGACAAAAAACTCCAACTCACTACTGGCAATTCAACAAGTCTGACTTCATCCTCTACCGCATACCTCAACTCAGGTTTCAAATTTAACAATGAATCTATACCTAAACTTCAAAAAATCATAGCATCACTGAAACCATCTAATTGTAAAGGTGACAGCTGCCCAGCTCAGATCATAAAAGATGGAGCTAGAGATTTAGCCCCCTTCATCACTAGATTAATAAACTCCTCATTCGCCATTAACTCAGTGCCAAGTAACCTGAAACAGTCTTGGGTTTTCCCATTACTTAAGAAACAAACACTAGATCCGGCTATACCTACTAACTATATACCGATCACTACAGTCCCCTTCTTACTGAAATCTTAGCTAGAGTTGCATACCTGCAAATTCAAGACTATCTAGAAACCAACCAGTTACTCGGAACTCGTCAATCTGGCTTCAGACCTCAGCATGGAACGGAAACTGCCCTTGTTGACCTCAAAAGTCAGATTGACGAACTAAAAGACAAAGGTAAAGTTACCATCCTACTTCTCTTAGAAATATCGGCAGCCTTTGATCTAGTTGACCATAAAATATTATGTGATCACTTGTCATCGGCAGCACACTTCTCTAACTCCGCTGTCACGTTGATTCAATCTTTCCTCGCATATAGAACTATGCGTGTCTTTTCACCTACTGCTGCGGGCGGATCCGATCCCTATCACCTGTGGAGTCCCACAAGGCTCCTGCGTATCGCCCACTTTGTACAATATCTTTACAAAGCCACTATTCGACAAACTGGACCGTCTGGGTGTCACCTACACCAATTATGCAGATGGCACCCAGATACTCCTAACATTATCAGGCACCTACGACACAGATGTCTGCCGGATCAACAAAGTCTATACCATCATTGAGGCATGGATGGCCACACATGGCCTTTGCCTAAATGACAAGACTGAGCTGCTCTTAGTTGGCTCACCCAACAACCTTCTGAAACTTAGCCCCAACTACACAAATATCCTCATTGCTGGGAACCATATACCTATCGCCAAAAATGTAAAAACTTTAGTTTTTTACCTTGATGCCAACTCTAATCTAACCAAACAGGTAAACATAACTGCCTCAGCCACTGCCTACACGAGCAAGCAAGCTGATTAGGGCATGTAGACCCATACTCTCTTCCAATAGCTGCCTCACACTGGCCAGAGCACTCATGCAGTCCAAACTGGACTACTGTAATGGCCTATACGTAGGCACCAACAAAGCTATAATTAACAAATTGCAGATTCTTCAAAACAATGCGCTTAGAGCAGCATTAAACATCCCCAGAAGAGAGCACATCTCAGCAACCAGAAAGCACTGTAAATGGCTCTCCATACAAGAGAAAATTGACTTAAAAACTATCTGGCATTAAACCACCGAGCCCTACCATATCTCACTGACAAATTCACACGGAAACTGTCTACCAGAACCACAAGATCATCTAACACCTCCTGCCTGGTGGTGCCTAGGTACAACCTTAAAAGAGCTGGCGGTACCAGCTTCCCGGTTCTAGCCGCCCAGCTATGGAACACACTTCCACATGACATCACGACTATTCAAACATTTACTTTTCTATTGCTTGCTCCCATGCACTACGGACTATGCCGTGTATCCTAATTGTATAATTCTGTATTTCATCTGTATAAACTGTGTCATGTAACCGTCACCTTGTTTAAGCGCCCAGATACTTCTGGGTCAGGCGCGCTATATAAATAAAATAAACAAACAAACATGCACTGCCTTCCCTTGCACACATTGGTGGCGGTGGTCCTGGATGGCGTAATCAGCTGTGGGGGTGGCTTGTGTGTGTCCTGATGTGTTTGTGAGTGGTGTATCCCAGAGTGACGCTAGGCGAAGTTACAAAGCATGAGTATGTTGTCTTCGACTCATTCTTCCAGTCGCTCAAGCTCTCCCAACTCTCTGTGTGGGATGCCAACTCTTCTACTTCTTCAGGTCCACACGAGCAGGAATGAATGTGGTCAGCAGTTCATATAGCAAGAAGCACCGGCATACCTCTGGCGCAAGCTGTACTGCGCAGCTCAGGGACGCCTGCAGTGGCGGCTCTCCAAGTCACTTGCTCCTAATTCCAACCTTCTGTATTTTCACCACTACACATGTCTCTCTGGCAGGCATAGAGATTTCCAATGTGTAGAACTAGTCCTACAGATGATGCTGTGGATAGGGAGGAGGACCTGCAGAATCCCCCATATATCTTTTGTAGAGCCCCCTTCACAGAGTGGGTTGCAGTGCCTTACCCCCAGGGTCACCTGAAAACAGCCCCCTAGCATCTGGCATATGACTTTATCACATTCGCCATACATGCATTGTATCAACAGGCAAGGGGATCCACGAGTTTCATACCCCATGCTGACTGATCACACTTACCATCTGCATCACAGTCACACACAATGTTCTACAATGCACACATTCTCCTTTCCAGGTCAGCAATGACTAGGTTTCTTTGCTGGACCGCGTTGGGTGATGCTCATCAAATACGACAGCAAGAGTCTGCTTTTTTGGACCTTATCCTCATCCAAGCCGTGCCAGTTTAAGCTTTTTCAATTCTTTATTAATAAATATATGTCATTTGAAACTCTGATTTTGCGCAATGGTCTGGGAGTGACACTTAAGACTTCCAAATCCATTGTTTCTTAGGTTATGGCCAGAACTCCTCCGAACACGGCTTAGGAACGCGTCATCGACCTACCAGGCCCTTACACTCTGTGCCCATTTCTAATCCTTACAGGCTTGTTGTACTCAACAATGTGGAGGGCTGAGAATGTTGCGTCCTCTGCTGCCTCTCCTGGGTCACAGTACTCCTCCTCCTCCTGTGAGGAGTCAGAGGGAACAGACATCCAGAAGAGGCAGCAGATTTGCTCTGTACATCTGCCTTAGCTGGCGTACTCGTAATGTAGCCCATTGTTTCCTAGGGCACAGCTATCTTACACATAGCTTTATCGAGGGTGTAGTTGGTATACCTTTTAACAGCGGGATACTGCCTGCAGTTTCTATTTCCTGCTTCTTAGCCGCAGCGGCACGCGTTGAGTTTGTGCTCACTCCTATTTCATTCGCTTTACAGTTCACTGTGCAAATGTGCCATTTGATGGAAACGTGCCTTATGTGCTGAACATTCTGCTATAGTCAAAACAGCATCTCCGGATGCCGTCAAACACCTTTCTGTACAAGAGAACCGGATCACCTTCCTGGAGGGGCCAAGATAAATATTCCATGAGCACACCGCCTTCCCACACAAGTCATTATGTATGGCAGGCTGGCAACAAAACATCGCCGCCTTAAAATGGCGTTATGACCACGATTCCCAACCTGCTCCAGCTTGGTTTCAGTCCTCAGCCTTTGTTTACTCACGCATGCACTATTTTCAAGATGGCCGCGAAGCAATACACGCACTATTTTGCCCGTTGTTGCTACTTTTGTTCTGCTGGTTGCCTGATACACACATTGAAAGCACTTCTGATTTGTATTGTTGTTCTTTTTCTGCTGGCTATGTTCGTCTGCATTTGCAGCAACGTGGGTTTTATTGCAAATATTGAGGTGTGGTAAAAAGCGGCAGTAAAGTGGGGGTAATGGACCTCTTGCCACCTTACTGCACCACCACAATCAGAGTTTGGAGGTAACGTGGAGGGAAAAGCTCTCGCACTTCGCTGGAGTTTTTTCCAATTGATTAACAAAAATCGCAGGATTGACCGTGTTCAGAATGACCCCATCCCCCTTCCCGCCCCACCCCGCAGTATATGGCCCAAAACACCAGCGGAGTCCCGTGGTCTCCATGCATGGGGATTAACACTGGTTTATCACCACTCATAATCAGGTGGATTACCACTGATGCGCGTGGCCGAGATGGTGACAGAGTAAGATCCACCAAAATTGTAATGGGACGCATTGTCTGCTGTTGTGGCTCTTGCCCTATTTGAAGTTTTGTTGTTGCGCAGACACGCGCTTTTTGTTTTTTGGTTCTGTTTTGGTTTATATCTACAGGCACACATCATTTCTCTTAGTGGTATTCTTGCTCCATTAACGCTGATTTTAGTTTTGGCTATTAGGCGGCTCTGAGAGAGCTTCCTATGAGCCAAAACTATTGTTATGTGCAGTGAAGATAGGAGAGAGATGAGCTGTGAGGAGTAACACAAAGATGTAGGTGTTGTTAGATTTTTACCCACACTTTGACCAGCCCTGGTAGTCCGTATAGCCAATCCCAGACTCTCCTTGCCTATCCCCAGCCAAACCCCACCCGCCTGGGATCCCTTTGAGCTAGTTCTCTCAAGCAGTAAAATTAAACTTTGTTTTGTGAAGGGCCTGTCAGTGGTATTTCAAAGCAGCCTTCAGTTAATGGCTTAATTGCAGCAGTAAATGTGGAACAGGGGGGAACAAAAATACCTTAAACAAGTTTCCCTTCAGCTGCTTGATTTTTGCGTGTCCTTGCATCCTCAGTGCTGTTAAAAACAAGCAGTGTCAAAGCCAACAGTTTTGGATTGTCTATAGGTATTAGGCATTTGCCAGGCACTGTTATCATATATCCAGGTAATCACGCCATTCTCCAGCGGTTACCGTTTTATGGACAGGTAGTATCATTATGACAGTACCCTGTAAATGCATATGTCATGCCTACGTAAAGGCCAAAACGATTGGCTTTGTCAATGCTTGCTTATTCCTGCCACCACTTCTTATTAGTCCAAATCATCACGTGTAAACGCCTTTGAGATACCTGCATGCACCGCGTTAACATTCTGTCCCTGGTGCGTTGGTCGAGCGGAGATGACCGCCCTCCCCTCCCCCTTGTTGTGAAACAGTGGTGCGGTCTCACGTCACGCACCTGCTAGGAAGGGTGAAGACTGAAGCGGTTTGTGCTCTGTTGAAACCCCCGAGGGCACCACTGAGACAACAAAGCATCATTGTTTCCATGATAATGCCTGTGACAGGTTCACGCTTTGCTTTGCCTTCAGTAATGTCGCTGTCAGGCAGTGAGCTCGTGACTTTATGCGAAGTGACTTAAAGTTGTTTTTGCACTGGAGGAATGAGATCACTCCGAAAAGAAATGGGGTGAGGAGAGATGACTTAATCTGTGCCACCCTCCACAATAAAAGGGCGCCCTTTTCTCGTGTGTAAAGCTAGTTAATGGGCAGTACTAAGCTGGTGTCAGAGGGGGCAGAATGGTAATCTTTAAATGTGGAAACCATGCACATGCAGGATGGGGACTAGTTCCCCCGCCCCGGACCACACTGCATGTCATACACTCCCCCAAAACACTTTCCCAGACGCCCCTCTTTTTAACCCTGGCCGAGGACAGGGCACCTTTCCCGGGGACAGGGTAATGCAGCCGAGTAGCAAAGAGCGAGAGGCTTTTTTATTTCTTTATTTCGCAATTTTAAAAACGAATGCATAGGAAGTGATTACACCGTCAGGTAACAAGAACACAGTGCAGTACGTTTTATCTGGGGCATTACTATATCTTATCTATATAAAAGTCAAAATGTGTTTGTGGATTTGTGGTGGGATTTGTGGGTTTCTGTTATTTTTTTTGGGCGAAGAGTTGTTCCTTATACAATTCCAAACCGTTGCACCAATCGGCACCACATTTTGCATACTTAGTTGTTAGGACCCTCCAGGCAATACTAGCTTCATGATATATGGACACCCCAACCCTTTCCCTGGATTTCAGCAAAAGTTAAAATTTGCATGTTGGTTTGTGGCCTGCCGACGAAGCCGTAAACCATGTTCCTCAGGAAGGGAAACAAAAAACGTATGGGAGGCGAATGGACCTGAGAGGCGAAGATGAAGGCACATAGCGTTCCAGAAGTTTCCACATTTTTGCCGCATCAGTTGAAATTACTTTTCCAGAGGATTTTTGAAAGATGGTGCATGGCGACGAAGCCGTAAACCATGTTCCTCAGGAAGGGAAAGAAAACACGGATGGGATGCGAATGGACCTGAGAGGCGAAGGTGAAGGCAGGTGGCATTCAAGAGGTTTCCAAATTGTTGCCGTATCAGTTGAAATGACTTTTCCAGAGGACCTTTGAAAGATGGTGCATGCCGACGAAGCTGTAAACCATGTTCACCGGGATGGAAAACACAAAGGGCCTCATTACGATCTCGGCGGTAGCCAATGCCGCTATTGGCAGCATGGCTGCCGCCGAAATCGCATCCGGGTCTGGGTTCCCAGAAGGAGGAATTACCGGGCAATTCCGAGTTCGGAGGGCCCGGTAATTCCTCCTTCTAGGAACCCGGGCCCGGACCTTCCCCATTCCCATTTCAGCCCCCATCGGGCTGAATGGGCGAGGGATCAAACAACGGGCCGATTATGAGCGGCCCGCTGTTTGCTCCCTCCTCCCCTCGCGGGACCCGCTCTGCACGTCTGGTGAAACCAGACGTGCAGAGCGGGTCCCGCAAGGGGACCTCGTAAACAGACGGGACGGGGTTGACGGCACCGGCACCTTTACCGGCACCGTTAACCCCATCCCGCCTGGGTTATAATGAGGCCCAAAATGTTGTTTTTCAACCTGTTCCTATGGGTCCTCAAAAAACCATGTTTCATGGCCCTAGGATGCACGGTTTCGGAAATATTTGCATGGTAATGCACCGCAACGAACTGCACCACGCCAGGGTGAGGCGCAATAGCGACCTACAGGATCATTTATTTTCAACAAGTGATGAGACTGTTATCATGTCTGTCTACAGAACCCGTTCGGAGGAACCTGTTCTCCTAGTAGAGTATGAATCAACTCCTTGATATAGTGTAGGAAAATGTTAAAAATGTAGCTCTTTCAATAATTAGCTACTGGCTAATTGTTCAGCTCTTGTCTCCTGATATTAACATCTGCGCCCAGATGCATTTTCTGCCAGGTCCTTGTGATATGCACGTTATAAATTATCAACTACAAATATAATGATCAATTTACAAATATGTACAAAGTGAAGACAATACGGGTTCTGCTACTTCCACTATATCAGCTGTACACATTCACCGAAAGATGCTATATGGAAACAATTCATGCCCATTCATGCACAGTCGGCAATACTCAGCCTATCATATTCCCTCTTCCCTTCCCACAATAGTCATTTACATCCCATTTGCATACAGATTTGTCACATAAACCCCTTAAGTGCCAAGGACCAGTATGCTCGTCCTTTTTGCATAGACATGCATAATAGCCTGGCACTATCACTTAAATCTTTTCGCTCTTTACCTTTTGAAAGTTTCTCCACACAAATACCTTCAAAAGCAGGTGGAGCACCCTGGAACATTACATTATGTTTGGGTGTCTGTGGGAAGTCTATTTTTGTGCAGTTTTGTCACACTATGTTTACCATTCCAATCTACCTGCAGCCGACACACACAATAGAAACATGGACTTCCCAGCATTCAGGACCACTTCCTACCTTGTTCCGAGGTATCCTTAATAACAGGAAATGAGATGTCAGCAGCAGTACAGACCTCTGTAGGAGATGTGACAGGGATCAAAAGAACATACAGTGGCCATAATGAAGTCCTGCTTAAACAAAACCGACAAAGGGATACTCACGCTATAGACAGTCCTAAATTCTGTCAAATATTTAAATCAAATCTCCATAACAATTCAAGTCTAGTACTTGCAAGAGCAGTCACTAAGGATAAACCAAAGAATAAGTCTAGAGAATGCTAACAATACATTTATTATTGAAAGCACAATTTTTAATTATTCAAAATTTTTCAAACTTTTTTAACAAAGATTAAATAAAACAGTTGAAAAAGCAAAGAAAAGACATAAAACATAACATTCATCATATATACATAAAATACAAAAGAACAACATATTCATCAAGGCACAAAGTGGATTGTTGGAGAACACTTAGTGAGAACACTTAGTGAGATAAAACAATCCTTGCAGGATACCAATAGTTCCTACAGCATAGAGACTACCAGGGTGTATTAAAAATTACCCTGGTAGGTATAGAAAAGGAGTATTCAATTAGCTAAATTCTTTACCTACCAGGGTAATTTTTAATACACCCTGGTAGTCTCTATGCTGTAGGAACTATTGGTATCCTGCAAGGATTGTTTTATCTCACTAAGTGTTCTCACTAAGTGTTCTCCAACAATCCACTTTGTGACTTGATGAATATGTTGTTCTTTTGGACTTCTTCTTTGGTTTATCCTTACTGACTGCTCTTGCAAGCACTAGCCTTGAATTGTTGTGGATATTTGATTTAAATATTTGACAGAATGTAGGACTGTCTATAGCGTGAGTATCCCTTTGTCGGTTTTCTTTAAGCAGTATATAATAAAATAATAATAAAATAATAATAATATCCTGCCCCAACTCACGCTCGCACATAGGGGCACCCCTATTGTTTGTTACATAATGAAGTCCAACACACTTTATTCATTCCGGATGAGTTGGGTTAACCATACAGGTTCTAGTGAAATAACAATATGCATCATAATGGGCACTTCAGTAAAGATGCACGGATGGGATAACTCAAAGGTGTCCAAAGGGCCTAACTATGGGAATATGGATTTTCACCAGGTTCCCTAATCTAGCATATAGTCTCAGCACCAACTACACTTTTTTTGCTCACAATCTCAGGGATGTAGTGCCCAGCTCGCTTCTTGACAAGCTCTGTCCGGGGGATAAAGCACCTTGCACACTTCCTATGCCTCTTGACTTCACAATCTCAGGGCAATGGCACCCTGCTTGCTTCCTGAATTTGCCTCCTAGTAATTATTTCTCTCCCCTTGAATCAGGGCATGTGCACCTTGTAGCTGCAAGTTGCCCTGCTGGGATGATTAAAATACCTTTCATACACTCCTACCAGCAAGTATGCATTCCCCCTGGCTTAGTGTTTTGTCAGGCTTTGATATTGTCACCCAGCAGCTACAGATCATGCTCCCAGGCCAAGGTCACCAGATCTTATCTGTCTCGACATCTGGTTGCCATCCAGCATTTAAGATATAACTCCCATAATGCTCTCTGGTTTGTCCTTCTTTGTCTCTGGTCTGAGCAACTGTTTGAGCTATAGCTCTCAGTAACTTTCAGGGACCTCTGTTATGCTATATAAAGTCCTTTGCATGGGCTCCATTCTTCTTCTCTTTACTGCTTGGTCTGTAGCCCAGTTTGTGCCCCTCAGTACTGCAATGCAAGCTCTTCGGCAGTCCCCTTGCTTGAGTTGACTGCCCACATGCTTGGGATAGGGAATCCTCCTTTTCCCTCTGTGTAATAGATCAGTCCTCTTTTCTAAGGTTTCCCTGTCAGATGTTTCCTTTGTTACCATTAGGTTTCCCAGGTGAGGCTGATCATTATGTACCTTTTTGTGATGTATGCTTGTTGCGGGCAGTGTGTTGGTAGATAAGGGTTTAAGAACCTGGTCCACCATTTTGATGTCTGGTGTGTAGAAACCTGGAATACAATACAATAAACAATGCAGACATTAAAGGCAGGTTTTACTTTAAGACAGCTGCGCAGAAATAGGGAAACTGGCAGAATATCCCTGTACCAAATGTATGGCTCCTGAGTTTACAGGCCTTAGGATTTGTATAGGGTTTTACATAATGAGGTTAATAGAGCAAATTAGTTGAGATACATTTAATCAGTTACATTTGACAATGACCCTCACAATATGGCAATAACATCCGATCCGGCCGGACACATCGGGTGGTAACAGCCCAGGGTCCAAGTTATAGGCCCAAGCGCAGCAAGGGTCTCAACGATGCACCCGGTAGAATTACCTCCCAGCCACCAGATCAGTGTTCTTGGCATTAGTACCCCGGGTTTCCAATCCCGAAACCCGGCGTGCTGATGGCAATGTATTTTGCATGAATGAACGGGTTGTGCTCACAGCCTCCCATTCATTTATACAAAATACTTGCCTAAGATGGCTGCTGTCAGCATACCTATGGCTTCTGTTAACATTCCATTTTCTTCGTCATGCGAAGGTATAAATCTGCAAAATGATTCTCCAATTTTTGCACAAAAACACCTCCATCCATTGCTGTGATCATGTCAAGTACATATCTGTTCTGGAGAGTCATCAATCGGATTGCTCTCAGTTCTTCTTTGATCGCGTTAAATCCTTTTATGGTGGTGTTGATGGTCTGCAATAACTCCCATCTGGTTATCTGCAACCATTTAGCATTCACTCCGATTTGGATGTGTGGTAAGAGTAGTGTTGTGAATACTGTTGAGTTGAGGCTAAACAGCCTGTGTTCGTATGGGATTGCATGGAATGCTTCTTCTGATCTGGCAGAAAAGTAATTCTCTCTCTTCATCTGGGATACCAGTTCCATAGATCTCCTCTTCCTTAGATGAGCATCTGCTTTGGGAAACTGTCAATACTCAAGACACTTTTCGGGATCACTAGTGCAGGAACGTGGACGTTCACTAGTGTGCATATGCCTCCCCAGTTTTTCGGTAGTCTTATATATGCCTTGGATCCACACGCCCAGTAATCGTCCATTATAACTGCGGTCCCTTGCGTCATTTCTGGGGCTTCAAAGATTCGTCCGAAAATGGGATTCTCTCCCATTTTCCTTGTGCCATTGTTTCTGAAGCACAGTTTCAGGTTTTCCAGTGGTACTATTTGCAAGGGTCCTCCTCTGTCTTCGACCCATGTCAGCAGTTTTACCAGCTTTGGCCATAGAGGTTTGCATAACCTCTGTGAGTTCTCTATTGCTTCTTGGCAGGCTCCAAGGACAATCCAAGCTCGGCAGATCACTACTCCTTCTTCCCATCCATTTGGGGAAACCAATGTTCCACAAATCTGCATTTGGCCTCTGTTGTTCCATATTTTAGCCTCTTCTGCAGTCTTTCCTTGGACATTCAGTCTCGGGTTTATTTCCCATCTCGTTCCTGATCCTTTGGTTTCTGGCTTCTCGTACCTGAACAAGTGATTCCTGATATGCGCCCTGTTTCTTGTTTTAATGTCCTGGACGTAGCCGTCTTCATCTGGGTAATCCTTCTCAGTGGCCCATATCAGTGAGGCGTCTCTCCCCGTAAATTGCCCCCTGGTGTTGCACATTGCTACGTGTGACATACAGTGTGCTGTAGGGACATCAATTTCTACAGCCACAAATATCTTGGATTTTCCCATGCTGTACGGTAGAAGTGAACAGACAAAGCATTCTCCTTCTGATTGCCTTCTTCCCACTTCCTTCATGTGCTGGTACCAAATATTGTTTCCGAGATGTGCTGTTCTGTCCAGGTAATCGTTTAGTTCATTGTCGTCTTCATGTGGGCTTCTCTTGATTCTCAGTGTTCTTCTGTAGTTCGCTATAACTATATCTTTAAATGCGTCTCTGCTGCTTTTCCACTCTGGGGGTTTCTCTGGCATGCTTTTCGGTGGAGCAGGTTTTGTTATTTGTATCGCTGTGGTAGGAGAAGGTCTTGCATTTTTTTCCTCTCTCTTTGTTTTCTTTCGTAGATCTCCTTTAACCACCATTGGTTTACCATCTGCCCAACACGTGGCTGTGTCGTGGGCCTGGTGCTTGTTCCTTGCATTGGAACTGGTGTGCTTGTTATTACAGTCTCTGTGGTTTTATTTTTCAGCTCCTCGTGTAGTTTCTTTGCTCTAACTATAAACGGGAATAAATGATGTATCAGCATTTGTGTCTTTCCTGTGAATTCTCTTGTGGCTGCTTCAGTCCTTTTGAGTGCCTTGGTTATATCTTCTTTAGTTGGTCTTTCGCTTACTTCCCCTTGGTCACTTCCACTATTTTCTGGGACTGGTTGTTCGGTAAGCAGTCTAGCACCCTCTGTTGCCTTTGTTCAAGGTTCTGTAACTATTGACACTTGCCCTGGTTTGTGTGCATTCAATGTGTGGGTGCGTGTAGAGCTCAGCGCTACGTTTTCATTCATTCCGTGCTGACCCTGTCTTAAACTTTTCTCTACATTCGTTACCTCATATTTATATTACATTCAATTTTAGTTTGTTTACTTGACCCTCAGATTTTCTTGGAACTAGAATAACTATATAGGGTCTGGGTGCTTTTTTGGAATTTATGCATACGTTATCTGGTGGGTGCACTGAAATTGGGACGCTTCGAGCACCAATGAAGAATGCAGTTCTGATAGCCAATGACAGAAAACCAATGATAATTACTATGCATATACACATTATCGATCTATAAGACAGCTGGCAGCATTTCCTTCCAGGGAAGCGGGGGCACCCCTCTGTTGGCGGTAGGGCCAAGTTACTGTTCTGGGCCCCCATTTCGAATATGAGTCTATTGTCAGTGTTTACTTCTTTTCACTTACTCCGAGCTTGTTTCTCGAAGGTTCGTAACCTAAAGTGTCGAGTGCTTCTCAAGTGTCCCCCCTCTTGCGGGTGACGACGGTAGTCTCTCGTTATAAGATACAGTTCCCTTGCTAGACTATGGAAAAAGGTTAGGCTAACATCTTTTGTAAGTCACATTCATTATGCATATCTAAAATAGGTAAGTTCCCAGTTCACCTTGCGAACCTGCTTTGGTCCTGATGATATGCTGGTACCTGTTAAATGTGAAAGAGAAAACTTGGTATCAATCGGAAATCAAACCCATAAATCAAAGGCAAAAATAAGGAAAAAATAAAAATAACATGAACAATAAAAATGAAAAAATGAAAAACACAAGATGGTGAAGTTCTCGTTTCTGCTCTTCTCGATCTGTCCTACGGCAGAAAGATAAAGTACTGTGTCTCTGTCCCCTCGATCTGTCCCACGGCGGTAAGATGAAGAACTGCGTCTCTGTCTCCTGAATCTGTCCCACGACGGTAAAATGAAGAACTGTGTCTCTGTCTCCTGGATCTGTCCCACGGCGGAAAGTTTCACTGGACTCTCCTCAGGTATTCTCGCTGGAAGTTGGATAGCTCCACCTGGAACATGATTCCGTGGAGGAGTGTGCCCATATGTGTGACATTGGCTGGATCTCTGATGAAGGTGATGATGTCAACATCTGCAGGCCTTCCCACCATTTCTGGATAGTCTGTGACTAGCCGGAACAGGACATTGTGTGCCAGCTGGCTGTCCTCGGGTGAAAGGGACATTTGTCCTGCTTTGCTTTGTCCTGGATCACAGGCCTTTCTTTTGACGTGAACAGTCTCTGCACTTTCCTTCTGCTGGGATTTCCACTAGATAATTTAGCTTAGTCCACAGCTGGTTCAATTGTTCAATGTTTCTTGGATCTCTGATGAATGTGTGTGTGTCCGTGGTTCTTCCCACAAGTGCTGGGCATTTCTCGATTATGCAAAAGAAAAGCGTGTACGTGAGTTCATTGATGATCACTTGTGGTGGAAGCATTTGTGTCCTGTTCACTATGTTTGTGCAACTCGGCGAAGGCTTCCGCGATGACAGTCAGTAGTTGCCGTATTACTTTCTTGTTAGCAGGATCTTGTACAAAGTCTGTGACACTGGTTACTCTCCCTACAAGTGATGGATAACTAGAAGTAAGTGAGTACATCCCACGTGAGATTTCTCCTGGAAGATACCATGAGATCTGCAAAACAAAGTCTTGGTATTGGCTGCTTCAGGATGCTGCGTTAAGCTTTCAGAGGAAAAGTCTTGTCTGTAGTCTATCAGAGTCTTGGTTTTTTCAACACTGCCTAAATGTTGCTTGATTTGGAAGTTTGTTTTGGCGTTTTTGGCTTAGATGCGCAATTCTCTTCTCCACCCTGCAACTGTGATGCACAGAGTGTCCATATTATTGTCCTTTATCACCTTTCTTTTTTGCTTAGAGGAAATGTCCTCTTTAAAAGCCACAATTTTAAAACAGAGTTCTTTTGCCTTGGCTTTGCTGCTCATGCGTCCTTCTTCCTCCTCATGGATCTTGTCTGCATGTGCTGAGGTTCTTCCCCTTGTCTGTGGTTTCTTCGCGGTGAAGTGCAGCTTGAGGGATCTCTCCGATATATGGTTTAATGTCATTTAGGAAGAGCCATGCCCTCCTGCTCTGTAGCTTGATGGCTGAAGGAGTGCAGTCCTCCACGATGAAAGGGCCATTGAATCTCGGCTCGTCCCACCTTTTCCTCATATGCTTCTTTATCAATACTGCATCACCAGGGAAGATGAGGGCGCACATAGACCTTGAACTGTGTCTGTTTCAGCACCTCCTGTTGTGTTTTGTGATGTGCTGAACCCTTTTCGCCATCGCTGCAGTTGGCCTGAAATGACAGAGAGGCTAGATGTCATGCAGTTCAAATACTCCTGCATTTCGATCCCCAAGACCTCTCTAGTTAGCTGGGCATCACATCTAGCTCTATCTCGGGGGGTAAGGTGGGTCCTCATTCTCCTGCCCGTGACTATCTTGTGCGGCGTAAAATGATGGTCGGAGCCTGGCTGGTTCCGAAGTGCATACAATGCCAGTGGTAGACAGTGCAGCCATCCCTTTTTTAGAGTGAGTTTCAACTTGGCTATCCTCTCCTTTAACAAGCCGTTGAGCCTCTCAGATATACCATTACGCTCAGGATGATACGCCGACGAGAACTTGTGCTTTATACCAAGCAACAAGCTGATCTGCTCAAATACTGCATTGACAAAGTGAGCACCGTTATCTGAACTCATTACCTCGCACACCCCCCCATCTAGGGAACACTTCCCTTAACAGGAATTTAGCAGCACAGGTTGAGTCTGGGTGTGTACAGGGACCTGCTTCTATCCATCTAGAGAATGGACACACCACTACAATTAAGTACCTGTAACCGTTGCACACTTGAATCATGTCGACATAGTCGATATGTAAGTGCTGAAAAGGCCCATTTGGCCGGGGGATGATTCCTCTCACTACTTTTAATGTGTGCCCAGCGGTGAATTGCTGGCAGATTATGCAGTTCACCATAAAGAATGCAACATGTGCCGCTAAATTCGGTGTAAACCAGTCTTCTGCGAGCATTGCAGAGAGATTTTCTTTTGACACATGAAACGGGTAATGTAATTGCTCCAATGCTATCTTTAGTAGGGCGAAAGGCATTACTGGTTTACCAGTGCTGGCTTGCCTCCACAACCCATCTGAGGGGTTTAAAGAACACCCTCAACGCTTCCATAGATTCTTCTCTTCCTGAGGTGCCTCCCCTTGGAGCTCCATTAGTTGAGTCTGCCCCATATTGCTATAGGCCTCTGGTGTGGCTCGTGCTACCATCATATGCTCATGGGTGTGTGCCACCTCCATGTACATGATTGTTTCACTCTTGGATGCCATACGCTTGGCTTCCGTGTCCGCTTCATGGTTTCCACATGACACAAAATCTGTCCCTTTGGTGTGGGTGGCGCATTTCACGACCGCTATTCCCACTGGGAGCTGTAGTGCCTTTTTTCAGCCTGTCCAATAAGGCTGCATGTTGCACTGCTGTGCCGTCCGCTCGGAGGTAGCCCCTCCTTTTCCAGCATGCTAAGCTTGCATGCACGGTTGACGTCACATAGGCGGAGTCACTGTACACCGTTACTTCCTGGTCTGCATGATTCTCAATGGCGAGTATCAACGCCAATAGTTCTGCAGCTTGTGCTGAATAGTGAGAAAGTATTCGTGCACTGACGGGTACTTGAAACTCTCCATTCGCCAGGTGTTTTACCACAGCCACGCCTCTGTATCTTTGTCCATCCTCTTGGTCGATTCTTGATGAACCGTCAATGAACACGATCTCACCAGCTGCCAGGGAATTTTCCTTTACCCTGGGGATTTCATCATAGAATTCCTCATGGTTTGCACAGTCGTGTACAGGTTCTCCCTCTGTGACTGGCTCAGCTATGAACGTGGCAGGGTTTACTGTTTTACATTGAACTACTTTGATTGATGGGTTAGAGATAATCACCACATAGGCAGATGCTCTCTGAGATGTCAGTGTGCCTTTTGGTTTCTCTAGAATGGCGAATAATGAGTGCTCGACATATAACGTCATGGAGCATCCCATTACAATGGATGGCGCCTTTCCTATGGCGAATGCGGCGGCAGCTAAATTTTGTTCGCATGGGAAGTGGCCTCTCATAACTGGGTCCAGACTCCCACTGTAATAGGCTAAGGGCTTATACCCCAGCGAGGATCACTGAGCGAGTACTGCCGTCATAACATTGCCATCTGTATGTGAAAATAGGTAGAATTCCTCTGCATAATTAGGAATCCCAAGAACTGGGGCCTTACAAATCGCCCCTTTGAGTTCTGCAAACCCATTCTCCATTGCCTCAGTCCATTCAATCTTTTCCTTTGTCGCCTGGGCCTTCTTTAGGGCATGAATCAAGGGATTGGTATAAGAGCTGTAATCGAAGATCCATGCTCTGACATAATTGCACAGGCCTAGGAAGCTCTGCATTTGTTTTATCGTGAGCGGCTTAGCCGTGTTCATGATAGCTTCTGCCCTTTCTGGGGTTACCTTTTTTCCCTCGTGTGAGATTAGCTGGCCTATGTACAGCACCTCTTGTTCACAGTATTGAAACTTTTCCTTGTCAACTTTATATCCTTTCTCAGCAAATATAGTCACTAGCTGAACGGAATCGCGCCTGCATTGCTCTTCAGTGGTGCTGCAGATCAGAATGTCATCCACACACTGCAAAACAACACTGTCTACAGCAATATTGCTTAGGTCCATTTGCAGCACTCCGTTGAAAATGGACGGAGACTCACAATACCCCTGTGGCAATCTCGTGCTCTTCAGACGCATTTGTTTGAAAGTAAACAACTTCAGATCTTGCGAGTCACGGTGCAACGGGATTGAGAAAAAAGCATTTTTCAAGTCAATCACCGTGAAATATTTTGCCTCAGTGGGTATGTTGCATAGGATTGTAGATGGATTAGGGACTAGAGGGAACTTGGCTTCAACAATATCGTTTAATGCTCTTAAATCTTGGATTAAACGCCAAGTCCCTCCCTTTGATTTCTTGACGGGGTATATCACTGTGTTACAGGGTGATTCTGACGTCACTAGGATGCCCTGCTCCATCATGGCGGAAATTGTCTTTGCGATCCCTTCATCCGCTTCTCTGGACATGGGATATTGTTGCGCTCTTGGTAAAATTGCTCCTGGTTTCAGTTTAATTTTCACTTCTCCTGCCCCCTTGAGGAGGCCTACGTCATAGGGCCCTGTAGTCCATACTGTGACAGGCACTTGGGCCATGTCATCATCAAAGTATTCTGGACACATCAGTGCCAACATCATTCCCTGTGGCACCTCTCGT
This sequence comes from Ambystoma mexicanum, assembly GCF_040938575.1. NCBI lineage: Eukaryota > Metazoa > Chordata > Amphibia > Caudata > Ambystomatidae > Ambystoma > Ambystoma mexicanum. The sequence continues at coordinate 271,566,723 of NC_090939.1, read as the reverse complement.
TTGATCATTTTGACCCAAAATATGAGAATCACTTCCACCCTAGTCTCTTCTAGGTCAGGGTGTTCTTCGAACAGATCATCATCAGTGACATCAGTCACTTCATACCCTTCTTCAATGGCTATAATCGCACACCATTGTCTGCCTTCGTCATCCTACCCTTCGACCAGTGCTACTTTCCCTCGCACTGCGGCAGTATGTATCATTAAGGGAAATACTTGTCCCTCTTTTTCATGCATAGGTATTGTTGGTCTGAATAGGAACACATTAGGGGTTCTCATGGTTTTATCTGCGAGGCCTGGCAATCCCGCCATGAGCACACGCACACCATACACGAAGACTTCTGGCTCTAATGGTATAGCTCTCATGGCTATGCGTCCGGAGTATGCTCTGATTACTTCGCACATGTTTGTATAATGCATTTCTGGAGTGGAGCATACTATGCAATCCTCCGTAAATGAAATTGTCATATTCAAGTTTGTCATTAAGTCCCGACCCAAAATGTTTACTGGGGTCTGGCGTGAATATAATAAGGGTACATTCATCTCACAAACCCCTACAGAGACTGGGAGATTGTCCGTAAAGGGAACTCTACTGTGAGCTCCTGTGAAACTCTGAGTATCTATGGCCTGGCCGGACAAGGAAAACTTGCCTTCTCGTATGCACGAGCAGGTTGCACCCGTATCAACTAAGAAGGAATATTCTTTCCCCCCTATGACAACATTTACCCTTGGTTCCCTGTTAGGGTCTGGTGTCACTGATAGGATAGAGCACATCAGAGTTCCCCGTGAGCTGTCCTATTGTATATATAAGTTCGGTCCACTGTACACTTGTGGATTTCCTCCATTTCCTGGTGTGTCTCCCCCTCCGGAGTTAGTTCCCTGAGGCATTTGCGGAGGTGCCTGTTAGGTTTGTACTTGTGGCGTGTTCCCCAGGTTCGGGGGTTGGACCCCTTGTGGCATACCTTGCTGCAAGCCTGGTGCTTGCTGCTGCACTGAGTGATTCTGTGCACCGCCTTGTTGTGGGACGGCAGGCTGATTCACCATGCTTGTTCCTATTCCTTTGCCATTTTGCCACATGTCTTGGCTTCTGGATGCGCGCACCACGTGTCCTGTCATTCCACACAGCCAACACACTGGCGGTGGTTGGGCCATCTGCCCATTTGGCGTATCTGGACTGCCCGTCTGCGCATTTTGAAAGCCACCTTGATTATTCTGAAAACCTCCCTGATTACTTTGAAACCCTCCCTGATTACTCTGCCATCCTTTTCCTCAAAATCCCCTTCCCCTCGAGTAAAATCCTGCGCTACCCTGGTTATTCTGCGATGGGTTAGTTGCTTGTTGTGCACTTGGTTCAGCTGGGCTCATCAACATAGCCCCTTCGAGAGCATATTTTGAGAGTTTCGTTTGCACCAGCTTCGCTTCCTCACCCTTACGAGTTGCCTCTTTTTTTAAATTCTTTTCCTGCAACAATCTACAGTAGTGTGCAATTGTCAACTGTATTTCGGCCCATGGTTTAGCTTCTATACCTACCAATTTCTTGAGCTGTTTTTGCACCGGTTCAGGCAACCCTTGACACAATATATGGTAGAATACAGGGATAGATTTCGTCCAAGATTTATGCGTTTCGAGCACCCATGCGTCTTGAAAATTCTGGATATAAATCAACGGATCCTCTGACTCTTTCAGTTTTCGAGTCATTATAGCTCCCATATCGGAAGTGTCTGGGTACAGTACTCGTAGCACTTTCCACACTGCTGCTCTACAATAATTAAATGGCGCTCCGTCATTGGTAGTGTTAATTATGGTTACCCCAGAGTACCCAGCTCGTTTCCATACATCGTCTTCCCTTTCACCAAGTATGGCGATCAGGAGGCCCTTAATGTCCCCTATAGCTAAGGTGACACCCCCTGTCATTTTTTCTAACTCATGTATCCACTTCCCGTCTTCCGATGTCAGGATTGGAAGCTTGTTTTTCAGGTTCTCTCGATCCATGTGTGGCCATGGAATATATTGTGGTCTTGCTCCCCCCTTTTCTAGCAGCGGGAATTGGAATGCGCAATCTTCCTTCTCTTTCCCCATAGCTCTCCTGTCTATCGCTGGGGTAGCCTTCCCGCATCGCTGTCTACATGGCAGTGTCCTCAGTCTGTCTACATAGGCAGGTGCTGGCACCCCCCACTGACCGTGGGGAGTTCCCTCAAGTTGGCCAGGCTGCGCGGCAGACTTCTATGCCCTCGGTGCGGACTCGGTAGCGTCTGACCATCGTACCCCTTGGTCTCTTGGGAGCCGCTTTTTGCGCTGTCTCCCTTCTTCGTGTGCCTCGTCCCCCCACTGGAGTCGGACTCTGACTGTACCCAGTTTACGCAACTCCTTGCATCTTCTTCATTCTTACCAATCTCCAGCCTATCTAGGGACAGTCCCCTGCTCCCACTACTTCGGGTGACATACTCGGTGTCATATAGTTGAGTGCTTTCCAAGCGCTCGTCTTCCCTTCCCCTTTGGGAAATTTGTTCTAGCCCCATTTCATTGTATATTTTATCAATCGTTTCCCCGATGCTTCTGGTGTCAAAGTCATCGTCAATATTTGCCCCACTCGTGCCTGGTACTGAGTCATACGCAGGAAAGAATTCTTCGATGTCTTCTCATTCTACAACAGGATTGGGTTTTTTAACTTCCTGCTCCAAATATTCAAGATCCCGTGCCCTCTGTCTACGTTTGCGTCCTATATCATCATCGACTTCCTTGCGCTTCCTCGCTTCTTCTCTATTCATATCTTATTCCCTTCTCCTTTCATTTCTACGTTCCTTTGCCCTTCTAACTTCCTCATCTTCCCGTCTCTTTATTCTTTTTTCACATACTCTTTGCTCTTCTTCCAATCTTTGCATGTTCTGCCTGTACTGTTCATGGGCTGCGTATTGTGTGCGACTGAGTGGTATTCCTTGCTCTTCGCGATATAGTTGTTCTCGCCTCAGCCTATCCTTTCTTTTTGTTTTCTCGTCCCTTATTTCCTTATCCTTTTCTTTGTCCTTTCTTTGTATCTCATCAGACTTCTCTCTCGGTCTCACATCATCACTTCCTTTTCCATCGAGGCTCAACAATATCTGTCCTCCCATCCATTTGTCTTTTGCAAATGCTATCTCATCAGTTCTGTCTCCACTTCCTTTCCATTTATTTCCCTCTCTCTCCTTAATGAGAGGTGCACAACTCTGTGCCTGGTCCTTGCTTTCATCATCACATTTCTCCTTGTCCCTCGGGACTGTGGAGGTAAGATTAATTTCCTGATCCTTCCCCTTGATTTCGTCACTACTGTACGTGGGTGACTCATATGCGGGGTTGCAATACCCCGTGGCTGCCTTGAGTTCTCTTAGCGGGTAGAGTCCCTCTGACTTACTTCCCTCGATCTCTGGCTCAGGCGGGGCTAGTGGCGCGGTAGGCATCTCACCCCCCCTCTGTTCGAACATCTTCCACAGTTCTAGAACAGCAAGGCGTTTCTCTAGTTTTTTACCTGTGTATGTAGCATGCAGGTAAGTCGTCATGTGTTGTAAGACGGCTTTGGATAGGGACCCATTCTGTGACCACGGCATAAACATCTTGTGGGCGGTACCCTTAACCCACTCAGTGCTGTACTTTTTAAGCTTGGGTGCATATTTGGGCAACTGCTTGTATAAATGGGCAAGTGGGGTAATCTCGTCCATTCTTAAATTTCGTTAACAACAATATTTTATGCAGTTTCGACACGTCCAGTATGAGCGAGCACCAAATACGCAAGCTCCAATCCAATCCTTTCCGCCAAAAGTTTTATATCATCAATTTACTTAAGAACAACAATCCATTGGTGATTCCCTCTTAGTTACAGAATCGCGTAAAACCCAAACTTCATTTCAAACAATCAGTGACACAGTTCTTTACATTTGAAATATAACAGGACATGCATGACAGACATTTGACAGACTAGACGGACACCAGCTGGACACACATATACCTGCCTTCTAATCAATATCCCGACATGGAGTTTAAATGAACCCCCTTAGTGCCATCTTTAATCGTCACCGTAGTCTAATTGTCCCCCATTATGTGGGCTCTGAGTTCACGTTTCTTCTGACCGCTATATTAAAGCGCAGGAACAAGGCGAATCCTCTTACTTTTTTTATCTCAGGTGTCCTTCCTGGTACCTTCGTTTTCTCTCGGGTGTCCCACCGGTAACCACTTGTTTTTCTCTCGGGTGCCCTCCCGGTAACTGCTATTTTCTCTCGGGTGCCCTCCCGGTAAACACTTTTCTCTTTGTTATACTCGAGTCATTAACTCCTTATATATATATATGTATATACAGTCTTCTCTACTTCTGACTATTTTATTTTTCTCCGCCACCCTCCGTTACCTTTTCCTTACTTGTTCTAATGCCTACAAGACATTTGCCAAAGTAATGAGTTTATTGTTTCACTCACGCTCGCATCTTTTCCTTTCTGGAACCTCGGGATCACCTACCCTCCTTTCCAGCCTCTTGCGTTCTTTTCGTCCGATTGGCTGCCCGTGGGAATGAGAAGGGTTATGCTCTGTAAGGCAGGTTCCTTCAGACCCACTGTAGATTTTTGAGTTATTCTATCATTGTCCACGGGAAGCTTCTCAGTCTACTCAGCCGAATGGCGAAAGGACTCGTGATATTGCCGAAGGCCTAGAGTTACTTCATGCCGTCGGTCTATGGGTGTCTTAGTATTAATTAATCAATATTTCATGGTCGGAACCATCCTCACGCTACCTAACGGGCCCATAGGTCAGAGCTCACCTTCTAGTACCTGTAAGACAAGATAGCTGCACCAAGTGAGGAATGGGGTGCAGGATTCACTTACTCCAACACAATTCAATAAGGACAACTCAATAGTTTGGCAAAGGGAAGTCTGTTTAATGACAAGTACGATAAACGGGGAAACAAATGGGAATCAGCAGTGATGCGATTGCCTGTCTCGCTTCAACTTCCTCGAACTTCATACAAACAGTAACATTTATACTCAAAACTCGTCATCATTGACGTCTAACTCTACACGTTCGTCATGCAATATCATTGGTTGGAAAAGGTAACTTAAGTATAGGTACTATATCTGTATATGGTAACAGAGCATGCTGATTGGATAAATCTTATCAGGTGGGTGTCTATGCCCATCCCTCTACATCACACGTGATAGACGTCACTACAACGTCCTATTGGTTCTACTATCTATAGGACCCTAGATTACTTGGTCCATTGTCATTGGGTAGGTTACACCGCTAGACATAAATCTCCACTTTAATTAGCAGCATGCAAAATGGACACCCAGGTGCCTAGTGCCCCAAGATTCACCCTGCCTGCTTTCCATCAATCAGTGCTTTTGGGCTACCTGTCAATTAGTTGGCTGGGTATGGCCTCGAAACTGTAGCCTCTTATCTGGAGAAGTTATGGCATGTCACCTGTCTGTTCACCGTGAATCTGCCTCAATTCGAGTATTTGATTCTCCTTCGGCCTCGCCACCTGCCTGGGCCCCCCTTATCTTGACCTTCACGGGGTGGGCTGGTATGCTCTGAAGTTTCGATTCTTCAGAGTTGCCGCTCTCTTCCCTTCCTTAGGTTGACCTCGAATTCCCAGGCGTGAGCTGCTTCTTTGCTGAGTTTCGATTCCGCTCTTCCTTCTGGCTTTAGCAGGAATATGAAATCCGGCCTGGTAGGCCTCTGGCCACCTGGGCATACTTCTGTTTACAAAATGGAGTCGCACTTGTATATTGTGCTTTATTAACCATCCGTGTGACCACTTTGACCTATTTCGGTGCCCCTACTACGGCCTTCTGGTATCTGTTGTTTCACTCAGCTGGGGATTGACCAGAGTCTCTCCAGTTAGCACCCACGTGGTGCTGGTTCCTTCTGCAGCTGGTCTCCCCCCAATACTTTTCACAGTTCATTGAACAATTCAAACTGGCACGTTGCAAGTCTCTTTCAACACAGCCCGGTTCCTATTGGTTCTCCTCTCAACTCACCGGCTGTGATGAACCCCTTGGCTTCTCTCTTCATTGGAGTCAAGGCTGGTACCACGGTCACGGGAGCGTCCCTCGCTCCTGCTTATCGGCGTAGGCTGGCCCTGTGTACCATTAACATCTGCTGCAAGACACTTGTGCTGTTGTTTGCGTTCTTATATCTTTCTATTTGAAGGTTCCGCTGACCTGGGACAAGGGAAAGGTCACTTCTCTCCTCGCCACCCTCTCGATTCCTGATGCCTTTCTCCTTCTCTTGAACTGCCACACCTGATTAGCCATCTCGTTGTGCTGTCTGCCCATGGCCCATGTACATCCAAGGTCCTTTGAGAAATAAAATACTGTCAGCTATGAAAGGTGGGAGGAGGATTTTGGTGTGCCCCTGTGTTGAGTCTTTTCTGTCTCCTCTCAACAGCTAAAAGCTGCAAGCATAATGTGCTCTTGCCTGACAGCGTGACCTCAGCGGCAGCAGCTGTGTCCTTCTGAACATTCTTTCCCAAATACTGCATGCACCAGCAAAATAGCCTCAAACTAGTATGGGATGCTTGTAGGCCCCTAGAAGGTCTAACCTGTAAATGGAGTAGGGGTTGTTGGGTTGGGCGTGGCACATGTCTAGGGCAGCGTTTGGATGGAATTACTCAAATTTTCAGCTGCAGTGGGAACACAGCGCAACCCTTTACCACTGATGGTGCAGCCGGGCCGCGTACTGTGATCTACCTCTGCTGTGTCCATGTCACATAAGATCAACTGTGATCATGATTTCCCCCTACCTTGGTCCTGGATGCAGAAGAAAGACTATGAATGATCTAGCTCTGTCCCGGGCCGTGTCACATAAGATGAACTGTGGAACTTTTTAAAGGGGATCTGAAGATTCCTCCATATACTGCATCCAGGTAGCTCTTCTCATTGTGGGTGGGCATGCCTGGTCCACGGATCTCCTCTGAGCTGCAAAGTAGGTGCACTTCAATGGGATTTCCTCACAGCAGATCAATGGTAAACAATACTATTTTGCCATGCAGAGACACGCCACCGAATCCCATTTGGGGGATTTCAGGATGACTGCATTAAGGACGGTTTATGAAGGGGGAAACAACATCAAATGTGGGCTTTTGTTGAAGAGCTATAACTTATGGCCCCTGTATGAGAGAAAACAGGCAGCACATCCAACTCTGGATCCCATTTGCGGGGTTCCATGTGCTAATATCCCTGCAAAAATATTGCGATACAAAAATATCGACATATTTTTGCAGCGATATTGACCCATGGACCTTGTGGGGGACACCCCGCAAGGCCCGCATTATATTAAAATGTACGGGGGACACCCCCGCAACCCCCGCTCCCGCAAAATATCCCCCCCCAAAAAATATCACCTATGGCGAGACAAACGGCGATATTTTGGTTGGGGATATTTTGTAGGGATACCATTTGTGGGAGATACACTGCCCAGGAAATAACGCTCAGCGTTTTCAAAATGAGAACTCTAAGCCTTGGAACAGTCTCAAACTCACAAAGGGTTGGTAGAGCTAACCCCTAATCCCCTCTCTCACGCGAGCTGCCACTTGGCTTAAAACATTGCTTTCTGGTATCGCGAGAACACCTGAATGGGGATCCTACACCTTGTTGTGGCATAGAAGGAGCCCAAGCACTCCTGTAATGTATTGTAATGCCACGTAACAATACGTAAGCTGCTTTCCTGTCGTTTCCTGATGTAACAGCAGGCCAACGTGCACTATGGACAATTTTGCAGCCTGCGCTTTGTGTTGGGACGCTGTAAAACCGAACACAATACGGCCACCATTTAAGTCGTATTAGCCAACGGCTACATCTCATTCTGTTCTTTGATAAAAGAGTGCCTTGTGTCAGGGTCACGCTCTTCTCTTTTTCTCCCACTCGTGTTCCCTTCTCCGCCCCTCTCTCCGCCTTCCATTCAGCCCAAAAGTTAATTGGGCTTCATAAATAGCTAATTTCGTGAGTGCTCGGATAACCAGGTAATCGCAGAGGCTTTACACTAATTTCCGAGCTGCTGTTGCTTTGCTGAAGGTCCGACGGCTTCACTGCAAGCCGTTTGGTGTGGAATTATGAAACAGTGGAATTTCTGAAGAAGGTCAGTGTCCAAAACATCTTGATATTTAACCCTGAAACCAACATAAAACTTCAAAATTACCCGGCGATATTTTGAGCTTTATTTACAAGTAGTATTTTTTTGTTGTTGCTGAAAAACATATTTATTTTTCGATACAAGATATTCTTTTAAGCAATGGGCCGAATTTAAAATCCCTTTAATCTTGTGCTGTTCAGGGAACTGGGGATCTATACATCTCTTAAAGGTGGTGGGTGGAAAAAAGGAGAGTATATGAGAGTCTATAGATTAATGTACCATGTTTTCATGTCAAGGACGTTCTGTTCCCACGTCTAATTTTTGCTCATTTTACTTTTCCCTTTGGTTCAGCTGAAATGGGTGGCAGTGCTCCACGAGATCAACTTAGAGGAAGTGGAAAAGATAAAACAATAGCCTTTTTATGTGCAGAAGTATTTATTGATTTATAGTTTATTTATAAGGCGCGCCCTGTAAACAAAATCGTTTTGTGGAGCCACAAGTGGGAACGGGGAGGGGAGGGATTGATTTTCACAGCCTTGTCCCATTCAGACCAGGTAAGTACGCGAGAGAGGAAACTTGCGAGTACGTGCAGTACATCAACCGGGTGCCAACGGTGTACAGAAGCAACTCCCAAAACAACACAACAGGTAAGTGCATGGCATATCAGTACAAGGTTCCGAGCAACAGCACGCAAGGAACACCAAAACAGAACAGGCCAGGATCCAGGGCACAAACCAGAGCATGCCGAGACCAGGAACCACAGCAGAAGGTTCCGGATGGGGCAGCATATTGAGGGTGGTAACGTAGAGGCTTTGCTAGGGGGCGGGGTGGTTAGGGTGCTATAGCCCTGCCTATTTTGGTTGTAGCCCCGGATAGAATCTCAGGGCCTACAACCAAAAGTCTAGCTAGCCCAGAGTCCTGACATTACTGTAGCCCCAGATCTTTTCAAGACCTAGCAACACCCCTGGTGGTAAGAGCAAGATCCTTCAAGCGAGGAGGGTGCAAATGCAGGGCCAGCCCATTGGCAGTCCTAGAAGGAGGACCATCATCCAGGGGGGTCACGCGAGGCATTCCAAAAGGTGGGGGCGAGGTAAAAGCCGACCCACCCCAAGTGTCAGAGAGTTCCTCGAAGTGTTGGGTCTTTAGTCCTTTACTGAAGCAGAGGTGGCTTTCTTCATCTCTTAGGGAGACGGTAGAGTGTTCCAAAGACAGGTGCCAGCAGCTCACATAGTCCTGCCCCCATGCCTCTGTTGGACAAGAACACCAAATCCTCCCCATGGAGCTGGCCCGTGGAGGTTCTAAGCCGGGAAATGAGAAAAGCACGGATGCATGAATTCTTCTATTGAGGTTCTCCTCTGGCAGGTGCCTGCTTCATATACCACAGTACTTGAGAAATCCTCTACCATGCAGTGAAGAAGATGTCAAGGGCAGGTCTTACTTGGGTGCTGGAGTTTCTCGATTTCGTGAATTCAGTCCTCCCTCGGCTGAAGTCCCCATGTCAGAGATGAACTAGACACCTCACAAAGGGTGGTCCCAGAAAGCAAAGCTCCCCTAAGAGGAAAGGCCAATAAAGGGAAAAAACTCTGACGATCTTGGATTTAGAATGCCTGGCACAGTACAACGCTGGAATCTCCAATAGCAAGGTCAGAGGAGTCCTATCGTGAAATCCCACAAGGTCGAATAGCGGAAGAAAACTGCTAAAGGACAAGAAAAACGGGGAGGTTCTCACGGGTAGAAAACTTGACGACTGAGGCAGATCACAGAGGAGAATGCAGGAAATCACAGGAATGAGACGATGAATACATACAGTGTAGAATTGGGTCTGAGAGTCAGTGGGCATCACAGGAGGGCTGAGACGCAAAGATAGCTCCGAAAAGCAGGGTTTAAGCTTGACGGTCTCTACACTTCCTTTCATAACTCAAAAGCAGATCTGCTGGGAAAATGACTTCCTGTGCAAATACCTTGCACATTCTAGGCCCCTTCTTTAAGGGGGTGCTGCAAGTCTGATGGTTCTTGATGAGGAACAGACTTTTGGATATGCAGGAATTGGCACCATGGTCTCTGTGGCCTGGAATTAGATGATGAGACCAAGGGAAAGGATAAGGGTGATAGAGCAAATACCTTCTCAGTGGTTCTAGGGAGTCCCTGTAAAGCTGTGGCATACACACTCCATGATAATAAGGTTTATGGGTTATGCCTACGGGAAACAGGTGATCCAGGAGTTGCCCCAATTTATCCTTACCCGAAAGCTTATACTCATTTGCCTTCGCTGACAGAGGGCCCTTATAACCTTCATCTCAATTACCGCTGGACTATGACTTTCTCTGTCCAGTGGCTCGTTCACAGGCTCTTGAGGGGAGTTTATTGCTAAACTGGGGTGCAGAGAAATCCTCTCTGTGCTTCCTCAGGGCCCAAGATCACCCAGCAGGGGGTGTCACCCGGCTCCCATTGTCAGCCCAAACCCATCACCCACCCTGCACCCTGAGACTTCGTCAAGGCTCCCAACCCTATGCCCTGTGTAGTGCCTCTGCAGTTGTGGGGGGATTTGGGGCTAAAACCCTCCCAAGACTTCCGATCCTCTGTTGGCACCAGCGAAGCTTCAGTGGGTGACGGTGGGGAGTCTCAGTTGCCATAGTGTTCCAGGCAGGATGTTATAGCATAACAACCAAATAATACTGCCGCTCATTTGATTGATGACTTGAAGCATCATAGCCTGAAGTATGTATTCACTGAGTTTTTGATTTGATTGACACGGTCCTCTCAGACAAACCACAGAAAAAGTGAAGCAGGAAGGAGAATGCAATGAAGTGCAACAGTCATTCATCGCTTAACAAGTGGATGCAAGGTTTCTTTGTTTTTTCTTGGGTGCAGTAAGGGTATGGCCAGTGTAAACTTCACTCACAGGCAAAGGAAAAACATCAGTAGAGCAAGGGCATGCTTTGCTCAAGCAGTATACCATGTGGTGGGCGGGACCAGTGCACGATTCCATGTTTTTACAAGTACAGCATAGACAGGGCCGGTGTGGTATAGGCAGGTCCAGTTCAGCTTTCCTTGGAGATGGTTTACACGTCTAGCTTGGGCAAGGCAAGGGTGATCTTTCCTCGCAAACGGATACATGTGCAGCCTGGGCAGGGCCAGTGCAAGCTTGCCTAACAAACAGCTACCAGTGCAGCCTGGGCGGGGACAGTGCAAGCTTGCCTAACACACAGCTACCAGTGCAGCCTGGGCGGGGACAGTGCAAGCTTGCCTAACACACAGCTACCAGTGCAGCCTGGGCGGGGACAGTGCAAGCTTGCCTAACACACAGCTACCAGTGCAGCCTGGGCGGGGACAGTGCAAACTTGCCTAACACACAGCTACCAGTGCAGCCTGGGCAGGGACAGTGCAAGCTTGCCTAACACACAGCTACCAGTGCAGCCTGGGCAGGGCCAGTGCAAGCTTGCCTAACACACAGCTACCAGTGCAGCCTGGGCAGGGCCAGTGCAAGCTTGCCTACCACACAGCTACCAGTGCAGCCTGGGCAGGGCCAGTGCAAGCTTGCCTAACACACAGCTACCAGTGCAGCCTGGGCAGGGACAGTGCAAGCTTGCCTAACACACAGCTACCAGTGCAGCCTGGGCAGGGACAGTGCAAGCTTGCCTAACACACAGCTACCAGTGCAGCCTGGGCAGGGACAGTGCAAGCTTGCCTAACACACAGCTACCAGTGCAGCCTGGGCAGGGACAGTGCAAGCTTGCCTAACACACAGCTACCAGTGCAGCCTGGGCAGGGACAGTGCAAGCCTGCCTAACACACAGCTACCAGTGCAGCCTGGGCAGGGACAGTGCAAGCCTGCCTAACACACAGCTACCAGTGCAGCCTGGGCAGGGACAGTGCAAGCCTGCCTAACACACAGCTACCAGTGCAGCCTGGGCAGGGACAGTGCAAGCTTGCCTAACACACAGCTACCAGTGCAGCCTGGGCAGGGACAGTGCAGCTTGCCTAACACACAGCTACCAGTGCAGCCTGGGCAGGGACAGTGCAAGCTTGCCTAACACACAGCTACCAGTACAGCATGAACAGGCCCAGTGCAAGTTTCCCACACACATTGTGGGAGGCAAAACACGGGAAAGGCCAGTGCATGTTTTCTTTCCCCTGTGCAGCGTGGGATGGGCAAGTACGCGTTCCATAATAAATGTTCACTGCTACAGCATGGGCCGGGCAAATGCACACGTCCCTAACACGTTTTCAAATAGGAACATTTTTGGAAGCTTTCCTCAGAAAGGGTACATGAACACGCAACTTGGGCAGGACCCTGCAAGCTTCCGTCACTGGCACACGTTGCACACGTTGGACAGGGTGAGTGAGAGTTTAATCCACAAAGGACAGGCACAGCATGGGTTCATACACCCATCAGCTACCTCACAGGCCCAGCCATCTGTAAACGCCCATTGCTCCTCCAGCAGTGAATGTGGAAAGGGCCAGCTTCATCACCAGTCCTTCTTGCTCAGGGATCAGTGGGTGTGGACAGACGTACGGAAGGGATGGAGTGGGGAGTGCCTGCATATGCACCTGGTCTTGCTGACATGCTCACATGATGAAAGTAATCGCGAGCTACGCGCTTATCTCAATGCAGGAAATCTCCACCGCAATTCCGCCTGCTCTTAAGTGACCCACATTTTGAGGGTTTGACACTCTTTTTTAATCATCCTATTATCAGTGCCAGCTGTGTCCCTAAAGAAACTCTGGGCAGAGCTGCAGTTCAGCATTGCTTGGAAAGTTAGCCCCAACAAGCAGACTAATTATTTTGCATATTGACAATATTTTAGTAGGCAGCTTTGCATTGCCCACTTTTCAAGAAATGCTATGACGTGCTTGCACCTGGGAATTCACCCGGATTCAGAGGCGTTGCTAGGGGGATGCTAAGGGTGCTATAGCCCCTGGTCTTTTGGTTGTAGCCCCGGATAGAATCTCAGGAGCTACAGCCAAAAGGCTAGCTAGCCCCCAGTCCCGACAGTTATGACATTAGCTTAGCCCCGGATCTTTTCCAGACCTAGCAACACCCCTGCCCGGATTCATATGTATTTTTTGGCAACATACCAGTAGTGCGAGTGCCCAAAAAGGTCCATTCATTTATCGTGAAGTTTTAAAATTCGATGAATAAATGTTTTTTTATTGAGGTTACACACAAACAAATCAGTTGGGACCACTGTTTACAAATTTTGCATATATTTCAGTGAATGTGTTTATGCTAATAAAACGCTTAGAACAAATACTCTACTTGCACAGTTCCCTGTCACATTCTGTGTACATGTGCATGTATAAACGCCATTGTCTGCTCTTTTTTGCTACACCTACGGTACCCGATACCACTCCTATTCCCCCAAACTCCATCCTTCCCCTGCTCTTACCTGTGATTAGACCAGGAGGAGGCAATGGTGACTCTGACTTGCTTGGGTTGAGTGACCTGCTGTGACCTACAGGAGAAAGGCTTGCTTCCACTGGTCCTTCAGATGGGTTAGAGGAACTGCCATACATGTTTTCACTGTGGTTTGCAGGCAGTTGCCGTCTATATGTTATTTATTTATTTATATAGCGCACTAAACCCTGAGGTATCTAGGCGCTTATGCTTAAGAAATTGGTTACATTGCTTATGGTTACAGGAAAGAATGAGCAAGAAGTAGTTACATCATAAAGTTCAATGAAGTGAAGGTAGTTACTGATATTAGGTTACAGGCAGGAACAACCAGAAGGTAATTACATAACAAGAGTGCAATAGAGTTCAGGTGGGCACAATGGAGTAGCCTAGCCCCATGTTGCAAGGCAGCGAAGTCACAGGGTGAAGTAGGGTCCAGGTGGGCACATTCGTGGAGCCTAGCCCCATGTTGCAGGGCGGCTGCGACACAAAGATGCAGAAAGTCAAATCGAGTGGACACATTAGAGGACCCTAACCCCATGTTGTAGGGCAGCTGCGACAAAGAGATGCAGAAAGTCAGATCAAGTGGGCACATTCAAGGAGCCTCACCCCATGTTGCAGGGCGGCTGTGACACAAAGATGCAGAAAGTCAATCAAGTGGGCACATTCGAGGAGCCTCACCCCATGTTGCAGGGTGGCTGCAACACAAAGTTGCAGAAAGTCAATCAAGTGGGCACATTTGAGAAGCCTCACACCATGTTGCAGGGCGGCTGCGACACAAAGATGCAGGGAAGATAAGTGGGCACAGGGGGGACAGCTGTATACAGAGTTCAGGCACACAGGCACATACATACAACAGGGGGGCACTAGGTACAGAGTTCAGGCAGATACATACAACAGGGGGGGGCAGCTAGGTACAGTGTTCAGGCACACAGGCAGATACATACAACAGGGGGGCAGCTAGGTACAGTGTTCAGGGACACAGTCACATACATACAGCAGGGGGGGCAGCTAGGTACAAAGTTCAGGCACATACATACACTAGGGGGGGGGGGCAGCTAGGTACAGAGTTACACCCAGACGCGTTTAGACAGTGGACAGGGAACAGACAGGGGCCTTAGGAGTGGGCCTTAGGAGTGGACTACGTGAGGAGGGCCAACCCAGCCTGACGGCTCTCCGATAGGCGAAGAAAGCCAGAACCCCAGCCAATCAGGGGCAGCAGCAGAAACAAAGGCCCCAGGCACTCAGATGCATGTGGTGCAGACGGCCATCATGGAATGGCTAAGCAAACCATAATACACTGTGCAAAAGTGGGCTGCCTGTAGGCAGTGACAGACATGTGGCACAAAGTAAATCTTTTGTCCAGGAACAGCGGATAATCGCTGCTCAAAGCAGAATGCCGAAAGTAGAAAATCAATTTTATTGAAGAAAAATCAAATGTTAACGCTCAATCGCGCTATGCTTGAATTAAGCCCCCAGGGCTTACCTTGGATCCATGATGCTGTCGGGAAGCAGCGTCAGTCTCCCGATGGCGGGGGAGAGGGAAGGGCCACCAGCACCTAGGAGCTTCAGAAGAGTGGTGCAGGCACACAATGTATGTTATGTATGTTCTGTCATGTTATTGTGCATTTGTATAGCGCCTTATATACCATTGGTATGATCCCAAAGCGCTGTGGGTTGAACGCCCTTGGAGACCGTAGTTCAGGTCAGTGAAGAGAGTAGGGTAGTAAATAGTGCTTGTGTGCACTCAGATATACAGGGTAGCTTCTTGCAGGAGCTCATCTCTGATTACTATTCTCTTTTGTAATTCATAATAGCAGAAAGAAAACACTCAATTTGGCGCCCCGCCGTCAGTGGCCCTGTAGGATGGCTAGTGTGCCTAATAGGTAGCTTCTTAATGGTGCCATAAAATAAACAATGACAGTTAATGCAATGTTGGTTGTCTGAGCTGCATAATAAAGCAAAAAGTCTGGATAACCAAGCTTCCTGTCCTGTTTGCTCCGTTATTCAGCTCCAAAAATGTGTTATGCGGAATGTCGCCATTATTGTGTGACCTATAATTGGCAATATAGGGGACTGCAGATTAGATGGTGCAAGGACAGGTTCCAGTTCCTAGAGAGAGCGATTAGCAGGAACGTGAAAGGGCTGCTAAACATTAACCGCCAGTGAATTCTAGCCAACACTGAATGCACCTTCTCAAGGTGGGCAACACTGCACATTATTTTATGGGGGAATGTTCACATTGTGAAAATGACTGTTATTGCTACAATTCTGTATGTTTTCATTTGTCTCCCATACAGGCTAAGTAAGGGAACGCTAAAGAGAATATACACGGTAATATGAAACTTTCTTTGGGGCCAGGGAAAGAAGCCCATTTTTCCATGGATGACCACGAAAAAGGTTGAAAAGTAAGTGAGGGCTCGGCTTCCCAGACTCTATGCTTATAATGAGGCCTGCATCGAAAAGTAAATGTCATCAATCCTAAAGGGTATAGGGAGGAACAGTTGGATAAGAAAAGAACATGGGTTATTGACACCGCTCACGGTAGGAGACTGTACAAAAACAGAGAAGATCAGGAGGGGGAGATGCACACTATATATGACGAGAGAGGGGATACAGGCTGGGTTGGCTTTGGACGTTAGAGGACGGGGACCAAGGCAAGACATGTAGGGATTCATTGACTATTTGGAGTAAGAAGAAGTATATGGTGAATTGGAGAAAGATGTGTTGAATATCTTGGCCTAGGAAGGTAGTAGTCTCAATAGGACAAGTCTGGTATGATGGAGGTATGCTATGATTAGAATTTCTATTATTTCATATATTAATATGGCCAGGATGAACTAAGACAATTTGGACGATTGAAGGGCTGCTTAGAAAGAGCATTCTCGCAAGGGGGGCGTGCCTGATGTGGGCCCTGCTGAGTTGTACTCACTGCTCACAGAGTGGAGAGGGATGATTAGTCAGTTATACCATCGGTTGATGCATAGGAGTTTTGGGGGATGTGGTGGAAGACTGGTGCAACAATTGTTGCGGGAGATAGGAACTGATCTAACTGATGACGAGGAGATGGGGATACCTGAATATAACTTTGGCCCATATATAGATCAGACGTTGGTTTATATTCATCAGAGAACTGTCTCCTGGTAATTCTGGACCCCAGAATGAATTTTCAACTATGGTCTCAATGGCAGAGCAGAGGGCACCCTAGGGTATGCATTGTGGGTTTGCTGGAGGGTTGTGGTAATGTGGTTTGGGACGGCTGAGATGATTGGATTGATTGTAGGTGTAGACCTGGTCTTCTCGGCTGCCCTAATCCTATTACTCTGGGATGTAAAGATTACTGACTTGGATTGTGGTTCAAGAGTATGCTTGATACACATGATATTTGTAGTCAAGAAATTGATACTTAGAAAGAGGAAGAAAGCTGTTGAGTGAAGTTAAAGTGATGGGAGGCTGAGATGATGCAGTTGAACTTACATGAGATGACCATGTTTAGAAGGGCATGTAGAAAGGAAGCATAAGAAAGTCTGGTGGAAATTGCAGGACTGGAAGGGCACAGAGGCCAACTGAGTAGTGGTTGAGCAAAAATGGAGTGATGGAAAGAGGGTGCCCTCTAAGTTCAACACCCTCCTGTCTCCTTTTCTCCTTTGTCCTCTTGTTTATTTTTTACACCCTCCCCCCTTCTGACTGTATGTGCCTCACCGCGAGAATCTTGCCTTAACAGGGCCCATAAAAAGACTTGGCTGATGTAGGTTGTGGGGTGTAATCAAAGTCCCCAAACTGAGGGACCATGTGTAAAAGGTCTACCTGTCATTACCACAGGAAAAGCAGCATTGTTTATTCACAAATCAAGAAGAATTCAAAGGTACCTTTCACATGAAAAAACAGGATTTTTAAACATTGACACAAAAATGGCTTTGCATGTGTGTTTGCAGTTTAAATGTGAACAATGTACCCCTGCTAACATACAAATGTTAGGGAAAAGAGGGTGCATGTTGACAAAAGAAATCTATATTACATTTTGCATGCAGAATACTAGAAAACATTTGAAAAGAAAAGCCTACTTTGTTTCTGTGAAAAAGTTCCTTACGTCCAAGGCAGATCCTTTTAGCTTGCTGTGGGACAAATTTCACACAAAACTCCCCCATGGAAAGCCTGGTTTACATCCCCCCAGCTATTGTACAACTTCAATAATGTGTGGCTGCCAAGAGGTATTGAAAACAGTATTTCTCTATACTTGGTGCCTTAGAAAGGGCTCTGTGCAGAACAAATGGCCCTGGCTGGTGAATCACTGGAATGTAGACAGAAGGTGTGAAGACAGGGGCTACAATTAAGGGACGCTGGAACTCCAACTTCAAAGAGGAAGCTTCAAGTACAAAGAGACTAATAAAAAAAACTCTGGTCACGGGCTGGCCCAGTGAGAACGGATGGCCTGGCGACAGTAGAGTTGCCATTTGTCCAACATGAAGATTTACTATTAATTTAAAAAGACTATTATATCTTGGTATTATAACTTGGGCCTTTTTCTCAGCAACCATAAGTCATACTGAATACATGTATGTGTCATTTGTTAGGTAATTTCCAGGCGATTTGAGTGATATAAAATGTATCCACCTACGTCTCAGGGAACTGTAGTGGCCATCTAAAATGGGTTTCTGGCTGATCTGAAAATGTTCCAAATTAGGGAGTTGGTGAATGGTTGGAGAGTGCAATTAGGAATGTGGGGAATAAATTGCATGTTCCCAACGTTTATGCTTTTTGTGAAAATGGCAGAAAATTCACCCACGGCTGTACAAAATGATGTGGACTTGGCTGTTGTCTTATTTAATTCCTCATGATTAGCTGATTCAGAAAGTATATATATTATGGCAGTTGTGAGTACATTTATGATGTTTTGCCACATAACTAGATTTTTGCCAAAACTTAACATGAGAACAATTGAGGATTGCAAATGAAGCTGTCATATGTCTGCTCCTGACTCTTAAACCAATCAGTAGAAAGCGGCGGGAGTTGGGAGGAGAGAGAAGGGTAACTGTCCAATCATGTTTGCGAGAACTCTTCCAGGGTACTCCCCAGGATTGTAAACTTGATGGCGTCATTGCTGCTATATACGGTGGAATGCATTATAAGGGACAGAGCTGCTGAACTTTACCATCGGGGAGAGCTGCTGAAAAGTACCATCTGCCAGCTGCAAGGAAACACCAGAGGAGATTGCTGGGAGTGCATCTGGGTGGAGCTGTCTATTTCTGGGAAGGTCTAAAAGCTGACTGGGCTATATGGTGGAGAGCTGGGAACCGTCCTTGAGAGTGGAGTGACCAGCCCCCTGCCTTATCTTTCCAGAGGGTTCTGACATGCAGATAGCTTTTCTGAACTTTAAACAGAGGCTTTCTATATAAGTAGAACTGAACGCTGTGAGACTAAAAGGTGGGAGAGTCTGCTGGCCTTAAATCCTTTCCCTTTATGGCAGTTAGGGGGAGGCAAAACTGTGTATATCCTTAGCCTTTTTAACTAAAAAATATTAATTTAATGAAATCCCTTTGGCAGAACACTACGGGGTGATTTTTGTTAAAATTCTAAATGAACAAAGCTCACTTCCCAGTGTGCTGAAAAACTATCGCCTATCAGTTAATTGGGTAATCCTTTTTGTCCTGTTGAGCCTGAGGAAAAGGGGTGTCTTTGTTCTTAAATCAGTCCAATCTTTTTGTCCAACTTTCCCCAACACAGGCCTTTCGGTGGAGGGGGATCTGAAATCCAAAATTCTTCAATCATCCTAATTTTCCTGTCAGACTTACCCAACACAAACCAAAGTATGGGGGGGATCTAAGAATAAACTGCTAAACCACCCTGCGTTTAGTTTAAACCAAAGGTATGGGTGAAATCATAATTGCCATATGCATTTGTCCAAATATGAAAAACCAAACTTCTAGCTTTTAAGCGTGCAGGAAAATTGAAATTGCACAGCACTGCATTTGTAATTTGTGTTCACTGACCAGCGCTAATTATTTCTTGAAGTGAAATTTGTAAAAATAATTGTGATTTGTGTTCTTTTCAACTCACTTGTGTGACTTATTTATGTTGATAGAAGCTTATTGTGTTGTGCCATGCATAAAGTGGTGTTTGACATTTTAGTGTGAGTTTCGTAACATCTAATTCAAATAAATATATTTCCTGTACCACGGCCTGGTTCTTGGCTCATTAGTAGCTCAGGGGAGGGATCCAAGGGGCACGATATGCATCTGAAACAGGGCTGAATAAAATAATCCATTAAACAGTTTGTTGTGTGACATCTTGAGTGGGGAGGGAAGGAACTCCCTGTGTTGAGGGCGGCCTCTCAAAAAACTGTTACAAATTGGGGGCTCGTGGAGGGGGTTTGGCTAGCTATTTTTGACTCATGACATGTGCATTGTGACAGACTATTCATTTTGATGTAATTGCATTAAGGTGGAAGGAAAGTCATATTTGCCTTGTTAAAGTGCCACAAGGACTTCATCCCTGAGTTCCAGGGAGGTGTATAGGTGAAAAATTATTAAGTTAAAACAAACTGATTTGGATTTGGCATTGTGAGTGGAAATCAAGCGGGGACGGGGTGATTTTTGCCCCTGTGCAAAGAAAGTTCTATACAAATTAGCAAAAAGCCATTTAAAAAAATTAATACAGTTGAATAAGATGATGCCAGCAGACATTTACTTACAAAGCTGTTCATTCATGGTGAGTGGACAGAGGCGGATGAAGGGAGGTGGCAAGCTAAAATGATGCAAAATGTCACATCAGAAGGAAATTATATTTGGTATGAAGGTGGGATGTGGCACAAAGCATTAGAGGCATCTTATATGACCCGAAATGCTCAAGGAGAACTGAGTGAAATGGCTCAGCTCACAGTTTATCTATACTTCCACTTGCAGTTAGTGGAAGAACCAGTGCAGAAGAGTGAGGCTTGTGCGCAGAGACAGACTGAGAATCTAAATGAGGCAAACACTTACTATATACCACTTGTGAGACAGGCATGGTATCAAGAGAGACACAGACTCAAAGATGTTAGTTTCAAAACCTTTATTTACTAAATTTCTTGGGTTGGTGAAACACCTAACTGCCCCTAATACTAAAGGGATGGTTCCCTTAACTGATGTTTCTAAGGGCCATCTAAGTCTTAACGTCCAAAGTAGAAATCCATGTGTGTCTAAATCTATGCTTGCCCTCACACTTTGACAAAATGTGTTTGGAAGTCTCTTCAAAGAAAAAGATAGTGGTTAAACAGAAAATAGGAAACCAAGGTTGGTTTCAGGTGGTCTTCTTACCAAGTGTAGGTTGGTCAGTTTCACAAAAATGAGTTCAATCAAAACAGGGCTGTTCAAAAAACTTTCTACATACAGCCCTTGCAATACTCTCAAATACCTTCAATGTCTTTGGGGTCCTTGAGGTTCCCTTATCCATGTTTGAGAGTGTTCAAATTCTAAATACCACAAAAGAAATCTAACCTTTTGAAGCTTTTCAGGGTTCCCCTCCCCAAGCATCAATCCTTTCAACGCTACAAAACAATACATCTCCAACTTGGTTAGGCCTCTCAGGGTTCCCTTCCCCAAGCTCAGGCCCCTTTCGGTTTCCAACACAAATAAAATGTTGTCAGATGCACTTTGCTTTCTTCGTTACACCTTTCAGGGTTCCCTTCCCCAAGCTTAGGGATTCAACTTGTTAGGATGGACCTTTCCTTTTAAACACAGTTCTTTCATACACACTTCACCTGTGGGACACAATCAGAGACTTCCGAAACCGCCTGGTTATTTACTCCTCTTGGGCATGATCACTGCGATCTGTAACCCTACTCTTTATTCCTTGCTCTTCCTTCTTAAGCCTTTCACCTTCAAGTGCTTCCTGCACCCCTTCCTGTTCTCCTTTTTGTCTTTTGCTTTCTTTCTTGTGCCCACTTGCACCTTCCTTAGTTTCTTGTACACACTTGTACCCTTCTTGCTTCTGTGTGCACACTTGCGCTGCCTCTCGCTTGCTTTCAGCTTTTTCCTTGCCCTGCGCACCTTTTCCTTCCCATGCCTCTTGTGCACTTCTCTTGTCCTTTCCATGCTCACTTGCACCCTCCTTTTTGTTGTGGGTTATTTGCAGCCTTTTTCCACACCTTTCTGTCCTCCTGGTGCTCATTTGCACCTTTCCTTTTTCTTTCCGCTCTCTCAGCACTTCTTTATACACTTTCCGCTTTTTACTTTCACGTTCATCTTTCACACTCTTTTCCAATTGCTTTATGCTTCAAAATCTTTTTACCTACTGTCACTTGCTTTTCGCTCTGTGCCGCCTTATATTCTGTGCCTTTCTCCCGCTCTGCTACAGTCACACGCACGCTCCCGAGTTTCTTTCTCACTGCTTTCACAAAACTTAACAGGCAGCTTCACGTTGACCAGCGGCCCCTTCAGGATACAAGCAGGGTCGGAATGTGACAAGAAATAGGCCTGGACACCCAAAGAAAGTGGCCCACCCCTCGCCTCACGACCCTTGACCTCTGATGACATCACCAGGAGTGATGTCATTTGACCCCACCCCAACGTGACATCTTAGGAAGCAATGAAACACAACCTTTCACCCCTTGACAAAACAGTGGCATCAAATAGCATTGTTCCACTATGAAAAATATGGTTATGATTTCAGTAATGTGACATACATTTCATACAAGAATGGATCACCATATGTATCAGTAATATCTGTGTATAGATCCATATTGCACGTTGCAGGTGTTCCCACCCCACCCCCCCAAAATAACATTTTTTTTTTCAAAACCGGCCCAGGAGTGGCCACAAACCGGCCCCCAGCCCCCAGGGATGATTTCGTCCCGGCCACGGGCCGAAAAGGCCGAGGGGCCAATCCAACCCTGGATACAAGGGGTTGAGGTCAGGGTCTCACCACCTGCCCCTCAGACACCTTTGGGGCCGTCACAGGTCCCAAGGGAACAAGAACTTTCCTGGACGCCGCCAGCAGGAGGCAGGCAGCCTCACTACAACTTCTTGGAGACACAGATCCCTCACCACGCTGCAGTGCTTCACAGCCCCTGGGCCAGCGTATCGGCATACCATTCTCCTCCAGCTCTCAGCTCCTGTCAGTCTCTGCTCCTTGACACCTCTGGTCCAGACAGCATCCCAAGCTCGCTCACTCTCTTGAAAAAAGAACACACCTTTTATAGTTGTGAAAACAGTTAAGTGGAGTCAGGTGTAAGTGATAATTAGTAAATGCCTGACTCTGCTTGCCTCTATCAGTAGGACAGTTTAAGTTCTTCTTTCTATAGTCGGTTTCCCTTTCTTTCCCCATGTTGTTTCTAAGGGTAATCTTTACTGCTCTTAGTTGCCTCCTCCTTGTCTCAGTATTTGTTGGAAATGGGAAGGGGGAGATAGGGTGTGATTGAAAATACCCCATGAAGGCTGAGGGAGAGTGGGTTGGGATATTATTCGGAACGGGGAATTCCATGTCTCACCCTTGGTATTCTCCTCCAAATCCCTTTGGAGCCTCCACTCAGGTTATCTTCCCTCAGGGTCAGGATCCAAAAGCAATGGCCCTTCCCTGGCCACCTGAATGGAAGATCCCAGTGGAGTAGGAGAATACTGTCAGGTTTCTCACACACTACAAATTCAACCATGAAACGTACAAGTATA
Organism: Ambystoma mexicanum; assembly: GCF_040938575.1. Lineage (NCBI taxonomy): Eukaryota > Metazoa > Chordata > Amphibia > Caudata > Ambystomatidae > Ambystoma > Ambystoma mexicanum. The sequence goes on along the minus strand of NC_090939.1, from coordinate 271,543,594 downwards.
AACACTCACAGCAAATTACAACAAAGCCAACCTTAACACTCACTTTATTTATTAGACAGTTTACGTCAATACTATAGTTAATGTGAGTGTTAACATTAGACTTGTAGTGAAATAGTGTGAGTGTCTATACTTCCAAGTTTTATGGTTGAATATATCAGTAATCTGTCACTTCCATTCCTCCTGAGAGAGCAACCTAATAGCTTTTATTTCTTTCCCTTGCCCCAACAGATTCCAGAGACCCATTTAAAACTTTAAAGCTGCATTGCAGCAGGATTAACCTCTGACATGAATGCCTCCTCCTTTATAGAAACTACATATAGAAAATGCAGAGATGATGGTTTGAATTGTCTTGTTTTTCCGAAAGCTTCATTCCATCTGTGCCTAAAGAAGTGGTCGGAAGATCATGAAAGCTTGCAAATGAATGCATTTGTTAGCATAATTAAGTTATCAACTTGTTTTTAGGATCAATGGTCTCTATACACATATGGAGTAAAATTGCACACCCATCAGCCCATGATATAGTATGTGATTGCTAGAATCTTTTTTAAGTTTTCATTTTCTATATTGGTTTTAATCTCTTGGTTTTCATTTCCCTTCACAGTAAGAACTGATCTATGTTAGGAAGGAAGTAGAACAAAACCATCTGGGCAGAACACAAAGGAGAGGATCTGTTGGGATGGAAATTAGTCTGTCCCACCCGCCTTAGAGTGATTACGTGCATTAGAGTGAGGCGAATCCCATAGACAGGCGCGCAGTATCCAAAGGGGAAAAAGGCAGTGCTAGAGAAATCCAGCACGGACACAATATCACAGGCATTATAGATGCATAGACTTAGTGTGCACATATAAGGAGGCCATTTTATAGTTATGGGAGACACATGCAGTTCTACATGGCTGCGGGGTAAACGTAGGCCCAAAGCAAACCTGAACAGGCCCAAACACTGAGGACAGACGAATCTGTGCTACTAATTCTCACAGAAACCTCCCCTTGTCACCTGACTGTTGCAATTATTTAGTATTGCAGAAAGGAATGCGCCCTGCAAGGCCGTGAGACAGCACCAGGCTTTTCGCAACACCCATTCATCCCAGTCAGGCCAACAGCAGACCTCAAACCCCTACCCAGACCAGCAGGAGTAATGGTACCCACCACTGACCCAGTCCAAGACCCTGCATTACTCGATAGTAAGTGACCCCAGCCCGCCCGCGATAAAACCAAGGGTCATAAAAGATCTGAACATGCATGACCATTTCAACTCTTCCATAAAATACACCATTGTACGAGATACAGGGAGGGATAAATTATAGATCAAAACTAGGGTGAAAGCCTTGGGTGTAAGGAGTGCGATATAGACAGACAACAGAATGTGTGGGTCAGCATGACTGTATTCCTTCCCTCCCCCTGGTGCCAGTCCATGAGCCTCCCAGGTGCATGCCATAAAGATGTAGTAGTAGCATTAGATCACCATAGCAGCCTTGGAACAGCAACATGTGAAGCACCTGACCTTCAGACCCTGGAGAGATGAGCCCAGCTGACCCACGTGGAGACAGACAGATGGCAGAGACAAGAACTAATCCTAGCCTGGCATTCCCTATGGAGCAGGAGCTTGTATATGGTCTCACCAATCAGCTGCGCGGGTTTAGACCCTATGGATGATGCTCTTAGTGATGCTGAGGACTCTTATAATGTACTGATGACGATAATTCAGGCAGAATGTTTTAGAGCAGCAGAGTCCTCTGCTGACCCCTTTACTTTTTGTACTATTAAACCTTGTTATCCTTGCAAGCAATCTCGTGGCCTTTTTCCCTAGAGGATTGTATTCTTTCTGGCGTGAGCATAATAGGGACTTGCCTTCAGATCTAAGCACAATTTGGCAACCAGCTCACTTAATCTCCCAGCAGAGGGGATGGCCAGAACAAAGACTCTATTGCAAGTTAAAAGATGTAACACAATTTCACCCAAAGGGTAAAAGAGAGTGCAATATACAACTCTTAGGACAAAAGACTAGTCCCTTGAGAGCGCAAAATCGATTAAGCAATCTGGAACTTTATAAGCAGATGCGCAGCATATTTCTCTACTTCCCCTACACTTCCTTGTTCCCTGATTACCGTGAGAGCTGATACTTGGCACCTAAACCGAAGTCCACCAACCCAATACTGAATACATCTATGAGGAATTACATTAGAGGAGCTCATGGGATTAGCTCAGTATACCAAAAACTGAATGTCCTCTGGTTCCCAGTGTAGTCCATTAGGGTGAAAGGGTTCCTTGAATTTTGTACTTCCCAGGATAAGGTTGATGACATTCCCAACTGCACGAAGACTCTATGTTCAATATTCAAGCCTTCAGACTCAGACAGAGACAGCATCAAGAGAGGAGCCCTTCACAGGAGGAGATGGTGACAAATGGAGGTCATGCGATGGAGACAAGGCCAATTGATGGGGTAGGGGAACCCACAGCCCCCTCCTCCATAGTCATGTTACCCCAATCACGTATTCACCCTCCTACTTCTCCCCCAGCAGGAACATGGGGTGTAGGAGGGAGGGAGGAAAGTCACACATAAGCCACAGAGAACATGGGTGAAGTTGGGTGCCGGATCACGATGCTAGAGAATTACATTTCTTGGTACGTTTGAAAAAAAAGGGAGGCAGAATGTATTGCCCCTGCAAAGAGATCCAGAAGGGATGTGATCAAATAGTTCATGCTGGACTGCACCTTTTGGGGTGCGAACAAGTCTGATTTGCATGTGGTCTATCCCCTTTTGTATTGGCTTAGTAGGTGAAGAATGATGGTCTGGAGGTTTTCCCAGAGCTAGGCCAGAGGTTAAGATTAATTCTAAACCTTTCAGCCATCACCTCTTTTATTTTGCTGTAGTCACACTGAGTGGGACGGGTATGCCCAGACGTGGGTCCTGTGCATGCTGGCCCTAGAGACCCAAGCTACACCTCACTGATGAGGCCCAACGAGGTCAAAACATGTTTGGCGATGCTTGTAGTCTTGTGCAGAGGGGATGTGATCAAGCAGTTCGGGCAGGTCTGCCCCTATTGGAGTGGGACTAAGTCTTATTTGCATGTGGTCTTTCCCCTTTTGTAATGGCTTTACAGGCGAAGAACGATGGTCTGGAGTCTTGCCCAGAGCAAAGACAGAGTTTAAGATTAATTCTAAACCTTCTAGCCATCACCTCTTTTGTTTTGCTGTAATCACCCCGAGTGGTACGTGTATGCCCGAACGTGTGTAATGTGCATGCAGGGCCTAGTGACCCAAGCTACACCTCATTGATGAGGCCAATAGAGGCCGAAACATGTTTGCGGATACTTGTGGTCTCGTGCAGAAGGGATGTGATCAAGCAGTTCGGGCTGGACGGCCCCTTTTGGGATGAGACCAAGTCTGATTCCAATATGTCTTTCTTCTTTTGTAACGGATTGGTAGGGGAAGATCAATGGTCTGGAGGGTTGACCAGAGCAATGCCAGAGGTTCAGATTAATTCTAAACCTTCCAGTGATCATATCTTTTGTTTTGCAAGAGATCCAGTGTTGGCATCCCAAATCTCGGACGTATGAGGCTTAAAGCAGCAAAGTTGAGGGCTTGGTCCCATGACAATGACAATAGCCTTCATAAGCTGAATGCACAAGTATCTTCCTTCCAATGATGTCAAAAAATCAAGTGGCCAATTGCCTCCAGGGACCAAGACCACATCTCCAATTGACTGTTTAGGTAGCACTTCTTAACTATGTTTTCTGTACGCAACAATTGCCCTTCCCTTGAGAAAGGGAGGACATTCCAGAACACACATGTGCACCACATGCTTCTCTCTCCAATTCGATGATTCGTGGCCTGAATCCAAATTCCATAGACCCTGGACCGATCTGTATTACAGCGTGGCACTCCATTGCTTTGCCCTGGGATCTGCACTCAGGACAATGGACAAGGGTGGATCAGGGGGAAATACCGACCACAGGTCTGATGCACTGCAGATCCATTTTATCAATACATATAACATGTAACTTGTCCTCTCACGCTATGCAACAGTGTTATGACTGGGTATAGTTATATTGGTGTACATTCACCAAACATCAATCTGCAACGGAATATTAATTGACTCGATTAATTTGCACTTTTTAGATATGAAAAGAGATTTATTCATAAAGAATGCAATTGGTTGGCACACGTGTGTCTCATATTAATGAGCTTTTTCAAGGCCTGCTTGATATATCTGATAACAAGCAACCAAAAGTAAAAGAAAATTATCCAAGATCAATAGAAATGATTAACTATCGATCATTAACATCATTGTTAGAGTTGTAATTAACATCCATCTTAAGGGGCCGATTCATGGAACAAAATGTGCACCGAAAATCATGGCGCAAGGTGGCGCAAGCATGAAAAAACAAGCGCACGCGTGTGATTCATGAAAGGCCCTGCGCGTGTTTTCCAAGGGATGTGCGCCAAATCCGTGCGTGGCGCACACGGGCCCACACGTCATTGCAACATCCCCAACGATGTGCGCGACGCACACAGCGAAAGCACACAATGTTAGCGTGCACACCAAAAAGGGGGCGGAACAGGGGGCGGAACACGCGGAATGGGGAACAACGCGTGAAAAAGAAGGCATAACTGGGGAAGTACTGCAGGGAAATACACGGAACGCCCACACGCACGCGAACAACATGTATTCATGGAATCGAATACGGGAAACCCGCGCACGGCAAAAGACACGCATAGGCGTCAACACTTCCGCCAAACGAAGGCAGGCGGAAGCGTCCCCGCACAAAGTATAAAAGTGCGCGCAAACAACAAACACATATATACAGCTACGATGAATGCCCCATTTGTCGCAGCACTGATCGTGGGACACCGCAGGAGGAGGAGAATAGCCAGGCCCTGCATTTTTTTGCCCCGGAAAAGCCTTTTTGGGATGCCTGATGACCAGGTCTATGGCAGGTATAGGGTTCCACCTCGTATCATCCTAGACCTGGTCAGGGAGTGGGAAGATGACCTTACGTCACCAACCCTGTGCTCCCAAGCATTGAGCCCCTTGGAGAAGGTGCTCAATGTCCTGCATTTTTTGCCCACTGGGTAATTTCAGCGGACAACTGCCATAGTCGGGGGGTCTCACAGGCCACGCAGTCACGCTGCCTACACCAGGTGTTGCCAATCATCATTGCGTGCCCCTCAGTCCGCAGGCACATATACATGCCCAGAACACCCGCAGAAAGGAATGCCGTGGTCCAGGACTTTTACAGGGTGGCACACTTCCCCAAAGTGCTCAGTGCCATAGATTGCACCCATGTGTCCCTACGTCCACCTAGGGCCACTGAGCACATCTATCGAAACCGCAAGCACTGGCATTCCATCAACGTACAGGTTGTATGCGATGCCAATGGAATCATCACCTCTGTCTATGCAAACTATCCTGGGTCTACCCATGACAGTTTAATTTACAGAATGTCTGCCCTGAGGCAGAACCTGGAAGCTCGGAAGCATGGCGACACATGGCTCATTGGTGAGTACAAATGTCTGCGCACATGCATGCATGTCACACACAGACAAATACACAAACCCAACTAATGACAACCATCCTAACCTCCCCAGGGGACAGTGGCTACCCTCTGAGCAACCACATGATGACGCCAATACGGAACCCCACCACACCACCCCAGGTGAGATACAAGGCTGCCCATATTGCAACTAGGGGCATAGTGGAGCGCACATTCGGAGTGCTCAAGTCACGCTTCCGCTCCCTTGACCGCTCTGGCGGCCAGCTACTAAATGCACCCCCAGTAGTGTGCAGGATCATTGTGGCAGCATGTGTCCTGCACAATGTTGCAACACGGCGGGACGTACCGGTGGACATGGTGGTGCCCCCACATCCCCAACCACAGGCACAGGCGCTGCCCATGGGAGGGGAAAGGGCACATTGCGAGGCAGCCCGGACCCAGCTTTTGGCCACATTTTTCATCTAAACTCCCACCCCTGTGGAGTGCACACAGTCCTGGCACATACCAGGTGACAATTGATGATGACAAAGAGACAGTCAACTGTCACAACCTTACCACCCTGAGAATGTTGCCACGGAAGTGCTACATTGTGTGCATCCCTAGCTACTTAAACATAACCAATCCTGTGCGACCAAAAGGAACACATGCAAGGTGTGTATCACACCACCCCCTGCAAAACAGGCCATGACAATCAATGGTATGTCACCCAAACCCTCCCAACCCACATCACCCTTGTCTGCCACACCATGACATGGCAGGCAACAGCAAAAGCTCAACACATGACCAATTAGATACAAAGTGACATGTGATAAATGGAAAGAGGCCCGAGACAATCACGCCTGACATGGAATCAGATGAAATGACTGACCAACAACCTCCCACACATACAATGTCAAACACAAATGCTTGCCACCGGTGGCAACATCAACAAAAGACTGAATGCCTGTTCTCATGCACATTGGCCAAGCCAAATCCGCTAATCCCTAACCCGTGTGCTGTGTGTGTCTCCTGCAACACACTGCTCAGCACACAGCAGAGTGAGCAGCCATTGTGTTGGGGATACACCTTGAGCATCACATAAAAAGGACAAGCAACAAAAATAACCTATTGATGCATGTACATGATCCCCAAATGGTAATTCATCATGCGATGCAGCGCAACAGCGTGCCAGAGAAGGCAATCTGTGTGCACGTGTGGGCATGGAAGGGTGGTTGTACGTGTGGTGCAGCATTGTGTAAGTGTGTGTGTCAGTAGGGACATGCACTCAATATATGCCTATGAAAAATCAAGTGACCCTCAGTGTCCTGTACACATCACATGTGAACATTGCCCATGTGTTCACCCCAGCATGTCAAACCACAACAATCCCCTGACACCTGAAAAGTAAACACAACACAGGAACAGCCATTGACCAGCAGAACACATCATGTACATAGTACCCCACAATGACAATGTCAGAGAGTGGCCAAACACTGTAGCACAAGCTTACTGTCCAACAACAAAAGGCCCTCCCTCATTTACACATCACCATGACCTTCTGAACAACTGTGTCTGGGGTCTGTAGCCTTCTTCCATGTTCTACCTTGCGTTTAAATAGGGCCCAGCCCCCTCAGAGGCCACCTTGACTGGTAAAAATACCAAATCGCAGAGAACTCCAAGGAGCCAAACCCCCAAACCAGGGAAAAAGCATATAGCCACCAAAAAACCCTGGAAGAGTCTGCAATAGATGACTTGAAGTTGCAAAAAATGTCCAAGCACATGTCCAAGCAGAATGATAGAACAACCAAGGTAGCACAGTTCAACAATGGTTCAACAGGATGGGTAGCATTTTCAGTACACAATATACAATGAGGATGCAACAACTGATGGGTAGTGTCACAGCTCCGGTCTCCAGACGCAGGAGTGGCAAGAACCAACCACCCCCTCTGTGGTCTCGGCGCCTGCAAGTTAAAACTTACACAGGCCTCCGAGACCCATGCGCGGAAAGTGGGTCAGGGATCCGTTGTTTGGATAGGCATTGGTATTCAGGATAACCGGAAAGAGGGGCAGGAGAGGGGAGTTGGATGGGCAAGGCAAACTAGGCAAAATACAAAATACAACTATTGACAATAACACATACTCAATCAGAGAAACCATGTTCTTCATGCACATTGTACAAAATGGGTCAAATGCAAGCCAAAGAGAGACTTATCTCTGGGGTGAGCACTGGCCTCCTGCCAGATGGTATTCTCCAGCTGCTCCAACCTCTCCTCTGTCCGCTGCCTCTAGGTCATCAAGAGCACACACAGAGTAGCTTGGAGGGAAGCATGGTCTTCCCTCAGGGCCTCCCTGTGTGCCTCTACGTGAGCAGCAATTGCTCGATGCAGAGACACCATTTCAGCCCGGCGTGCCCTGTCTGAGGCCGCCATGCCCAGCCTGAGCGAGCGGGCCGTGAACTGTGCCGCCCGCTGCTGGAGATCCACCTGCCTAGGGCTTCCAGCTTCAGTGCCGCAGAAGTTGGTATCCTGGTGGAGCAAGTCCTGGTGCATTATGATACCCTCTTCGGAAGAGCACGCGCAGACAATGAAGGACGGTACAGGATCTGGAAGGACATTGTGGCTGCCATCAACGTGGAGGGGGTGGCAACCTGCGACATACGACAAGTCCGGAAGCGCTGGGAGGACTTCAGGTCCAGGACCCTCTGGAAGGCCCGGCGCATCTTGAAGTCAGAGGATGCAGAGGGGTGCCGGGTCTGCCTTAGTTACAACCAGATGAGGGTCCTGGAATGTATACGCCCAGTGCTCCACCTCCAGGTCCTTGAGAGGCAGACCCGTCTGGAGTCGAGCAGTAAGTGTCCATGTGTACTGATTGGACGCAGTGCATGTTGAGGTTTGCCAGGAGTGTGCAGCTTGGACATATTGTCATGCCCGCGCCGCTGGCACACGCATTGGCAACCATCATGGACTACTTGGTACTCATTTATCCTCCTAATACTCCTTGAACAACTCCTTTTCACGCCTTGGTCTTTTATTTCCATTTGCTCAACTTTGGTTCTTTCTTATTTTATTCAATTAACTACATTTACCATAATGCACCTGGCTACAGTCCTCAATTCCTGGCTATTCTCATTCATCGTTATTGGGACCACAATCCCCAGAAGCCCTAGCGGCCAGTGCTGCTTCCACCTGCTCAGGACCAGAGAGGGAGAAGGCAGATTGTCATCAGGTGTGCTGCCCCAGGTGCTGTCAATTAGCCTGCCTCAGAACAGGGCAGGGCTGTATATAAGCAGCTGCCTGCAGGAGCACAGTGTCTTGCATCTTGAGATCTCCCCGCTCCTGTTTGCCTTGACCTGCTACATTGTATGCTGTTCCTGTTGCTGCATTATCCTGTTTTGATCCAGTGCCCTTTCCGGGCTCCCAGCTCTGCAGCCTGCCTCACTCTGGCTGCCTACAGTCCTTGTCCTCTGGGCTCCCAGCCCTGCAGCCTGCCTCACTCCGGCTGCTTACAGTCCTTGTCCTCTGGGCTCCGTGCCTTGCAGCCTGCCTCACTCCGGCTGCCTACAGTCCTTGTCCTCTGGGCTCCCTGCCTACAGCCTGCCTCACTCCGGCTGCCTACTGCCCTTGTCCTCTGGGCTCCCTACCTTGCAGCTTGCAACACTCTGCTGTCTCCAAGCCCTTGTCCTCTGGGCGCCCTACCTTGCAGCCTGCACCTCTTCGCTGTCTACAGCCCTTGTCCTCTGGGCTCCTTCCTTGCAGCCTGCTCCCTCCGCTGCCTACAGCCCGTGTCCTCTGGGCTCCTTCCTTGCAGCCTGTCTCCCTCCGCTGCCTACAGCCCTTGTCCTCTGGGCTCCCTGCCTTGCGGCTTGCTACACTCCTCTGCCTTACAGCCTGTTTTACACTTAGCTACCTATGGCCCTGCTCCTCGGGGCTCCCTACCTCGCGGCCCTATTCTTTTGTGCTCTCTGTCTGTCGCCTACTACTAATCTCTCTCTGTCCTGTTCTTCTGGACTCCCTGCCTTGCAGCCTACTACAGTCCTCCGCAGTCCACTACAGTTTGCCTGCACCTAGTGCCACCCTTGACTGCAGAACTGCTTCCTACTTTGCAGCCCTTCTGTTTTCCTGACTGCTGCTCCCTTGTTCTCTTCCTTGAGTCCCCTGTAATCCACCTTAGGTTATCTACTTCAGTCTAACTGCCTTTCCTTCTGCTAGATTGCTCATTGACTTCCTTTTTCGCTGGATATATCTGTTCTTGTCTTCTCATGTGTCTTATGTAATGCCTTTGTACAGAGCTTGCCTGTTGGTTTCCGGCAGGCAACCTCTGCCCCTTCCCTTGTCGTGTTTTCAGTGTTACAGACACCCACTGCTGTTGTTCCCAGCCATGAGCATACAGTGTGGGCCTCTGTTATAGCAATCTGTGCAGAAGGCTGGAGTTTCCTAAGGTTCGTGGAACACTCTTTCCCATTTCAGCATACACCCTAAGAGGGAATCCGGTTTGTTTGTACCTTTGTATCTTTTGCCCCTTTAGGCTCACAGCTACAGTTTCCTACTCTTCTTTCTTGTTTAACTCCCTGCTGTGTGTGCTTATCTGCTACCTTACTTCGGCACAGCCACCCAAAATCTACCTGGGTACCCTGTGCCACTCTTGACAGAGTGCCATTCCTGACACATATGTCTGGAAAGGTCCATGTATGGTTGTGTATGTGCAGGGACATGAGCCTGCCGCATGTGAGTCCAGTCATGTGTGAGGCAAATCAATGGTGTATGTGTTTAAATGCATGATGCACGAATGCATGTGGGGATGCACACATGTTAGCATTTCTGTGTATGTACTGTGGCATGGTTGTGGTGTGACACACGGATGCTGCTTCCACCTTCGTGTACGTGCACGGCATGCATGTGCGTGTGTGTGTTTGACATGTGTGCGAATGTGATACGCGATGGATGCATGTGACACAGACATGTGGGAACCCGATTGGCAGATGTGACATAGTTGCCGATGATTGCACTGTGACAGGTGGTGGAGATGTACAGATGCATGTATGTCTGGTGGCGTGTGTGCATGTGTTCGGCACTCCCCGTGTTGCATGTGACATCAGGCTAACCTTCGGATGTTCATGCTGTTGTATGTGTATGGATGCTGCTGCCTGCTGCAACTTTCCTGTGAATATGCACATGTGTGTGGGTTCATATGATATGTGTGTTGCGGAGTGTGATGCAAACTGTGAAGTTTGAGACTGCCACTCATGTGCAACTGTCATGTGTGTATCAGACCATTGTACAGTGCCCTGATGCCTGTGTTCTGTCTCTCCCTGTCTGCAGCGTCAACTGATGAAGAGGGCGTAGACAGTGCTGTGGAGCACAGCTGCAGGGATCCCACCGGCAGCCGGAGACGAGGCCCAGCTCCCCTCCCAGGTTTACATCTCTTTGGGAGTGAGGAGTCTGGTGCCGCGTTCCTGGCCACAACTGCCGAGGGAAGGTTCAAGAGGCGGAGGTTGGAGGTGGATTCCTCGGCAGCAGAAGGGGCAGCTGAGCCCGCACAGGGGCCTATGGAGGAAGATGGCACGGAGTCATCCAGGTTGGTGGGGGGTTTGGTTGAGGAGGAGGCCATGGAAGGCCCACGCACAGGGCCTGGAGGGGGGATTCCACTGGTGCTAGTGGTGCAGTCCAGGGGCAGGGACAGGAGGCAGCACAGGCCGCCGTGGAGGTGCCTGTGTGTAATCCTGTCCCTGATCCTGTGACTGCATCATCCGGCACCAGCAGGGATGCCTTCGTCCAGACCCGCTTTCAGGGAGGGGATGCGCACACAACTACTGGCCTTCCTCTCCCTGCGGACGTGGCAATCTGGGACCGTGTTGAGCCTGTCCTAGCTGGGGTGGCGTTGCGTCAATGTGGTATTCGGGATGACGTGCAGGGTTCTCGTGAGGACAATGCACGTCATTTCGAATACCTCATTGACCGCGTTGACCTACTAGGTCGGGTCAGCAAGGCTGGGTTCCTCCGTGTGCTGGATCTTCTAGCAAGCCCCTCCTCAACTGCACCCCCTATGCGCCAGTCGTCCTCTGTGCCATCTTCCTGCCCAAGTATCACCTGGCAACCCTGTGGAGGCCCCGACTCATGTCCCCCACCCAGCAGTGACGGGCACCTGCCAGCAGGTCCCGATTCATGTCCCCCACCCCACCCACCCAGCAGTGATGGGCACCTGCCAGCAGGCCCCGACTCATGCCCCCACCCACCCAGCAGTGACGGGCACCTGCCAGCAGGCCTCGACTCATGTACCCCAGTCCACCCACCCACCCAGCAATGACGGGCACCTGCCAGCAGGCCCCGACTCATGTCCCCCACCCACCCAGCAGTGACAGGCACCTGCCAGCAGGCCCCACATGTCCACAACCCCACCCACCCAGCAGTGACGGGCACCTGCCAGCAGGCCCAGACTCATGTCCCCCACCCACCCAGAAGTGACGGGCACCTGCCAGCAGGCCCGACTCATGTCCCCCACCCCACCCACCCAGCAGTGACGGGCACCTGCCAGCAGGCCCCGACTCATGTCCCCCACCCACCCAGCAGTTCATGTCCCCCACCCACCCAGCAGTGACGGGCACCTGTCAGCAGGCCCTAACTCATGTCCCCCACCCCACCCACCCAGCAGTGACGGGCACCTGCCTGCACGCCCTGACTCATGTCCCCCACCCACCCAGCAGTGACGGGCACCTGCCAGCAGGCCCGACTCATGTCCCCCAAAGCAGTGACGGGCACCTGCCAGCAGGCCCCGACTCATGTCCCCCACCCAGCAGTGACGGGCACCTGCCAGCAGCCCCCGACTCATGTCCCCCACCCACCCAGCAGTGACGGGCACCTGCCAGCAGGCCCCGACTCATGTCCCCCACCCCACCCACCCACCCAGCAGTGACGGGCACCTGCCAGCAGGCCCCGACACATGGCCCACCAAACAACTTGTCATGACTAAACAGACCCACGGCCCAAATGCCAATGAAAATACCCCCTACCCCTAGTACAAGCACGCAACCATCCACTGTGCCCCAATAAGGAATCATTGAACGTCATGTTGAATGAAAAAGAGTGGTCCTTTGCCAATGTAAATGAGAAATGAACAATCCAAATAAAATGAAACCATTGATCCATGGGAAAATTGAAAAAGAAAGTATGTACAAGTCTTCAACTATCTACAATCCCAGTCCAAAGGGTCCATGATCCCCAAAGCAAATGAAACCTACAAAAAAGTCCTATGAAGAAAAAACAATATACATGAGGGGGAGCAATGTCCATTTACTCCAAAATAAAAGAAAAAAGAAAGGAAACCTAACACTAATGAACTATGTACAATGGCGGCGGGCAAGTCCTATGGCTCACTCTTTGATGTTCCGGGCCAGGGCATCATCAAACTCCTCTTCAACGTCCTGGAGGCGGGCCTCTTCCCTGTCCTCGAGGTCTCGCAGGGATGCAGTCATGGCTTGTTCAAACTCCCTGTGAGTTGCCTCGAGGCACTCAGCCCGCCTCAATGCCCTGCGCATGGAGTTCTCCGCCCTGACCATGGTGAGCCGTGCCTCCTCCGCCCGTCACCACTCCGCATCTATCCGCTGGCCCAACCACTGCCACACGGAAGACACTCCCAATCCAGGGTCCTCCTGCCCTCCGGCTGATGCCTGCCACTTTGATGTAGATGGCCCCGAGTCATCTTCGCTCCCACCTTGAGCCTGCTGCTGCCGTGCATGTGCCCTGCCTATCGATGTCTGCACGTTCTCCTCCTGCTGGGGTCCAGTTGTTGGGGTGTCCACCCCTGCTGGACCTCTGACTCCCAACTGTGGCAGGGATGGGGTCTCCACCAGGCTGGCTGCGTTGGTTGGGGCAGATCCACAGGGGGCCCTGATGGCATCTGGGCTGGAAGACGGCACAAAGAACGACTGGCGTATGGTGTGCACAGAGGAGGAGAGGGCCGCAAGAGTGGCCGACACATGGAGGAAACCCCCGACCATGGACCCTCCCAACTGGGCCACGTTGCCACACAGCTGTTCGTGATGACGTGCGTGGTCCCCCCGGGAAGCACACATGTCATCACGAATGTCACGTGTGCGCAACGCGACACCAATCAGGACAGACTCCATCCGGTCACGTGTCCCCTTGTCCGCAGGTAGAGAAGTGCCAGATGACGTGGACCTCCCCGCTACCTGCGGACGGGCCTGGGATGGGGCATCCCTGCTGGTGCATGGTGATGCAGTCACAGTGTCAGGGGCAGAGACATGCACAGGCACCTCCGCGGCGACATGTGCTGTCTCCTGCCCCTACCCCTGGACTGCATCACTTGCACCAGTGGTACCACCCCCACCAGGCCCCATGTGCGGCTCTGTAGCGGCCTCCTCCTCCTCTATACCCACCACCAACCTGGATGGCTCTGCACCATCTTCCGCCATTGCAAGCCCCTGTGGGGGCTCATCCGCCCCTTCCGCTGCAGCCGTAGTGGCAGACGCAGCACCAGTCCCCTCGCTCCCAGATGATGGTATTTCCTGGGAGGGTGACTGGGCCTTGCATCGCCGGCCGGTGGAGGCATCCCTGGCACTTTTCTCCACAGCGCCATCTCCGCCCTCTTCTTCACTCGCTGCTGTGTAAAGGGAGACATTAAACACAAGCATCAGGGTACTGAACTATAGTCACCTAGACACAAAGCAATGGCACATGAGTGGCACTGTCAAATGTCACTTCCATCATGTCCCTCTGCAACACATGGGTCAGTGCAGGCAACACACATGCAGGAACAGGCATGGCACATGCAACATACATGGGCATCCATGTCCAAGGCACCGTAGTTGCATCCAATGGTGGGCTAATTCTCACATGCACTATGGGACATGCTGGTCACATGCACACACATCACCGGAGGGTCATGCATTTGGCCCGGTATACCCCCAGACACAGTGGATACAAGGATGACTAGGCTGTATCAGTGAATGAACACATCGTCATGGAAATGTGTCATGCATCCATGGCGCACACACTACTCAGACACACAGACATGTACATCGTGCATGTCCATGACAGCAGCACACATCTCTCACACCCCAAACATGTCAAATTACAGACACTGGCATGCATACATGTGTGTGTTCCGCATGCTGCTCTGCATTATGCATTCCCTGCACACACACATCCAAACATGACCCATTTCACACATGCAGCCAAGTAGCTAACTACCAGCACACTGCAACATGGCCTTTTTTAAACGTGAGTGCATGGCCACTTACCGCTCGACTCCAGGCGGGCCTGCATCTTGAGGATCTGGTGGTGAAGCACTGGGCGAATGTGCTCCAGGACCCTCATCTGCTGGGTGGTAAGCTGGCCCCACTGCATCCTCTGCTTCCAAGAGGCGCCGGGCCTTCTTGAGGGTCTTGGACTTGTAGTCCTCCCAGAGCTTCTGTACGTGTTTGATGTCGCGGGGTGCTACCCCCTCCGTGTTGATGGCACCCACTTTGTCCTTCCAGATTCTCTTCCGTCCTTCCTTGTCGTTGCGCGGTGGTGTGAAGAGAGCATCACAATGCCCCAGAACATGCTCCACCAGGATACCAACTTCCTTTTCACTGAAGCTGGTAGCCCTCTGCCTCTCTGGCTGGGGGTTGCCACTGGTGCCGGAAGGTTTTGTGTCGGACATGGCAACCCCCGAGGCAGGTGTGGGTGGGCAACTGGGTCCTGGGGCTGGGCTGTGGAGTGATGGTACTTCAGTCAAGAGTCTTCTGTTCCAGCAGGTGGTCACTGAAACTGGACCCGTGCAGATGGCAGATGTGCAGGCACCAAATGGCAGGGCACAGTGGCAGCAGGCAGTCAGGCAGCAGCAGATGGCTCGTGGGAGGCTGCTCAGGGCTCTGGGGAGCAGTAATTCGGCCTTCTGGGCAGGAGCGTGGTCTTCCGTGTGTTGTCGCGTGGCCAGCTTGATACAGAGTGATTTGGCACGTGAAAAAACCGCACGTCAGCGTGTAATTTGAGGAAGGACACTTAGTGCGTAAGCGCGTCTGTGACGTAACACGCGCGGGTGTTTCCCTCGCCACAGGTTGAAGGTCCCACGTAGGTTTCCATCGCTCTGTACGTGCTCTTCGTGGGATGCGGTACGTGTATTACGAGGGTGCACATGAACTTTTCCACACGTTTTGGCTGCGCGAGCAAGGTATGTGTATTCCGAGGGGTGCGCTGGGAGTTTTACATGCGTTTTCGCTAGTGCGTGCGGGATACGTGTATTCCGAGGGGTGCGCATGGACTTTTCCATGCATTTTCGATAGCGCGAGAGGGGTACGTGTATTCCGAGGGGTGCGCGTGGACTTTTACACGCGTTTTCGCTAGTGCAGGCGGGATACGTGTATTTCGAGGGGTGCGCTGGGAGTTTTCCACACATTTTCGATAGCACGAGAGGGGCACGTGTATTCCGAGGGGTGCATGGGGAGTTTTACATGTGATTTCGCTGGCGCAAGCGGGGTACGTGTATTCCAAGGGGTTGTGCGCAGGGAGTTTTACATGTGTTTTTGATAGCGCGAGAGGGGTACGTGTATTCCGAGGGGTACGCGTGGACTTTTACATACGTTTTCAATAGCGCGAGTGGGGTACGTGTATTCCGAGGGTTGCGTGGGGAGTTTTACACGTGATTTCGCTGGCGCGAGCGGGATACGTGTATTCTGAGGGGTGCGCAGGGAGTTTTACACGTGATTGGCCTGGCGCGAGCGGGGTACGTGTATTCCGAGGGGTGCGTGGGGAGTTTTACACGCGTTTTCATGGTTGGGGGGCTGTATGCTGGTCCACTGGCCTTTGCGCCATGTACTGGATTTGCGCGATGTTTTTGGCGCACGGGCGGGGTTGGGGGCGTAACTGGCGCTGCTGCAGGGTCGCTGCGCCACTCTGCGCCACGGCTGCTATGGATGTATAAATCCATAAATACGCTGTGCGCCGAAATGGGTTTTGGCATACGCGGCTGGCGCAGACTGCCGCACGCGCACTCTGTGCGCCAGCCGCGTGCACTTCTTGTGCGCCGAATTCTATGAATTACCCCCTAAATCTCATAACAGACCTTCTACGATTTCATGACTATCATTACTTGTCAAGTGTATAAATATTAACAGCTTGTAGTGCTTGAAATTAAGTGGGGACTAGTAACCAAGGAACAGTCAACAGGAAATAAATAATTAAAGTATACTACTGAATAGAGGTAATTGAGCTCACGCCCTATTGTTTTCTTAGGAAGGCACCCGATCAGAAAAATGACAGAACCACCATAATGATTAACTGGCCTACCTCCACTCAAAATGATCACTAACGGGCACAAGGAATGTTGTGTATTATTACTACAAACCTTCGTGGTTCACTGGTCCGTGCACGGCGACATATATGAGGGACTTATTTCAAATCTTAAAAAAGACATCGCCTTGCAATGTTTTTCAATATTACATATTATGTACAAATACTCACTTTAGTGAAGATGTGGTTTAGTCAAAACTTAGATTGAAACAATTATAAACTCAAATTATAAGTCTGGCCATACAAGCCACAGTTACCCATTACAAATCGTTATGGATCAGGGCAGAAAATAAACAATGGACTTCGGTGGCTGCCATATTTAATTGGTATTTGTAGCAAATAAGAAATGCAATTATGAACACGTGTTTGTGCACCACGAGGGAGTGTTTTAATACAAGTACGAATAAAAGCTTTCCACTAACCTGGTGGTGTTGCAACATTGTGCCATTGCTTGACAATGTCTTCTAAGGGAAGAAGAAAAAGGATGGCGCAAGATAGATTAAATAGTCATCGTCAAAATGGATTCTTCTTACAATGGGCCTCAATACACGGATGGCGGTAAGGGTTTAACAGTACCGGTATTTTACCGGTACCGGTAAATCCTTACCGCCTTACTACGAGGTCCCTTTGCGGGTTGGGGAATTTAACGCCTGCTTTTTGCAGGCGTTAAAAACCAACCCGCAAAGGGACCAGGGAGCTAATTACGGTACCGCAATTTGCGGTACCGTAATTAGCGCCTTCCCCATTCCCATAGAGCCCTATGCGGCAGAAATGGGAATGGGGAAGGGCAATGGTGGAAGGGGGAATTACCGCCCCGCCAACCTTGGAATAGGGCGGTAATTCCCCTTTCCACCAAGGCGGTGCCGGTATTTTACCGGCATGAACCATGGCGCTAATAGCGCCATGGTTCACCGCCATCCGTGTAATGAGGCCCAATGTGTTTTAAATGCGCAAGTAATTAGCAACATATATAGAGACCACATGAAATCCAAAACTAATTAAAAACATACTTATAGGCTAAATGGTCAGTCTTCTATAACACTTCATGCGAGCCGTTTCTTTAAAACCATTGCAAAACCAAAGAGGTGATGTCTGGAAGGTTTAGAATTATTCTTAACTTCTGGCATCACTCTGGGCAACCCTCAATACCATCGTTCTTCTCCTTCCAAGCCATTACAGAAGGAGAACACCACATGCAAATCAGGCTTAGTTCCACCCCAAAAGGGGCAGTCCAGCCCAAACTGCTTGGTCACATCCCTTCTGTAGGAGACCACAAGCAATCCCAAGGGTAGGTAGTGGTACCAACTTGTTCTCCCCCACCCACATCAACTTGTAAAAAAAAGTCTTAGACAGTCCACCTGCTTTTCGAGCGGCCTGGTCTGTTCTCCCATTTGTTGGAGCTAACCTTGCTGCTCTCTGAAGTATTTGAGAAAGTTACACTATTTTTCGTGGTCAATGGCCATGTGATTGATCCTGAGGTTCCCTAAAACACTTAGATCTCAGGAATGGGCATAGCTTTATTTTGATGTACTTAACAACCTTGTTCGGTTTGGGAACCTTAAAAATAAGCGTATTCGTTTAACATTTTTTGCTTTCTCTACCAATATCTTGCACAAGCTTTTTTGCATCCTGGACCAAAGAATTATCAAGATATTTCTTAATCACATCTTCAAATTGAGTAGCATATTTTGCTGATAATCTGTGTGCTGGTTCCAACTATTAGAAGGGGCCGTCTTGTGAGCCTCTATTTCCTGCTGAGATGAATGGAAGATCAGGGAAGAAGGGTAATGCCTATGTTGTACATGTAGACCTTCAGGAATGAATTTCACTTTGAGATATTCTGGAATTATCTTCCCATTAACCTCTGTTCTTAGACATGTTTTCTTAAATGTCAGTATGTTATCGGTAGCGAATTCTAGACAACAGCCCATGTAGCGCAGCGACAGTGGCCTCTTTTTGGAGCTGAATCTGTCTACCTCACGAAGCATGTGTAAAATGCAATCTGACCGCACATGCCTTGCAGCCTCACCCATTCTCCTATCCCAATCCCTCCTCTTCTCTTGACGGTGATCCATTCTTACCCAATGCACATACTACTAGAGAAGGAACAATAAGCCCAGCGTGTATTGGAGACACAGCATCAAGCCATGTATTAGGATTATGTAGACATATGTTGATGGCATACAAGCCATGCATTCTTCTATTACCGATTTATAAATAGAGCACTGCATGGAGCGAGGGGGCTACCTTGAGGCCCGATGCTATCAAATGGCAGGTTGGAGGAAGGGAGTAGGATGGCAGGGTATTGTTCTAGAATTATTATGCTTTTAATTTATAATAATGCAGAGGGTGTTCAAGTTAATTATAATAGCAACAACAATTATATATCTGGTACACTGTGCTAAATCACAGGGAATGCAAGAACCCAATTCAGTGTAACTTGTTTTAGCAAGCTTGGAAGAATACAATGTTGTGTTCTCCCAGCAGTATTGGGGCCTGTTACCTCCAGGTTACACACAATTGCTTCCAGAAGTTGCATTGACCTGGTCTGTATGTAATGGTTATTGCAGTGTGGGAATGAGGAGCGAGAGGGCAGTGAGCAAATCCACAGCGGGGATGAAGACACGCCTTCTAAGAATTTCCAGCTGCATGGGAGATCATGGAGGGTAGGCTGGGCATCTGTTTCAGGGCAGAGGTAGGGGTAGTGAACCACGCAGAAGTGATATTTCTGCATTTGAAGGCCGCACAAAAATCTGCAGAAATAAATCAATCTTTTTTGTATATGATCTTCAAAATGTGGAAATATAACATGTAACCTTGTGGAGTAGGATGGGCTGTGGGGGGACAGTGGGCAATGTACGATTTTTGTGGTTATGGCCACTAAGGTTTTGGGGGAAAAAGGGCGCATCACTAATGTTTGTTGTTTTACAGTTCAACAACTGCCTTCGGAATAATGCACTCAAAACGATTTGACATAAATACTTTTGGGCCAACCCCTCTCCCCTACTTTAGCATCTGGCTGAAGATCAGGTGCTCCTATTGCACAGACAGTGAAGCTGGCAGATGATGGGGACTGGTGAGCCATTAGGCTGTGTCTTGGCTGCTCTGAGACTGTGACTCTCCTGTCATTAATGTCATTAATGTTGATTGTGCTGTAAATTACGTACTTTCTGCTATTAGTTGGCATTTACAGCAGTACTGATGCAATACATTGATGACTTTAAAAGTATCAGCACCAGCACCCCCCCCCCCCCACGCCTCCAACTTCAGCTAATAGATGACTAAGCATTGGCTAGTGATTATTGAAAACTGGGCACAACTGAATACACTGGAGGTGGTAGTGTGGCAGGGGGCGCAACTGAGAGCAGAGGGGGGCTGAGGAAAGCAAGGCTGAAAACGAGGGGAGAACGGGCTGAGGGCAGGGTCGGACTCGGGCATACAATGGTCTCGGGCACCAATGAAAAAGTGGCCCACAGTTGCAAATGGCAATCCATTCCTTTTGTGACAGACTGTTTGAGTTGTACCCAAGGGGGAGGTTTTTGATCAAATGTGATGCAAATTGTGCATTTTAAAGAATATTTATTCAGTCACACTGGTCAAAACTACTAGCTGCCTAGTGAAGTAACTTATCAAACTGGCCGACAGGGGCCAAAAAAAAGTGGCACACTTTGACCAAAAAACGGACCCACACTATAATTTTGTGTTTTTGTTTTCGGACATTGCCCTCTTGCTCTATAGGTCAGTCAGAGCCTGGCTGAGGGCAAGCAGACGAGGAATGAGAGGAGACGGGGAGCTGAGGGGAAACAGCACAGTGGGGAAGACTAATTAAGACACAGAAGGGCTGAGGAGAGAGAGGAGACTGTGGAGAGGAAGTAGCTGAGAAGAGTGAAGGCCGAGGAGGAAAGGCAGTCGGGCTGAGAAGAGAGAAATGAGGAGAAAAGGGGCTGAAGGCAAGCAAACAAAGAATGGCTGCAAAGATCAAATTCAAGACCCCCTGCATTGTCCATAAGGCTTTCTGGGGCCTTGGACATGCTTACCTTCAACGTTGCCTTCCTAAATACTGTCCCTCCCGAGCCCTCCTCTCATCTACCTCCAACCTTCTGCGAGTGAGCAGGTTCTCCAAGCAGAGATTTGGAGGATGATCCTTATCCTCAGCAGGTGCCTCCCTCTGGAACAGCCTCCCTGCCGCTCCCCGTCTTGAGCCTGATATTCTCTTAAGTTCCTGAAACTCCGCAAGACCTTCCTCTTCTCCTCTTCCTTCTCTCTCACCCTGCTAACCTAGCTCTCTGCTCTTCCCTCTCTCCCTCCTTTCATACAGCTCACTGACTAGCTGCCTGTTATACCCCAGAGTCTCACAGTCCCAGGCAGCCCTGCCAGTCCTTCTGCACTTGCCAAAGGGCCCTGCACCCCACCCACTTACTGCACTTGCAATAAATCCTGAGAGCTTCTCTCGCCGCACTTTCCTCAGTCTCTATTGACTAAGTACACTTGGTCCCCTGCCCCTCCCTCGTCCTGCCTGCACTTGCACTACAGCTCTGCCTGTAAATCTGTCTGTCCTTCCTTGTCTTACCCCTTAACGTGCACTTGAAAAAACTGGAGAATCGCCATCAGGCCTATTTGTTGTATCTTAACTAATAAATGTACCATATCCACTTAATCTGCCAGTGCAGACCGTTATCACTTCAGACATTTTAGGGCTCTGAGCGACTGTTGTTTTCTCCCTGTGCTTCCACCTTCCTTGAGCACTTCGAAAAACACTTGCCTGTGTATAGGCGCTTTATAAATAAACAATACCATACCATACCTTTCTGGGAGCTGAGACGAAACAACACTGTGGAAGGCTAAGGAACGACAAATGAGGGCTGAGGAGAGATAGTGGATCTGAAGTAGCCGGGAGAGTGAAGGCAGAGGAGGAAAGGCAGAGGTACAGAGAAGAATGTTATATTATGTTGTGTTATGTCAGGTGGTATTTGTATAGCGACTGCTGCCATTGGTATGGCCTCAAAGCGCTGGGAAGATGAACGCCCTTCAGAAGACCATAGTCTGTGTTGAAAGTAATAAAAGCAGTGGTAAAATGTGCGTGTGCATTTATAGCCAGATAGAAGATTGGTAGAGAATGACCAGGTCTCTAGCCGCAGCCCATATAACAAATAGGTGAGGAGCGGGTGCTGTGTCAGATTGTCAAAGAGTCATATTTTTAAAGAGTCCATCTATGTGAACAGCTGGAGGAGAGAAATGAGGAAGGAGGGGGCTCCACAGAGGACGGGGAGGATGAAAATCAGTGGGAAAGGAGGAAAGATTGGCTAAGGAGAAGCAGCACTAATGAGAGATCCCAGGAGGAGCAGAGACTGCGGTTGGGGATATAAAGAGCGCATGGGACTAGAAAAACAGGGGTTCTGAGACTGCAGCACTAAAGAGAGATGGGAAAACCCATGGGCGCTGGGGTATCAGAGGAGACTGAGGAGAGAAAGTGGGTCTGGAGGAATACAGAGTGTGAATAAAACGGGCTAAGGAGATCTAAAGCCAGTCTCAAGAGGACAGTGGTGGCTAAGGAGAGACGGGAGGCCTGAAGAAAGACAGAGGGCACTGAGTATAGGCAGGCTGCGGAGAGACAGGTGTTTGGAAGCTGGACATAGTCTGGAGAGGTTTATGTGTGACAATGAAAGGGGGCAAGAAGAGACATCCTTGAATGATGAAAGACGGGGATGGGTAGAGAAGGGCAAATTATCAATGAGGCAAGCAGGGGGTAAATAAAGATAAGGGACAGATGGTGGGCTGAGAAGAGTCAAGGGGGATGAAAGAGGTGGGGGTAGAGTAGCTGAGAGACAGGAGGGAGGAAAAGCAGATGAGAACTGAGGCGATACCAGATCTGGGGGAACGGAGGGAGGAGGAGCGAGAGTGAGAGGGAGGGAGAGAGAGAGAAAGAGAGAGAGAGATTATGTACTTAACTAGGTACACTTTGGCCTGTTCAGCCCACAGCCACTCACACATAGGCACTGACTGACATATCACAGTCAATAAAATGAAGTGCCTGACGGGGAAGCGACCTTACTGGTGTCTCCTATATTTCTTCAGATGCACGCAGTCATGGAGTGTCACGAAGTGGGAGGAGGAGACGGTTGGTTGGCATTCCACCCACACATGCTGAAGTTCTTGCTATCGACTCTGCCTTACTCTTGACTTGAGAAGCTGCCCCCAAAATGGAAGGGCCCCCGAAATGGAAAGCTGGAAGGGGGAATTGAACTACAGAAATATCTGGACAGCAAGCTTCCTGCCCCACAAGCTGTCAAGTGGTAGGTTCCAGCACCCAGATGCTGTATGTGGGTGAGCAGACTGGAAAACTACTTCTGCACCACGCGTGAAGAGAATCGGGTGGTGAAAAGATCTCTGCTATTAATCCGGGTTGCAGGTGACGCCCACAACCCTCTCTTATCCCTTCCACACACTGGTGGTGAAAAAGACAGTGCAGTTGCTACCTATGGGCTGACAGCACATTTTCCTCATCAAAAGTAAGCAGATGATCAACAGTTCCAACTGAAAACGACTTTGCAAGGTTCTACGTCTTAAAACCATATACATATCTCCCACATGGTCGGGCTTATATCCCCCTTCCAGCTTGCCATTTCGGGGGCCCTTCCAAACACGAATTTCCTCCTGCACGGCCCGCCACCCACACCCCTACTACCCCCAACACTTATCGGTACCACCCGCTGCTGCCTCCTCTGTCTCACCAGACCGCTTCTCCAGACGCCTGCGTGACACAGTGTTTTGTGCGTCAGGGTTTTGGGAGAAGTGATCTAGAGACTGCGAGTCAATGGACACCTTTCATACCCAACTATGGAATCTAGCAAAATCAGTGGTGACTGGCCTACAGGGAAGTCTGGAGATTTTCCGGTGGGTCTCTGCATCATGGTACACTCTTCTGAGCGAACTCAGAATGTTTTATATTTCTGCATACAGTACACACAATCAAGATGCACAGTGTGATGTGAGGCCACTTCGTAAATAAAATTGTTGTGGTAGCTTAGAGATTTCCTGGGAATTTGGAATGTGGGGAGGGTTCCATGTGGAAGGTTCTAGGAGGGATGGTAATGTGAAGAGCTGGGGACTTGGAGGAAGAAGCTGTGACTGCCGCTGGCATTTCAAATAAAATAACAAGCCAGTCACAACGAGTATTTGACTTACTTTAAAAAGTCAGGGCTCCTTTGGTTCCCAATGCACCCCTGAGCAAAATTGTACGAAATGCCAGATATTAAAGATGAAATTTGCGAACAAGTTACAGAGTCTGCTTTCTCTTGGGCCCTCGTGTTTCACTCTATAAAATTCTCAAAATGGCAAGAAATAATGAACTGGGTAACTGGCCCTATTTCTATGAGGGTACTTCCCTACCTAGAAAAAAAAAACTAATGATGTAGGGTATAGTGCAAAATAAAGTCCTTTAATCTGAATCCTATCCAACTAACTGGGCCTATCACTTTAGAAAACACCTAACTAAAAGGGAACGCTTTGTACACCAGCTCAGCAAGGCTTCTGTATGGCCCAGTTTAGACTTGACTTGTTCTCAGTCTTCAAATGTCCTTTTTCACAACAGGATATTCTTCTCAGACTTGATACTAGGTTAAGAATATCCATCTCTCCTAGGTATTAACAACAACTGTTTCTTGAAGCAAACAATCCCATTCCTCATGGTTTGAGGAGAAAATAAAATATTTCTGTCTTTTCTTCATTCGAAGCACTGGAACGCCTCAAAGTCCCACAATCCTCAGGGCATTTGTTTTCTTTTACACAAAGGTTTTATCGAAACATGTACACTGCAATGTTCCACCCTGGGTTGTTCAAAGTTCGAAATATCTCTGGCTTTCTTAGCCTTCCTTACTTTAAAAGTCGTTATATTTATTTTCTTCCCTCTTTCTAGGATATTTTCTCTCTCGTGTTTCTCAGGCTCCCATAACCTATATAGCTTGCCAGCCGTTCTTCACAGTGTTGATACTTCTCTCAGTCCCCCTTTCATAATGTTTTTTACTCTCAGGTTTCTCAGGCTCCCATAACCTGAATAAGCTCTTCCACTGGTTTTTCACAGTATTTGTCTTACTCTCACTCCCCCTTTCAAAGTGAGTTTGCACACTCGGGTTGCTCCAGCTCTTGTAACCTGTATAGTTTCCCCAGTCGTTAATTAAAGTGTTCGAATTTCTCTCCATACCCCTATCATAGGGTTTTTCCACTCTCTGGTTTCTCAAGTTCCTGTAACCTTGATATGCTTTCCTATCTTTATTTACAATGTTTGTACCTTGTAGCGGTACGTTTTTCGTCAGGTTTCTTATGCTCCCGAAACCTTGCCGGCTTTCCTTGTGGCTACGCGTCTTTGCAACCAGGGTCTGATGTGTGCAGAACTAGGGGATCCGAGCTCCATCGTACGGTCTTATCTCAGAATCCGTTGCCAGCCTTGCTGGCCACCACAGCTCATTTGTGATCCCCTCCAGACAGGATGGAGATCTCTCGGTCTTCGCTCTCGTTTCGACCAGGGCCTCTCGGTCAGATAGAACGCCAACCTGTAGGCATTTGGTTAGTGTCTTCTTCCACCTTGCTGCTTCCACTAGCTCTGTGGCCCAATGTGGCTCTGCCCCTTCAGGACGTCAACACTGCGGAGGCTCGCCTCTGCATAGCAGTTTGCCTGCCTGCGTAGAAGTTCCCTCCTGCTTTACAATATGTCCTCTTCTTATGCATATCACAGGGGCAGCTGAAACGGTGGCCTTCTTCGTTGACCAGGGCATTCAGGCTGTGTTCAGCATTGCCTGTAGTCAAGAGAGGTAAAGAAGGAATCTTGTGGATCCAGTTGTTGTGGGAGATGTAAAAGTATCTTCATATCCATATATTCAGACAAGGTTTGGATTGGGAGTTTGACTTTGGAATTGGAATCCTTGTCCCAAGAGGGGAGTCACTCTCACTGCGCTCCCACTTACCCAGACATCTAGGGAGGGGCTTGCGTAGTGGTCTAGCCTCAAAGGTGGTGGCTCCTCTCTGAGGAGAAGGGATGAATTGTCCAGATTCTTCACGGTTGGCATTATGGCTAATCCAAAGAATGTATTGGACATTAAGGATTGTAGAGGAGCAGCCGAATGCCTCTGCAGGAAGCACTGCCCCCTACTTCCAGTATGTTGGGAGCTTGAGATTGTGCAATGCTTGACACCAGCAGTTGTGACCATACCACAGAGAATATGTGAAAGAAGATGCCCTGTGAGAAAGCCCTATCAAATGTATTCCCAAAGAGACGACAATCTAAGGGAGGAACTCCCCGGAGGAATATGAGAAGGAGCGAAAGAGGAGCTAGTGATGTCACAAGAGATGAGAGTGATGCACAAAGAAGACTAACTGAAGAGAATTCATGGACCTTGTTGAAACTGATGATGAAGTAAAGAATCAAGTAAACTGTCATATGCAAAAAAGAAGATTGCATGGGTGTGATGCATTGCAGAAAATACAAGCCGTTCAATAAACTAATTGGGTGGGGAGGTGAAGTTAAGTCTACCTCCCGGCACCTGGGTCTGAGCTCACATGGTGCTATGTGAACGGAATGTTCCAGACATGGCTCGAGCGTGCCAATCAATTGTAGAGGGATATATAACGAAGAGCCTTATAGTTTGAGAACCAATAGTATACCGTGTACTTAATAAGTGTTGAAGATGACTTTCACTGGAGCTGGGCACCAGTTGTCCACCTGACAGTAGTGATCCAATTACACCCTTACCCCTTAAAGAAAGTGTTCTTAGATTTTCCCCTTAAGCCTATCACAATTCCTCGTAGGTTTTTCTTGGTTGCCACGTAGTGTGACATCAACTATGATGAATTTTTAGTATAAAGATGTGATTTTTTGTGAAATGTATTGAGAGAAACGAGTGAATGTCCGCTGATGTCCGTTGTAACTCCATTTTAGATAACTGATATTAAAACAGAAAACCTTTGCCATCTTCCTGAGTTGGTTCGATTATTTGTTGTCTGAGTTATTATGCATCCCATCTACTGCAGGCGTGCTATACAAATGGCTCTAAGCTCACGTAGTAGCACTGCGGATGGTTCAAAGTCCAAACTAGTTCTGCCCCAGTCTTTTGGACGATCGAGTATCCTCTGCCATCAGCCGGAAGATCACAGGGTTTCCTGTGCAGAGCGGCCGATAGAAATAAAACTTGCAAGAAGAACAGAGACGGTGGGCAAGTCCCCCTTTGACGAAATGCCTGCTCGGTTTCCACGGGCGCTCTGCGGACAGAAGGCAAAGTGGTCAGTTGGAGGAGGAGTCGATATCGAAGGCCTTGTGGTGATTAACAAATGAATGGTGAGTAGACTAAGGGGAATGGCAAACTAAGGGGATGGGTTGTGATAATTTTGAGTAACAGGAAATATTGTGTGAAGAGAAGAAATAGCACCTAGAGTCATAAACTCAAGAGTTTTTAGAAGAAGATGTCACACACCCCAACGGTGGTAGAGCAGAAAAATATAACGCACAAACATGTTCATATAAGTTGATGTCTTACTCCTAGTACAGGGTATTAAAGAAAGGCGAGGGGAAAAGAAGTGTGATCACAGTGTTTTATAAATGTGTAAACTCGACTAGTTTGTCTGTTTATTTTTGTTGGATAGAGATATCAAAGAGTGATAAAAAATTGTAAAGTCATTGAGAAATAGTCAAGAGGCTATAGGGACTACCTAGCAAAGAGGTTGGTACCAATCCAAAAGGTAGAGATAGCTAATTGAGAAGTTAAAGGCTTGTGTGGCGATTGTTGGTGCACGCTCATATTTGTTGTTTCAAGACATCTGAAAAAGTGGTGATTTAAGCAGAGTATAACGTTTGTTTGAAAAATCTGGTAAGTATTGACAGTTAATTGAGACTTGTCATCATGGGAGACACTCCTCTTATGCACTTATGTAAGACATTGCCAAAACATATGCCCAAGCTAAAACAGTATAGTGCTGAATGGGTAAAAGGCAGAGCAGATAAGATGCTCATGCCGTGGCCACAAGGGGGATCACTGTCAAAAGCAGTATTGCAACACATGACCACATACTTGCACGCTGCGTACACAGGGAAGAAATTAGAGAAAAGGTTAGCTATTTTAGAGTTGTGGAAAATGTACCAGGAAGAGAGAGATGATCTGACACGTGAGGAGTGGGTGCTTAGCGTAAAGAGGAAGGTGTCAAGCCTTCAGTTCCCCTTACCTCGCTTGAAGTAAAAGATGTCATTAAGGAAGAGATAGGTTTGCATACTTTAAAGGAATTAAAAGCAGCGACGGGATATAGTAATCCAATATATGACCCACCCGCTTATAACAATGATGACAGTCCAGAGGAGAATAAAAGAAAAGAGGAGATCTGTAAGATTATGAAAGACAAAGAGGAAAGGGGTGAACGGTCGAATATATCGACAGAAATAGAAAGGGAAATTAAGAGATGGAAGGGAGAGACAGATACAGCTGACGAGATAGGGCTTGTGCAGAACGAATGGATGGGTGGACAGATATTACTAAAAATCGATGGGAAAAACATTGAGGAAGTTAGACAAAGGGAAGATAAAGATGAACAAGATAGAAGGAACAGAGAACAAGAGGAAAGATTCAAAGAAGATGAGAAGAAAAGAAGAACAGGGAAAGGCGAGAACAGATGTACCAGGAGGAGCAACAGAAAAAAGAAGAACGGGCAGAAGAACAAGGAAAGTATGATGACAGACAAAGAGCAATGGAAGAGAGGAATAGAAGAGAAAGGGAGAGAGAAGATGAAGAAGAGCAGAAATTAAGGGACAAAGGGATACAGAGACGAAGGGAAGAAGAGGAAATAAGGAAAGGAGTAAGGAGGGAAGAGCGAAGGCAAGAAGACGACAGAATTAGATGGGAGGCGAGAAAGCGAAGAGAACTGGATGAAGAACTAGAAAGAGGGAGAAGACAGCAGGGTCTCGATGCTAGTATTGTTCCTAAAGAACAAGTAAGGCTGAGCCCACCAATACGATGGGGTAGAACAGAAGAGTTCCTTCCGATAAAGCATTAGACGAAGAAAGATTTAATACGGGAAGCATCGGAGAAAGGATCGATAAGCTTTACCAAGAATTAAAGGAAGGTAGCGTTTATGGAAGTCGAGAAAGGAAAGATCAATCTTTAGAATTCCAATCATGAAGTCAAGAAGACAATCTGTTCCGTCTTGAAAATAGAACATTGTCCTTAAGTAGACTGAATCTGGAATGGGGCGAAGGGGATGATAGCTGTACTAGTTGGGGACAAGAAATGTCTGACAAGTCAGTCCTCGAGACAGGAGGGGGAGCATGTTTGCTCCTGAAAGAAGTTTGCAAATAGATAAAGAAGTAAGATGGTTAGATTTGGAACAACCTAAGGATAGGAAGCGAGATCCCATACCATATCCAGATCTTCCCTGAGGACGATCGTATAGTGAGAAAGGAGAATCGCCGCCATATGTGAGCAGTTTAAGATTGCTACCATGAAGGAGACGGTTAGGGACAACCTGCCATGGATAGGTTAACGATGGGAGCCGACTGCAGGTTGGGGTTTACACAGTTTCCCTTATTGGAAAAAGGGGGAGCAAGACCACAGTATATTCTTTGGCCACATATGGATAAGGATAATTAAAGATGCAAACTCCTGAGTTTGACTTTGGGTGCTGGGAAATAGATCTATGAGTTAGAAAAAATGACAGGAGGAAACACGCTGGCCATAGGGGACATACAAGGTCTCTTGGCAGCTATTCTTGGGGAGAGAGCTGGTGAGATATGGAGAAGAGCAGGGTATTCAAGTGTGAAAGCACAAAACACAGCGTATGACACAGTTCCTTTTAATAATTGCAGAGCGGATGTTTGGAGGGCACTTAGGGTACAGTACTCCGATACATCAAATATGGGTGCGATTATGACGTGCAAAATGAAGGAAGATGAAGACCCTTACATTCAGGATATTCAAGAGCAATGGCAGCTTGAAACTCAAGAGCTGTCGAAAGAATGGTGGCATTATTTTACCACATTTTATGTTAGGGGTTGCCTGAAACAGTGCAGAGACAAATGAAACAATAGGTGGGAATGGAAGCAAAACCATGGGCTGAGAAACAACTGACGAAAGTGCATCACTGTCGGCTGTTACAAGAGAAAAATAGAAAGAAAAATGGTCTCGGAAAATCAAGGAAGCCAAGTTAGTTCAGGAGAAATTGTCAAAACATGCCATAGAAGGGGCGGCATTGACAAGTGGAGAAGGATTGGGAATGAAGGAGGCAATGAGTGAATCGCAGGTGAATAATCAGCGCCCGGTGTACCAAGGTGGGTATGGGTTTGTGCCACGAGCTAGAGATGGGGGTTAAAGAGGAAGAGGAGGATTTCAAAATAACCAAGATGGGTTTCAAAATGTGCAAAATCAGAATCAGAACACCCAGGGAGGATTTAACGATGCCCACGGGCTGACGTGTGCTATACAAATCTGAATAAAATAAAATAAACAAAAAATAACCAAGGGGGACTTGTCAGGTGAGCACCCCCAGTATGCTGGACTTGCAGAACGGCAGGGCACATTGCACGTGCATATGGAAGTCAAGGGAATGTACAGAATGGCCAATTTTGAAGAGGAGGGACAGCTTATCCTCCACCATATATTACACACGCTAGGAAAGGGTTTGTCAAAGAGCACACAGTATATCAGACACAAGCACTGAGAGTGCAGCAGACACAACAGCCAGAGCAAGTGCAAATGAATCCACCACAAGGGCAGTCGCAACAAACTCCCATGCAGACACAGCAACACGCAAATATAGGACAAGTGCTGATGCCCAGAATAGGAGGTGCCACTGGGGTGGGAGGGAATCCCTTCACAGGAACAGGGTTATGTCTATTCCCACAATAGGACCACCAGACCCCTAAGAGGAACCCAGGGTCGATGTAACGATAGGAAGCAAATACTTACCTTTTCTAGTAGACACTGTGGCTACTCATTTATGTATACGAGAGGGAAAATATCCAATGTCGGGAATTGGCATGAATGGTCAAGGGTTCTCTGGAGCTACAAGTCGAGTTCTTTTTCATGCCGAATTACCAGTCTGTTCCATTGTTATATTCACGACAGAGACCAGTTAACATTTTGGGAAGAGATTTGATGACAAAACTTAACATGACGATTTCATTTACTGATCAAGGGATAGTGTGCTCCAATCCAGGAATACACTATTTAAACATGGGCAAATTTATATTGGCATTCAAAGGGCATTCGGCTCTGTGAGGCGTTCCAGTAGATCCAGAAGTTTTTCTGAATAGAGTGAGCATTCTATTGACATGGCTACCTTGCTTAGTGGCAACAATTGTGAGGATACCTGATGAGTTTTTGTTTAGGCCACAAATACCAATTGACGAAGAGGGTGGACAGACGATCCCTATAGAACGAGAAGCGGCATAGTAAGAAGGGAAATGGAGATGCTTGAAGGGATGGATGAAGCGGGTAGACTATGGAGAACAGTAATAGCTCTAGAGGAAGGGTACAGACTGACTGACATCACTGATGATGATATGTTTAGGGAGGACTGAACAGATGATGAAGTAATATTCTTTATGAGCATCACATGTTGGATAAAAATAGAGAAAAGAGGAATCCCATATCGAATGACAATAATGCGGCAGCGACCAGCATATTTTCAGGAAGAAGGTGCCAAGAGTCCTCTGGACCACAGGCCTATATGATGTAGGTTTACTGAAAGGAATAGGGGAAGTCAAAATAAAGCTGAAACCAGGACTGATTTTACCTCAAGCAAGACAGTACCCTATGTCTCAACAGGCTGATGAGGGTATATTTCAGACTATCTCAGCACTAATGAAACAAGGTATTCTGGTGCCATTGGAATCATCATGTGATACCGCAGTGTATCCAATCAAAAAATCGAAAGGAGGGACGTGGCGATTCATACAATATATGAGACCGATTAACCAGATTGTCGAGGCAGATTTTCCCTTAGTTCCTAATCCGGCGTTGATACTATGTAGTATCCCAGTGGAAGCTCGATATTTCACAGTGATCAATTTGAAGAAAACATTTTTTCTCTATCCCGTTGCACAAAGACTTGCAAGACTTGATTTACATTACGTTCCGCCAAACTCGACTGAAACATACTTGTCTGCCCCAGGTATACTGTGAGTTTCCATCAATCTTTAACAGAGTCCTACAGATGGATTTAGGCAATATTGATCTTAAGAGTGCAGTGATACAGTACGTAGATGACATTTTAATCTGTAGCACCACAGAAGATGAGTGCATGCAAGATTCTATTCAGTTGATGACCATTCTGGCAGAGCAGGGATACAAGGTAGACA
This sequence comes from Ambystoma mexicanum, assembly GCF_040938575.1. NCBI lineage: Eukaryota > Metazoa > Chordata > Amphibia > Caudata > Ambystomatidae > Ambystoma > Ambystoma mexicanum. The sequence goes on along the minus strand of NC_090939.1, from coordinate 271,511,501 downwards.
AGGAGAAAGTAGAATACTGCCAAGAAGAAGTGTTATAAATAGGGCAGTTGATTTTGCATGAGGGAAAGAAGGTTACACCTGAGAGAGCAGAGGCAATTATGAAAACCTCAAAGCCAAACACAGTGAAACAGATGCAACCATTTTTGGGATTATGTAACTATGTTAGAGCATGGGTGTTTTATGACAGCTTGTACGCGAGACCCCATTTGCAAGCTTTAAAGAAAGCACAAGTGGACAAAGTAAAAATAGAATGTACTGAGGAAATGGAGGAAGGGTTCGAGTTGAAAAAAACAATTTGTACGGCACCTATTTTAGGAATTCCCAATTATGCTGAGGAGTTCTATCTGTTTTCACACACAAATGGGACAGTCATGACAGCAGTACTTACACAGAGAACCACATTGGGGTACAAGCCTTTAGCATAGTACAGTGGGATTCTAGACCCAGTTATGAAAGGACATTTCCCTTGCGAACAGTCATTGGTAGCTGCTGTGTTTGCAATCGAGAAGTCTACAAGTATTGTAATGGGCTATTCTATGATTCTCTTCCTGGAGAAGGCTTTATGTGTCATTTTAGAGAAGCCCAAAGGTACATTGACATCACAAAGAGCTTCAGTTTATGAGGTAATGATTTTGAATCCAGCGATTAAAATATGAATCCTGCCACGTTTATAGCTGAGCCAATAACAGAGGGCGATCAAGTACATGATTGTGCAAATTATGTTGAATTTTATGATAAAATACCCTGTGTGAAAGAAAACGCTTTGGCAGGAGGGGAATTTCTTTTCATTGATGGTTCTTCAAAAATGTATCAGACTAGTGGGGAGAGACATTCAGGCGCAGCAGTGCTAAGACACAGATTGAAGAGGGAATTTGAAGTTGTAGCAAGTGCAAGGCTACCGTCTCACTTTTCAGCACAAGCAGCAGAATAAGTAGCACTCATAGGAGCACTCGAGAAACATGAAGGACAGGAAGTGATGTGTACAGTGACTCCACCTACATGACATAAACTATGCACGCAGGGTTAGCGTGGTGGAAAAGGAGGGGCTACCTCCGTGCAGACGGCACATCAGCGCAGCATGCATCTTTACTGGACATGTTTATTAAAGCACTAAAACTCCCAGTAGCCATATTGGTCATTAAGTGTGCAAGTCACACTAAGCAAACACATTCTATTTCATGCAGGAACAGAGCCGCAGACATTGAAGCCAAAAGGGTTGTATATTCTCCAGATATTTTGAGTTTTTATACCCCGAATGTTAAAGAAAAGGTAGTCACAACCATGATAATACAATAAGGGTTTAATAAATTATCAATGACCCAATTAATGGATATTCAAGGGAGTGCACTGCAAGAAGAGCAGGAATTATGGAAACAAAGGGGGTGTTCTTTATCCCCCACTGAATCATTATGGCAACAAGACAGTACTGGAAAGCCGGTGATGCCAGTAGCATTATTAAAGGTCACAGTTGAGCAGCTACATTACGCCACTCATTTAACTAGTGAGAGTCTTGCTGCAACGATTCCGGAAGACTGGTTCCTTCCACATTTTTTGGAACACATTGCATTCTTTATGGTGAATTGCATCGTATGTCAAAGGTTTTCTGCTGGGCATACACTGAGAACAATTAGAGGGGTAATACCTAGACCGACTGTTCCATTTCAGCATTTACATATCGACTGTCTCGATATGCTGCAGGTGTGTAATGGATATAGGTATCTATTAGTGGTGGTGTGTCCCTTCTCTAGGTGTATTGACGCAGGTCCATGTACACACCCTGATGCCACTTGCTCAGCAAAGCTTTTAGAGTGAGAAGTAGTTCCAAGATGGGGTGTGTGTGAAGTGCTGAGATCTGACAATGTGACACATTTTGTTAATGAAGTGTTTGAACAGATAGTGCTTTTATTAAATATAAAACACAAGTTTTCTTCTGCTTATCGCCTGCAAGCAAATGGAGTATGTGAGAGACTCAACAGCCTCCTTAAAGAAAGTGTTGCCAAGATCAAATTGACTTTGAAAAAGGGATGGCTATATTGCCTACCCTTAGCCTTATATGCCCTTCAGAATCGCCCTGGCTCAGACCATCACCTCACCCCTCACAAACTAGTGACAGGACAGTGAATGAGAACGCCTCTTACTCCATTTAGGAGTAGAAGTTATGCCCAGAGTGTAGAAGACTTTAGGTGAGGAGTTGCATGATTGTTTGACATGTATGACCTCTCGCAACTCTCTCATTTCAGATCAAGTCAAGCATCAGGGGGGTTGTCTCAGAATACAGATGAAGACAATTCAACAACTGGATCAAATGAACTTTTATCGGCACCAAAGTTGTGGGTTGGAGATGCAGTTTTAATTAAGAATTTCACAAGGAAGTGGCATGAGCCACGTTTTCAGGGCACACTTTTGTGTTGAGAATATAACTCCTTCAGCAGTAAAAGTCCAAGGAAGACGGGCTTGGCTTCACTTGGGCAATGTGAAAATCTATAAAGGCGAGACCTCCCCCCCACCGTTGCTGTTCCAGAAGCAAGAAAAGAAGAAGGATTCCAGCATGTGCAGACTCGATCGATGACAAAGAAGAAGGACGATAAGGAGAACAGCTGATAAATGCAGATTTTGCATTCGGACTATGGTTTGTTTGGACACTCCTTATAGATATTGTAGCATTGTAGCAGGAGAGCAAACCCTTGCTGTAAACCATAGAGATCTTGAAAAATTGAACTTTAGAGATACATTGAAGTGCTGAAGTTATGCCTAAAGTTATGAAGTTATGTTCCTGATCAAAAATTGGAAACAGGCTCAGTATCCAGATGAATTTCTTGGTGCATACTTGTTCTAAGCAGGAAGTCCTATGGTTGCCACAGACAGTGATGTGCATAGGCTTGTGCTTGCTGTTTTTGTATTTATCCTTCAAGCTTAAACTGCTCTTGTCAGAAGAAACATTGATGTTTGCACTTTTTTACAGTATCCCAAAAATGACCCTGTGATCAGAAGGCTGCTAATAGCAATTATTGAACAGGTGCTCCAATGACAAGAATAACATAATTTGATGAATTGTATTAAAGATGAGAAACGTGAATGCTGACACTGTTCTAGAGAATGAACAGGTACCAAGTTGTCATAAAAGGTGGATGTCAAAGTTTTGGTGCATGATATATGCTTGCACGATTACACTTTATATCTTCCTATCTCTCTTCGTTCATAGTCTCTATTATACTAGTATTTCTACAAAAGCAGAGGCCACTATGGTTCCCCCACTATGAGAACTGCTTTTGATTTACTTACTTCTGTTGAGACAGAAGCCCCCACAGTTTTCTCCACTAGGAGGACCCTTTTTGATATTCTTCATGAGTATTACATAAACACTGATTTTGTGGTGAGACATAAGAGAAATGCACAGGAAGATAACGAGGGGATAAATACTTATCTAGATAATGCAGCACATTTGAGTCACAACATGTGGTATCAGCACATGAAAAATGTGGGGGTAAAAACATCTAAGGAAACTTGCTATGTCTGCACTCTCATACCCTATGCCATGAATGCTCCCAAACCTTTATTTCAAGAGAAATTGCAGATCAGGAGGCCAGATGTCTCGTTCATCTTGCAGCATGCATGACCAGAGGACAATTTCAAGGAAGTTGGGCTACTTTGCGATGGAGATCGAAATGGTCGTTTCCATACCAGGATGACTACACAAATGGAAAAGGAACTTGAATGGAAGAACAAGATGCTTACATATCCTGTGACAGGATGGGAAGAGGTAGTTGTTGAAGAGATGAAAAGGCTAAATTGTCCTGATAAAACAGAAATAGCTGGGTGGCCTGGATGTTGGGAACAAACTCAATTCTTAGTCTATGGACAGGTGAAATCCAAAAAGGGATGGGAAGGAAGATTGATGTCCTCTACATCTAGTAAAATCAGAATATGTACAAGAAGTACAGAGAGTAAATGATGGGTGTTTGAAGTCATGGGCGAAGTATGTCAAATTGCTGATATGGGTAGAAAATGAATCAGGTCCAGTGATGGTGATTCCATAAGCAAATGCAACATTATGCTTCCGAAGAGAAGGAAGAATTTGTGTCAGAGATAATAAAGGTTGCAAGACTACAGTTGACGTTTCCAGAATGGGAGCAGTGACAGCTGTCCTGATGGATCAATATTGGGCTTGTGGGCCTAGAATCTACATGAAACTGCCCAAGGATAGGGCAAGAACGTGTTCCTTGGTGCTCATCCATGTTACAGCATTAGTGATTCCTCGGAGCGACCTGAAAATTGGAGAATTTCCAAAGGTAGATGCCCATTTGAGAAAAAGAAGAGCACTTGAATTTCTCAATCGAACAAGAAGAGAGAATTACTTCTGCCGAATCAATAAAAGCATACGACTCCATTCTATATGAACACGGGTTGTTCAGTAAGACTGCTTTGATATTCACATATAACTATCTTCATGCCTGTGATCCAGATGATGGCCAATGCCAAATGGATGCAAATTACCAGATGGGAACTTCTGCAGACAATTAACACCCCCATAAAGGGATTTAATGCTATCAAGGAAGAGCTGAGGCCTATACGACTGATGCCCCTCCAGAATAGATATGTCCTTGACATGATCACAGCGATGGAAGGAGGAGTTTGCACCAAAATTGGGCCATCATGTTGCACATTCAGACCTTCTCATGATGACGAGAATGGAACCTTGACAGAGGGCACAACGTTGCTGACAAACCTGCACACCAATATGGAAGATGAGACAGAGGACATTGCAGATGACAGTTTGTTTGCATCTATATTTTCATAGATTCCACAGTGGATGGGAAACATCTTCAAGTTTCTTGGAGCAATATTGGTCATGGTGATGTTTGGATTCTGTGTGATCGGGATAATAATTGCTCAATGCAAGAAAACAGCAAAGAAGGCAGTAGGAGTGAAGATCATGATCGATGTCGAATCAGGGTTCAGACCCAAAGAGTTGACTGATGAAGATGTCAGAGAATACATAAAGACCAGCATCGTGGCACCTGAAGGTATGAAGTTCCTGTATCCGAAGAATCATAAGAAGTATGTGGGATGATGGGTCTATTGTAATCTGAATGGGCAGTGCAGTTACATGACCTGGAATGTGGATGAACATGTTAAATCAGCCAGCACCTTGAAGGGGGTGATGAAGATTTGGACTTCAAAGAAGCACTTTTTAAAAAGAAAATACCAAGATGTGGAGTCCAATGAAGAGGTGGTCGATGGATCGACCAGAGGGGGGAGTGTAGAGAAGCAGCCAAATGCCTCTGCAGGACGTCCTGACCCCCTAGTTCCGGTATGTTGGGAGCCTGAGATTGTGCCATGCTTGACACCAGCAGTTGTGACCATACCACAGAGAATATTTGAAAGAAGATACCCTCTGAGAAAGCCCTACCAAATGTATTCCTGAAGAGACGACAATCAGAGGAAGGAATATGAGAAGGAGCGAAAGAGGTGCTGGTGGCATCACAAGAGAAGAGAGGACCTAGAAAGAAGACTAACTGAAGAGAATGCATGGACCTTGTTGAAACTAATAACAAAGTAAAGAATCGAGTAAACTGTCATATGCAAAAAAGAAGATTGCATGGGTGCGATGCATTGTAGAAAATGCAAGTCGTTCATTATATCTACAGATGCTGTAATGCAAGTATAATAAGTGATCATAGAAGCTGGCTTTACATAGTGAATAGACTGCAGGTGGAGCCGCCATTGTATAGGAACTGGACATTGGTGTCATGAAATAGTAAGTCCAAACCCATGGAGAAGGAAGGCCGCGAGCTGTGTCGCAGCAAAGAATTAGCTCAGACCGTGCACATGAGTGGTGTGGCTGCCTGGCCTGGTACCAAAGTTGAAGCAAGCCAAGGCCGGTTATCTATTCTCAAAGGCAGTAAAACTTGAGGAGCTGAATCATTCCTTGTTAAGACACAAAGAAGGAACACCAAGCATGCCAGGTTTTATTCAATTAATACATTTAAGTGCTGCAAACTGGTCTGAATCGTGGTCTCCCATCAAATGAGCCAAGGATAAGAAAAGAGTTGGGCATTGAGTTCTCGAACTATGATGGTGCGTGCCCATACTCCCTTATATTCCCAGAGGCAAGAATACACTGCAAGGCCAAGTTCAAAGAAAATCTTGATGGCAGAATGCATGGGTGATGAGAGACGCTAGGCTAATTGGGTGGGGAGGTGAAGTCAAGTCCACCTCCTGCACCTTGGTCTGAGCTCACATGCTGCTATGTTTCAGACATGGCACGAGCATGCCAACCAATTGTAGATGGCCATATAATGAAGAGCCTTATAGTTTGTGAGCCAATAGTATACCGTGTGTATAAGTGTTGAAGATGACTTGCACTAGAGATGGGCACCTTTTGTCCACCTGACAGTAGAGATCCAATCACAACCTTACCCTTATAGAAAGTGTACTTAGATGTTCCCCTTAAGCCTATCACAATTCCTCATAGTATTTTCTTGGTTGCCACGTATTATGACGTCAACTATGACGATTTTTTAGTATAAAGATGTGATTTTTTTGTGAAATGTATTGAGAGACTCGAGCGAACGTCCCTTGATGTCCGTTGTTACTCCCTGTTTTAGATAATTGATATTAAAACAGAAAACCTTTGCCATCTTCCTGAGTTGGTTAGATTATTTGGTGTCTGAGTTATTCTGCATCCCATCCACTGCATGCGTGCTATTCAAAGGGCTCTAAGCTCTCGATGCTCCTGCTACATAGACATTCATAGAAGTTCTACCTTTCCTGGGTATTGTAAACCACTGTTGTTGTTTCTTACCCCATACCAATGATTGCTGAATGTATTAATTCGACCCACCCGAATTTAAGGTGGTTGGAAAAGTTCAAACCAAAGTCGAACTTATGAAAGGTTTAAACGAAATGTTCAAACCGGCTGGCTACATAAAGGAGCCATGTGGACAAACTTAATGGATCATTGGCAGCTGTCTGAGGGGCTGGAGCTTTGTTGTGGAGGCAGGCTTTGGATAGGTGTGAAAGTTACAGAGTAGTTGTTTGGGACCAAGGGCTGGGAGAGGCAGTGATTATATGAGGTTTTGGCGAAACAGTTTTAAAAATGGTTATGGCATATTTTTTGATTGTGCAGTGTGACACATTCACGTTTTCACCATTTAACTACACATGTGGCATCAGTGCAGGGGGAGGAATCTCGGAGAGTGAGATCAGCTTGGGGGTCTCGTTAGTGGGATACACGCACAAGACTTTTCATTTGGTGTGAGACTTATGGTAGTTTGAGAAAATAACACTGACACTTGACAGGATGAAGTAACAGGCCTGTAGGGAGGCAAGAAATACAGAGTGTAGAAGTGAGCGAACAAAAGCATTGCACATGTACCCTAGGGCAATACTCAGGTGTAGGGAGGTCTAGAGAAGCCTTTAGCGCAGCTTGTGCTGTTGCATTGAGACAGTGTGGGTCAATACGAGGTTTGGGGTAAGGGATTAACAGTGCTGGTAAAGGTGCCAGTGCCGTTAACATCTTACCGCCGCATTATGAGGTCCTTTAGCGGGTCCCGCTAAGGGCGGCTTGTTTTACCAGTCACCCTTAGTGGGAGCCGCTAAAGGACCAGCATGCTAACAACGGGCCCGTTATTAATGGGCCCGTTATTAGCATGGTCCCCATTCCCATTGAGCCCTATGGGGGCTCGAATGGGAATGGGGATGGGTTCCCTGAATGGGGAAACACTGGGTCCTCCAAGGTTAGAATGACCCGGTAATTCCCCATTCAGGGAACCCGGACCCGGTATGCAGTAAGGGGGTAGCCATGGCGCTAATAGCGCCATGGCTACTTCCAACCTCGTAAAGACCCCCAGTGACCTGACACTTGGGTGGGCAAAAGTCACATACATTCAGGGATGAAGGAGATAACGATCAGTGACTGTTCATCTCTGGAATTGCATGAACTGTGCAGGTGCCTCTGGGTGACACAAGTGCAGACATTCAGGGAGCCACGATACAAGAAACCATCTCTTGAACTGAAGAAACTGCGCAGGTGACCTTGTGTAAAACTCACGTGCATGGAGGAGCAGAGAATCCCTCAGAGCAGCTTGTGTTATTGTGTAAAGAGGCAGTGACATGGCACTTGGGGTGGAAGAAAGTTACAGACATCCAGGCAGGCAGGCAGGCAGGAATTAATTGCAAGTGACCGTCTCTTGAAGTGAGTGAACGCTGCATGCATGGACAATATGTGTAGGGGAATACCGAAAAGATCTAGAGGCAGGGGTAGGTGTGCTGCTTGTGGTCTCTTTACGCAGCTGCAAACTTTGCTGTGTGCAATTGCGATGCTAGAATAACACAGAGCCAACGCAAGGTATCATAAAACCATCATTCCACCACCGCCCCTGAAAGTCATTCTGGGGTGTACACAGTACAAGTATATGCACCAGGATTTGGAGGTTGCACTTTCAAACACATCCAACGTTGCAGAGGTCAAGGAGCAGTTCCCATACAACGAAGATCAGGACAGAACAGCATACATTGCAGTTGAACTTCAGGTTGAAATTCAAACTTCACAGTCCCTGATTCCTTACCTCTGATCCACTTAGAAGGAGTCTGGCAACACTGAATATTTTAAGGATGGCATGGATGATTGTGATGATGATCAAGATAAAGATTACGCTCCATCAGAGTCTTGAAATGAATATGCATTGGTGATGGAAAGCAGTGACACGGAGGAACAGGAGGAGACTGCGACCACAGACACAGAGGCAGAATTAGCAGAGGCCCGCCCCCCGTGTGCAAAAATAGGCTTCCTGTTGGACATCAGTTAGTGCTACGTATCATCCGATGCCAACTAAAAGAACACCGCCACTCCTCCCCATCTCTACCACCAGCCCTGTGTGAAGAAGAACCCAACCTGCATGTAGTTAGTTCACAACAGAAGTGCGGCAGTACTTTACACAGACATAAATGCAAATGAATGTGGCCACTTGCTCAATATGCCATAAACATGTGTGTCGAGGAAACGCAAGGACCAAATTGGGCCCTACCTGTTTGTGGAGGCATTCAATGCAGCACCACGCACAGACCTGGGAAGAACTCAAAAGACCAGAAGTGCATCCTTCCCCATAGCAACTGACAAGCAACATACCATCCACACATGTACCCCCAAAAATACTACTGCTGTTGCTTTCCTTGGGATACATACAAGTAGCCCCCTATTGCCTCAGGCTACGATGAAAGCTTTTCCGTGTGGACAAAACTAATCACAGCAACTGCTCATTGCAAATTTTGCCATGATTGTTATTGGGGTATATATTGCGCCTGGGCCTACCTTTGGGAAGCAGCAGAGATCTTTACAAGTCAGATCATTATGTTGGTAAAAGAGCTCTTGCCCTACTCTTTCATTGAGAAACCTTGAGTCCAGTGGCTTTTGGGAATAGTCTCACACCCGGGAAATTCCCAGCCACCGTGTTTCTCACCCAAGGCAGTACTCGAATTGTACAACGTATTGGCCACAATGAGACAGGCAATACAGCAGTCAGAGCGTCTAAAAATACATCGTACGATGGATCTATGGACTAGTGGTCAGAGTATTGGCTACATGGCCATCACTGCACACTGGGTCCCCTTTGCATCTGTACTGGACCAGAGGGGTCCCGGAATAAAGCAGGGAACATCAGATGCTTGTCCAACACCAGGCAGCACTTTGTATGCAAGGATTTCAGTGCAGAAGCCCCAGGCGAGTTCATATCTGGGAGAAGATGGAGGAGGTAGAGGCAAAGTGGCTAATGCCTCATAATTTGTGGTTGGGCTTTGTCACGGCAGACTACGGATCAAATGTCATTGTGGACTTGGGAATTGACAACACTACGCACATCCCCAGATCTGCACATGTACTTCAGCTGGTCGTTAATAACTGGCAGCTCGTCAGCCTGTAAAAGGAAAGGTCACCGTGCCACAGATGATCAGCTCCCAGTTCAGCCAGGCTTACCATGCGAACAATGCCCTGCTCCAATTCCAGGTGCACCACAGGTTGGCACAGCATAACCTGGAGACCTCAGTCCCTGCTTAATAGAACTCCACTTTACATATGTTGGAGAGACTGAGGGAGCAGTGCAAGGCTATCTCAGACCATTGCAACACGTCCAGCAGAGCGGTAGATGGGCTTTTGGTCGTCTGTGTGTTCATTTGGCATCTATCTCAATACAGGTTCATTATAAAATGCACGTGTGCCCCTTTACTTGGTGAGTTCACGGTGCTCTGCCTGAACACGAATGCAGCCGTTCCTGCCTGTGTACCGGCTGTGGGCGCTCTGAATGAATGTGTACATGCATGTTTTACACCATTACTTACTGGGTCATTCAGGCGTTCTGGACCGGATATCTTTTTGGTCACTCAGGAAAGAAAATGTACACGCATATTTTTCCACCTTCACTTTACTCCCCTGAATGTGTTGTTCACTAACATCTTGGCTGCACATGAGTGGTCTATCTCTCAGAAAAAAACAATGATACGTGCATATGTACTCCCTTACTTCACAGGGCTGAATGTGCGCTTCCGTGCCATGATAACATTACGGCTTTGCAGGCTGAGTTGCTTGCGTCATCTCCCAGAAGAAATTGATGCATGCATGTTTTCAAGGCACGTCTTTCGTACAAGGGATGACCCTTAATCATTTTTCAAGCCACATCTTTCGTGCAAGAGGTGACTTAATTATTTCGAGGATTGGCTTCGTTCAAATGAATGAGCCAAGTGGGGCCCTACTATGGGCCTCATTACACGGAAGGCGGTGATCCAGGGTGCTATTAGCACCCTGGACCATGCCGGTAAATTACCGGCACCGCCTTGGCGGTAAGGGGATTTACCGCCCCATTCCAAGGTCGGTGGGGCGGTAAATCCCCCTTCCGCCATTGCCCTTCCCCATTCCCATTTCTGCCCCATAGGGCTCTATGGGAATGGGGAAGGCGCTAATTACGGCACCGTAATTTTGCGGTGCCGTAATTAGCTCCGAGGTCCCTTAGCAGGTTGGTTTTTAACGCCTGCAAAAAGCAGGCGTTAAAGCACCAACCCGCTAAGGGACCTCGTAGTACGGCGGTAAGGGTTAACGGTCACCGTTGCCATTAACGGTGACCGTTAACCCTTACCGCCGTCCGTGTAATGAGGCCCTATGTCTTTGGCTCACTGAATACATAGCTCATGGGTTTCTTTCTGGCCCTCAAAGTAAGATGCATGTGCTTCACGATCAAGCCAGTAACACAGGAGTGTCTATGCCTCTCAGAAAAGGTTAAATGATTACCTTTGAAATGGCTATCAATAACACAGTGTATTACAGTGTTTAGGGATGAGAGAAATCAGCATAAAGCAGCACTATAAAAACTGTTTTTAGTTTGCCTTTTTGTATGTTGTTTGGTGGATGTTTTCATATGTTGTATTTTTTTGTTTGTTTTTTAAGGGAAAGGATCCAAACTGGGGAATGTCAATCTGGACAACAAAACAAAAAGGAACTACTGCACCTGACTCAAGGTGTGACTGCCGGGTGGCAGTGTGCCGTTTCCCGAGGAGACACACCATGGCATCACCCCTCTTCCTTGCCGTGGACCCTGCCACTACAGTATGGGAAATGCTGCATACCTGACTGAAAAGAATGCCAGGATACCTGGTGGTCCTTTGGTCTTCAATGGGGGTATACACTTCTTTTTCCTGCTGCTGGTCTGGCCTTCTTTGTGAGGAAGTGGCAGGTGCGACTGCTGAGGCACCTGAGACATAGTACCTATGTCTCTTTCCCAGGAGCCTCAGCATACTTGTAGTGGTCAAACAGGGTCCCTTTCCCCTGGCTACCACCTCCCCACAAATGCTGCAGACCACGCTGGTGGCCTTTTATGTTGAGGGGCTCATTGTAGCGGCAGTAAAGTACTGCTAAACTCCTGCGCCAGAGCCAAACCCCCTGGACCCACTCCCTGAGGTGTTTGGGGTCTACCCAAGCCCCCTGCTGCAGCTCAGCAGCGGCTGGTGGTGCCCACTGCAACACAGGAGCAGCCTGCTGCCCGGGCCAGTGGCCGCTGATGCTAAGTTTACTCTGGCATCTGCTGGCTAGGGGCAGTGGAGGAAAGCAGCACCACTCCCCCTTGATAGTGAGCCTCCTCTTCCTTCGGCCCCTCCTGTTTTTCCAGATCATATCCCTGTCTCCGGTTCTTGGGTAGAGCATACACCAGAACCGCAACCAGTTCCTTCTCCTCTGTGCCTGTCAGCTGCTGTGCCTCGGGCTACACACAACGGCCACAACACGAACCAGGAAGTCTGTAATCACATTCTCTTTCTCTTAATAGGTCGAGCCGACTCGAATCAACAGAGTCCTGTGATACAAAAAAGATCCAGCTGGTTTGAATCAATATGCCCATTTGCAAAAGCTTTACTCCAGTTTGAGCCATAAAGACCTATTGGCTCGAAGTGGTTTGACCAGCTTTGAACTGTGCATGAGTCGAAGTGGACATTTGCCAGTTCGACGCATTCCATTATTCAACCATCACTATTTTGCTATTCAATTCAACTGTTTCGATTTAGTTTGAAATTCAAGCAGTGGCTCCTCCCCATTTAATACCCGCAATTTGAGTCGTGGACTGCTTCAAACCAATGTTTGGGTAAAATATTCCCGGTTTGGAAGACGCTCATCCAGCACTAGCCAATAACAACAGCACCGCTGAGGGACCTGTGGCGGATCGGAAGAAGGAGGCAGACATTTGGAGGTCATTATTATTGGTGTTTATTAAAATAATAAAGATAAGGCCCATCTTTCCCTACTGCTAGAGGGGTATCCCTGCCTATATAAATAATTAAAAGATGCTTGACAGGAAGTCCCAAAAGAATGTATCCACTGTCCAAAACTATTCCCTACCACTATTTTAACTAACTTAAATTATATTAGGATAATATTCCTCCTCTCTTCGTTATCTCTTTTGTCAATGTCTCTTCTTAGTCCAAACTTCTCTTCAGTAAGATATCTTCAAATATTCTCTTGCCACCTTCTGCAATGCACTTGGGTTTTGTCTCCCCTTTAGGGACAGTTGTTCCACAGTCCTTAGTATCACTCTTCATTATACTTTGATCCAGGCTTATATGCTTATATGCCTTTCTGACTCTTGTAAGCTAGGCATTCTTAGATTGTTTATCCTTTTTAGTGACCTGACCTTCCCACTCTCCTGGGGTTGCTCAGTTTCTTATCAGGTTCACTAGATTTCACTTCCCATTGATGTTTATAGACCTTTTACTCCCCTCTTTATTTCTTATACCATGGGGTACTTACCCCTCTTCACAGGGTAAATTATAATAATTGTTATTTTATAACATGCTTAAAACCGGAGACCAGTCTCGAAGCGCAAGCCAGGGATTCAAACCTGTGTTGATATGCGTTGTCTTGCTTCCAAGACAAACACTTTATCCCTGAGCTATCCTCCCGTCCTCCCGGATATTTGCGCCCATTTCTTAATACCTTCTATTTCAGGCTTATTAGTTATTCTCTTAATCACATTAACACAGTTCCACTTAAACAGCTTTATTTTTAGTATCTTGTCAATTTCACTGGGATGAGTTTTTCCTGCTCCATAACAATGCCCCGGCATCCGCCCGCTACTCCCGTTCTCCCCATTGCCTCTGCATCTGCAGGAGAGCCTCTCTGACTCAGCGCTCACTCGGGTTCTCTTCCTCTGTTCTAGAACTCTTGCTTCTCCTTGTTGTCAGTGTCCCGCACTTGGTCCTCTCTCTCGTTGTTACCGGGTCTAAATGCGACTCACAGGGCGTCTCGTTGACTCCCTCGCTGGGTGGTTTTGGTGCTGTTCGAAGGGCGCACAGCCCACCACAAAGTTGTTGTGTCACGCCACCACCGGGATAAGGATTCCCTTATCCTTGGGTTCTCCCTGCTCTGAAACGCTGGTCCTCCAGCATTTCCCTATGATGCTCAGGACTCCTTTGAAAATCGCCGGCTCTACAGCTCTCCTCGACTTCGCCTCCTCCAGGCGTCACCTCGTCAGGGGGTTTCTCCTGCTTACGCTTGTCTCTCTCTCTCTCTGTGCTTTGCCTTTGTTTGGCATGCACTTCCTTTCCAGTCTCCTCGTATTGGTTAAATGTACATCTCTCCTCCTCCTTGTGGATAATGGGTATTTTACTTTTGCCTTCTGCCAGGGTCTGGATCGTATAATGTTCTTCATATCTTATAGTCCCATATATGCTACCATGGTGGATGTTTTATGTATTAGCTCACTGGAATGGGAGTCCTTGTCCCCTTAAGGCGGGGGCTCCTGCTTGGGGAGAAGATACGAATACCCATGATTCATCACAGACCCCACAAAAAGCTCATCCACATGGCACTGCAACAACACTCAACAAATAATCGTCCAGTCCATAAAAGACGTGCTCAATACGGAGGTCACAATGTCACACTTGAACCAGAAGAAAAACACTGAAACCATGGTGGCTGACAGTCCTTGTGGCCTGGGAGCTGTGCACATGCAGCCAAAAAAGAAAGGCAAGACACGCACCATTGCTTACGCCAGCAAAGTTCTCGCACCCATTGAACAAAGGTATTCACAAATGAAATGTGAGGCAATCACAGTTTTCTGGGGCATATGCCATTTCCGCCTCTATACATGTGTTCCCCCTTTTAAGACCCCCGCACCCAGTACAAGCAACACTGTTCAGGGTACAGCCCCACGCCCGCCTAATATAATGAATAAAGTGGACTTTTCATCTTGGACAAGACACCTCAGCTGATTTGTTATTCAGACACACATGAATGGTTGTACCTCAACATATATATGAAGCTGATTACATCCGATTACAGAAACAGCTCTCCCCAACTCCCCAAAGCACCAGCATTAGAGAATATTATGCAAGCAACAGTACAAGATGACTATCTGCAGGCGGTCATGGTAGAATTGCAACAAGACCAGCAACAAAAACATGTTGAACATTAACCAGCACTCCAACTCTGAAGCGTGGACAACAACTGCAGATACGTCTGCCATCCGTGATAAGCTGTTCCGCTCCAAGGAATGCCCCTTCTGAGGGCCAGACAAACTGCCATTAGAGCAGCAGTCATGAAAAGGGTGGTGCTCCTGGCTCTCAAAGGACATCAAGGGAATGTTAAGACAGCAGTGCATCTTTATGTAAAAGTGTTATTACAGGAATTAATCAGTTGGCTGAAAAAGTGAATAAAGTAGTGAGCGCAAACCTGCCAAATCTATTGCGCATCCATCCCAACAGAATGGTCATCTCCAATCTATATACCAAAAAGAGAGGGAGGCCCCTGAGACACACTAAGAGCAGACTTCTGCTCACTTCCAGGAGGATCTTTCCTTCTTGTAATAGCCACTCTAGGGGCCTCATTACAAGCTTGCCGGTCCGGTAACAACGATACCAGTAAGCTTGCCAGTACCATTGTTACCAGACCGGCAAACTACGAGTTCTGCTCGCGGGTGCCTTCCAGACCTACCGCCGGACTCATAATGAGCCCCAATGTATCAAGAAGTGGAAACAGTCAGGTCTGTATAGTCCCAGAAGGTGTTCCAGAAGCTAGAAAAAATATTAGCAAATCATTGCACAAAATCTTTGAAAAACAACAATGGACCATTTTACCAAATTTGTGGATTGTAAGAATACCTTGAAAAGAGGCATCCAACATGCTCAACATTCCAAGTACTAACCCCAGGCGAACAGTGATTGCTGAGCAATTAACGTAGAATTGATCTAGATTGCACATAAAAAAATAGCAAAATGTAGAATTTGAACTATTCCAATTTCTTTAAAATTATCCGATAACTCCAACCACCTCGATTGAATGTGCCCCATTACTCTCAACAATACAAATGATAGTGAAATGTACTATTCTCAGTCACAGTGCAGGGACACCAACAATCGCCTCCGAGGACCCAGTAGAGACCCCAAGGTAACTACAGAACTCTAAAGTCAGTATCCGAATGAGGGATAGAGCGAGAGAGAGTGAGAAAAGGAGAGAGTATCTAACTTCCTGCATGAAGACCATGTGCTGGTCCACAATTGGCAACAAAGAGGCAAAACCAGCAGGTTGTTTGACACTACACCCATGACTGTAACATGTGATAAAGGAATTATGGTCACAGACAAAAACCCTTGTGTTTCTGTAACCCGAAACAGCTCCGTCTTCGAGTAACAAAGTGGTCACCTATGGGTTGAAAACCCCATACTCCTCACACACCCATATATCTGATCCATAAAATAGACGAAATGAGGGTGACAACCATGGCCCTGTTCTAGAACTCACCAGAGACGTCACTTAGGAACTCCCAGACATCTGAGCAGAACTCTACGTGGTTCCTTCGGGGTCACTGCTGCCAGCTCGATCAGTGAGCAGTAGTTCCCCAAAGTCTTGCCATTTCTGTGAAACTGAAAGTCTATGATCGGAGTCACAAGGCAGCCATTTACGTAAGTATTGAATGCTAATTCTCACATTCAATGTATGTTATCAGCCAACCTATTTTGTGCCTGTGACGAAATGACTACTGCTCTGCAAGAGTACAGGAATGAGTAGGGGCTAAAGCACATACTCAGTGCCATGCTACTACTAAACCAGCAGTGATCCCAGTCATAACGCTGAAACTTACACAAACCAGCTGGTATACCTGCTTTGCCTCTTGTGGTAATGTGGGGTGAGAGCAGGAAATACACTGTACAGCAGGGGTGCGAGCTAGCAAGGAAGCATCCAAACAACAATAGTACTGTGATACCAACATTAAGGAAATGTCCAATTATGATTCTAGAAAAAATAGGAGTCTTTAATTAAACTAAAAATACAAACGCACTAATAAAAACACTAATAACCCCTGTCAAAGAAGACACAGAATATGCAGACTTTTGAATAAAAAGATGGCACTCTGAATCTGAACACAGGGGTGGGTGGGCAATAGTCTCTGCAGCAATGCTTACGTTCAAAGAACATGTCTTTGCACAAAGGGAAAGAGTGGGGGTTTTAAGGTCAACAATGCCAATGTGGCAGAGGACCGCTTTAGATATCTTTCAGTTTTATTGTTTGGCGTCAACAGCACTGATCCAGGAGTCTGGGATCCTACTGAGATGGTGATTTGACATCAGGCTGGTGAGCAGGTCATCTGGGTGCAACATGCAGTGCAGTTTGGCAAGCAGCAACAGCACTTGGCATGAAGAGGTTTGGGCCAGACCGACGATGTTCAGGGTGCCATAGCTCAGAAGCGTTTCGAGGTGAGATCCAGAGTGGCTTGTTTATCCCTGGATTGCTGTGAGCCACAGTTCAGGGTCTCAAAGATCAGGTGAGTCCTTATTCTGCCTTTCCCAGCCAGGAAGTGTGATAGAAAGCACTTACAGAGCTGACACTTCCAGTGGTCAGAGTCCTGGTTACCAGTGTTGAAGCAGCTAACAGGACTTCTCCAAAGAGCGGGCCACCCCAAATGCTCATCTGGGCTGGAATGCGTGGAGAGTCTTTCTCCCTCCTTGGGGTCTTTATTTCCATCTCTATGGTAGAGGGCTTTGGGCAGACTGTACCCCAGTTACAGATTAAACCTTTTTCGGATGTCCAATTCAATGAAAGGGGTAGTCTCACCCCCTCACTTAGTTAATCTGTCACAGTAGATTGGTGTTATATTGTGTCTTTCTGCTTGCTTGGATTGAGTGACATCATGATGAGAATGTACTGTGATTGCCTGGAATGCTGGAATGTTGTTGCATGAGTGTATGTGTTCCACCCCAGGCAGTTGGAGCCATGTAGCCAGGGTGGTGGGGGCCACTTGGCCAGTTGGGAGCAGCTCCTGTCCTGTTTCTATCTTAATTGCATGTAAGAAGCTTAATAAAGGAACTTATGTTACACCATACCTGCTGCCTCCAGAAACCTGATTTATAATAGTCGGTCAATGTCAAGCCTTCTGTAAGGGTCCAAACCTGGCTTCTCTGACCTGTGTCCTTGCCTGGTGATGTCTGTCCTAGAATTCGAGGTGAAACCTCCTTCTAACGTCCAACGATGATTTAGTTAAAGGGGGGGCCTAACCTGTGTATTTAATCTACCACAGCACATTGGCCCATTTCAAGCCTTCTGTAAGGGTCCAATTATGGATGTGGTGATTTGTGTCTTTGCCCAGTGATGTCTGTCCCAGAGTGCTTCGTCTCCAGGAAGTTGGTCAGAGTTAGCACAAGATTACAGAGTTATAAAGCGCTAAAGATCATAAATTAGATCATACACAACAAAGAAACAAGGGGGACAGGAGAGAGAAAGCACAGGAAATAACTGTCTGGGTGAGTGGTAACATAAGTCTAAGGACAGACAAAATAGGACTCCTGTCAATATGCACAGGGGAGTTAAGAAAAACTCAGGGGGGTTGAACAGTGACTGGAGGGAGATCACGCATCAAGTGAAAAGATAAAGTTGTGCTAAAGAGAGACAGTTTTGGTGGCAAAAAAAAAGGAGAATGTGACAAGATTGGGGAGATGCGACTAAGCCTGGTATATAGTAAACTGGGGTTAGAAGAAGTTAATGGGCGAAATGATATAATATGATATGATAGATTATTTATAATGTGCTTAATACCCAGAGGTTTCTAAGCGCGAACCCAGGGATCGAACCTGTGTTGCGCCGTGTCGCCATGCTTCCAAGTCGAGCACGTTGCCCTTGAGCTATCCTGCCGAGACCGAATGAAAGCCATAGGATGGCCGAGGAGAGACTATGGCTGGAGAAACCGGAAAAAGCTGTGGATAGCAGGCCAAGTAGAGTCTAATGAATGAAGAGAGGCAGCCAGGGATGAGGAGAGAGACATAGCAGAGAAGAGCGAGAGGCATCTGCTGAGACTGAGAGTCTAAGGTAATAAAAAGTGGTATAAAAGAGACAGACAAAGGGCAGAGGTGAGCGAGTGATGGCAGAGGAGATCAAGAGTGGGCAGAGGACCATTGTATATGTAAGAACCTTTCTGTTTGATTCTGTTTTGAGCAATGAACAAAGTCGACAAAAATCGTTCTGCACATTTTGTAGCATGCCCGCTTTTTTCGAGGCATGGTCCTAAGGTTTTTTTGGAAACATGTTCACAGGACCAGTGCTTGTTGTTTCACAAACAATTCAAAAACATTAAGAAAAAAGGCTTTGTGGTGCCGAAAAAAGTACCATGTTGTCAATAGAAGATGCACCAGTTTTCACTGGTTGTTTAGAGTGTCTCCTTTCACGAAAGGGACCCTTTGACAGGTGGTAGGACAAGGAGTAAAACAATCATTACGCTCTCCAGTGGCTGACAAGGTTTGCCTCCTTCCTTCTCTTAATAAGTCAGCCAATTGGCAGTCATAGCCCTTGAACAATAAGATTTCTGCATGGGTGGGCTAATGGGTATAACTAGGATGGCTGAAGGTGTCACCATTTCATCTGCAGTTCACCAATCCTCCCTTTTGATTCAGGTGCATTATGGAACATGTAGTCAGGGGAGATGTGTCGATTGACTGAGACACACTGAATTCTGGGATAAATAAGCAGGGTAGTCCAGTACTGGAAAGTCAAGTTAAATTCTCCCAAGAGCTCTTCATTAATAATGGTACTTTTATTTGGGCAGTACAAGATAAAAGCACATCACCCTTTCCTAGTGTAGTGCAAAACCTGTCACCATAATATGTGATCTTCATCACTAGCTAATGAACGTCCCATTGGGTTGTTTTGGCAAGGGTGGAGTTAATCGTGGCGGGACTCCCTTTCTCCTGCGCACCTCCTCTTTTCTTGTTTCCGAATCTGACCAGCAGCCTGGATCCTGGTTTGTCGAGGAACCAACTCTGGGGTTCCCATTTATTTGTAAGAATTGTGGGGATGACAAACTCTGGATCAGTTGGGCGCTGGTAGGGTGCGGTGGTCCAATGGTCGCTGTTGAGCGATTTGATCAATTATATGGTCCAGTCAGGTCATAGTCTTTAATTTGTTTATTTTTGGTTAGTTAGCACCAAAGAAAACATCATTGTAGAAATGAATGACACATTTTTGACATGGTAACTCGCTACACAGCCGACGCGCGTTTCAACCTAAGTCTTTTTCAAGGCTGTGATTTGGTGATGTTGTGATGTGCACCGTGAAGTGACATAGTGATACCCATTGTTATTTATAGCATATATATTCCATTCAATATGCATGTATTTAATAAATAGTTTCAGTAATGAGGAATGGAAGCACATTGTGGCAACAGATTGGTAATTAGCAAAACCTGTGATCGTGAGTGGTGGTGACGGGGTGAATAACAGGGCAGAGCATATAACAATTGATAGTTACATTTAGGCATGACAAGATGTATAGTTACAGTTAAAGTAAAATTGAGACAGAGTAAGGGACAATGTACCAAGGGAGACAAAGGAAAAGGAGAGTCAATTAGTTGAGTCCAGGGCCAAAAGAATTTGGTATGACAGCCTGTTGAAGGAATGTAGAATAGGCCGAGTCTTACCCAATTGAGTTAAGGGGTGGACTTCAAAATGTTGTAAGCTGGTCCTCCCAGATAAGGGCGCCAGGGGGGCTGGATAGCCGATCTGAAAAGTAGATAGAAAGGGTTTTCAGCAAGGATGGGACCCATGCATGAGTGGCCGATGTTAAATAGATATCAAGCGGGAGAGGTAAGGGTGCTAGGGTGTAGCAATTGGGCAGGAGGCCAGGGAGGGATGTCTATGAGGGGGCGTCTGATGGGAGGCTTACCGTTGGCCGAGTCCGGCGAGTTCGTAGCGTGCGAGCGTTCTCGGAAATCCGTGTGCTGTGGATCAGCCCTACTTTCGGGAATTTATAAGAGCATGGTGCGGATTGGTTGGTTCATCGAACGGTGTGATTGGTCTGAGAAGGCCGTCCCGCGGGTTGGGAACCTATCATGGTTTGCGTCACAGGGGTGAAGTTTAGAAATATAGGGGAATTGGCCAGAACGAGCCTGATCAGGATTGGTAGATGGAATGAAGTTACGACAATTGCGTCCATAATGCATGTGTAGGCAGAAACACTCACAGGTTTATGTACTACTGATTACAGGAAAACATGGAAATCATGGTCACTATTTAATCCAAAAGTAACGGCGTGATATTTGCATATCAGCTTTGCTTCTTTCTGGCGTAGTTGTAGTTCTCTATCTCCGCCCCTTATGTCGGTTGATATTTTCTCCAGTCCCACGAAGGTGATGTCTTCCTTGTTGTCCAATATATTTGCGATTACATACACAGTTAATAGCATAAACCACAAATTTGGATCTACAGTTGATGTATTCTCTGATTGTATGTGTGTCACTGGTACTAAAAGTCAAAGTCTTGGTCGTTGTAGTACAGAAGATTCTGAAGAGACATTGGCATATCTTATCAATGGATGAAGATATCAAGGCATGGATCCCATACAAGCCAATCCTAACCTATACCAAGGCCAGAACACTCAAAAACATCCTTAGCCCATCATTCATGGTGCCTATTCCAAAAACTGATGGTAACTGGCTCACCAGCAACAAACCAGTGGGCTTCTACAAGTGTGGAAACTGCTCCATGTGCAAATTCGCTACAACGACCAAGACTTTGACTTTTAGTACCAGTGACACACATACAATCAGAGAATACATCAACTGTAGATCCAAATTTGCGGTTTATGCTATTAACTTTGTATGTAATCTCAAATATATTGGGAGTACTAAAAGAGAACTCAGAACAAGGATCAGGGAACATCTCAATTCCCTACATTCCCAGGACACCAGATAGCCACTGGCATTACACTGGGAGGAAGAACACCAGTGGGACAACAAGGAAGACATCACCTTCGTGGGACTGGAGAAAATATCAACCAACATAAGGGGCGGAGATAGAGAACTACAACTACGCCAGAAAGAAGCAAAGCTGATATGCAAATATCCGCCGTTACTTTTGGATTAAATAGTGACCATGATTTCCATGTTTTCCTGTAATCAGTCGTACATAAACCTGTGAGAGTTTCTGCCTACACATGCATTATGGACGCAACTGTCGTAACTTCATTCCATGTACCAATCCTGATCAGGCTCGTTCTGGGCAATTCCCCTATAGTTCTAAACTTCGCCCCTGTGACGCAAACCATGACAGGTTCCCAACCCGCGGGGCGGCCTTCTCAGACCAATCACACCGCTCGATGAACCAACCAATCCGCGCCATGCTCTTATAAATTCCCGAACGTAGGGCTGATCCACAGCACACGGATTTCCGAGAACGCTCGCACGCAACGAACTCGCCGGACCCGGCCAATGGTAAGCCTCCCATCAGACGTCCCCTCATAGACGTCCCTCCCCGGCCTCCTGCCCAATTGCTACACCCTAGCACCCTTACCTCTCTCGCTTAATATCTATTTAACATCGGCCACTCGTCCATGGGTCCCATCCCTGCTGAGAACCCTTTCTATCTACTTTTCAGATCGGCTATCCAGCCCCCCTGGTGCCCTTATCTGTGAGGACCAGCTTACAGCATTTTGAAGTCCACCCCTTAACTCAATTGGGTAAGACTCTGCCTCTTCTACATTCCTTCAACAGGCTGTCATACCAAATTCTTTTGGCCCTTGACTCAACTAATTGACTCTCCTTTTCCTTTGTCTCCCTTGGTACATTGTCTCTTACTCTGTCTCAATTTTACTTCAACTGTAACTATACATCTCGTCATGCCTAAATGTAACTATCAATTGTTATATGCTCTGCACTGTTATTCACCCCGTCACCACCACTAACGATCACAGGTTTTGCTAATTACCAATCTGTTGCCACAATGTGCTTCCGTTCCTCATTACTGAAACTATTTATTAAATACATGCATATTGAATGGAATATATATGTTATAAATGACAATGGGTATCACTATGTCACTTCACGGTGCACATCACAACATCACCAAATTACAGCCTTGAAAAAGACTTAGGTTGAAACGCGCGTCGGCTGTGTAGCGAGTTACCATGTCAAAAAATTGTCATTCATTTCTACAATGATGTTTTCTTTGGTGCTAACTAACCAAAAATAAACAAATTAATGACTATGACCTGACTGGACCATATAATTGATCAAATCGCTCAACAGCGACCATTGGACCACCATATCCTACCAGCGCCCAACTGATCCAGAGTTTGTCATCCCCACAATTCTTACGTCCCATTGCGTGTTTGTTGTAGTATTTTTCTCCTGGGGAATGTTATGTAATTCAAACGCAAAGGAACCGAAACGTGTTGAGAAGAGATCAAGCAACATACTATAGATTTACAGACCACATTTGCTTCAATGCCGCTATATTGAAATCCTTGGAACAAAAATATGCACTTTTGAACCTTCCTGAGATAGTGATGGGGGATACAAGGCAGGAAAATAATGTGACATCTTCCACAGCACACTTTACAAGTGCACTGGAAGGCCTGACACCTGAATCTGAATGTTTCCGCCACTCTAGCCAACTTGGCTCATTTAATGATGCTGCAGAGGGCCCCCTGTATTTATTTGGACAATGTGGATTCTGAGACCTCTTTTCCTGGGATACTCTATACGTATCTTTCACTTCAGTGATATTTTCCATTTTCCTCCTTTCAGCCTTGTCACGCGGGCTCTCTCTTATCAGGCACCTGCAATCAATATAAAGGAATCACATCGCTCAACTCCTCCAGTCACACACCCTCACACCAGTAAACATTAATTTACTCCAGACTGTGGTACAGACAGTAGGTCAGCGAAAACATCTAAAAACCCAGACGATTTGGAAGGAAAATCAGAGAGATTAAGGAGGGACATTACCCCAAGGTGAGGGGGAGGTTAAGAGGGGGAAGTGTGTGGGAAGGGAAGAGTGAAAAAGGGGACACAAGATTTTCAGTGACAGCCCGTACTATACTGTCACATTCCCAGCTACATTCGTCCTGCCACCTCCCTGCTACAACTCAGGAAACTCCTTAAGATCTGGCTATTTAAATCCATATTGAGGAATTTGCCTGCTAGACCTATCTCTACACATGACTTTTTCCTCTTGCCTAGGTCCTGGTTTAAAATATTGTTATTTATTTATCGGTCCTTTATAATGCGCTAAATACTAGCAAGTGATTTCTAAGCGCAGGATCGGGATTCGAACCAGTGTTGCACCACATTGTCTTGCTTCCAAGACAAACGCGTTGCTCCTGAGCTATCCTTCCTCCCCAGGCACAGAAAGATAGCATCCTTCCTCTTTGAAAGATAGGTGATGAGCTGGCACAACGCAGTGAGTATCAAAATAGTTAGGTCTATTGATACAGGAGCCAGAGAGCAGCAGGCCCTCCTGCCCAGGCTATCCTTCAACTACTCTGTGTTGCAGAACCCTCTCCGGATCTTAAGGAGATCAGGCTCAAGACGAAAGGGTGGCAGGGAGGCTGTTCCAGAGAGATGCACCTGCTGAGGATAAGGATCTCCCTCCAAATCTCTGCTTGGAGAACCGGCTCACTTGCAGAAGGTTGTAGGTCGATGAGCGGCTTGTGAGGGACAGTATTAAGGGAAGCAGCATTGCAAGTAAGTAGATCCCGAGCCTCAGAAAGCCTTGTGGACAATGCAGAGGGTCTTGAACTTGATCCTTGCAGCCACGGGAGCCAGTGAAGGGATTTCAGTGCTGGAGAGATGCAGTCCCTGGGCTTGAGGCCAAGGATAAGTCTTACGGTTCTGTTCTGGGTGAGTTGCAAAGGGTGCAGGGTAGGAGCAGGGAGGTTGAGGAAGAGACTGTTGCAGTAATCCAGCCTAGAGAGAACCAGGGCTCTAATGACAGTGAGCCACTGGGGGAAGGTGAGAAAAGGTAGAGTACCCGTATGGAGGTGTAGCTGATAGTTAGACTTTTTAGAGATGTCCGAAATGTGAGAGGAGAAGGAGAGAGTGGAGTCAAAGATGACCCCAAGGATTTTATCCTCGCAGGTGGGTCGGGCGCAGGGCCAAGGGAGGCCGGCCAGAGTGAGAGTGGGGAAAGCGGGAGCAGTGGTCCCAATGTGAACAATCTCATTCTTACTGGCGCTGAGGCAGAGGTCGTTTGCAGCACACCATGAATGAACAGCGGACAGACAGTCAGATATGAGCGTGGAGGAGGAAACGGCTGAGGGTAGCCTGAAAGATAGTTGGGTGTCATCCACGTAGCACTGGATGTTAGAGGTGAAGTGGCAATCACACGTGCCAAGGCAGCCATATAGACATTGAAGAACCAGGGGGATAGGTTAGATCCCTGGGGAACGCCGCAGGTTGATTTGAGCGATAGTCGAGAGAAAGGCTCTGAGTTCCACCTGGGATGGGCGATAAAAGATAAAGGAGGTTAGCCATGCCAGAGCCTGACCTGTGATTCCCAGGGTGTCACAGAGATGTGCAATCAGGATGTAGTGGTTGACCGTGTGAAAGGCAGAGGAGAGGTCGAGGAGAATGAGGACAGAGGGAGTGTTAGTGTCATGGTTTCAGAGCAGGTCTTCACAGGTGTTCAGGAGAGCAGTTTCCATACCTCTGGATGCTCTAAAGCCAGACTATTGGTCGTGGAAGCAACCAATAGATTCAGTGTGGAGGATCAGCTGAGCGATAACCAACTTTTCCAGGAGTTTGCCCAGGAAAGGAGTGATAGAAATAGGGTGGTAGTTTGCCGGAAAGAAGGAGTCGGCAGAGGGTTTCTTGAGCAGAGGGTGCACAAGGGAGTGTTTAAGAGCAGTTGGGAAAATTCCAGTGGAAAAGGAGAGATTGCAGAGATCCGCCAGGTCTGGGGCGAGAGAGTCAATATTGTCCTAAATGGTTTTGGAGGTACAGCGGTCCACCTGTTTGGATGAAACCTTCATAGACCGGACCTGTCTACAGACCTCATCGGGTGCGATGGGTGAGAGAGAAGAGAAGAGGGGTGGTGGGGGGCCGAGGGAGGCTCCGGTGTTGGTGTGTGCTGTGGTGTGGAAGAGAGGGAGGAGAGAGGGTGTCTTTGGTTTTTGTGGTGAAATGTGCAGGCAGGGCCGTGCAAAGGTCCTGGGTGGGTGTGATAGAAGAAGAGGCTGCTGTAGGAGTGGCCAGTTCCTTACAGACTTTGAAATGTTTGGCCGTGTTGCTTGATGGCGTGGAAATGCAGGCTTGAATATAGACTCTTTTTTGGAGCGGATGCAGAGTCGGTATTGCCTTTGAAGGAGGCGGCAGGCCAGTTTGTCAGATGGTTCACCTGACAAATTCCATTTCCACTAAGCTGCCCTATATTTGCGTTTAAAGGCAGCCAGATCGGAGTCGTACCAAGAGTTGCACTTTTTGGAAGGCATCAGACACACCCTCATGACAGGGGCAAGAGTGTTGAGGATGTTGAACAGATTGAGGTTAGCGGCGGCTGTGTCAGGGTGGGAGTCAGTCGCAGGAGTGGGAGGAGGAGAGAGTAGGTGGAGGCAAAGGCAGCCACTGTCACTTTTTTCACTGGTCTGGTGACTTTGAAGCCGAGTGGCCGTGCAGGGTGTGCCACTGCAAGAAGAGAGGAGAGCTTCAGGTGTGTTGAGAGAAGAGAGTGGTCAGTCCAAGAGAGAGAGGTAGTGAGAGGGATAGAGAGAGGGATGTCAGTAGAGATGAGAGCATCCAAAGTGTGGCCCGCGGTGTGCGTGGAGCCAGAGAGTAAGCTAGAGAGGGAGAGAGAGAGTTGCAAAGGTTGCGGAAAGTATCTGAGGAGACAGGGCAGTTAGGATGTATGTTGAGATCACCCGTCAGGATGAGTTGAGAGGAGGAGGAGAGTAGAGAGGAGGCCAGGTCAGCCCATTCCGAGAGGAAGAGAGTCGAGTGTCCTGATAATGAGAGAAGATTTAGGGGAGAATGAGAGTCTGCAAACTAGGCACTCGAAGGAGGAGTAGGCATGAGTAGGGATGACACAGGTATCCATTCTGAGAAAATAAGTGCCACTCCCCCACCTGTCATCTTAGGCCTGGGCACAGAGAGGATTTTGTAGCCTTCAGGGAGGAATGTGTCAAAGCTTGTGATGGAGTTCTCCTTGAACCATGTCTATGTGATGGCGAGCACATCAAGATCCATGGGTTCAAGGGGGTTGCAGATGTCAGATGAGTGTTTGCTCAATGTGGAGCAGCTTGCCATCTTTGAAGGTCTTCCTCGGGGGGTGGGGGGAGTACAGGGGACAGTGGTCCCACCCAAGGGTAGCAAGAGGCCAGAGGGATAGTGGAGGATGGCGAAAGGAGCCCAGGCCGACAAGGGAGCCAGGACAGTACAACAAGGCGAGTGTGCCTGTACAGAGGAGGAGGAAGGCACAGTGGGCAAGGGAGCCTGTGCAGAGGAGGAGGAAGGCACAGTGGGAAAGGGAGCCTGTGCAGATGAGGGGGAAGGCACAGACAGCAAGGGAGCTTGTGCAGAGGAGGAGGAGGGCACAGTGGGCAAGGGGGCCTGTGCAGAAGAGGATGAAGGCACAGTGGGCAAGGGGGCCTGTGCAGAGGAGGAGGAAGGCACAGAGGGGCAAGGGGGCCTGTGCAGAGGAAGAGGAAGGCACAGTGGGCAAGGGGCCTGTGCAGAGGAGGAGGAACACACTGAGGGCAAGGGAACCTGGCCGGAGGGAGAGGTGAGGAGAGGAAGGCACAGATGGGCAAGGGGGCCTTTGCAGAGGAGGAGGAAGGCACAGAGAGGCAAGGGGGTTTGTGCAGAGGAAGAGGAAGGCACAGTGGGCAAGGGGGCCTGTGCAGAGGAGGAGGAACGCACTGAGGGCAAGGGAACCTGGACAGAGGGAGAGGTGAGGTTAGAGAGGCGAGGGAGGAGCCGGTCAAAGAGAAGAAGGTTAGGTTGAGGAACCTGAACCATGATGTTTCCATTGAAATAGATTTGATGTCTTCACCCAGAGCCAGGATGGGACCCATTAAGTCCACTGCTAACTTCTGCCACTGCTCTTCAGGTACTCGCACTGGATGAAGTGGCATCTCCCTCACTACCACTACTTAACTCTTATCGCTCGCTAGACAAACATCACACTCTCTTATTTTCCTATCCACTCTGCTATCCATAGCTAGCCACCAGTAACTGTGCCTTAACATCCTTTTTGTACTGTCCATTCCACAATGCCGTTGATGGGCAATATCTATTAGTTTGTCCCTAATACCTTCAGGGGGAATTATCTTCTGCCCCCCATGAGCCTTCCTCCAGACAAAGATAAACACGATTTATTCCTCACCTCATAAAATCAATCACATTCTTGTTCTACTTCCTGCCTACAAGGCCGACCTTCAACAGTCCACTCCTTCACTTTGCCAAGTACTGTGTCATCTCCCTCAGCTACCTTCCATGCCTCCTCGTTCAAGGCACCTTGCTCAATATTGGCAACAATCAATTCATCTTCCTGTTCCTTCCCTACAACTTCACTTTCACTGTCCACTGGAAGCCTCGAGAGATAATCCGCCACCACATTCTCTTTGCCAGGGACATAACACATGTGAAATTCATAGTTCTGCAATCCTAAGACCCATTTTGAAATCCTGAGCGCCCCTTTGGGCCAAACCCCTTCAGCTAACATCTGCACAAATGGGCTGTGGTCCGTCCTTACTATAAATCGTTGGCCCCACAAGAAAAATGTAAAATGCATGACAGCCCAAAACACAGCTAATGCTTCTTTCTCCACAACTGAATAATTCTTCTCTGCACCCCTTAATGGTCTAGATGCAAATGCAATCACATGCTCCTCCATCCCACAGTCCAATTGCGACAAAGATGCCCCCAGACGCAACAGGCTAGCATCGACCGTCAACAATGTCCTTCTTCCGCTTACAAACCCCCCCTAAACAAGGTGCATTGGAGATTCCTTCATTTATCTCCTGAAAAGCTTCCCTACACTCATCTGACCACAGGAAGGTCACTCCCTTCTTTAACAACGCTCTTAACGGTGTTGAAATTACAGCAAAATTGTTGACAAACTTGTGATAGAACTCAGCCATTCCCATGAATTACCTCAATTGACCCTTATCTTGTGGTGCTGGGGCCTTAATAATACTTTCTACCAGACTGTGCTTGGGAGAAATTCCTTGAGCCGAGATCTTGTGCCTTAAATACTCCACCTCACGCACTCCAATTTTACACTGACTGCACTGTACTGTCAAACCAGCCTCACATAATTTCTCCAACACACACCTGTTGTTCCATGCAATTAGTGAAAATGAGGATGTCGTCCTGGAACACAATCACATTATTGACACCCTAACACCTTTTCCATCACCCGCTGAAAAACCACTAGACCCGATGACAAGCCGAAAGGCATCCTAAGGTATTTGAAAGTTCCTTCCGGCGTGATAAATGCTGTGACATCTTGACACTCTTGAGACAACGGTACTTGGTGATAAACTGCTGACAGACCAAGGAACGTGAACCAACTTGAGTCTTCCACCACAGACATTACTTCCGATATGACTGGTAAGGGATGCTTTTCCACCAAGATGTTTTTATTAAGCTCTCTCAAGTCAACACGCAAACAAATCTTCCCATTATTCTTTGTAACTAGGACCACTGGAGATAGCCTTTCCGTACCATGCACTCGCTCTATCACACCTCTCTGTAGTAACCCATCCAATTCCTCATGCAATTGTTTCTTCATATTGTGGGGGACTGGTCGCACCTTTTGCATCACAGGCCGAGAACTTCTCTTCACTTTGATACAATGGTCAAAGTCCTTTAACTTTCCCAGATTCTCAAGAAAGACCTTGGGAAATTTTGCAGCCCATTTATCGTCCACTTCCACTATTGTTACTGGAATGGGTGCATTAGCTTGAATGCGAACCCCTACGTTTCTTTGCTCTTCCCATCCCAGCAAGGATGATCCTTTCTTTGCCACTAGGATGTTCACTAGACATTCGCTGCCTTTGTAGCCGATGAGCCCTTGAAACTTCACTAGCAACTCGATTTCACTCTCACCGTAGCCACATGATTGAACTTGAGACAGCAATAATTCCTGTAGATTTCTCGACAAGGTGCTTGTGAAGGTGTCCTCCGATACAATAGTCCAGGGAGAGGCGCTGTCTACCTTCATAGTTAACCTTCAACCATCAATTTGAAACATGTCCACAGGACCTTCCATTCCCACAGACACTGAAGATATTTCAAATATATGTGGAGGCTTCATTTCCCCACTTTGGGGAGATGGGACACTTTCTTGTTCACAGTGGTTTTGCTTGTGCTCCACAGCATTAATGGTAGTTTCCTTGCACATGCGTGCAAAATGCCCCTTGCGTCTGCATTTGATGCACTCTGCATTTCTAGCTGGGTAGAACACACTGGTTGCTGAATGTTTAGGGTTGCCACATCTGAAACATTTGTGTCCCATCCACTTATTCCTTGTTCCAAATGATCTTCTTTGGCTCATTGTGTGCACTTCTTGACAATTTCTTTCTATTTTAATTTCTTTCATGAATTGTGTCGTTTGCTCAATGCTCCTCGTTTGATCCACTGCCTGTTCCAGAGTCATGTCCTTTGCCAGTAGTTTTCTTGCACCCTGGGATTGTGGGTGCATCTCAACAGTTGATCATGAATCAATGAGTTTGTTAGGGCACCAAACTCACAAGTATGGCGCAACGTTCTCAACACAGCCACGTAACCTTCTACTGAAGCCAACAAGTCTTGAGTACTTTGAAAAAATGTGTATCTTTTTCGAAGGTCACATTTTTCCTAGGTTCAAAGTGCTCCTCTATTCTTTTTACAGCCAAAGTGAACTCATGTAGGTCACCTGCCCCTTCGCCTTGTGGTTCTGGGAGACCATCAAAAACATTGTGCCCCTCTGGGCCCAGATTGTGCAGCAAAAGTGCTTGTTTCCTGGAGAGGTCAAATTTGTCCCTGCCCGTGGCTATAATGTAAGTCTCAAACATTTTTTTCCTCCTCTCCCATCTTATTGGTGGAGTTCCCGTTTCCGCCAGGAATGGAGGTGGAGAAGATATCGCTGCAGCAGCCATGATTTCACTTGACAAATGATTCCCCTTTCTTGCTTCTTTATTACTCTGCACCTCAAAGTATATGAACTGGTAGCACTATGTGTCAATTTCTTAATGGTGGTTTTAAAGCGTGTTAATTTACATAGAAAAATGCTCTATTTTCTTTCCTGGTTCCTTTAACCAGGGTATCTTCAAGTACCCAGGGTGTTGTAAACCTTTCTCCCCTCTAGAGCTTTGCGCGTTGCCTGCTTCCACTGTAGAAATATTTATATGTGTTCTCTTCCTTGGAAGCCCGTCACAATACTGGCCGGGAGCTTTTGTTGATGCTGTGACGTGTTGCTTAGTAACGTGTTACAATGCTGGTAGAGATGGGAGGCGTTTGCAACCTAATGTTGCACGTGATCCTGGCAGAGGGGTGGCGCTCGCGAGCACGTTGCTTGCGAACAAGCATTCCTTCCAGAGTGTCCTTCCTTTCAGTTTGTTATTTTTTTTAATAGTTGTCCGCCACCATCCGCCTCTCTGTGACAGAGATTGCCTCCCTCTCACCTTATCGCTGGGCGGATGTTCTACCTCCTTGCAGAGGCAGTTCCTGCTGCTGCATGGAGGGGCCTCTGCACTTCTTCTTCTTCCCCCCCCCCGATCGCCACTGATGAGTCGGCACAACTCGGTGAGTATCAAACAGTTACATTTATTGAGACAGGAGCCAGAGAGCAGCATGTACCCCTGCCCAGGATATCCTTCAACTACTCTGTGTTCCAGAACCCCCTGTGGTTCTGGAACACTACAAATCATAACAATAGGCTTTCAAAGAGGATCTAAATTAGGTGGTAGTGGGTGCAGAGCGTATAGAGAAAGCGGGGGAATTCCACAGTTTAGGAGCAAGAAGAGAAATGTAATGGAAACGAGACTGAGCCCAGGCAGGGCAGGGAACAGCCAGAATAAAAGGGGGTGAAGAAATGAGCATGTGACTAGGACACTAGACAGGAGTAAGGGAGGACAGATAAGGGGCCGCAAGACCATGGCAACATTTAAAGACAATACATAAAAAGTGAAAGAGGAAGCAGGCAAGAAAAAAGAGGCAATGAAGAACAGAAGGGAGGAGAGATGCTTGAGCAAGGGGATAAGACGAGAGAGAAGATAAATAGCAGAGTTAAAGAAAGACTGAAGAGAGGAAATTGAATTTGCTGGAATGCCAAAGAGGGTGATAGAGCAATAACCTAGGTGGGAGAAAACCAGTGTGAGTATAAGAATTTTAGTAGAAAAAAGAGCAGTGCTTAATTTGTGAGGGTGTTTTCCAGGGCCGAACCCTGGCACTTATTTTCCCAGACTCATTTTTAATAATGATGTGCTGTTTTAAAAAACATTATTACTTTAACGTTCAATCAGTAGGAGTCACAAAACAAGCAACGACAGGTCACATGTCTCTGCACCCTAAGCTGGCTCAATATTTTTTATTGTATTGTTTTTTGGTGTTAAGAAATTAGTTTAATGTTTTTAAGGGTCAAGAAAAGAAATGTACATTGGTCGTGTACCTCACTTAGTCATTAACAAAGACTCTGGGACCATTTGACTTGTCACAATTTCCACTCTACATCTAGGACTTAAACTCTTAAGTTGTGTCTCAATACTGGAAAACGGAGTTCAAGTCTCTAGTGGAAAGCGCCTGTACGATGAACACCTGCGTGGCATGAAGAGGACTGAAGCTGTACACGATGTTAAATTAAATTGTATCGGACATTTGGGTGGGCAGTCCACAACCTCAACAAAGATCACTCAACGAAATGTAACACCTGCTGAGCACCAACGAGAATCTTTGAAATCAACCAGTGCTCACCCTGCAGATGCAGGAGCTCAACGCTGGCTCATTGTAACTCATGAGCATGATGGCCCACACTGGAGCGGCAGTGCTAGTTAATAATATGAATTACTACCAATGAGGTGGAAAGTGACAATGCCATGCCTGTGCACCGGTCCAGTCAGCCTGCATAACATTGATGCAGCTCCACTACTGTAATTACTAGCAGCAATGCCACAGCAGGGTTGGTTGACAACCGGAAAGCTAGCAAAGCTAGCAGTACCAACTTGA
Source organism: Ambystoma mexicanum (assembly GCF_040938575.1). Lineage (NCBI taxonomy): Eukaryota > Metazoa > Chordata > Amphibia > Caudata > Ambystomatidae > Ambystoma > Ambystoma mexicanum. The sequence goes on along the minus strand of NC_090939.1, from coordinate 271,478,565 downwards.
GGGCAATACCAGGGAAAAGGTCATTGCTGAGGCTGAGTGCCAACCTACACAATAAAATCTTGTTGCAGTATTTGACAGAAGGGTTCATTTGAGGTTTTGCTTGCATTTGTACATCAATTAACCATAGGAGGAAAGCATGTTTGCTGTTTTCTGTGGCTAGACAGTCAATAAGTTCATTTTACCACCTAAAGAATCATTGCAAGATGTGAACCATGATAATGTTTTTAATCATGTGTCTCATTTCAAGACATAACTAGCATGTGATATTTCTTGCTGATTTGTATTTGTAAATCACATATCTTCCATAGTCAGTGCATCAACAATGTGCCGGCGTGACATGCAGCTTTAACACCCAAATATGACGATACTGTGGGGGGCAGCTGTGGTGGTGGCCACAATGGCACAGAGCAGCAAGCCCCAATGTGGCACAGTCATGCTAGAAAACGCGTGGGCCCTGGCACTTATTTGTTTGCAAATTAAGCACTGAGAAAGAGTGAACAAAGGTCGGATTTGACAGCTATTATAGACTTGATACGAGCAATCAAACAAAGATTTCTAAACAATTGTTTGGAAAAATAGCATTTTTAATGGATGAAGAAAAGAAGCCTGAAGCTTAAAAAAGCTGAGAGGGTGCAAGGAGGAGGGGAAGACAGAGATGGAGAGAGAAACAAGAATGATAAGCAAAGATTGTCAATGTTAAAGGTAAAGTAAGAAGCAAAGTCAGAAGCAGAAAGAAGAATTCAAAGTCGGGTGGTGCTGAAGGGTAATTAGATGATGATGATGAGGAGGCGAAAGAGATGTAAAAAGAGCTTGATACTCGAACTACTTAAACCAAAATTCAGTTTTTAATATATTTTAAATGTGTTTACACTGATTGGACGCAATGTTTATTGTTTCAAATTTAACATGCTATCACTTTAATTTGCACATTTGCTATTTTGCAGAAACGGATTCGAGAAACAAAACTGTGATTTATTTGTGTGTTTTTAGGGTTTTTAAGTGCTATAATCAGTTATACGAATACAATGCAATGAGGTATTGTTCTTATACAATGTTTGTAAAGGTTTGTGTATAAACCGTAAACAATAAAAAATAAATAAAAAAATAACCCAAAATAACGCACGGTCAAAGGAGCTGGGAAGAGAAGAAAGAGCAGCCTGATCAGAGGGAGAATTACATCTCTTCCAGCGCCTTTACGTGCAATTGTAAAATATACATGGGATGATGTGCCTAACACACAATGATGCATTTCACGTATGTGCCACGCCTGGGTGTACTATGGCTGTGCTTTGCACACAATGCTAGACGCAGGCATAGGCTGACTGCAGATGGGTGTATTTGGCACCAACACAAACTGGGCTGCACCCATCGGAAGATGTCAATAGCTCACCATACGAGGCAGTGCTTACTATATGATGGCAGCAGTTGCACATCTGGGGTTATCCTTTGTCTCACAACGGCTATAGTTGGGCTTATGAAACTGCGAGTGGCATTCAATGAAGCCAGAACTGCAGGCTTTAGCAATGCGTGCCTAAGCAATGCTTTGTAAAACCCCGTTTTATCCCAAATACCCTCCTCACCTGCAAATGGCTGATTCCATCAGCAGTGATGTAGCCAGGATTTCTCAGCAGAATGGACCTCCGCCACGAAGCCCTACGATTGATTATATGCCAATCTATGGCCTGCCACAATGGAGGATTGCGTCCTGTCAAAAAGAGGGCGGCCTTGCACAGCCTGCCGCACCCATGCCACTCTATATTGTGCATGAAGTAGCAGAATGAGAAGTAAAAGATAGGCAAAATCGCCTTTCCTCTCCATGTTTCCACCACCTTAGTGGAAAAGTCTAAGTGCTCTTTGCTGGCGGCATTTACAATAGATTCCAATGGAATCTACCTGCTTTTACCAGGTAGTAATTTGAAGCAGATACCGTAGGGACCCATTGCATTTACACCCGCATCACTCATATATAAATATACCAATATGACAAATTGCCAACAATTATAAAATACTTTTCATAAAACTGAACTAAACTGTACTAAAATCAAATCATTAAGGTATACTGTAACTCTCATCAACATGTATTTCAACCAATTTGTAGCATGCAGTGCTCCTGCATTCTGTGGGTCTATTTTACAATCCCCATCGATAGGATTTCTTATCCAGTTATGTCCCTCCTACCCCAACCAGTTCACGCATAAAATCTTTACAAGAAGGGGCACTATCTAGGAAACGATTTTTTGCCACATCCTAAACAAGGCCATGTGTAAATGAGAATTATTTGCCATTGAACATACTCAAATTAACAAGCTGGGTCATGGGAGTCCCTCTGCCAGACATTTGTCCTGGTTATGAGAGACTTAACCAGAGCCTTTAGCTCACTATCTTTCACAGAGAAGAAATATCCCAAACATATCAGTCTTTGGCCTGCCCTGGGGCAGTCCAGCACCGAAATGCTACGCAATTCTCCTCTAGGGGAATCCAGACGTGGACCCCTTGCTCACTATTCTTAGAGAGGCACAGATCCACCCTACTGATGAGGTCCAACCAGACCGAAACACGTGTCTGGGGTTTCTGTTGGTACTCTTGTTCAGAGGAGAATTGCCTAGCATTTCGGTGCTGGACTGCCCCACGGCAGGACAAAGACTGATATTTTTGGGATATTTCTTCTCTGTGAAAGATAGTGAGCTACAGACTCTGGGTAAGTCTCTCGTAACCTGGACTAATGTCTGGCAGAGGGACTCCCAGGACTCCCTCCCCTTGTTAATTTGCATATTTAAGTAACTTTGGGTCTCACCCTAAGTTACTAGGGGAATCCAGACGTGGACCCCTTGCTCACTATTCTCAGAGAGGCACAGATCCACCCTACTGATGAGGTCCAACCAGACCGAATCACCGTGTCTGGGGTTTCTGTTGGTACTCTTGTTCAGAGGAGAATTGCCTAGCATTTCAGTGCTGGACTGCCCATGGACAGGACAAAGACTGATATGTTTGGGCTATTTCTTCTCTGTGAAAGATAGTGAGCTACAGACTCTGGGTAAGTATCTCGTAACCTGGACTAATCTCTGGCAGAGACACTCCCAGGACCCCCTCCCCTTGTTAATTTGCATATTTAAGTAACTTTGGGTCTCACCCTAAGTTACTAGGGGAATCCAGACGTGGACCCCTTGCTCACTATTCTCAGAGAGGCACAGATCCACCCTACTGATGAGGTCCAACCAGACCGAATCACTGTGTCTGGGGTTTCTGTTGGTACTCTTGTTCAGAGGAGAATTGCCTAGCATTTCGGTGCTGGACTGCCCCAGGGCAGGACAAAGACTGATATTTATGGGATATTTCTTCTCTGTGAAAGATAGTGAGCTACAGACTCTGGGTAAGTCTCTCGTAACCTGGACTAATGTCTGGCAGAGGGACTCCCAGGACCCCCCCTTGTTAATTTGCATTGAACATACTCTCCATAAGGACTAGGTTTTGATATAACCCAGATCATGGACGAATTCCCCATGGGCGTCATTCTAGGGGACCTGGAGGAACAAGGGTATCTTCCCCCCAACCTTCATGGCACACCATTTTCTCCCCCTCATTTGGCAGTGGTCCCTTTCCTTTAGATGTGGATTTCCCCCAAGAATGCCGTCCAAACAGAACCAATCGAGCTGCACCTCTCCAGGGCAAGTCTGTCTGATTCTATTCCATATCTACATTTGCATAACCTACTCCATCTCGCCTCACTGGGAATCCCCATTCTGGGACCTCTTACCCCAAGCGTAGGTCATTGATTACGGCACATCAATAAAACAAATCTTCTCAACATAGGCGAAGAACGAAGCACCACTTTTTTTGTGGGTGCAAATATGTGTTTTGTTACCCTACATAGACTTTGTATGTTATTAATTTAAATAAATGGTCATGGTTACACCTTCAATCCCAATCTATTAACATTTTACTAAATTATTTTATTAGCTCATGGAGGCCCACGTGCCAATTCGCCTTTCCAAACCTCTTAAGCACTTCTTTGTTTAGCTTTTCAAACTCGTTTAGGCACATCCATTCGGGTCCAAATTATGTCCGCCCCCAGACCCAAACTCAGCCATACAAATGCACTAAAATGGGGCCGATCAGAAAAAATGGTGGTAATGCCATTTACTGACTTTTTTCCCGATCAGATTTACCAAAGAGACATCATGGCAAAAACAAGGCTCACAGTCCTTACCTGCCCATTTATTTGGGGGGTGTTTCAGTTGTCAGTCAATGTAAGCCTGACAACTTTTGGGCTCTTATTTCATCTGCTGTTTCGGAATAGAAGTCGCAAGTATTGCACTGCATGCAAAGCAGGTTATTGATGAAGCTCATTAAATAGAATGGCGGGGGCGTGGCCTGGAGCTCATGGCGAGTGGTAGCTGAGTCGCCGTGCTCCGGCCTAGATGCCGTATCTCAATCCTTTTGCCTGCCTGAAATTGCACCTGAGACGGAAAGAACCGGTTCCGAGGGAATGGGGACTGACCCCAAACACGATACTGTGGTCTTCTCCTGGATTCGGACCTCCAAACCCACGGATTCTTCCCGATAAAAGTCCCCTCTGTTGGCGGGACACAAGATGGCGGCCATCTTTTGAAGCCGATCCCGGAGGAAAACGCTAGCCGCCTTCGCAGCGAAGCCGATCCATAAGCTGCTGCCACGACTGAAACAAGGAAGAGGAGCCTCCCCCTCCACCCGGGTCCGAACCTCTGCTGCGACAGCTACCGACCGGGGAGCCAACCGGGAGCTCCCGCCCGGGGAGACTGGGCCCGGGCCCTGGACTACGGCACCGTGAGTGGCTACACCGACCCCCCGGTGCGGGGAGCCCCGCCATCGACAGCAGAAGAAGGTAGAGGTGAGGAGAGCACTGGGTGAGGGCATAAACCAATCGAACATGTGCTGTTGTATATCCCTCCGAGAACTTGAACACTGACCCCACGTAAAACGGACCACCCCACCTCCGGAACCATAAGCCCCCCAGCCCACACACCAAAATCACTGGGCTGGTGGGGGCATTGCTGAGGAAACGACGCCCACCACCATCTACCCCCACACAACCGAGTGGCGTCTCCGAACGTCCCTCACCATGGTGGCCAGGAACAAGACAAAGACAAGCACCATGGACACGTATGTGTCTGCTAAAGCGAAAACTCCTCCGCAGCCATGCACTTCCACTCCCGAACCTCCCCGAGCAAAACCGACGGAGTCTCCCGAAAATCAAGCTCAGGTACTGGAGGCAATTGCATCACTGCGCACATTTATAGATTCCAGAACTGGGGAGTTCAAATCCGAGCTACAACTCATGCGCCAGGATGCCCGCAATCTAACAGAAAGAGTAACCACCGCCGAAGCAACCATAAAAGAGACGTCGGACGATACAGCAGAGCTGAAAGCTAAGGTACTGGACCTGGAACGGAAGGTGTTCACACTCGAAGCCAGGGCTGAGGAGGCCGAGGGCCGGGCCAGATGCGCCAACATCAGAATACTGGGGGTACCGGAGGGAAGTGAGGGCCTGAATCTGACGGCCTATATAGAATCCCTGATACAACAGGAGGTGGGCGCTGGAAGGCTAACGCAAGGATTCTCGATCGAAAGGGCGCACAGATCACTTCAGAAGAGACCCCCGCCGGGCTCACACCCTCGCCCTATAATCGCTAAAGTACTCAACTTCCAGGATAGAGAGACCATCCTCCGGCACTCCATAGAGGAGGGCCCCATTGAACGCGGGAGTTCGAAGATCACGATCTACCCCGATTACACCCCGAAAGTCCAACGGGAGAGGAACTCATTTGTGCCGATTAAAGCCCGACTCAGGCAACTGAACCTGAAGTACATGCTGTTATACCCCTCCAGACTGAAAGTGATTTACAAGGGGAGGGCGATCTTCTTGGAATCCCCGGTTGCTGCAAACATGTGGCTGGAAGACACAATAAAGCCGCAGACAAGGACCCTCAACCCACAGAAAACTGAAGAATCCCCTGCGCCTGAGGCATGGACGAAGCCATGACTCATAAAGCCAACTCGGACGCAAGGCAAATGACCTAAGAGAAAGTAAAATCACCCAACAGTTAGCAACGAAGATGCGGCCCTCGCTCGGCCCACGCCAAGCACAGAGCCCTACCCCCACGAACAGTACAGGACAGGCCAGTTGCCTGACCGACCTCCCTCGTGCCCGACACCCGGATGGGTCCTGACGGTACGAGAGCGCCTGAGCACCAGCAGGAACTTATCGTTGCTGGGCGCACCAGTTCTAGTTGTGTTAATTGTTTTGTTCACACCACAGTCCTCGAAATATTAGCGGAGCGGAAACATGGGACCGGAGGCCCTTGGGGGCCGAGGAAGAGAAAACACCAGAACCCAGAGGGAGAGCCTCACCACCTGGAGAAGGACCGCCCCGTGAAAACGGGGGAGACCGGAAAGATGAAACCAAGACACAAACCCAATGGCACTCCAACTTAAGGTGATGACGTGGAATGTGAGGGGCATGGGCATGTACTTGAGAAGGAATCGGATCCACTCTTACCTGCGCAGGAAAAAGGTGTCGGTAGCGATGCTTCAAGAAACTCACCTCACGGAAGAAACCACGGCCAAATTATCCAAAAGATGGGGAGGGATCGGGAAAGGGGCGCCATACTCCAAATTCGCCAGAGGAGTGTTTACGTGGGTGAGCCCGACTGTGCCCTTCCAGCTACTGGGCTATGAAGCCGACAAAGAGGGCAGATACCTAATAATATGGGGTACCATTGAATCCACGCCAGTCTGCCTGGTGAACTCATACTTTCCGCAACACGGAATACCTTCACACCTCGAAATGCTCAGTGCTAAAATGATTCTTCGCAGAGAGAGTGCCTTCATATGGGGTGGCGACTTCAACTGCATCAGGAACGGAGCTGTGGACAGATCAGACCCCCCCGTCATTCAAATAACCCTGCATCTAACGCACTAAACACCGCAATAGAACAGCTCGACCTAGTAGACATCTGGAGGGAACAACATCGCACCGAGAGGTGCTATTCTTGTTACTCGGCCCCGCACAAGGTCCACACGAGAATAGACTATCTGTTCATAGATCGTGAGCTGGCTCAACAAGTGGACGGCACATTGTATCTAGGCAGAACCATATCCGATCACTCACCGCTGACCATGCAATGGGCTCCTAGAGGACCCAGACCCCCAATCCCGCTATGGAGAATGCCACCTGCAGCACTCACAGACCACACATTTAAGGAGGAACTTGGTACCAAACTTGAGGAATACCTAGAATTTAACACAGGCTCAGTGTCCAGCTGGAGCACACTATGGGAGGCCATGAAGGTTGTAACACGGGGAGAAGTTATATCAGGTGCAGGTGGCATCCGTAAGCACCTGAAGCTGGAACTGGAGGAACTGGAGAACAAGATCACGCACCTGGAATCCGAAATCGACATCATGCCGGACGCTGAAACAGAACTGAAGGGCACCCGGGAGGAGTGCCTTTTGGCCTGGAATAGACTGTCTAAATTCGACTACACGACCTACATAGCCAGGGCACACAAATAAGCAGATAAACCTGGTAGAATGTTGGCCTGGCTATGCAAACGCGAGTTACCAAGACACCTCCGAACTGAAATAACTGATGAAAGGGGGATAACCCACAGGACGCAACAAGACATTAACTCAGCATTTGCGGCCTTCTACTCCAGATTGTACGGCCACGACACCAAAATACCAGTTCTAGGACATAAGGGCCACACTGGCTGAGATTGAGCTCCCAAGACTGACGGAGGCCCAAAGAGAGCTACTGGACGCGGAAATCACTCCAGGGGACGTGACGGAGGCGATTAAATCGCTAACCACCTGCAAGACCCCCAGGAGTGACGGGTTTCCACCAGAATTCTACAAAGCGTATGAAGCGACCCTTGCCCCAACACTCCACAAGGTGTATATGGAGGCATACGAAAACGGAAACCTACCAAACTCCATGAAAGAAACAATTATCATCCCTATACTTAAACCCAACAAACCTGTCCACAACTGTGAATCATACCGCCCAATCGCCATGCTAAACTATGACTGCAAGATCCTGATCACAATCCTGGCTAAGAGGCTGGCGAGGGTGATAGGAACCCTGATTCACGAGGACCAGAATGGTTTTGTACCAGGACGCAACACCACCGTGAACCTGAGGAGGCTCCAACACATCATGGCAGAGACCTATGATCGAGACGAGGACCTAGCAGTGCTATCCCTGGACGCTATAAAAGCCTTCGATTCCATCTACTGGGAGTGGCTGATCGAAGTGCTAAGGGAATTCGGCTTTGGTGAGAGCTTTGTAAAGTGGGTCGAGGTATTGTATAATACACCGACAGCGAGAGTGAAGACTGGAGGGACGGTGTCCGAAGCCTGGCCGATACAGCGGGGCACGTGGCAAGGATGCCCGTTGTCCCCGATGCTATACATACTGGGCCTGGAGCCAGTGGCTGCCTACTTCAGGAAACAACACTTTGACGCGGGCATTGGGCTGGGCAGTGATCACGCCATAATATCCATGAATGCAGATGACGTCCTCCTGTATTTGAATAACCCTCAGCTCAATGCACAAGTCGCGTTGGACATCCTCGACAACTATGCCCGATACTCTGGGATAAAATTTAGCAAACTAAAGTCGTGTGTGTTCCCACTGGCCAGACTCAGGGGTCTGGATACGTCCGACCTTCCAGACGTCGGGATACAATGGCAACCAGAGCAGTTTAAGTACTTGGGAATCGAAGTGTGTCATACCCCTGCGCTCACGCATGAACACAACACAGAAAAAGCAGTAAGAGCCCTCCGCAAATCTATGAACTTTTGGTCGAAGCTACCACTGGCAGTAATGGGCAGAGCGGCAATAGTCAAGATGATAGTTCTCCCCCGTTTCTTATATCACTTCACGAACGTATGCTTCTACATCAGACCTCCCTTCTTCAAAAAACTAGACTCTCTAATCAAGGACTTCATATGGGGGTCGTCCAGACACAAGCTCTCTTTGCCTACACTCACGCTCCCGTACAAAGAAGGAGGGATACAACTACCCGATCTGCAAAGGTACTACCTAGCTGCGCAGCTCAGCCACGCGACGAAATGGCTCTCTGATGATCTGTCAGCTGAAGTGGGGCTCCTGCGACATCCGACCTCCAAGCTATTCCCTAAAGAAATGCTTTGGAACCCGACGAAACAAACTTCTGAAGTTCCCATGATTGTTACCCTGGGCAGGCAGATATGGGCCAGAATTGGCTTCCTTCGACAACTGAAACATCCCTACAATCCCAATACCCCCATCCTGGCGGATGTATGCAAAACTCAGGCAGACTTAGCGACAACCAGGAAATGGGAGAGAGCCGGAATCTACACATGGGGAGACCTGTTTGAAGACGGCATGTTCAGAGAACTTGAATCGCTACAAGCTAATGAAGGCATCTCGAACACCCAATTCCTGTGGTACCACCGCCTCAAGCGGACAGCCAGGGCACAGTGGCCTGTCTGGCCAGAGGAACCCCCACCGGACCCCCTCCTTCAGGAGATGTACAATTTAGCAGACGGTTGGAAGCCGGTCTCCCGCTTATACACAAAACTAAATGATAGACCCAATCCAAAAAGCGCATCCCTGAGACAAAAATGGGAAACCGAATTAGGGACCACACTAGCTGACAGTGAATGGGAACAAATACTACTATACCCCAAAGAGGTGTCGAGGAACATTAGATTCAAACAAGTTCAATTGAATGTGCTATACAGAACTTACATGACCCCATTAAGAGTTGCTACCTTTAACAAACAAGCACCACCGAACTGCCCATGGTGAGGAAATGATAAAGCGGACATGATCCACATGTTCTGGACCTTCACCAAAACGGCGAAATTCTGGTCCATGGTGGAAAGCACCTGCACCAAAGCGGGACTCACGAGATATGAGTGGAACCCAAAGGAATGCTTACTGGGAGCCCATCCCAGACTCAGCAAATACAAACACCTGGTCAAACTAATGGACCTAGCCTGCATCCTCGCAAAAAGGTCCATAGCTATGGCATGGAAATCACCCGGGGGCCCGAGGCACGGACGTTGGCTTAAGGACCTGGAAAAGTGGACGGAGGCAGAGACCAGAGCCTGGCAGGATGGAATCCACTCAAACGATGAAGACTCCAATGACACCCTAGAATCATGGAAGGCCCTGGTGCGCGACATCCAATATGCCTCGGACCACAAACCCCCCTGAGCTCTCACCCTAGAGACTTGCCTGAGGCTTACCCCGAAGAATGGACAACCCGAAAACCCATCCCCCGTGACCTTGGGTACGCCGACTATCGACCCCTCTCCCCCCCGCTACAATTATGAACAACATATTGAGCTACGAAGACTGTGGTAGTTAATTAGTTGTAGTTTGTTTGTTATGTTACCGTTTGATGGTTGTTATGTACTTATATAAATGACAATAAAATACTTTTAAAAAAAAATTTAATAGAATGGCAAACAGCTTCAGTCAGCGCACAGCACTGACGTGTGGATAAGGTGTCTGGAATCCCAGCGGTTTGTATCATTCTTACCTCGGGGGCCTTCATCCTTAATTGCAGCCATAATGCCAATCGCTTGTCGACACTCAAAGTCTTGAAAGCAGAATTTCTTTTTCGATTTGTTCTACTGTTAAAATGTTCTTAATCCATATCAAGTTAAACAAAGTTAGCCGGAGCCCGGGGACAATTCCAGGTGTTTTAATCAATCCCACTTTGCATGATGGCACTTGTAATCTCATACTTATGATGGAAAACTCTTAACTACAAGTTGCGGTATGTAAAAAGCTCCTGGCTACAGAACTCGCAGTGAATAACATGATCCTTATGAAATATATAAACACTGGAATGCCTTACCACCTTCCCTCAGGGCCGCGGCATCATTCTGAACTTTCTGCAAACGCCTGAAAACTCGACTTTTCACACCAGAGTAACATACTCAGCCCTACTAAACTCTCTGACAGCCTACACATCCTTCCTGTGACCTCATACGCTGACACATGTAATGTCCTTCTTGAATGTATGAGTTTTCTACTGCTCCCTATAACATGTCATGTGTGTGTAACAAGTAACCTGTAACATGCAACCGTCTAAGATTATCAGCGCCCAGATGCCCCAGGGTAAGGTGCACTTTACAAATGCCAAAATAAATAGAAATTTGTGCCAAATCCAATTTAGGAAATGCATGAAATAACACCGAGGAATTCTCATATGTGCTCCAACAGGATCGGGATTCCAGAGGGCTGTTTGGAGGGTTTGCATACTATAAAATATGTAACCCAATTGAATTGGGTGAACGGACAGATTAGGTGGGAGTACAGGTTACCTGCTTTCCAAACCCATGCTATGACTTCTTATTGGCTTCACTGTCTCAGATGTTATTACACAATTGAATTGGGTGAAAAGGCAGATTAGGTGGGAGTACAGGTGACCTGCCTTCAAAACCCATGCTATGATTTCCCCTTGGGCTCACTGTCTCGGATGTGGAGCGAGCGGGCACCAGAGTATGTGGACAGCTAGAACACAGCTCCCAAGTTGTCTCGTAGCATTTATTAGTTGACCATCCACTTCTGGATTTCTTTGCCTACTGCTTCTTGCATTTTACTAGCTGGCATAAGACCACTGATGTGCATTATGAAACTTGGGTAATTATATCGCATGACAAAATATCTGTATCTCGTGTAGTTTTCCCTGTGCAGGAGCGGCATAAAGTACCAGGCACTGTTTCAGTGATGTAGCACACAATGTATATGTCTATTGTGTGCACGCAGTGCTTCTATTGTCCCACAATGTTCCTAGTGTGCACACATTTGCTGTGTAATGATATTCATATGTATTATGGCAGACCTGCCATCTCAAGTTTTACAATATCTCATGTTCTCCTTCAGAACCGACTGTAAAGCCAACAGACTATCAGATTTCTTTAGAAAATTGTATTATGACGAAAGAAAAATATGAATGTATTACTTTAATAATTTGAGTTAAGCTGCCCTCTCCCCCTCAAAACCTACTGCATTTGGTGGGCTCCATCTCCCAGAGATAGTGCAAGGGTTCTTATGGAATAACAACTAGGGTGCTAGGGCTGCCTCTCCCTTTCCTGTCTAGAAGTAGTTCTACACCCTAACCCCGGTGTCCCTGTGTTAGCATATGTAGACTACTTATCCTTACTGTCTATTCTCTAGGCTAGTTGGTTGGAATAATCTAAAGGCAATGATATTCTCTAGTGCCTTTCAGACACTCTGCCCCACTCAGTCTTCTTCCACTCACTTCCTGATGTTCTTCTCCCTGAATCAATATACTAGTCTCTACTCTCCAACTCCACCCACCTTCACTTTCTACAACCTGCATCTTCCTCCTATGTCCCACTGATGTCTCACTGCTTTCCTCCAACCATCAATGTTACTACTCTCTCCTTCGCACTACTACTCTGTACTCTACATTACTAACACTGCACCCCATCTTTTACCCGGTCACACACTGTTCACTCTCCCTCCCAATCACTTCCCACTTTCTCTACATTCCCAATCTCACTTACTATTACTTGCTGTTACCAACCAATATGTCACCTCCGCCACAAATCGCATACACACTCCAATCCACCGTTCTTCCTCCATCTGGTCTTGTGGTCGGCTACCTCTTCCTCCTCTAACAACATCCGAACATCCCACAACTTCCTGTTACCTCGCGTATCCTCCACATTCCCGGATGGGTTTTCTGACCCTGGCCAATATGGCCTTGTCTCCCCGCATGGCAGGGATCATAATCAGGCTAAATTACAAAGAGTGGGTTAAGCCTCTCCCCTTTTCTCCACTAGCAGAAAGCCGTGCTGCTGCAAAAATGGCAGCCCATGCTGCAAAGTGTCCGAGTTCATGATAGGGGGCCCTGGCGCAGTTCCCCTCAAGGCAAGTGTAATTCTGTTGGGGGGTCCGATCTACTTAAAAGTCTGTCCCTGGTGGTCATGGGTGGCCACAGCTGGTTTGCTTCCATGCGTGGTCCAGCCTGGGAGCAGTGCTTGGCATCTGGAAAAGCTGCATAGGAGCTCTTGCGCCTTTTTCAATTGTTCTCTCTACCCAGGTTGCTTCTAAAAGTGATCACATAGGGCCTGAAAAGCCATGTAAGAGCTCCAGCTCCCCTTTCATTTATTCTCTCTATCCAGGTTGCATCTGCAAGTGATCACATGGGGCCTGGAAAGCTGTGTAGGAGCTCCGGCTACCTTTTCGTTGGTTCTCTCTCTTTGGCTTGGATCTGTAAATGGATTGCGTGGGGCACTTTCCTGTGGTTAGTCTTCTCGACCAAGTTATTGCCTGTCTGGCAGTTCTAGACAATAAAGTGAGAGCTTGGGCAGCATTGTTGTACAGAGGTGCACAGAGGTGTGGGGCATTGCAAGTTGGTACTGCAGATGTTAAGACTGGCACTTGGGGAGGGGACAGGAAATGGGGACTTCTCGGCTGCCACTGTCCCCCTCTGGGGTAGGACCAGCCCATTGCTTCCACATTGGTAGGTCTCCCACCCCAGACTGAGAGGGGTTCCTATCCTAGTCACACTGGTATGCACACCACAATGATTTGAAGGTTAACTAGCCAAGACTAACTATAGGCACATAAAAGTCTTCACCCTGAAGAGAGTGGAGTGGAAATAAGGCGAGGCATCAGTAGAAAGAGAAGAAATGTGGGGTTGTGGAGATCATGCTAAAGCAAGGTGAAGGATGAATCCGAAGAGACTGGACATTAGCTTGTGTTAAGGAGATTTATCATTGTCATGCTTCATGCCCTCTCCTAGTGAGACACCCAGCACTTTTTGCTGGACTTCTGGACCTTTTTCTTTCAATCCTGAATGAGTGGAGCATTTTTCCACTCATTCATTCTTGTGGGCCCTGTCTTTTGGAACTCTATTCTTCATATTCTACCTGTACTATGGAGTTTGCCTGCTCCATGGCTCTTAACGGCATTTGTGTTTTACTACTGCAGCACACTGCTCCTTATGGGCAGTGTTGCTGGGGACCCTTACGGTCTTCCTTTAAGATTATTTTTTTATACCCTCAAGTAACTACAGTTCTTGAAGATAGAGAGATAACTCTACAGTTTGAGAGATTGGCACACGCCACCTTCAGTGGAGTGCCAAAGGGATACTTAGTACTTCTCGGCTCCTGTGACTTTTTAGTCACATAGACAATCACCTAGTTATTGCTGGTGGCAGTGGACGTGTTCTACCAACTATTGTGTATTTATTAAACCGCAGGCTATGCCAATAGCTTCACTAGTGCACAATAGGTGCATCCGAGTACCAACTAGGGGCCTCCCTTCTTTTTTCGCCATTACTAGTGTGTTTGTTCTTTGTTAGACCTTCTTCTAACATTCTGGGAAGGGGAGTTGCATGTGTGGATTTTACCTTTGGCGGGAACCAGTAGGTATCCCTGCCTGGACTCCAGAGTGTCTGGGCAGGAAGTGGGGGAGGGGTCTTCCAACGCTACTGTCCTTTGTCTGCCTGAGTGCCTGAATAGGTCCAGCTCCCACAGGGGGTCTGGCTGTCCTGACTGGACAGCCAAACTCCCCTTTCTGTAAAATGCTGTGAGAGATTGCAGAGAAGTGTGTGCAGGAGCTGTATAAAAGGTGAGGCTTCTGGAGTGTAAAGCAAGTTGACAACAGAAAACAGAATTAACCGAAGAAGACGACCAGAGACGCCTGCAGACCCTTTGCAAGACTGTGAAGCGACCACTGCTGTCCTGACCCCGTTTTCTATGCGACAGGGGAGCTCCGAAGAGGACGACTCCTTCCCTCAGGCTGGTGGGAACAACCAGTCCCAAGACAAACTTTGAAACAAGCCATCTCCCGAGGTCCTAGGAGATTCCAGAGCTGCTGAACCCCAATACCAGGAGAACTACTACCCATTTTGAGAGCATCGTTGTGGAAAGGCTGAATATGTCCACATTTATGCTGAGCATGTAAGGACACTCCAGAGATCTGATCTAACTCGCCCAGAACCCCTCACCAGAATGTGGAGCTGCAGGAAGCTAAGAAGATTGACTGGGCGATCCGTGTCCTTTGCTGGTGCTGCTGAAAAGGCGCCAAACCACAGAGTGAACCAAGAAGCTGCTGAAAGTCGTGCTACGGGTCCTCCCTCGAGACTGCTGCTGAGCGACTCTGTCCATTGTCCTGCCTTTCGTCATCAGACCAAGGAATCTGGAGGTCGGGTCCAGAGCTGCCACATTGCAGAGAGGCCAACACAAACACTTTCTTCAAACCAAAGGTACTGTGGGGAAAAGGGCATTGCTTACCTGATCCCAAGAAGTCTCTCCAGGGTGTTGGAGTGCATGTAGAGGTGTCCAGGGCAACCCCCTCTTACCTGACCCAAGCTGCTGCTTGTGTCCCCTTCCCAAGTCCGTTTTAGGTCTCCTTTGTTAGTTGCTAACTTCCTGCTTCAATAACTTTAGACAGTAGAAGAAATATGCAGGAACTCTTCACAATTTCACACTGTTTGTCAAGACTTCAAGCTCTCTTCAAACTGCCTTTAGCTAGGATTGTGTTTCAGACTCAAAAGACTTGCCTGGCAAAGAAACCGTCTCTAGAACCCTGAACTAAGCTCATGTTGCACTACCACTTATTTTTCTCCATTTAAGTAACTTTTCTATATGTGTTTGCAGAGTAAATGCATTACTGTATAACCTGTTGAAAACCGCAGGAGTGTGTAAAACCGATAATACGATAACATTGTCTTTTCCTTTCTAACGTTGCTACAAATGTAACCGTGAACAAACACAAAAGTGAAAGTGCCCTTTGAAGTGTATTATCTAGTATTCCGAAGTGTTGCATCGTAAACATCTGAAGTATTTAAAGTGATTCTGGTGTAAATATAATAAATATATATCTTTAATATAAATATATGTGTAATTGCGTCTTTGTTGTGTCTGTCTAGCTAAAATTCAGCGTACTAACCTACAACTCACATTTTCCTCTTAAGATAAGCTTGACTGCTCTTCCACACTACCAAGGTACTGAGCTAGTACAGACTGATACTAAGAGTTGGGGATCTACAAACCACTGGGATAGCTTACTAAAGTCTTACTGCCAATAGGACTTTAGGAAAACTCCCCTTACAGCTTGGGATCAAAGATTATTTTGAAACTCACAAAGCAGCTAAATATCAATCATAGGGTTGCTTACTTGTTTTGTTTACCATGGTAAAACCAGCGATTGCTGGCCCTTGGGTAATATGGCTGGGAATGTGAAAAGAAACTGCGCTGATCCTTTTAAGAGGTGAACGCATCAGTGTCCAGTCAAAAAGTCGAATGAAATAAGTTGACTTGCAAAAACATCGAGAAAAAAAAATGTCGAAAAAAAAAAACAAATGGGGTTTTTTTTCATGTGTTTTTTGGATTTAGCTGGTAAAAATAAACAGGGGGTTGGGGTGGAACCCCCCATTAAAAAAAATACATTTTTGTAATTCGATGTTTTTCATTCTACTTTTTGACTATAAACGAACGCATCATATAACAATTATGTTTTAGCGATTAGCTAGGGATCATTTTCATTGATCAGAAGAAGCTCTTGTTACAGAAAAGGTTGGAGACTCCTGCTTTAGACCCACTTGCTTTAACACCAGCATGCTGTATTGTCTGCACGTTTGCAATTGTTCTTAGTTTCAAACTCCAATGTAGCATCACCCAAGCATGGCTCAGACTTATGCTATAGGAATATGCAGTGGAAAAATACATCCCGTTTTGTTTTTAGTGTCGATCTGGCGCAAACCAGATTCTGCAGACAGGGGAGCCAAATATTGGTGGAACCCAAATGAACAGTTCTGAAAGTGAACATAAAATGAAGGACTGAACCTGGAGGGGCGGGACAAACATTGACATGCAATTCTAATATATTTTGGACAATTCATAGTAGTTTGAATTATTACTAAATTTGAACCATACATTTGTAATGCATTCATAAACAATCTCGATATATTTAAGGTATGATTCACAAATAAATCAGGCAACTCAAAAAACGTGCATATGATGCATCTTATTGAGTTGCCCGCATCTTGAAAATGCACACAAACACATTCACAAAGGTGACCTGCCGTTTCTGGGAGCTTTTCTCAGAGTGGCATGGCATCATTCAAATCTAAAATCTGCCACCAGGTAGGAGTGGAAGAAGATTGTCACAGTCCTGCTCTCCCTCTGTCCTGCATAGCTCCCCCTCCACACACATGGACATCAGCATGCAATGAATTTGTTGCATAGAATGTGCACCTGCCCATTAGAAGACAATTCCTGACAAATTATGTGAATATCTAGGCATTTGCTGGCAGTGTGGCAAATGGGGCCAATACCTGGACCACATATGTGTTTACTTGGCCTAATGATGGCAATGCGTGGCAACTATTCATGAAAAGTGTGGCAATACCTGGAAAATTATGGGAAAAGCTTGCATATTGGATCGGCAGCTGGGCAAATTATGGCAAAACCTGGCATGTAGGAATGTACGTGCAAAGCTTGGCAAATGGTACTCGACGCATGATATATTATTACATGTGAAATGACTGGAACAGCTGGGAGTATGTTTGCACAACATGGCATATGATCGGAGAAGCACCTAGGCATAGGACAGTAAAAAACTAGCAAACAATGGGAATACCTTTGTAATAACACCAATAATTCAGAAAATGGTGGAAGCATTTACCAAACTGATGGTGCACTTGGGTATATGCCAATACCCGGCAAGTTGTGAGCATACCTGAGCACCCATTTGGACCCAAGAGCTGCATTCTGCCCTCTATTTATGGGACACAGTAACTGCAGTCGAGGTCAGACAAGGCTGAATTTTGCAGATTATCTCCCTAAAGAGCCCAGCTGCAGCCCAAGAGGTGTCCTTTCTTCACAAACCTCTATAACTATCCCCAATATGTTCCCATGAGGCCTTGTCCACAACTTTGCTGCCAGGGTTCAAATCTCACCCTCAAAGTGCCCATAATTCCTGCCAGCTTTCCTTTCTTTAGAACCTAGCCTTTCATGGTCACGTGGGGCCCGAGAGAGTGAGTAAAAAAGGTAAGTAGAAGTGCCTAACTTTCCTGTTTTTTGTGCATGGTTTCAGCACCTCCCGGCTCACAATGACAACCTGGCCCTGTGGACCAAGACGGCTGCTGAGCCAAAGACGTACCCATGTCCTATATCATTTTGCACCTAAGGATAAACATAGGCACTCGAGAGATTATGATGGAGGCGAATGAGTAGTATAAAAATTTTTTAACAAACACAAAAACTATTCTCCCAAAATTCAAATGTTGCTCATTCAGGAAGTCGCGAAAATGGCAAATTCACATGTGTGACACAAAGCTACTCCAGACGGTTACTAAAAGTGTTTCTAGGTGCAGAAGCTGCCCATATCACCATTTTTTTCCTGCGAGTCCGTTTTGAAGCCCAATCACTACTCCTTCACGTCCATTCACTCTACTTTGGCTCCCTCGCAGAGGGGCCCTTCGGTGCTGAATTTTGGGTGTACTGATGTTCACGTTATTGGCTCTCAGCCTGAAAAATTCCCCCTCGGTCCCATCATGTGGCCTTACTGTGGCATAAAGCGCTGTACAGGTGGCAAGCATTTTATTGCCCTATGATAACAATTCCAATCTTAAACCTAACATAAAATAACAGAAGGGTGCCAGATTGTCACTGCATACAGAAGGGTAGCTAGAAAGCAGGCTTTCCTTTCCCTACCGCACTGCTAGTCACACAACCACCTCCACCTTTCACAATCTAACGTGCATGGCCTCCTTAGTATATCATCTCACTGTAGAAGCTACATATTACTGTACTTTGATAGCCTACTCCCAAGTAAGGAAGAGCCCTGCCTCATCATGAACTAAAATAAAGTCAAGCGTGACATGACACAAACTCTTAATAAGAATCTTTTCCACATGAAGGTGCCATACGTTTTCTATTTTACTGTACTAGCTGGGTCACTCAATTCCCTTTCTGCTACCGTCTTAAATGTGCCTCTCTTCACTCAGGCTTGGCAGTAAAAGCAGAAACATTTTGGAGTTTGTCCTGGGGTGAAACATATAGTGATACCCAAGGAAAATAAGCCTGCAAACTTCGAGGATTGCCACCCAGCCCCCCGCCCCCATGCATACATTACATTGTGTATTCAGTTGCAGTTCTCCAAAACTACTTTGGAGACAAAGCCCCATTTTCACAACACTTTAGTTTGACATATATGCGTCCTCCTTTTTGCAGAACTGTGGTTTTCCCAACAAGAATGGCAAGCACCTATGCCATCACAAAACACCGCCCCCCCCTCCCCAATGGCATCCCTCCCTTCTTGCGTTTTTAGAATCCATCTCTGGCTTTCCAATCCCCTTCACGTCTGGATATTCCTGCTGGGGTACAGTATGCGAAGTCTAGGTGCTCTTAAACTACATTGGCGACTTGGTGCAATATAGAAGCATACTAAAATAACATTTTATGGCAATGTGTGAAAAATGATATGAGAGTAATAATGACATCCCATTTTATATAGTGTTTCATTCTGGATGCCTTCCACTTCCAAGTGCTGTAAAAGGAGCTGCCATTATCACTCAATGTAATGGTACTCAGGGCACATGATGAGCACAGCTAGCAATCAGAGTACCGAGGAATATTATGCCAATATCTGGCAAACTGAGTACCATTGCCCTCAATAACGACTAGGCCGGGAGGATAGCTCAGGGGCAACGAGTTTGTCTTGGAAGCAAAACAATGCATACATTCGAATCCCGGCCTCGCGCTTAGAAACCGTCCCCGGTATTAAGCGTGTAATAAAAGAATAATTATAACTATAATATAACTGTTGGTAAACAATGTTAAGTACCTTACCAGCGAATGGCAAAAGCTAACAAATGGTGGAAGAACCTAGATATAGGATGGCAATATCAGAGGCATGGTGAACGCGAGTATGTTATCAGACAAAAGTGAAAATATAATACCAGTACTGGACGAATGATACAGTACTTATCATATTGTGTAGGGTTCCATGTCATTTTTCTGACAGTGATTACCCCTACCACAAGCCTCTCCACCGCTTTTAATCCGCTAACCCACAACCCCTATATAATGCAAAGTGTTGCTGAAGTAATTACTTCTAAGTAAATTCCTTTGAAGTAATTACTGTCGGAAGAACCACGGGATCCGAACTCCTATGCAGGGTGCTGTGCCCTGCCCACTTAAGAGTTCTGGATAGATCACTGATCTGCCCACAATTTGGAGTATCTAGGCAGGATTTGGGAATACTGCATGCCCAATTGTTAACATATAACAGGATCATGGAACACAGTTGGCAGTGCCTGAGCATATGATGACAATTCCTGGCAGATGGGGTGCCTGGCCATTGCATGGCAATACAGGCTGGTGGGGCGGACCCTGGCACGTGATAGCAAAACTGGTAATGGTGGCATTACCTTTCAAATGGTGCAAGTACCTATGCACTTGCTGGAAATGCTCTGAGAATCGAGGTGTACAACAGGGATTCGGATACCTTCCATGGGTTGCAAGCATCAGAACATAGCGTGGGAAACGATGATGATACCTAAGCAGCCGTTACCAGGAGCTGGCAAAAGATGCAAGTAACTGCAACGAATCTGCACAGTATCCAAATAGGTTAAGTGCCTACATATATAAAGGGAAATATCAAGTAATGGTGAAACCATTTTAACTATACAAAAGTCAAAACTGTCACCACTACTAGGGCTTGTTTTATTAGAAACTAAGGTTGTAGGCTTAAAGCTAATACTTGTACCATTGGTGATTTTAATTGTAGCTATTCGTAAAAAGCACGTATTATAACAAAATCGTGGCTTCCCTCACCTTCCTAGAACTGCAGTTCAAAAACATGGGCCCCCTATAGTAGTATAACTAGGAAAGAAGAGACTGAATAGAGCAGGGAAGGCGCTGATTAGACAGAAGGAATGGAAGAGAAATAGAGACAGAAGATGAGTGCAGTGGGAACAAAGATTCAAAAGTGGAGAGCGGGACATGGGGAGAATCAGGAGCTAAGAAGAGGCAAGGAACTGGAGAGTGACAGGTGGACTAGGGAAGGCAGGAGACTAAGAAATAAAGATGTGATGTTAAGGAGTAACCGTAGAGAGGGTACAGCTGAGGATGATAACAGTGGCTGAAAAGAGAGATTAAATAGTCGGCCGAGATGGGACCATGGAACTACATAAGGAGAGGGGGACTGATGAGAAACAGAAAGGTATTCCTGACGACACAGGGAAACAGGAGAAACCGAAAAGGAAAATATTAACGCCAGTTGAAATTGGAGCTGAAACGTTGGATGACAGGATTCAGTGAGGAAATGAGGTGAGAAAGTGGGGCCTGATGGTAATGTGTCGGATGTGTAGGAGACAGAGAGGGTGCGAGCCCAACGGGAAAAATAACAAGGCCATTTGAAAAGATAGAACTGAGAAAAATTAGAGGTGAAATGGGGAAATGTAGAGAGGCTGATGTGAGCACGGGCTAAACAGATGAAGAGACAAGACAGATAGGTTTCTGAAAAGACCCACGAGGACTAAGGAGTAGACAGGAAGCTAAGTAACAAAGAAGAAAATGAGCTGGAGCTGAAGCTAAAGAGCGACAGCAGAGGTCCGACGTGAGGGACTGAAGAGATTTTAGATGGCATAGGCTAGAGGGCAACAGCAGGAGCACAAAAGAGACAGGCATGGCAAGAAAGTGGAGGAAGCTCAGAAAAGGCAGATGGAACTAAGAACTAACAAGGCAGGCAAGGGACAAGCATACTGTTGAGAAAATAAAAGACCAAATAAAGGCATGGGAGGACAAAGAGATGAGGGGGTTGATTTATTTGGGATAAGAAAAGATGCAGAATTGAGCAAAGTTGGAGGAAAATTGTAAGGCAGGATGAATGTGGAATGGGCCTTAGCTAATACAGGAAGGCTAAAGAGAGACCGTGGAGTGGCAGAGGAGATTAGTGTCAGAGGCTAGAAAGAGGTCCTGGTAGAACAAGGGGTCTAAAAATAGAGAGGAGCAAAGAAGTGGGTGGGGTTTAAGAGACAAGAGGGCCAAATAAAACAGGAGGAAGGCCAAGAAACGAACAGATCCGAGGAGAGACTAAGATCTCTGAAGAAAGGCAGGGGAGCTGAAAAGAGAAAGAAGGGGCTGGAGAGATGCTGAAATGGGATGATATTAAATAGGTGGCAAGGTAGAGCAGAGTAAGGCAAGAAAAGTCAAAAAGGGACTAATGGTTCAGGGGTGATGAGGGACACAGACTGAAGGTAAGGAGAAAATTGAAACTGAGGGGCAAAATGGCCAACATGCTGGCAAGACAAAAATGAAGGATAAAGAGAAATATTAGAAGACGGGAGAAGGTGAGAGAGAGAAAAAGTTCAGAAGAAACAGAAAACAAAGGGAACGGAATAGTAGAGAACGGGTAAGATGGAGATGGACTGAATGGACTATGGAGTGGCTGGGGGACCCAGAATGGAGCTACGCCGAGATAGGGATCAAATTGGCTAAAGTGGCAGGAAGTGGCTGGGGACACAGACCGGAGCCAAGCTGACAAATGTCTGAGATGGGGCAGAAAATCGGAAGGCACATACTTGGAGTACACAGAAGTGGGCTAAAGATTGACAGAGGGGCTGAGGAGTTGCACATAGCAAAGCTAGAGGTGTATAGTAGGAGCTGAAAAGCTAGAGACAGGGAAGTGCTGCAAGAAAAAAAGGGGGGGCAATGTGAGACAGAGATTATTTAGCTATTAGTTGGTGGGGGGGTTAAAGACCATCATTTGGACTGAGGAGGGGGTTAGTCGAATAAAGATGGGGGCTGTGAAGAGACACAGGAGATGCAGGGTGGATTGAAGAGGGATGAGCAAACGCAGAAATTCTGAGGAAAGGCAAGAGACAGACTAGAGAAGATGACAGATGGAGAACGGAAGATTATAAATACATGAAAAACAAATCTATTCCATGTCTTTTCTATGCACCCCTCCTGCAGCTTTGAAGTAATTGATGGCACAGTAACAACCCCCATAGCTTTAAAGATGCAGCAGTTCTTTAAACCTATTACCGTTGCCGTTGGTTAAAAAATCCTAGTTATGTCAGTGATTGTAAAGTCCACTGCCACCCTCAAAAAAAATTCTGGGGAGATTAGTCCTTTGGCTTCCTAGAAACAATCTCCTCTTAGATAATACAGTCATTTATTTAACAGAGGCATTACACTGCTCATCCTTTCCATATCCTTCAGGGTATCCTGCCCAGAAACGTTTAACTGATGGGGTGTGATGGAAAAGCCCTGGCCAAGAAACAAGTGCAGAAACTAGTCTATCACAACAGTGCAAAGAGCCTGAGCGCACAATTGTCTCTTTGTTTAAGACAGCATTAACAGTGGTAATGCGTTTGTGTTTAATAGAGCATTAAATACTGGTACCCTCCCTGTACGTGTTACCACCTTTAGCAGATAAGGAATGCAAAGTTCAAGGAGGTAGATTGTTTTGCTAGAATCATACAATTTTGGTCAAGCACTCAAGCAAGGGGCAAAAGTCACTTCTGATCTCACAGGCGCCAATGTGCCAAAGAGACCACAGCTCTTCTGCCAATCCATTAAGAGGTTTACCTTCTCAATTGGCCAACTGCGCCACGTGTTGAGAAGGGTGGTCGGGATGTTGAACTGGTCGAGCCCTCCCGGTGAGACACCAGCCTTTTAGGTGGTGATTCGTGTTTAAACTTACTCGGCTCCCTTTCTCGAGGAGTCGTGTTGCTAAGCCTCTTTTGCGAGATGGCCTAGGGCAGCAACTTAAAGCCTCTCGTTTTGGCCACCCTTCTCTTTCTCTGCGCCAACGCCAGCATGAGCCTCGTGTATTCATAGCGCGAACAACTGTAACAGAATGGTATCAACTGAATGTAATCGGAGGCTCTCTGCCAGTATTGCGGTGCCAGGCTCCTTCAAATCCTTCAAATACAGATCCGGTGCACGACGTACAAGTGGCTGCTGCTTCCTCACAACCCACCAGCCCTCTTCCAAAATTCCTGTTTCCACAAAGGTAAAAGAGTAAAATATAAGTGGAAATGTTCCATCTCCAGGTAATTTTGATCAAAAGAAACCAAAGGAAAAATATCGAGTATAAAAAACATGTCCACCAGCAGGCACCATCCACAAATTACACGCATTTTAACAAAGGAATTACAATGGTTTTATTCCACGTACCGCGCAGGGTCACATCCCAGTGTAAACCCTTGCGTGCTTCCGTTTACATTGCCAGTTGAAGATGATAAAAGTTGTGAAATGAATGTAAATACAATTAAAATTACACGAACAATCTTTGGTATTGCTAAATGTTATGTATTATAAATTATGTACCAGGATATTTTTCGTTGATGACAATTCGGTATGTGTCGTGCACTGAAAAATACACATTTGGAACAAAATACACATTAGGTGGAAAGAGGCAACTATGATCGTTCCTTCGGTCTTAAACATTTCCTATATTGTTTTTTGAAAACACAACACTTTTTATGGCAGTACCAAACAAAATTGGTAATAGTTAAGTAAACAATTCGAGTCACTCAAAAATGAAATTATTTCCTAACCCACTATCAGTACAACTGTTCCGCTAAAGAAAAGCATACGACTAATTTCTGTACTGCGTCTAAGATTTACTGAAAATGGTCTGTCTGCATTTTGGTCTCAATAGTCTAATATGGAACATAAAGAAATTAAGCGAGCCTGTCGCGTTTGCACACACTTGTCTGAGGCAACAGAGACCGAAGACAACATTTTGATTTAAAAAATGTACATGTTTTGAGAACAGCGTAATACAAATAATTATCGCACATCAAATTGACAACAACTCCCAGAAGAAAGCCTTACAGTGTATAAAAATAGATACGTAAAAAAAAAAATGTACAAAGACAGCAAACCAATAGACATTTCAGTGCAGACGTTATCATAAAAATGTAACCACAACAGGGTAACCCGTAATTAAGTTCTGTGGGAATTTTAATTATGGCTGTCAGAATATGCTCGTTGATCTATTACCAAAGAGCTTGTGAGAATGATTGACTATCTTATTTCGAGGGTTCTGAAACTTGGGTCAGAGAGAAGTTAGGGCTACAGAAAGCTTCCAGTCACACAATGTATTCCGAAAACCCCAATTCAGCAAAATGCCACTTTTCGCGAACTTTCTACGTTTCTGCATATTTTTTTTTTTTTAAAGTGTCTTAGCTGTGTTATGGCCATTTTTGCAGTGGCGAATATGGCATTAGTCACAAAAACGTTTCAGCAACCCTGCTCAGTAAAATACTTAAAGCATGAGCAGTTCCTGGTTTCCTTGAAGATGCATTAAATACATTCGAGCGCGTGAAAGATCATGTATACAGCACACACTGTTGAACAAACCTTCTTGTTGCGCCGGTCAACTGCTGTTGGAGGGGTTTAGATATTAAAAATAAATGAGGGCAGATTTTTTTTTACTGAAGTTTTTGTTCTCTATGTGTATACTACGGGGAGTTGCCGGGCTCGAGGACCCAAACTCCACACAAACACTTCACGTTCCTGGTGCTCCTTGGGGGAACCCATGGACTTTTCCCCTCTTATGCTTCCGATTTGTGGTTGTTCTCTTCCAGTGTTTTCGTTTCCTCTACGGTGCCTAACTCTTTGTCATTGCGCTTGGCCCCGGTCTTGGCTTTCTTGGAGTAGAACCAGTAGGCCACACCGGCAACGAGAGCTGCCAGCAGCAGGCCAACCACAATGCCTACAATCAGCTTGGCATGGTCATTGACCCGCTCGTCACGTTCTTCGTTTTCATCTTCTGGATCTTCTGGTTCTGGGATGTTAATGGCAGACACATTCAGGCTCAAAGAGGTCCTCTCCACCTTGTTTTCAGCTATGCATGTCAAAGTTGAATTCTCTAAAGGCGTGATGGTGAGTTTGCTTGAAAACTTCCAGTTTGCGTAGTCAGTCTCCTGGGTTTGGTTAACAAGGATGCTGTCGTCTGAGCTGACCCAGTGCACTATTGGTTTGGGGAAACCTTCCACCTGACAGGTCACAGTCTTCGCCTTGCCATCTTTGGTGGCCAACTTGGTCAATTTTAGTCGTGGCTTGCCCTCCACATTGAGGGTTAGCGTTTGCCTCTTCATCACGCCTTTGGCTGCAAGGTTGCTCTCACAGGTGTACTTCCCAGCATCCTGATACTGTATACTTGTAAATGGTGGTGCAGAGGGCAATTTTACCCCGTCCTTCATCCACACCACAGGCACGTTTTCACTTGCGGTTGGGGTGCATGTGACCTGCAAGGCTTCACCCACCAGCTTGGTGACATCTCCAATGGGGACCATCAACAGGTCTAAATAGTGCACAACAATGGCGGTGGTAGGCGAAGTAGCAGTTCCATCAGACAGGCCACACTTATAGTCCCCTGATGCATTTCGTTTCACATCTGCCATTGTGAAAACATTTGAACTGAGAGTACCCTCGTCTTGTCCTGGATGGTAAAACAGAAACTTTTCAGGAGGTGGATTGCCATCAGCTGTACATCGCAGGGTGATGTTGTCCCCTTCTCTGAAGCTATGGGTCGGCGAAAGGATGTCTATGGTCAGCTGTTCAGTAGGGAAATGCACATCGAAGGATGCCGGCTCCGAGGAGATAGTCTCCACCTTGTCCAGAGCCTGGTAGGTGACAGAGCAGGTGAACTGGTCACCCACGGTCTCTCTCGAGGCCTGATAACTCAGAAGGGACCTCAAGGTGTACAGGCGGCTGGCCGGGTCCTGCTCGCTGCTAGACTCGACAAGCACAGCGCCCTCGGCGGGCTCCAGGGGCTGCCCGTTCTTGTACCACGTCAAGTTGCCCACCGGGTAGCTGTCCCGGGCCAAGCACTCCCCCAGCAGGGCCTGCTCCCCGGCTGGTAGGAAGGCCGCTCGGCTCTCGATCTCGGGCCTAGTGGGAGCTTTGAAGACCACCAGGCTCGTGGCCTCCTCGAAGACGTTCTCGTCGGTGACCATGACGCACACGAGGCGGCGCGCGTCCGTCACCCTGGCGGCGTCGACGTCGAGCGTGTAGTCCTCGCGGAGGCGCAGGCGGCCCGCGAACTCGGCCACGCTCTCGAACTTGACCGTCGCGTTCTTCCGGTAGGCCAGAAACACCGGCGAGCCGTCCGGCTTCTCGTACTTCCACTTGACGAAGAGCAGCCCCGGCGGCGGGGTGTCCCGGCCGCATGGGACGGCGATGGTCTCGTTGTACCAGCCCCGGACGGTGCGGGACGCCAGGCCCGGCCCCGCTGCCAGCAGCGCGCAGAGCCCGCACAGCACGGCCGCCACCAGTGACGACATGGCCCAAGAGCAGTGGTCGCTTCAATGCCGGACAACAGCCGCAGCCCTCCGCGCCGGCTCTCCTCGCCTCTTTCCGGCCCTCGCACACCTGAGTGGACCGGCCTGGGCCAGGAAACGGTCTCAGTCGCTGAACATATCTGTCCCGGGCGGCGGCCACGCACGCTCCCCTGACGAGACTTGTTCTGCTGCTTCTCCCCAACTTAGTCAGTGGACTGGCGTTTCCTCCACCTCGCCGCCAGAATGAAACAACAGAGATACAAAGATAAGAAGTTCCCGCTGCGGCTCAGGTGGGGGAGGAGGCAGCAGCACCCGCAGGCGGGGAAAGCACAATGGCCTGGCGGGCGCCCTGTGATGCTCTGCTGAACATTACACCGGCTCCTCCGCAGAGGTGTCTGCTTCCCCCGCCTCCTCCTGCCCTCCAGCGGTCTGTGCCAGTTGGGCAGAAAGTGGTTCCTCCGGTTTGTCAGACTTCAGGCGCTGCACGAGGGGGAGGTGAGGCTGGGAGGAATGCCATCGGAACCGTGGACGCTTTGGGAAAAGCAAATAGCCTTCGGCCCTTCAGGGTGTGCTCTACTTGCTGGCCTCACATACCCCCACTCTGCGCCTCATAACCACAACCCTTCCCTCGCATACTCGAGTCTCCCCTGATACCTGCCGTTCCCACATACCTACCCCTCCCGCCCCTGTATATCCAACTCTACTCTAAATAACACATGTTTCGCTGTGCAGATATATTTTCCCTGCACAACCCACTTTCCCAAACAAAATTGCATGTCTCGCTGCCCTATGTAAACTCCACCCTCCCAAGCATACCTCCCTCCACACGTCCTCAGACAAAGACATCTGTATTCCTCCCTCAGCCCCCACTACAGCCTCTCACACCTCTCTACGTTCCCACGGTTAACAATGAGGGCCATTCAGAGTCCAGTGCCCCCTGCAGAACACCTGCTTTCCCAGTATAACCATCTGTATCCTCGTAGCTATCCGTACGGCTGTATGTCGACCCTGCTTTTCAAACAATCTCTTATACTTGTCAAGCTGTCATACATGTATACATTGGAATAGAAACCAGCGCTTTCCCTAAACAGCTTCTGCGTTTCACACCTGCTTACGTTCTCACGACTAACACTTCACAGCCCACTGCAGAGCACTGACGTTACCAAACACAAACCCCTGTAATCACAAGCCCTGGATCAACATCTTGCGTTCTCTGGATGTGCAAACGGAGTTTTCACACCCCTACTTTACAAACGCTGCCACTGGTACTGAACAACTCTGCCTCATCATTCCGCCCTCACTGTAGCGCTCCCCATTATTCAAATAACGGCCATGAGTTCACTCGCAGACCTCGCTTTGCCAAACTAACACAGGCTGTCAATTCCCCATGCTACCACCACAACCCTATCCCGGAGACCTTAAATTGTCCCCGAAAATATATGGGTAGCTCACCCGTCCTGTCTTTTCCTTTTGTATTCCGTTATTTAATTTTGAAATAATGATGGAAAAGCAAAATTTAAAGTTCTGCAATGCAAATAAAAACGTAGGTCTGAATAAACAACTTGCACCTGTATGGTTTAGTATAGTATCTGTTACACGTTCTGCCAGAAGACACCCTGCAGCGCTCAGTCTCCCAGCACAACCTCTTCTTATAGACACAGCCCATTGTATCCAAATAACCTCACAACACACACCTGTTTTCGTTGTTACAGGTTCTATTTTGTCTGTTCACGTATTTTCCCCAGCCACATTATCACCCCATCCACCTTTCCGACAACATCTGGAATTATCTACATAGCGGGCGATCTTCCACTCTGCCCCCGCACATAATAGCGAAAGCAATGAGACCAGGGTCTATTCAGCTCAGAATATGCACACAGAAACAGTTGCAAAGTTTGGAAACACAAAGATCACAGTTTATTGGAACACAGAAATCTGGGGCAGTCTCAGCAACATCAGGAATGAGATTATAATCCAAGGGGTGACCCGTGCCCTGTTTGCCTCTTGCAAAGAGTGGCCATCCGCTTCTGGTTTCCATGACTGCCAGTTGGTCTTTCTCTGGACCACTGACTTCAGGTGACAGTCTCGGCTGACCCTAGGGGGAGTCAGTGGCTGTGGACCGGCTTTTGCTCGAGTGCAGCCCTTCCAGAGCCGCTTATGGGCGCAACCACAGCATCAAAGTTCTCCTCTCCGGCTAGGACCGTCCCACCACTCCGCCTGCAACAGTAAAAAGATCTTAGCACATACATATACAATCATATTAGTGAAACATTACATATTACACGAGTACCATTGATATTCCAAATTACACTACAGGACCTGAAACGGCAAAGTTATTCCCAAATGTACACTTCTGGTCCTGAAACGGAAAAGTTATTAATCACCATGCACGCATTGCATTATAACAATCCCACATCCTAAAACACAATAGAACCCCATTAGGCACCTAACAGCCCCTGGGTCAATACCTCCACCTATACCCTCTGCAGTCACCATGTACGCGTTGCATTATAACAATCCCACATCATAAAACACAATAGAACCCCATTAGGCACCTAACAGCCCCTGGGTCAATACCTCCACCTATACCCTCTGCAGGTGCTACTAAAGGGAGAGGGAGGGTGGGACTTCAAGTCGGGGGGGGGGGGGCTGCAGAAAAAAAAGTGGATGAGCAACTGCAGCCCCGGCCTCGTGACTGCTCCCCGGGCCTGAGGCCAGATGTGTCGGACCCAGGGATGCCCACTTCCTCCTCCAGGTGGGAGGAGGTTGGGTGTCCCCTGGAGGGGTGTCCAGAGAGGTAGCTCGCTATGTAGGCTGTCCTCTAGCGCCCCCTCTGGGGACTGGCCAGCCTCTTAGTGAGCGCTTTAAGACTACACTCAACCAGTTACACGTTTTACAAATGCTGCATTAGATAAGTCTAGACTGTCCCCAAAACAGGCACATTTCTAGGGTTGGGCAAACCGGGCAATGGCCCTGCGCACTACAGACAGCCTGTTAAATATCCCATCTGGCAGTGCAAGATACCATCACATTTAACATCATTTAGTACTACACTTAGGCAGGGGACAAAAGCCTGCCCTGCCCTTGTCTATCTACCTCATATGGTGCAGCAAATGGCGTAATACTCTGCTGAGAGTTTTAAAAAAAAATCCTACCACCCAAATTAGCATCTCTTTGTGAAAGAAATCAATCTTATACGGTGTCATCATTTCTGCATAGGGTTGTCTTACCAGAATGGAGAGTTGGGCTTTTATGGCGGACCTTAAGGGCTGCTTTATTATTAGAATTTAAATCATGCACTATCACACTGACAAGAATGTAACCTGAATACACAACCAACATGTGTTTCAACCTACAAGGTCTTTTTCCAGGTGTTTTATAGAGATTGACTGGATCCTTGCAACCAAGGGGGGTCAGAAGCGAGCAGTTAACTCATCCGCATATAGTTACATATCAGATTTGCAGCGCAGATCTTGGAAACTGTACCTGGTTACTTTTTGTTCTAAAGGTGTCTGCAATTTGATCCTGTCAATCTCTATAAAACGCCTGGAAAAAGACCTTGTAAGTCGAAATACGCGTCGGCTGTGTGTTCGGATTAATTTCTTGTCAATTAGCGCAGTGTGATAGTGCATGATTCAAATTCTAAAAAACACACACAAGGTTTCTTGAATAAACAATTATTAATTTATCAGTCAGTTAGAATAAGCCTTCTCCAGAAAGGAGCAATATAAAACCAAAAAACAAAAACACTTCAAAACTACACACTCTTACTTTCTAAATCAGTAAAGACCCTTTTGGGATGGCCGACAGTCATAACCTACACCCTCAGGTGACTTCAATAGCTAGGGTACTGGGGACATTAATATCTTATTGTTTGCATTCAGAATATTTTTAGAACTTGGTCAAAGGAAAAGGTTATTAGAAAAAACAAGAGACCACACATATTCTTAAGCAGGCAAATACTTTTGGATCCCCTCGGTAGAGTCATTCAGTATAACAGGTTAAGCCAAAGTCAATGGGAAAAAGTTTATACGAGCTGAAGCACCTTTGGTAGGCAAGTAGAAACGTCTTGGCACAATGTTTTTGAAGTCTGTGAAGAAAACAAGAATCGATCCTTCTAGAACAGCCTCCCTGACACTCTTAAACTTGAGGAGAACCATCTCCGGTTCCGGAAGCACCTCAAGACCGTCCTCTTTTCTTCTGCCTTCGTGCCCCCTCTGCCCTGCTGATCTGTTCTCTCTTGGCACCGTGCACCTGGCCACCCTCTGTCCTCTGGGCCCAGGTAGCTGCTCACCCTGCCACCCTCCCGCACTGCCTCCGGGCCACCCCTTGAACTGGGGTCTGTTTCTGTACCCATACAGCCCCCCCTTTTTCTCCCTGCACTTATCAGACCTACCCTGTCTGCTGCCTTAAACCTAGCACTGGCAAATTGCTGGCTGCACTACCACTGTTTGTTGCCTTTATTATTTATTTATTGTTATTTATCTGTTTCTCCTCTGCTTCGCACTTTCCACTTCTCCCTTCCATGCACTTTTCCCCTCCCCTTCTCCCATGCACTTGCGCGTTCTCAATGTCACTGGGTCTAGTAAGATCACTGTTTTGTTCTCTCCTGTTCCCCTCCTTTGCCTTGTCACGCTCTGAAACACTTGTGTACGAGCGCGATAGAAATAAATCAATATCAATGTAGTGCCACAAGCTGTTTAGGCTTGTGAGTAGTAGAAGATGCGAGCAACCCTACAATAAGAGGTACGTTCTCTCAGACTTTACAGTACCTTTGGATTGAAGAAAAAGTGCAGCAGATGACTTCTGTTCCTGTGCAGCTCTGCAGATCTCACTGTTCCTGGGCCTCCGTCGTGGGGACAAGAGGGAGGACTTCTAGGGACTCCTGCACTGCAATGGGGCGGTCACCGCTCGCAACCGGCAATCTTCAAACAAGTGGCACTTAAGTGTTTCAGCTCCTCGTGACTACTGCAAATAGCAACACCGCGGTTTCTGTCTGTCGAGATGGACTTTCCTTGCTTATGGGGTCCGTCACTCTGTTGAGGGGGCTCAGGCTCGGTCAGTCCTGCTTCCTGGGATTCCGGAGGATCTTCCTGGAGCTCTTGGCCAACTTAAAAGCAACGCACATAATCTGGTGTTCCTCTCCTTGGCGTTTCAGTTTCCAGCAGCAACTCTGTGGAAATGCAACCAGCTCTTAGAGAATGTCCAGTTGGCTTACTTCGGAGTTCATTGGTCCCACCAACTCAAAGGGAGAAGTCATCCTTGCAGGGGCTTCTCTGTCGATACGAATTTGGAGTTTCAGCACAGCAGCAGGGCTTCACTGGGCAAACCAGAGTGCATTTGGGTCTCCTAGGAGACTAAACACAGGGAGTTTCGGGCACCTCCCTCACTTCCTCCCCCCACCAGACACCCTGGAGCCAGAGGCGGGCTTCACGCGTGAATCCCGCCAATGGCAAAGCGAACAAAGTGACGAAACCTGGTTTGGCACGCAAATCTAAAGAAGGACCTTTCCACAAATAAATGGCGAAAAAAAAAGACCGGGGCCGGTTTGACAAAAATGGCACCCCTGGGTGCTTTGCTGCAGCTGCGAACGCAGCCCGCGGTATATGCACACTTAGTTAAAAGTAAACCACTGCCACCAGCCATTCAGTGAGGAAGGGGTAACATAACATTGTTACTTGAGAATCTAGGCAAAGGGGATACTAAGTAAACCCTCCAGCACCCTATGGTAAGATAGGGTATGCTGGATCTAAAAAGGTACAAATGTAAGTAAAGTCAATTTCATTTTACTGCTCTGGGAAACAGTAGTTTATCCCAGAGAAGGTATTTAAACCTTTGGGAAATCTGCAATACTTCCCTGTGCCACAGCACTGAAGGTGCTGTGTGATACAATGTAAAAGATGTCTATGGAGTTTGTCATGCTCCACAAACAAAAGAAACAGTGTTAAAAAATTACATTAAAATAGATGAGAGAGTGGGAAAAAGGCTCTCACTCTCTCCAGGTTAAAAAAATAAAGTCCTCAAAATCCAGCAAAATTGCTGGGGGTCTCTAGTTGGAGGGAATTGTCACATGTCTGAGAATTCTCCCTAACATCTGGGAACAACTTTAAGAACAAATACAATGTCAATGTTTGAGAGCCTAAACAAAGGTCAATGCTAATCTAAAAAAGTATGTGTGCTCAGAAATGAAAGACGCAATGTCAATGGTGATTACACTACCAACAATAACAATCTGCTGTCGGTCTACCACACCATATAGGCATGGATGAATTCCACCTTCTTTGCCTCAACAGCGACAAGACAAAACTGCTCATGGTATGCTCCCAAATATCACTCAACAAGGTCAACCTTGTAAGTTATTCTTATCCGGCACACACCCAAGTCAATCCCTAGCATTTAATGGACAACTGAAATCCTTATTTATTTTTGTCTAGAAGTTCTTTATTCTGAATGATACACCATTCATATCACGCACCTCTCCTGGAATCCCCTCCGCCCCCCAGTCACACTGAACCAGGAATCAGGCTGGTTTGCAAAGTTAAAATATTTATTTATTTATTTACAATTTAATACCACTATATTTTAATGGGTACACAATAATCACCAATGGGGTGATCGAACACAGAATAATCTCTTTAATACACACAGAGTAATAGTGAGCAAAACAATTCAGCATAGAAATGATACTTTTGTGTGTGTGTGTTCAGATCAAATAGCACTGTGGTTAAAGGTTCCCCCTGCACACCCCTCAACCTCTAATAGGCAATCTAAGGAGATAGGAGAGAACAGGTTTTCAGGAGTGGCAGAATTCACACAGAATATCAATCCCACTCTCCCCCAGCAAACCCAAGCAAAAAACAGAATTGCCTGTCAAACTGTCAGTATGGCTTTTAAAGTTATCCTTAGAATAGACTGGGCAAAAACACTAAATATGATCTAAATTGCTGAAATTGTTATAAATTCTTATGGGAGCCGCTTTGGATAGTTGCACACACACAAGCAATGAATTAATACCAAGAAACAATTTGAAATCTTAAAATTCAAGTCCGAAGCAATCAAAAGCTGTTTTACACATGTCAGAATTTCCCAAAAATGAAATTTGTGGCAAACTTTTCACTGCGCGATCATTTCGATAATAGGAGAACTGTATGGATTTGGGATGCAGTTTTAAATGTGATTTAAAGCTGTTGATGTTAGCTGCAAGCAGAAGTTGAAATTTTGTTTCTACCACAAAAACGGGGGAAGTTATGGATGTTTTAGTGGAGGCAGTTTTTTCGGGATCGGCGCAAGAATGGAAAACAGGAATGCACTTTTAAAATGACAAATTGATTTCTTACACTAGAGGACGACTATGAAAAAAACTAATACCACACAGGGACACAGCCACTTAATCAGAATGACTGCCTGCTAAGGACTCGCCTTCTTCAGATGGGAAAAGATCAGCGCAAAGATAGTTTTAGCAATACTATTACAGGAGGAAGATAGAATGGTTTGGAAAGAGTTCAGATAATTCAAAAGTACTCCTAACAATACAGGTTCTGAATACAAGATAGGATGGGGTGAATATAGGGATACAGACTATGTAAAATACATATGCAAGTGACACAATTCTTTCTATAGATACTCATTGGATATGTTTTTAAATGGAACCGTCAATTCTGGTCAGGGGATAGGATCTGGTTGTAGAATTTGAGGCATAGCTGAAAATGGTTCAGCTATGCAATTCTGCTTTCCCAAGTTTATGGAGTCTGTAGCAATGAAGCTGTAGAGTTCAGCAGCAGGGTGCTCCGCCAGTATCAGGATAGTGAGTGAATCTGTCTGTCTTTTTGAGTGGTGAGCTGTCTCTATTTATGCTATGATAAGGGGGTGTGTGTGCTGTTTTATCCTGACAGGTGATTGGGTCTGAGTCTCCTCTCTGCCTTGATAGGAGAGCAACAGTGTGTCACCTTTATGGTGTGATTTTATGAGGCAGAGAATCCACCCCTAGCCCCTTGAACACAATCTACTTTTGGCACCATACATATTTACACATGTGCAACCTCTATAACAATCATATATACCGATTACATATTTTATATAGCAGCTATCCCTCAAAACCCCGTAGCTGTGGGATCTTGTCTCGGCTTTTCACAGAATTTTGCCCCTTTCATCAGGAACACAATGTCCAATATATAAGCACATTTCTACAGGTGTGCGCGTTTAACATGGGCATAAGTGTATAAAGTTTCAGACTTCTAGTGAAAATACATTTTGTGTAAAATCACATTTTCTGCCATTTCTTTCCAGAACCTGTCACACGATTTTGCCGCCTCTTGAAACGTGCAGCCAAAATTTAGATTCACAAATCTGTTATTCTTATATTTTGTACAATTTTCACTGGAAAATTGTAAGTCTTTTAAGAAAATGTTCTTTGTGAAGGTTCAGCCACAGATGGTTGTTTTAGCTCCACCCCTTGGTCTGTCGCTGGAATCCAGAAGCAGTCTCCTCCCTGTTTTCTCTTGGTAGAGGCCATTTACGACGGTCCTCACACCCTGCATTTCCTTAGCAGCAGCTGTCCATTGTTCCCTTTTGCCTCTGTAGATCAAGTTCTTTCCAAACCCTATAATTACCGCTTGGGTGTGATTTCCTGGTGGGGGAAAAGACCATCCTTCTGTGGAGAAACCTGATATTCCAGTTTGGTAGCTTTTAGCCACGCTTGATTTAATAGTTAATTCTGTTGCATTTTGCCTTAGTTTAAAACAAACTTGTGATTTCAAAATAGCAGCTAGAATTCTGATTCAAGATTTTAAACCATGGAATCAAAACAATTACAACATAGATTACTCTACAGGCCTCTTAGATTGCAAACGATTTCAGTTGATCCATGTTTAAAGTTTAATCAGGCAGGCTCTTAACAGCTGTCATCTTAGCAGTCCACTGCTGCACAGAGATTTTTTTAAATCCACAGACAGGCCACTTTTGCTGTGGAAATACCTTTATGCTTTCAGCTTTTCAGGGACTTGCAAGTTCACAATGATTTCTTAACCTAAGTGAATTGGAGCACCCAGCAAGAATTTTGGATGTTTGAAGTTGTTTTGTACCGGCATTCTGCAGTCTCAGCAACAAAGAAAAAAAGATTTAAGGCAAGATTTTGGGGTTTCATTTAGCAACACTGCTTTTTCCTTCTGTACTCCATATTTACGTGTTGTGGAGCCCAGTGACATATTCCAGTAGTGAGATCTCTGTTCCACCACTGACAGCATGCATGGCAGATTGGGCAGCCATCTTTTTGTGCTTTGCAAAGCGCGATTTTCAGAGATTTTGGCGCACACAAGGGTTTTGCGGTCATTTTGCTTTTTCTGGCCCCATCATAACACAGTGCTGCAGCATATCAGAGCAGAAGTGGGTTAAAACATCTCACAACCTGTCATACAAGTAATTCACCATAGAGGGCAACACCATCCAAGTGTCCAGCAATGTCAAGACTTTAGGCGTATACCTTGATGAGACCCTATCCTCTTCTAGGCAGGTCAATGCGATTGCCTCTTCCACGGCACACACCTCTCGACCCATCAATGCATGCAGACCCTTCCTGTTCCCCAACAACTGCATCACTATTGCAAGAGTGCTTATTGGCTCTAGACTGGATTATTGCAATGTCCTATTTACAGTCACATCCTTACTCAACATTAACAAACTGCAAATTAAACAAAACAATGCCCTCAGGGGTGCTCTCAACATCCCAAAGCTAGAACACATTTCTGCAGCAAGAAGAAAAGTACACTGACTCCCAATTTGTGAGTGCGTCATGTTAAAAACTTTAGCAATAATGCACAAATGCCTCTCCAAATCGGCACTAATGTACCTCTCACAAAAACTCTCCAAAGCCAAAACTTCTAGGCGCACATGTTCTCTTCATTCTCTCCAACTCACCATCCCACGCTTCAGATGCAAGATAGCTGGGGGCTGGGTCCAGTTTCCCGGCCATAACATCCAAGGACTGGAATGCCTTGCCTTTGACATTAAGATCTGACCAATCATACCGTGTGTACTGGAAACAACTTAAAACTTTACTCTTTTCATTGAACGCTTCTCTGGTATGATCTCTTTGACTCTACCTGCATTTGTTCCCTTTCATTGATTGTATCTATTTGTACTGAACTGGAGTTCCCAGCCCTTTTAAGATGATGTAGCAATACCCTTGAGATGGATGGTGGATGCAGAAATTATTCAAACATCAATAATAGAAACGACTCAGGTAGTTGGCAAAAGGATAACTGTTTTAATATCAATTATCTAAAATGGAGTACAACGGACATCATCGGACATCCGCTTGATCTTCTCACTCAATGCATTTCATAAAAAAAGCTTCTTTATATAACGTTAACCCATGTACTACTAATATCATCTTATATGGCAAACTACAAGAACCTAGTGTCAAGTGTCATAGGGTCCAACAGGATCATCTAAGTATATAATCCATACTTGTCCACAGTGGAATGTAGTGATTCTCCTTCCTCATATGAGGTGGGGCAACTAAGCCCTCCCCTTAACTAGGTCACTATGAACATCACTAAATACACAACGTCCCATTGGCTATACAGCTATAGGACCTTTAATCGTGCGGTCCTCTACTATTGGTTGGCTTCTAACCTCAGTCAGTACCTTCCCACCTACGTATAGCAGCACACAGGCTGGGCGTCCAGGTGCTGGTGAGCTCGTCTTAACCATAGCTTCCCACCAATGGACATATCCATCCATCATCACCTCAGTGTTCTGCTGTCAATTAGGACTTTGAACTTGTCCTTGGAAATGTTTCTTGCTCTGGAGAATTCAGGGGAGTGAAGGCATGCTCTGCCCTCACGCGTAGGTGTGACCATCATGCTCGTCCAACTTCTCCCCACGTGACTGAAGACCACAAAATCGAGCTTCTAGTGTATTAAAATACTATTTTCCTAATAGACCTCTGACGTCTTTCTTGTTTTTATCCACTCCTCCTGAACAGGAGCTTCATTCTTTCACACAATTTGTATCCAATGTTAGCTCACCCCAGCCTGATAAAGCCTTGGCTTCTTGGCTCATCCAGCCTTCCCTTTCTGAGATTTGCTTGTAATTCACTTGTTTTCTAACTGTGACATACTGGAAAAGCGGCCTTACTTCTTTTGCTCAGCTCTGCTATTGCTCGTAGGAGAAACATCCATTCTTTACTGACTCCAATATATTCATATATACATGTTGACCCACGCCACAATCTATTCACTATAAAGGTAGCCTCAAGCATACTTTGTCTGCTTGCGTTTCTTTGCATATGTATACTTGTAAAACAGCTTAATATCTTCATCTATCTCATAGCATAAGCTTCTTCATCTTGATCTCAAAATTTCTTCGATCTCTGATACCTTCTTAATGCCTTATAGAATTGCCTGTATTCTATCGCTCTGCATCTCTTCTATGCAAGTCAGTCTTGCTTTGTGTGATGTAACCATTCATCTTCGCCATTCATTTGTCCTGTTTATTCTGGAATTTCATTCAAATGGCCATCATATTGTCTCATATGCAGGAATGGACTTCTCAATGGGAACCTTGCTTCCCAGATTCTCTGAGGTATCAGTATTTTCATTGGTACTGCACATGTGTCACGCTCTGGCTCCCAACATATAGGTACTATGGGCGAGGTGATTGAGGTGGGGGTACTTGACTCCTCCTCTAGACTCCCCCCCTCTGGGCGATGACCACTCTCCCAACATTCTTCACATCTAGACATCCTTGTCTAAAGAAATGCTTCTTAGGGAACCATATCTTTATCACTCCTTTACGCATCCAGCTGATTTCACATGCTCATCCTTGTTCCAAGTAGCAAGCATGCACTGTCAACTTGGACTGCAATCGATCCATCTTCCCACATACCTCTTATGGTTCTTTGGATACAGGAATTTCATTCCCTCAGGTGCATGGATACTGACCTTCACAAAGTCTCTGATATCTTCATCTGTCAGATCTCTGACCTTCCATCCTGATTCAACATTGATCATGATTTTCATCCCTATAGCTTTCATTGTTGTCTTCTTGCACTGTGTGAATATTATCTTGATCACACAGAATCCCAGCAACACTAACCTGATCAGAGCTCCATCCATTGTGGAACCGAAGAAAAAAGTGATCCAAACCAGCTGTCATCAGCAATGTCTTCTACTTTGTCTATCATCTGGACCTGTAGCTTCCTTAGCATCTCTATGGTCTGTCAAGGTTCCGTTTTCGTCATCGTGAGAAGGTATGAATGTTCAACATAATTTTCTGATTTTTGCACGAACACCTCCATCCATAGCTGTGATCATGTTCAGGACATATCTTTTCTGAAGAGTCATCAGTCGTATGGCTCTCAGCTCTTCTCTGATGGCATTGAATCCCTTTATGGTTGTGTTGATCGTTTGTAGCAATTCCCACCTGGTAATCTGCAGCCATTTGGTTTTGCTCCAACCTGGATACTCGGCATGAAGATCAATGTGAATACTGACAAAGTCTGGCTGAGCAGTCCTATGTTCATATACAGGATAGAGTCGAAAGCTTCTATTGACTTGGCAGAGAAATAGTTCTCCCTCTTCATTCGATTAATCAACTCCACAGATCTCTTCTTCCTCAAGTGAGCATCTGCTTTCGGGAAACTGTCAAGGTTCAAATCACTTTTAGGAATCACCAACGCAGGAACATGAAAATTCACCAAGGTGCATATACCTCCCTAGTCTTTGGGCAGCTTCATATATGTGTTGGATCCACAAGCCCAATAATGATCCATGATTACTGCTGTCCCAATTATCATTCCTAGTACATCAAAGATACAACCACAGTTCTTATTCTCTCTGACGTTTCTTGTGCAATTGTTTCCGAAGCACAGCTTTGAACTTTTCAAAGGCACTATCTGGAAGTGTCCTCCTCTGTCTTCGACCCAGGTCAGTAGTTTAGCAAGTCTCTGCTCTAATGGCTTGCATCCATTCTATACTATGTCAATGGTTTGCTTGGAATGACCAATGACTACCCAGGCTCTGCAGATAACCACTCCTTCTTCCCAGCCATCTGGTGATAGAACGGATCCCCAAATCTGCATCTGGGCTCTGTTTTTCCATCTATGAATTTCTTCTGTAGATTTTCCTGCAACACTCAAGTTTTCTGTTTGCTTCTCGTCTGATTTCAGCTCCTTTCACTCCAGGCTTTTCGTATCTGATCACAAGATTCTTAGGCTGCACCTTATTTCTTGTTTTTGTATCCTGCATGTAATCATCTTGATCTGGATTGTCCATTCAGTTGCCCAATTGAGGTAGGCATCTCAGCCCGTGAACTGGCCTCTAGTTCTGCAGTGCTATGTGTGACAGACAATGTTCTGTCTGAACGTGTCATGCCTGCGCCATGGGCGCATCCATTTACGCTCAATATGGACTATTTGTTTATCATTTATTTACAACAGACTCTTGGATCCATCTATATTTACTTTGGGAATTTTATTTCCCATTTGCGAGACTTTGGTGCCTTATTATTTTTGCCAACAAACTACGCATACCATAATGCACTTGGCTACAAGCATCGATTCCTGGCTGTTCCTATTGGTCATCAGAGGAACTACACCCCCCAGAAGCCCTAGGGATTTGCTCTGCTTCCACCAGCCCAGGAACAGAAAGGGAGGTGGCCGATTGCCTGCAGGTGTGCTTAGCCAGGTGCAACCAATTAGCCTGCCTCTGTGCTGGGCTAGGCAGTATAAAAGGCTGCTGCCTGCAGTGGCTCAGCCTCTTGCATCTGAGAGTCCTTCCTCCACCTTTCGTGTCTTCCTACGGATCTTGTATGCTGTTTACCTTCACTCCTGCTTGGACCCTGCCTTGTTGCTTGCTCCACCCTGCTGCCTCCAGCCATAGCCTTCCAGGCTCCCTGCCTCACTGCCCTGCCCGGCTCTCCACATTGCAGCCGATCACGCTCTGCTGCCTTCCAGCCTCTGCCCTTGCCCTGCCGGGATCTCCACATTGCAGCCGATCACGCTCTGCTGCTTTCCAGCCTCCGCCCTTGCCCTGCCGGGCTCTCCACATTGCAGCCGATCACGCTCTGCTGCCTTCCAGCCTCCGCCCTTGCCCTGCCGGGCTCTCCACATTGCAGCCGATCACGCTCTGCTGCCTTCCAGCCTCCGCCCTTGCCCTACCGGGCTCTCCACATTTGCAACCGATCACGCTCTGCTGCCTTCCAGCCTCCGCCCTTGCCCTACCGGGCTCTCCACATTTGCAGCCGATCACGCTCTGCTGCCTTCCAGCCTCCGCCCTTGCCCTGCCGGGCTCTCCACATTGCAGCCGATCACGCTCTGCTGCCTTCCAGCCTCCGCCCTTGCCCTGCCGGGCTCTCCACATTGCAGCCGATCACGCTCTGCTGCCTTCCAGCCTCCGCCCTTGCCATGCGGGCTCTCTACATTGCAGCTGATCACGCTCTGCTGCTTTCCAGCCTCAGCCCTTGTCCTCTGGCCTCCCTGCTCTGAAGCCTGCCTCACGCCGGCTGCCTTCAGCCCTTGTCTTCTGGGCTCCCTGCTCTGCAGCCTGCTTCACTCCGGCTGCCTTAGCCCTTGTCCTCTGGGCTCCCTGCTCTGCAGCCTACCTCACTCTGGCTACCTACAGCCCTTGTCCTCTGGGCCTTCCTACTTTGCAGCTTATCACACTCCGCTGCCTACTACCTACCTTTTCCGCTGGGTTCTCGGCCTAGCAGCCCTCTACAGTCCTCTGCTACCTTCTACGTTCAGCGGCCCTGTCCCTCAGGGTTCACTCCTTACTGCCCGGCCCTTATGGGATCCTTGCCGTGCAGTCTGCTTTACTCTGCTGCCCTAAGCCCTTTTCCTCTGGGCTTTCTACCTTACAGTCCTACTCCTGTGGGCTTACTCATTGCTTTCCTGCTCCTCTGAGCTCTCAACCTTGTTCCTTACTGTCCTCTGCTATCCTATTACACGACTTTCCCTTCATTTCCTTCTGCTAGTTTGCTATCACCTCCTTTCCTGGATTTTTCTGTAGTATCTTCTCTTGTACAGTTTGTAGACCCTTTTGTACAGAGCTTGACTGTTGGTTCCCATCAGTCAACCTCTGCCCCTTCCCTTGTCTCGTTTCTACATTACAGACACCCATAGCTGCTGTTCCAAGTCATGAGCAAACAGCGTGGGCCTCTATTATAGCAAACTGTGCAGAAGGCTAGAGTATTTCCAACGTTCGTGGAATACTCTTTTCCTATATCTGCATACACCCCAAGAGGGTATTCATTCTGTATCTTTTCCCTTGCTACTCTTGCCTACTCTTCGTTCTCTTTCCTTTCCGCTGTGTGTGTTCTTATCTGTCCACTTTATTTGGCACAACCACCCAAACCCTTTCTGGGTGTCCTGTGCCACTCTTAATAGAGTGCCATCCCTGACAGAACGCCTATTTCAATAGCTATGAAGATCTTAGACTTCCCCATGCTGTAAGGCAAGAGTACACACACAAAGCATTCCTCCTTCGAGGGTCTCCTTCCCGCTTCCTTCATATGCTGATACCAAATGTCATTCCCCAAATGTGCTATACTGTCCAGGTAATCATTTAGCTCATGATCTTCCTCCCTAGCACTTCTTGAGTCTCTTTCTTTTCTTCCGAGCTTCTTTAACCATCTCATGAAGTATGTCAGCATGGTTTCTTCTTACTGGACCAATCATAGAAACACTCATCAGTGGACTGGGTGTATTTACGTGTGCTTCCTGTGTAGGAGAAAGTTCTAGAAGTTTCATCCTATCCAACTGTCTTTTTCTAGCAACAGCAAATGATGGCCATAGAGAGTCTACTATAACCTCCATGCGTCACCTCACTCCAAAAGGTAGCCATGGTTCATTTATCATAGGAACAGGTGTATTTCTAGAGTAGGAACAATCACATAAGGTCTCGACTGCCTAGTAGTTGCCACATTTGTACCCTTCTATTGCACGGGGGATACACAGGTATCTTTACTTC
Organism: Ambystoma mexicanum; assembly: GCF_040938575.1. NCBI lineage: Eukaryota > Metazoa > Chordata > Amphibia > Caudata > Ambystomatidae > Ambystoma > Ambystoma mexicanum. Next base: position 271,435,271 of record NC_090939.1, on the reverse strand, counting down.
ATGTGTGTCCACATAATAAGCTGTGCGTACTGTAAGTCAGAGTAATACTATTATGAACACAATGCAAGTGAAGATGACACAGAAGTAGGACCGCTTGCAGTAAGAACTTTTTGCATATCGTGGATGTCTCTCATGATCTGCCATTATGAAGTTGCTACTGATGCTGACCCTGTTTACTTTTAAGGAAGGAAAAAATCATCTTTAATGGGGAACATCATGCACTATTTATGGAATCTGCTAAATCGGCTCAAAAGGTTCCTCAATCAGTTTCAACTAGCTGATTTATTTGATGATGAACACAAATTCCCAATGGATGCCACATCATGATGATTTTCTTTCAGCATGAAACAAAAGTTCTCAATCGATAGGCTTTGGATTTTCTTCCTTGAAAGTCTCATTCAATTCTCAGCATTCTCTCAGAGTACCCATTAACTTGAAATATAATATCTCTCAATATTTGATTGAGGACTGCGTTGTTTCTCGAGTCTCTCAGAAAAGTTCTGACATCAGTTTGTCTCCCAAAAAGATGTGGAACTTCTTTTATCAAGTAGTTGAATACCAAACTGACCAGTCTATGTGCATTATCCGGTGACAGGGGCATCTGTGTTTCCCACACTGAACTCATGAAGCTTAGGATCTTGCGGGAAAAGATGAATGTCAGCAGTTCTCCCCACCAGCGCAGGATAAGCGCGCAAGATAAACACAATTGGGCACCACCACAGGCACCACCGTAAAGAAAGTCGGTAAGAAAGGAATCGCGCTACTGCTCACTCTTCCAGTCGTCGAACAGAAACTCTAAATCTGGCATACTCTCCCTTTTCAATCAAGACTTAAGCATGTCCCAGTCCAATGTCAACAAACTCCTTTGGCTCAAGAATAACTATCGTCCCATAACTCCTTTTTTAGTAACTTAAAAGATTGTCCCGAAATAAGCCACAGTCCAATATACTCTTTATCTTTATTCAACAGCTTTTGCGTCCTTCTTCCTCACCCTAGATCTAGTCTGCACGTGCTGTGGTTCTTCCCCGATGCTTGCTTCCGATGGGTGTGGGTGTGCTGAGGATTCTTCAGTATAAATCTATACGTCACCAAAGAATATCCAAGTGCGTCTGCCCTGAACCTTAACTGCAAACGGTGTAGTGTTCTTCACTAAGAAGGGGCCTTTGAAATGAAGCGTGTGCACCTTCTAACAAAGTTTGCGAATTATGACCATATCTCCGGGAAAAAGTTTGGAAATACAAAGCTGATCATCTCCGGTTGTTGTAGCATCTCCTTCTGTGTTTTGCGCTGCCCCACACCCTTGTCGCTTGAGCTGATCTGAAATGACAGAGATACTTGAAGTCATACACGTAAGTTAATCACGTAGCTCCTTTCCTAACAATTCTACTGTTGGCTGGGCATCACTTCTAATATTAGATGGACATGTGAGAAGTGGCCACATTCGCCTCTTTGTCATTCTCTTGTGCAATAAAATGGTGTTCTGAATCTGGCTGATTTCTTAACGCACACAATGCCTGCAATAGGCAATGCACCCATCCCTTCTTCAGGGTCACTTTCAATTCAACTGCTCTCTTTAAGCAAGCTGTTGGCTCTTTCACAAACCTTGTTCGCCTGCTGGTGATATGTCAATGAAAACCTGTGCTTTTAGCAACAAGGTTATGTATCCACAGACTCTTTTTAAACACAAACTAAAGATCATTACCTAATTACAATAATTCCCATATCCTCCATCTTGGAAATACCTTTCATACTAAAAATGTTGCTGCACTGGTGGTGTCTGGGTGTGTATACAGTCCAGTTTTAATCCACATTGAAAAGGGACATACTACTTTAATCATATATCTGTATCAATTACAGACTTGCAGCATGTTGATTTTTATCAATATGCAAATGCTAAAAGAGACCATTAAGTCTTGGAATAGCTCCTCTAATCGTGCGCAAGGTGTGCCCAACAGTAAACCTTTAACAGACGGTACACTTTACTATACAAAATGCAATGTATTCTACTATTATGTGAAACAAACCAATCCTCTGCACTCGCTTGCGGGGAGGTTCTCTCTAGTAACATACGCAGGGTAGTATAGCTATTCCAACACCACCCTTAATAAGGCTACAGGCATCATCGGTTTACCAGTGCTGTCTTGTCGCCACAATGCCTTAGAGGGGTTTAAAGAACACCCTCTCTGCGTCCAAGTCTTTCTTATCTTGGGGCACTACCCTTTAAATCTCACCTCATTAATTTCTAAACAAAAACAATATTTACAACAGTTTAAACGCATTCATCATTACCATCATACTTTCATTCATACTACGCATATCAAATAATATAATCACTTCTATATAGACAACACATTTTTACTTCCTCTTCTGCATTTTGATTTCGACATAAAATAAAATCTGCTCTTTTATTGTGAGCTGCGTATTTTAGCTACCGTAATGGCTACTGGGGGTTGTGGTGCTTCAATGAGCCTGTCCAATAAGACTGCGTATTGCACCAAAGTGCCATCCGCTCTGAGGTAGTCCCTCCTTCTCCAATGTGCTAGCCCTGCGTGCACCATCGATGTCACAGAGGCGGGGTCACTATACACCATTACTTCCTGGTCTGCATAATTCTGAAGCTGTCATGATGCCTACCCCCAGGCATCCGGACCAAGCCCATCAGCCCCGGGAGCAGGCATCTAGACATTTAGTAAAACCTCAGCAGCCCCGGCTAGGGGCTATCAGGGTTCAGTCCTGGCGCCTTAGGCGCCAGGCTCATAGTAGGAATCAGTCCTGGCGCCTAAGGCGCCAGGCTCATAGTCATTACTTACCTCAGGCAGACCATGACTCCAATCCAACATGAAGCCTGAAAGTGACTATTTTTCTACAGGAACTATTTTTTACTCGGGTGTGGTTCTAGGGACTTCTTACCTGGGACTACTTTTGAGGCTATTTAAACCACGCCCGACCAGCAACACATGCTTCGCGTTATTCTGCATCCAGCAGAGTAACACTCACCGTGCCTGCAGCCTGCATCGAGTCTTCTGCCACACCCGCCTCGGATCCAGAGCTCTTAAAACAAAGAGGAAAGAAAGGGACAAGGTTAGAAAACAAACTTATTTCTATTCCACACCTGATTCTGGATCCATCTTGTCTCCGGACCTGTAAAGAACATCATTTCTGCACGCGCCGCACCTCCAGCTGCAGCACTGCGCCATACTCACCAGTCTTCACAGCATCCTTCGGATCGGCGCTGCCTCCATCATTTCTTCGCCGAACTTCGGCACCTAGGAGACAAAAGAAAACCACAAGGTGAGCTGAGGGAACCAACAAATATAATTCTTACCACCATAGACTTACCTGATTTACCACCGGAGGCATCCTTTTGTGACTCTCCATATTTTCACATGCCGCATCTGTAAAGAGAGACAAAACAACATGTTTTCCTCATGCAACATTTACCGGACAGCGCCGGGTAATACAGACTCCTACCTGAGCACCACCAGCTGCCACAAGAGCATCTTTTCACGAGCCAGCTGCAAGACAAGAAAGGAAGGGGGGAACAAGAGTGAACATCGGACATATTGAACTCTATGAACTTAATACTTACTGGTCCTCACCAGGAACCTCAGAGTCAATACTCTCCAGAACTCTCCCGAGCCTTCAAACTAGTAAAGTAACTGGAATCAACGCACCCCTGCAAATCCACGCAGGATGGAGAGCTCATCTTTCAAGAATATAAGGTCAGATTGCTGTGAGGGCATTTCGGAGGTGATTAGTTGGGGGGGACTGTGGGGGTGCCATCACTTCAATCCACAAGTGGCTAAATCCATCTCTCCACTTGCAGAAGAATATTTCTATGGGTTAAGCAGACAAGATTAGGAGGGCAGATCCAGTCAGTCATCGCTGCACTACGCATCACGTGGGTGGAGACCGCAGCTGTCCGGGTCCGACCGACGCCCCTGTGGGAGCCAGGTGAGCGTAAGAGAAGCGCGATAATCGGCGCCACTAATTCTGCAGACTGTGCCGAAAAATGAGACTGTGGTCGTGCACTTATCAGTACTTCAACTCTCCACGGGCCATGTGATTTACCACAGTGGCACCTGTATATCTTTGTTCATCATTTTCATCGATTCTAGAAGAACCGTCAATAAAGAAAATCCCAGCTGCCAATGCATTTTCCTTCACCCATGGGAGCTCATCATAGAACTCCTCATAGTTCGAACAATCATGTGCGTGCTCACCCTCTGCCAGTGGCTCCGATACAAACATGGCAGGATTCACTATTCTGCATCTGACTATTTTAATCGTCGGATTTGATATGACCACCTCATAGGCAGAAGCCCTCTGAGCTGTCAATGTGCCTTTAGGTTCTTCCAACATGGCAAATAATACATACTTGTCAAATAACGTCATAGAGCATCCCTTTATTATACTCAGTCTTTTTAACAGTGACCACAGCGGCTGCCAGAACTGTTCACAATGAGCATGACCCCTTACTACTGGATCCAGAATCCCTTTATTCTATGCAAGGGGTTTGTACCCCACTCTTCATTAGACCATCCCTCCTGTAAATGCCATAAGAGGTTCATTCTAATTTAAATAATGCATTCCTGGTGTTTGTGCCCATTATGCCTTCATCAGTAAAAGAAATCATTGCACTCAATTTGGTCCTTGAATCGTGACCCAATATGTGGACATATGTCTGCCTTAAACATAACAATGATGGCTCAGACATGTCCCACTCCTTTAGAGACTTTGCATTACGTCAGTATAGGGAACTCTGCTTATAACTCCTGTAAAAACCTGAGCATCTATGGCACTTTTCCAAACAATGAATTTTGTTTCCCTCTCATATACATGGGTGTGAGCTGGGTGTTCCCAAACAGCCCTTTGAAATGAGCAGCAATACCCTGGAGATGGATGGGGATGCAGATTTTATTCATACATCAATAATCAAGACGACACAAATAGTTTGGCAAAGTTTGTCTGTTTTAATGTCAAGTATCTAAAACAGGGAGTACAACGAACATCAGCAATCGCGCGATACTCTGACTCTACTTACTTCATAAACAATTGGGCTTTTATACCTAATATTGATCATCACTGATGTTTTGACCTGCGTCATTACCAACGTCATCCTACATGGAAAACTGCAAAAACCTAACAGGAGGTGGAATTGGTTCTAAGTGAATAACTAAGCAGAGGTTCCATACCTCTATACGGTAACGGAGAGAGATAATTGGATAGTTAACATCAGGTAGGGTAACTAAGCCCTCCCCTTAAATTGGCCATTATGAACGTCACTAAATGTACGACATCCCATTGGCTACACAGGCTATAGGACCCCCAACTACGTGGTCCCCTACAATTGGTTGGCTTCTGAACAGACTGAACAACGAGGTACGGGTGAGCTCATCTTAGCACCCGCTTCCCACCAATTAGCATATCATCCATCATCACTTCAATGGTCCATTGTCAATTAGTGATTTGAAGTTGGCCTTGAGTTTGTACTGCGCTCTAAGAATTTTTAGAGTATGGGCACCAGCCCACCTCCATGCGTAGATGTGATCATCTAGCTCGTCCAACTTCCTTCTATCAGGTGAGTGGACACCATGAAATTGAGCTTTTTCGTGTATTTGAATTTATTATTCAATAGTCCTCTGACGTCTTTTGTTTTTGCTTGACTAAAGAACTGTTTTACATCCTTAAGGAACTTGAATTCCCCATCATCGCCCCTGAAATCTGTACCAAGGACAAAACATGGTGCTCTGACATACACGAGGCCCACTCTAACAAAGTGGCCACCCTTCAAAATAAAATATCTAAAAAAAAAAATCCCTTAACCTCCTACCTAACCAAAGTACTCTGAATGGCCTCCCAAAGGTAATATCGGCAAATTCAACCCCCCGATTCAATTTCACCAAAATTTCCACTCTTGAGGCTGAGAAAGTCATTCTCTCACTCGAGGTGCCAGGGAGACCTCTGCCCTCCCCAGCTCATAAAAGACGCTGCAAGAGATCTGGCCCCCTTCATAGCCAAACTTATTAATGCCTCATTCACATCCGGCACTGTCCCTTCCAACCTTAAACAATCATGGGTGCTCCCACTACTGAAAAAACAATCGCTAGATCCTCTCATTCCTACCAATTACCGCCCCATCACAACTGTGCCCTTCCTGCTCAAGATCCTTGATAAAGTCGCTTATCTCCAAATCCGAAAAATATCTGGAATCTCACAAACTTCTAGGTGCTCGCCAATCGGGCTTCCGCTCCCAACATGGAACTGAGACTGCCCTCATTGATTTAAAGGCTCAGGTCGATGAACTGAGAGACAAAGGGAAAACAGCCCTCCTCCTACTTCTCGACCTCTCAGCTGCATTCGGCCTTGTGGAGCACAAGGTCCTATGCAGACACCTGGACTCAGCTGCCAACTTCTCAAGAGAGGCCATACTATAGACTCAGTCCTTTTTAAGCGAAAGAACCATGAGGTTCTTCTCACCCTTAGCGGCAGCCGACCCGATTCCCACCACATGCGGTGTCCCCCAAGGTTCCTGTGTCTCCCCCATGCTATACAACATATTTACTAAGCCCCACGTTGATGATCTGGCCCTTCTTGGTATCACCTACACTAATTATGCAGATGATACCCAGATTCTCCTCCCACTTTCCGGGAATTATCATGAGGATTTGTCCTTGGTGAATAGGGTGTATCTCATCTTCCAGGCATGGATGGCTACTCATGGTCTATGCCTGAATGATGACAAAACTGAGCTTATCATCCTAGGAGAACACACCAACCTGAAAAAACTAGGACAGGATTACTCATCCTTTATCATTGACGGTAACCTCATCAAGGTGGGCAAGGAGGTAAAAACACTCAGTTTTTACCTCGACTCCACCCTTTCTCTAGCCAAACAAGTAAACTATTTGGCTTCTGCCACTGCCTACACATGTAAGCTAATTAGATCGGCCAAACTCTTCCTCTCGGACAATAATTGCATTACCTCTACCCTTAAAAAGATTCAACTAAAAACAGCCTCTCCTACACATAAGGCTCGGAACAATGCTGCCCCCAGCTATCTCACCAACAGGTTCCAAAGAAGGTCCTCCATTAGACCCTCAAGACTTATCAATACCAACTGCATCACCATCCCCAGATTTAGGGCCCTCAAGGTGGGTGGGAATAGCTTCCACGCCAAAGCTGCCCAATTATGGAACTCCCTACCACATTAGAGAAGACCAATCCTACCCTAGGTTCCAGCAAAGCTACATCAACTGGCTCAAGTCGAATGACATCTAACTGCCCCCCTCCACTTACCCCTAGTCTGGATCCTACTCCAGTACCACCTACCTCCTCTTGTATATATGCTGACATGTATCACACCTATTCGCTGGTATTGGCACCATGTAAGATACTGTAACTAGCTTGTATATATTGTATATCTTTTATTGTGTATTCCTCATTTATACTGTTATGCTAAATATGTAACCTGTCAAACAAGCTTCGCATTTTCTGTAATTGCTGCGCCCTGTTACCCTTGGGTCTGGTGCGCATTACAAATGAATAAACTAAACTAACTTAACTAAACCTCTCTGAACAAGAGCTTCTGTTCTTTCACGTTAATTGTATCCAATGTCTGCCAATTTCCAGTTTTATAACACCTTGGCTTTCTTGGCTCAGTGAACTCCTTAGCTGAACTTTTATTCTGTTTAATTCAATTGCTTTTCTCAACTACGGCACTGAAATGAGGCCTTCTTGCTTTGTTCAGTACTGCTTATATGCGTAGTGGAAACATCCATCCTTTATTTGTCCATATGTTTCTGTAGAGGTACATATGTATATATATTTGGCGCATGCCGCAGTCTAACTATTTAAAAGCATGTGGCTAGCTTCATGATTGCTTTGCTGCTTGCGTTTCATTGGATCTGTACACGTTTAAACTAACTAAGTATATTCATCAGGTTTGTGGCATAAGTTTCTTCATCTTGTTCCCAAGATGTCACTCATCCTTGGTACTTCTTTGCTTTATAAATCGTCTGCCTCTCTGGTCCGGTTATCTTTCTATATGGGTGTCGATTCAACTTTGTATGATGTCACCATTCATCTTTACCATTTAGTTTCTCTGCTTCTTCAGGAATCTCGTTCAAATGGCCATCATATTGTCTTGTATGCACGTATGGTTTCCTCAATGGGTACCTTACCTCCCATATTCTCTTGGGTATAGGTATTTTTATGAGTACTGCACAGAGCCCACGCTCTTCTCTTTGCTGGTTTAACTGTTCAGTATATGTCACATACTTTGGTTCATACTTTTCAGGTAATGTAGGTGGGGCAGTTGGAGTGGGTGTACTTGGCTCCTTGTCTACAGGTGTGTTACACCTGTGGCTATTAAATGCAAAAAGATTTGCCTCCTATGTTATCAACCCTCAGTTCCCTCATGAGGATTGTTGGGCGTCTCCAGTATCATGGATCATATTAAAATCTCTCATGGCGCCATCTTATTTGTGGATACATTCTTATCACTGTATCTGTAAAAGGATTCCCTCAATCAATAGAGACTCCTCTTATTCTTTGAGTCATTACTTTCCTCGTGTTTGTGCTTTGCTACGTCTACATGAGTTACTGCTATGTTTGAAAGTCTTGCTACACTCTCTGCGCTTGTCTACTGCACTGTTTAATTCTGAGTGAACCCATTTCCACTCTTCTGTGAATATGCATGCAGATTTGAAGTCCCCCTCTCTTGAAAATGTGCCTAGTCTGCACAACTCTTTAACTTTTACACATGCACAAAGGTGCTCCATCATACCACCTGTCCACCATATAGGAGGAGGTCTTTTCATTTGCCCCTCCTGTATGCCTTGATTATCCTTCTGCATGTTCTGAAACCCACCTTGATTATTCTATAAGCATTCCTAATTATTCTGGAAGTCCCTGATTATTCTGAAAACCTCTTCTCGAAAACACTTCCCTGTGGTATAAGCCCATTATTAACTTGGTCAGACTGCCTCTGGTTATTCATCAGGGGCATGTTTGCTGATTGCTGTGGACCTGATCCATCTCCACTAGTCTTCATTGCCCCTTCAATGGCATACTTGGTTAGTTTTTCCTACACTAACCTTGTCTCTTCACCTTTCCCGATATCGTCCTTCTTTCGATTCGTTTCTTGCAAAAGCCTGCAATAGTGCGCAATGCTCAGCTGAATCTCCGTCCACAGTGTTGCTTCTATACCTATCAATTTCTTAAGCTGCAGCCCTTCGCACAAATATAGCTCCTATGTATGATATGTCCAGCTACAGCACTCTAAGCCCTTTCCAACCCGTCATCTTTAGTATAAAACGGCGCTCCATTATGAGTATAATTGTATTTTCTCCTGTCATTTTTTGCTAATTCATGTATCCATTTTCCAGCGCCAGAAGTTAAACTCAGGAGTTTGCATCTTAAATTATCCTTCTCCATTTGCGGCCAAAGTATATATTGTGGTCTGGCCCCTCTCTTCTCTAACAGAGGAAATGGTGAACTCCCAAACTCGCATTCGTCACCCCTCATTTGTCTATCAGTGTCAGGGACAATGGTTCTGTACTGCCTTCTACCTGGCAGTGACCTTAGCCTACTCATATATTATGGCAAGTCTCCCCTCTGACCCTGGGACTGCGCTTTAGGTCAATTTAGCCATGTCACTAATTCTAGCACCTGAGATATAAGGAGGTCTAAATCGACCGTCTTACTTTCTTACCCATTTGAAAAACACCCTTCAGGGCTACATGTATTACCTTCCTCTTCATGAATAGGTTCTTTATTCTCGTCTTACATATCCTGTCCCCAACATGTGTGACTTCTCTTTTCATCATCTCTATTCAGAGTCTAAAGACAGCTCCTTGGGTTTTAACACTGCATGAGGCTCCCTTTATGTTGTACAGCTGTGTACTTTTGAGTCGATCATTTTTACCCTTCCCCTGCTGTACTTTCTTAGTCTTCATATCACAATAGACTTTATCGATTGTGCCCCTAATGCTTCTAGAGTCAAACTAATCCTCCAGATTTGCTCTGGGCGGATCTGCTATTGGCTCATGTGTTGGGAAGAACTCTTCTAAATCTTCCCATGTCACTACTGGATTTAGGAGCCATTACTTCCTTTTGCATGCGATCAAGATCGCATGCTCTCCGTCTTCTTTCGTTCTAATTCATCGTCAAACTCTCTTCTTTTCCTTGCTTCCTCCCTTACCCTGTCTTCTCCTTTCTTTTCATATCCCTTCTCTCATTCGCCCTTTGTATATTCTCATCTTTGCGTCTCTCTTAATTTCTGTTCTTATCAATTTACCCCTTGCCTCACGTTCTCGATGCTTTTTACCATCACGTTTGAGCAAAATCTGACCACCCGTCCATTCGTTCTGTATAAACGCTTACTCATCAGTCTTATCTTTTTCTTCTTCTCATCCCTTTTATGTCCCATCCTATATCTCTGGATATAATTGGTTGTTTGTTTATCTTTTTATTGTATCTCTCCTTGTCCCTTGCGACCTCGAGATTACATCTCTCTCAATAATTTTCTCTGGGTCTCCGTCGCTGCTTTGTGCAGGCAACTCATATGCTGGGTTACTACACCCTGTTGCTGCCATGAGCTCCCTTAATACTATCACCGTCTGCTTCAGGCGCGGCAGGTGGAGCGGAAGGCTCCACACGCCCCTCTTTGCATATATTAAGTATCCAATCTACAGGAGGCGTGTCTTCTCTGTCCTCCTGACATGGTTTTTAGAGCACTAGCTTGCTAGTCGCTTGCCTACCCTTTTTTCTTTTCTCGTACATGCAGCATGCAAATATGTTGTCATATGCTGCAGAATTGCTTTTGATAACGATCCCTCTTGTGGCCATGGCATGATCATTTTGTCTGAGGTTCCTTTAACCCGTTCTGCACTGTACTGTCTAAGCTTGGGTGCATGTTTGCAGAAATGTATAAGCGGAGTAATATACTCCATTTTGACACGTCATTCTTTGACTGTCAATACTCACTGATTACTCTTTGCAAATTTCAATAATACTTTCAATGACAATAAAACAATCTCAGCGTGCACCAATCGACGCAGGCTCCAAACCTTCTATTACGTTTTTTACTTTAATCTGCTAAAAACACCATCAATAGAAGTTCATTAAATATACACTTAGTTCTTTAGCTCTCTCGTTTCTCCTTTTCACATTTATCAATCTCGTCTCTTATTTCATAATCGTTGGCCAATCACATAAGACAAACAGACAGACAAACACACTCGGCCACCTACATCTTAGCCTTTCTCATCAAGACTTCCTCTTTCTCTAAAAATACTTCTACAGAGTTTGAACAGCCCTCTTCAAACCCATCTTTAACCGGGTTCATCTCCTATGTCTTCCACTTCGGGATTTTAGGTGCTGTTCCTTATGTTACGTTCTTTAAAACGCAGGTATCTATGCGTACTCTTTTATCGTGGACTCTCCTCATGATACTTCTTAATTGTGTGGCCTCTCTTCAAGTCTATTTAACTCAATATTAAACGCTCATCGTTCTCGCGTTACATTATCCCCACCTCCCTCTGTTACTTATTTTTCCCTTATTGTTCTCGTCACCCACTGCCGATTTACACTTTTGCCACCTCACTCAGTTTTACTCACCATTCGTGTTTTTCAACTTCCGACTCTCAGGATTGTACGCCTCCTCAGTAGCCTCTCCAACCTTCCGTTTGTTCAGCTTTCTGTAGACGCTGGGAGGGGTTTCTGCCTGAAATAAGGAACCCCTATAACCTAGTTTGTACAAGACTTACTTTACACTAAACTGCTATATACAGGGAGCTTTACGTCCTTTCAGCCGAATGGCAGAGGTCGTGCGCTATTTACGGGACCCCATAGCTTACTTATCTCGATGGGTATCTAACCATCCTCTCAGCTACCACGTGAACTGGAGTTCCCAGCCCTTTAAGATGAGGTAGCAATACACTTGATGGATGGAGGATGCAGAAATTATTCAAACATCAATCATAGAAATGACTCTGGTAGTTGGGAAAAGGATAACTGTTTTAATATTACTTATCTAAAACAGGGAGTACAACAGACATCATCGGACATCCGCTCGATCTTCTCACTCAATGATTTCATAAAAAAGCTTGTTTATATAAAAGAAAATCATCATAGGTGACGTTGACCCACGTACTACTAATGTCATCCTACGTGGCAAACTACAAAAACCTAGTGGCAAGTGTGATAGGTTCTAACAGGATCATCAAAGTATATAATCCATACTCATCTAGGGCAGTGGAATAATGTGATTTGCTTCTTAATATCAGGTGGGACAACTAAGTCCTCCCCTTAAATGGGTCACTATGAACGTCACTAAATACACAACATCCCATTGGCTATACAACGATTGGACCCATAATCGTGCGGTCCTCTATTATTGGTTCGCTTCTAACCTCTATCAGTACCTTCCCACCTATGTATAGCAGCACACAGGCTGGGCTTCCAGGTGCTGGTGAGCTCGTCTTAACCATAGCTTCCCACCAATGAACATATCCATCATCACCTCAGTGGTCTGCTGTCAATTAGGACTTTGAACTTGTCCTTGGAAATGTTCCTTGCTCTGGAGAATTCAGGGGAGTAAAGGCACGCTCTGCCCTCACGCGTAAATGTGATCATCATGCTCGTCCAACTTCTTCTCCCCACATGACTGAAGACCACAAAATCGAGCTTCTAGTGTAATAAAATACTGTTTTCCTAATAGACCTCTCACGTCTTTCTTGTTTTTGTCCATGCCTCCTGAACAGGAGCTTCATTCTTTCACACAATTTGTATCCAATGTTAGCTCAGCCTGGCCTGATACGGCCTGGCTTCTTGGCTCATCCAGCCTTGCCTTTCTGAGATTCGCCTGTAATTCACTTGTTTTCTAACTGTGACATACTGGAAAAGCGGCCTTACTTTATTTGCTCAGCTCTGCTATTGTTTGTAGGGGAAACTTCCATTCTTTACTGACTACAATATATTAATATATACTTGTTGGCACATTCCACAATCTATAAAGCTAGCCTCATGAATACTTTGTCTGCTTGTGTTTCTTTGCTTATGTATACGTGTAATACAGCTTAATATCTTCATCTATCTCGTAGCATAAGCTTCTTTATCTTGATCCCAAAATGTTTTCTATCTTTGATACCTTTTTAATGCCTTATAAAATTGCCTGTATTCTCTCGTCTCTGCATCTCTTCTTTGCATGTCAGTCTTGCTTTGTGTGACCATTCATCTTCACCATTCATTTGTCCTGTTTCTTCCAAATTTCATTCAAGAGGCCATCGTATTGTCTTGTATGCAGGTATGGCTTTCTCAATGGGAACCTTGCTTCCCAGATTCTCCTAGGTATCGGGATTTTCACTGGTACTGCATGTGTCTCTCACTCTGGCTCCCAACATATAGACACTATGGGCGAGGTGATTGAGCTGGCAGTACTTGACTCCTTCTCTACTGTACTTGTTCATTGTCATTTCTGTCCCATTCGATGTAACCAGCACCTTGATGCCTCCGGGATTAGTGTGCTTTTTAAATGCAAAAATATATTGTGAACTATTAATCACTGGCTGAATTTGATAGATATATATGGAACGTCTAAAAGCATAAACTCCTCTCACAACGGCTCGCCCCACGGTGGGGGAATCACAGCCCTCCCTCACAACGGCTCGCACCACGGTAAGAGTGTCACAGCCTTCCTACCTTGTGGGTAATCGACAATAAATACACCACAGGGAGGTGATAAAATGCATGTTACAAAGTCTTATCTCATCAAGACCTGGGTTTGGTACCATCATACTTTGGACCGTTGCACAGAACACAATTCTTTTAGCATACAAAAATATATTCAGTTTTATCATATATTTTCACACACAATAATGTTTTTTTCACAAAAGAAATAATGGATAAAACCTTAATATGATACATAGATGTATTGAGAGTTCATTCAAAGCCCAACTCGTACAAGCTTCTGTTCTATGTGGGCAATTATTGCCGGACATTCATCAGCGGCATACATGTTCACTTGTGTGTGTCGCATAAAGGCTGATGGTGAGTTTCAACCTTCTATTGCCCTGGTCTTCCTGCAGGTCCCTGCACAGTCTGTCAGATTTAACTTCTAGAGACCATCTGCAACTAATATTGTTGCTGTCGCTGGTTTCCTTACTCTGAATATACCAGGGAATCTTCCTATTGCTATCCTCTCCAGTGTTGCTGGATGAGCCTCACTCAGAGTGTAATCTGACCCTTTTGTAAATTGCATGGGCGGAGCATTCAAACTCCTATTCCAAGTAAGAGGAAATTCGTTTATATGGGTGGGCAACTGATCACTATCCACAGCCAACTGGAAATCAGTGCTTAGTATTCTCACCATTATCTCTGTGATTAAAACATTGTGACATACACATCGAGAAGAATAGCATTAGTGTTTGAGTATCTTCAAACTGATATTAAACATAAAAAACACAAACGTGTGTAATCATGTCCCATCACCAAATGCAATACAAGTCTGTAAGCAGCAAGGTATATTCAGAAATAATAATGGCTGTTCATAATCCAGCCTATGGTTGTTGAGACTTTTTGGAGATTCTTTCGACATTTACACACCAATTGCATTGCAAAGATGTATAAAGAATTCAAATAATAAAAGACACTGCATTCAATGTATTCAAAGAATGGTGTTTTATGTAAAGCACCACCCCCACCAACCGATTATTCCCAGAAACCCTCTTTGACATATGTGCAAGCAAATCAAATATTCAACCACCTCTGTGTGTTGCATCAGACCAAAAGGTGCAACAAATAGATATTAAAATCACATTAAATATTAAATGTGCGGTGTTCTATTGGTATCGGGTAATAATGTCCATATATATATATATATATATATATATATATATATATATATATATATATATATATATATAGTCGGCGTACAAAATTTCGCCGGGAAAAGGTTGTGGCAACATTATATAGGTGACCATATATACAGGGACAGTGGGAGCGGAGGTGGGGTCCCCTGCTACACCTGGAAAAAAAAGTGTTTGGGCGGTTGCAGCGGTGTCCCTGCATGTTCATGTAATAATGTCGCCGCAAAAAACTTAAATTTTTCGGGGAATTTTTTGCATGGTGACATTTTTGCAGGGACATTATCACATGGAACCGTTCTATAACTCACATTTATTCCAGTGAAGGACACATATTCACATCACCTAGTCTCAAATAATCGATTGCAGAGTTCTTCAGCAGATAGCTAAAAAGGGGGCATTAGGTTCAGTAAATATAGAGAAGGCTCAGGCATAGAAACACACATATTACATAATAAACCACATGTCTATGTACTGTGCTAGCTTAGTTTGATATTACATTGTCGTGCTGGAAAGACACACGAGGTTGGGCACCTTGCTGCTGAGAAAGGCGACCCATGTCCAATACTAGAGGGTCTTGCACTTTGGTGGAACGCTAAGAGAACAGCCTATGACTCAACTACAGTTAGGATTGTATCGTTAGTTAAATTAAAGTCTATTGTGACGACATCATGGGCCTAATGAGTGTGCCTCTGCCACAATGGGAGAGGAGCACTTTCTAAGAAAAAAAGAAAACTGTGGCAGCGCGATCCTTATCGCCGTGCTCCTGAATGTCTACTCGACAGTGAAAACAGAACCTGCATTCCATGGCAGGATTTAAAGGGGAATCATCTTTGTCAGCGCCATCTTGGAATGGTGGCGCTCTGCGAACAACTGTACACACCTACAATGAGTCTGGATGCCATTGCAGCTTCAGACAGAGGAGAAACTTTGCTGAAAATGTTGGGGGGGACATGACATCTGATGAAAAGGTGCCCCAGCCAAATGAATGGGGACAAAATGGTGTGCCATGAAAGTTGGGGGGGACAAACACCCCTGCCCCCCCTAAAATTACACCCATGGCTTCAGACCAAAGTGATAAAACCGTTATAGATTAACAGATTGTTGTGCTTTGAAAGAACGTTAATTGGTGTGAGAAAGAAGTCCAGAATACGTTGGCAACTATGAATAAAAAAGCCCAGATGGTTTTGTGTTAGGAAATGAAGGGCCTTCTTTTATTGGTGGTGTCATATTGCGGTGGATGTCGGTAGCACATGCCATGTGGGAGTAACTGTGGATACAGACTTAACACACCGATATGGACACTGTATGACAATGAAGGATATTGCATTATAATTCATTGTCCAGTGTGAGGTCAAATGCTGATAGTGCCGATTACATGTAGATATCATGAGTGGTCTCCCGCGCTGTCCTACAAATATACACATCTCAAATTAAATGTGTATATCAGTGGGTGGTTCTTCTTATACAGTTCTATCGTGTATCATCACACCATTCCAGACATATACATTATTAACACATCTAAATGAACCGATTCACGCATAGATATATGTTGTTCCACGGATTGTTTAGTCATTACAACAGTGTCCAATTGTTGTTGTCATTGAGGCCAAATATATGGCTTTTGGTCTACAAAATCAGTTTCTGTTCAAGACGACACAGGAGATCATGTGGCATAAGGCATCTGTCATTCTTTTATACTCTGTGTTAAATAACTCAAGTTAGGTCAATATCGGAATGGCCCAGCTCCATGAAATGAGAAATCAGTGGTGCATTCAACGTCTTGGATCAAATTCTGACGCAGTGTTCGCCAGTTCTGATCGTACCCTTCCGACACGTCATGCCTATATAACTTTTATTGCAGGGGCATGTGGTCCTGTATATGCAATTTTTAGTTTGGCAATTGGTGAAGGTTTTAAATTGCCAAGTGAAATGTTCAAATATGACCTCTGTGTATTTTCTTATATATGTAAAAGAAACACAATTCCCACAGGGAAAATGTCCAATTATAGGAGTCATGCCCCTTGTGACTGTTATGCTTGGCTGGCAAACAGGTCATTTGCGTAATCCACAAATTAAATTGTCCTTGATATTCATTGCACGTTTGAATGCATGCAGAGGTTTTTCCCATTCAGGGAACTTAGTCTGTGCAAATTACCATGTCTTATTTATGATGTCCTTAATTTTAGTGCTCTACCTGTTGAAGGTGGACACACAAAATATACACTGCTCAGGGGGCTGGTGATGCGATGGGTGAAGTAATGCACTGCTATCAAAGTACCATGCTCTCTTTCTTGATCTTTTGAGTAATTTGTGTGGGTAACCTCTGTGTCGCAACTGTTTTTCCAAATCAGCTGCCTCTTGGTCATAGCCCTTGGTCAATTAGTTGATGTAAATTTTGCATGTTTGAAAAGCTCTCCAAAATGCCTCAACAACAATAGGCTGGATTATGAACAAACATGATTATTTCTGGATATACCTTGCTGCTTACAGTCTTGTACACTATGTATTGTATTTGGTGATGGGACATGATTACACACATTGGTGTTTTTTATGTTTAATAGGAGTTTGAAGATACTCAATTAAGAATCATGCTATGCTTTTTGATGTTCCATTTTGTCTGTGTGTGTATATATATATATATATATATATATATATATATATATATATATATATATATATATATATATTTCTGATGTTTGTTAATCAGCTTAGAATCACATGCTGTGCATAGGTCCGACATCCAGTGATCACTGCAGAGTATTGCATTTTGTTTTTCGTAGTCGAAAAAGGGGACGTCGACAAGGCGTGTCTGTAACACTATCCCTATAGTGACCTGCGTTGTACCCACAATCCCTCAGGCGTCGAGGTCCCTCAGATTGTTTTTTTCCGCCCAGCTTCTGGTCGCCTTACGCGGAGCTCCTAGAGAGACATTGCAAAATACTTACTACGGACCTCGGTCCTTAATTATACTTATTACATTCTTAAAGATCCCTCCACTCGACGTTAGCTGTGAAGCTGTTTCTCCGCCGAACAAGTTTTCGACGGAGGGGAAGAGACGGAGGGGATCCTTCGGCGCTGCCGAACACGTGGCCTGGCCTCGCCAGCCAACATACAGTAGGGAGAGTGGGGGTTCGAACTTTTATCTTCTCTTTGAGAATGTCTTTCTTTCTCCCCTATCTTTCCCTTGGGGTTGTTATCACAAGTTATTATTGCCTCAGCTATGGAGAGGACACCTTTTAAGTTTTGCCCACGCTGTAGGGGCAAATACACTTGGAAGGATAAACACAAGCTCTGTAATCGTTGCTTGCCCCTCGATCATAAGGAGGACAGCTGCGCGGCCTGTAAGCTCTTGAAACCAAGAACTCTTAAAGAACGGAAAGTTAAGAGGTGGGCGGACTACGCTATGTCGAAGTCAGTTTCCTCACCCGCCGCCGCTGTTACAGAAAGTGACGAGGAGGGTGATAACTCGACGTCCGTTACGGAAGTCATTAACCCCCAGAAGGAGTGCTCGCGCTCCTCGACGTCCGTCCCCGGCCCCGACGGGCTCGGCTCATGCCCTGCTTATGGGGATGAACACCCCGGCGACAAGGACGCACATAGACCCCATAGGCCTAAGCACACAACCCACGGCTCTTCTTCGTTGAAGACGAAGGATCCATCAGCGCCGAAGGGGACGCAGGGCACTCCGGCGTCTACCTCAGACCGTAAGGGTCTCAAGCCCCACCCGCAAACGCAGCCGCTACCTCAAAAACATCCGACGTAACGCTCCATAGAGCGGCCGTCGAGAAACAACGCGTAACGCAGGCAACGTTGATACCAGAGCCCTCTACCGACGAACTCGTTGTCGAGAGCCTGGCGAGAATTGTTTCCGAAGACAAACGTAAGCGGACGACGAAACAGACGTCGAATACCGCACCAAAAGCTATAGAAACGCCGAAAAAGCACAAGAGTAGCCAAGAACTGCCCCCTTCATCTAAGGGCACTTCTGAACTACCGGAGGGCTTTTCTGAGGGCGAGGGAAACCTTTCGACGACATTGTGGGAGCGTTCTAAGCGTTTGGAAGGCGAAAACACTGATTTCCCCCCTCTAGACTATTCAGGGGTCCCCCATGAGACCCTTGAAAGACTCCATTCTTGTATGGAGAAAATGGAAAGGTTTTTGGGAAGCCAAAACCCACCCACACACAAAAGACCAGGTGAATGGCCCCAGGATGACCCTAGGGTCAAGATCCCTAGACTGTTTCCCCTTTCTACAGACGTATATAACCTCACTGAAGAGGAGCAATACCTCCAAGAAGATGAGGAGGGTTTGGGTGGAGAGGAAGACCATGAGGAAGAGGGGTTTGAAGAAGATCCTTACACTAGTGCAGGAGTTTTTAAAGAAGATACAGCCACCTCGCAGCCCTGGCAATCCCCATCAGTGCAGCCTTGGCAATCCCCATCTGTGCACTCAGACCCTGATGCCTTTCACCCTTCTCCTCCCAAGGATTCACCTATTGGAAACACCTCTCCCATAGATGACCAACCTTCCCTTAATGCACTATTGCGCAAGGCAGCAGCGCATTTTGAAATAGACACAGGGGAAACTCTTCCTGACATAGACTTTGTAGAAAAAGTTATTAAAGAAAAAGCCCCTGTTAGTCAGTCTATTCTGCTCCTGGCTTCCATAAAGAGAAGAATAACTTGTTCCCTTTCCAATCCTGCATTAGTCAGAGGGGTCAACCCTCGGATAGAAAAGCTCTTCAGCCCTTCGTCCTCTGACCCCTTGTACATCAGAGGACATTCTATTCCGGACTCCCTTGTAGTTACTAATACAAGAAAAAGAGCGGTGGTACCACTATCCACTAGTGAGGCACCACCTGACAAAGAGGGCAAGAAGCTCTATGCACTTGGGAAGAGAATCACGACCTCCGCAGCCTTCTCAACTAGGATTGCGAATAACAATTCCCTACTAGCTAGCTATGCAGATGCACAGTGGAGCAAGCTGCGCAGCGAAGCAGAGGACGCACCAGAACCCCTGCGTTCACGCCTGTTAGATATCATCTCAGAGGGAACTCTTGTAAACCAGGGCATCGTAAAGAACTCCTTAGATGCCGCAGAGACGGCTGGCCGTTCCCTGGTTCAGGGAATACTTCTCAAACGCCATGTCTGGCTGCGCAATTCTTGATTTAAGCCGGAAACCCAGGCTTCCCTGATAAATAAGCCCATAGAACAAACACACCTGTTTGGGAAAGCAGTTGATGAGGCCCTAGAACATGCGAAGAAGGAATTTGATACCATCAAGACTCTTGACCAAATTTCTCGGCCCCCTAACAGACGCGGCTATGGCAATAGACGCTCCTTTCGTGGCCAACGCCAGCAAAACCAACAGCAATTTTACTCTGCTACCAACTGGCCCTCTAACCAGGGTAACAACCAATTCAGTCAAAGAGGCCAACGCCGTGGCAAAGGAAGAGGTCGCGGCTCCAGCACCAAAGGTTCCACGCCCAATACCAACAAATGACCCGAAGATTCGGGGCCCCTCCCATGCATCACCGGTCGGGGGCCGGCTAACATCGTTCCTATCAGCATGGGAGGAAATATCGTCAGACCGCTGGGTTTTATCCACCATAGCCCACGGATACTGCATCGAATTCAACGGTTCCCCGAAGTACAGACCCCCACGGAACCGACGCATGACACCGGAACACCTCACCATTCTTCTTCAAGAAGTAGAAGAGCTACTGAAAAAAGAAGCTATAGAGGCTGTCCCCCTATCTCAGGTAACAGAAGCTATTTATTCAGTGTACTTCCTTGTACCCAAAAAGGACTTAACCATGCGCCCTGTATTAGATCTGCGCCCAGCAAACAGGTTTGTCAAACCCCAAAAGTTTCGTATGGTGACCTTGCAGGAAGTAATCCCACTGTTATCACAAGGGGATTACATGACAACACTAGACATGAAAGATGCATACTTTCATATTTTAATGTTGCCAGCGCACAGAAAATACCTCAGGTTCAAGATAGAGAACAAGCACCACCAGTTCAGAGTACTACCCTTCGGGATAGCATCTGCACCAAGGGTATTCACGAAAGTACTGGCAGTGGCAGCGGCCCACCTACGCAGGTTATCCATCCCGGTATACCCTTACCTCGACGACTGGCTCATAACAGGGGATTCTTACGAAACATGCTTCTCCAATACCCAAAAGACCGTAGACCTTTTGTCCCAACTGGGCTTCTCCATCAACGAAAAGAAGTCCAGCTTAGACCCCAGCCAAATCAGACAATTCCTAGGGGCTCTAATTCAAACAAAGGACGGCCTCGTCTTCCCCTCCAACGAGAGGGTCCAAAACATGCTGTTTCAGGTCCCCCATTATGTGGCAGGTCGAGCGGTGACAGTACGCAAGGCAATGCGCTTGCTAGGGATGATGGCGTCATGTATTTATTTGGTACCTCACGCGCGCCTGCGCATGCGCCCAATGCAAGAGTGGCTCTACAGCCAGTGGTGTCAGGCCAGCGGACAATGGGACGATCTAGTGGTAGTCTTGCAGGCCTTGGTTCTCTCGCTACGGTGGTGGACAAAAGAAAACCTGTTATTAGGGAAAACTTTTGCCACACCCGCAGTGGAAGCCACTCTAACCACAGACGCATCCCTTATAGGATGGGGGGGCTCACCTATCCCATCAGACTGCTCACGGAGCGTGGACTCCGAGCTTAGCATCCAAGCATATAAACCTGCTGGAACTACTAGCGGTGTTCAAAGCACTGAAAGCCTTTCAGGAACACCTACAAGGAAAGACAGTGATGGTCCTCACAGACAGCACCACAGCCATGTACTACCTCAACAAGCAAGGGGGCACTCACTCTCCAGGACTGTCCAAGCTGTCCCAGAATATATGGAAGTGGGCTCTCAAACACAACATGTTCCTACTATCACAACATGTACCAGGGGAACTCAATCTGCTAGCAGACAAACTCAGCAGAGACTTCCCCCTGCCCGAAGAGTACGAATGGCAATTGCACGAAGGCATGGTCTTAGACGTCTTCACGCAATGGGGGTTCCCGGAAATAGACCTGTTCGCAACTCTGGAGAACTCACAATGCCAAAGTTACGCCTCCAGGTACCCCCAAAACCAGTCCAAGGGGAACGGTCTGTTGATTCAATGGTCAGGGAAATTTGTTTACGCCTTTCCCCCGACTCCCCTTCTCAACAGAGTGGTGCACAAGATGCACCAGGAGCAGGTTACCATGATACTAGTGGCCCCAATGTGGGCCCGGCAGCCATGGTTCGCTTACTTGATGGAGATGTCCCTATCTCCCCCAGTGAAACTTCCCTGCCCGTACAACATGCTGTCACAAGACAAGGGCAGGACACTGCATCCATGCCCTCAGACCATGAACTTAGCAGCCTGGCTCCTGAGATCATAGAATTTGGACATTTACAACTCCCGCAGAGATGTATGGACATCCTCAGGGAAGCCAGAAAACCTAATACTCGCCACTGCTATTCTAGCAAGTGGAAAAGATTTGTCATCTGGTGTACAGGTAAGAGCATCAACCCGGTTGACTGCTCTCCCACTAACATTGTTCTGTACTTGACCCATTTACTAGATTCAGGTCTAGTCTTCAATTCCATTAAAGTCCACCTAGCGGCACTTTCTGCATACACCACTTCCCAACTTAAAGTGTCGTGGTGGAAGATACCAGTTATCAAGGCCTTCATGGAGGGGGTAAAGAGAATACACCCTCCGATAGCTAACCCAGCTCCCGGATGGGACTTAAATGTGGTACTTTCTAGACTCATGGGCCCTCCTTTCGAACCCATGCACAAGGCAACTCTTAAAGAACTCACTCTTAAGGCTGCTTTCCTAATACCTATCACCTCCATTAGGAGAGTAAGTGAACTACAGGCTCTTTCTGTACTAGACCCCTTTGTAACAGTTCACAAGGATAAGGTGGTTCTACGCGCACACCCAAGGTTTGCACCAAAATTCATCTCGAAATTTTATGTAAACCAGTCAATAGAACTACCAACGTTCTTTCAAAACCCTTCTAGCTTGGGAGAAAAAAGTCTGCATACACTAGATGTACGCAGAGCTGTCATGTTCTACATGGAAAGAACCAGACCACTGAGAAAGACTAATCAGTTCTTTGTCTCTGTGGCAGCAGGAAGAGAAGGAGATGCAGTTTCAAAGTCCACTATATCTAGATGGATTGTTCAATGCATCACTCTCTGTTACACTCTTGCTAAGAGAGAACTACCCTTCAAGCCAAGAGCACATTCCACTCGAGGCACTGGGGCTTCCATAGCGTTCATTGCAAATGTTCCCCTTGAGTCCATCTGCAAAGCGGCTACCTGGAGTTCTGTGCACACCTTTACAAAACACTACTGTCTAGATGCACACTCTAGATCTGATTCCCAGGTGGGACAGGCAGTATTAAGACATCTTTTCTCTACTGTTCCTTCTCATAACCCACCGCCAACTCCGGGTACTACTCGCTAGTCTATGCACAGCATGTGATTCTAAGCAGATTAACAAACATCAGAAGACAATGCATTACTTACCGTAAAAGCATTTCTGATGGTTGTATCTGCTTAGATTCACATGCGCCCACCCTTCCTCCCCGCTCGGATGGAAGGAACATAGACATCCTTTTCTATATTTCTCTCTTTTCTGTACTCACTCACGTCTAGAAGGCTCCCTCAGGGCAGAAAAATACAAACAGAGGGACCTCGACGCGTGAGGGATTGTGGGTACAACGCACGTCACTATAGGGATAGTGTTACAGACACGCCTTGTCGACGTCCCCTTTTTCGACTACGAAAAACAAAATGCAATACTCCGCAGTGACCACTGGATGTCGGACCTATGCACAGCATGTGAATCTAAGCAGATACAACCATCAGAAATGCTTTTACGGTAAGTAATGCATTGTCATATTCATCAATAAATTCAACCAGTGATTTATATTTCAACATTGCGTCGAGCATTCCATTCCTGAGCACATGTCATTTCTTAGATTAGCATTGACCTTTGTTTAGGCTTTTTCAAACATTGATATTGTGTTTGTTCATAAAGTTGTTCCCAGAATATCACTTTTTGATACATTCTTGTGTACCACTCATACTTGTTCTAATTGGGGCCTTCCTATCCTGATTAGACTAAATTAAGAGCCAGAGACTGCCTGCAGGAGTATTGGATAGTGCAGGCAGCGGTAAATGACCAAACAAAGGCGTTATACTAGGAGGGGAGTAATTGGCATCCTCTTATGGTCTATTAGCAGGTGACCAGGCTCATTTGCTTGTTTGTGGGATGTTTAAACATGGGCGTAGGACATGGGGGGTAACAGGGGGCAAATCCCCTCCCCCACAATTTTAGTGGGGGGATATAATGGCATTTATTCCCCCAGAACTGCAGGCTGCAGCTGTAATGTCAGCATGCAAAAGTACAAGTTAACTTCTGCAGACTGTCTGCAGCTGACTAAAGGTACTTCTGCTCGCTCATGCGTGCCCTGCGCCTGCGCATTTGGAACATGCCCAGGCCGGGGAACAAACTGCACGTGCCCCTGCGCAGTGCACTGCTGCGCAGCCTCAGCCTTCGTTTTTCCAGAATGAAGGAGAAGCCAGGCAGCGACGCGTGCTCGTACTGAGTGACTGACAGCGTTTGATTAATGAGGGAGAGAGACAGAGCGAGACTCCGACTCGACCTCAGCTACCATACCTAAGGTAAGTGAAGTGTGAAGTGACATATATTGTGTGTGTGTGTGTGTGTGTGAATGTCGTGTCATGCCAGTTGTTTCCTATTCTAACTTTCCTTTTTTGAGAAGGAGATGCGGGGGTCGGGTTAGGGGGACACTGACAATCTAGAGACAGTATTTTCGAAGATGTGGTCCCTGGAGCATGCGAACATCTGTTGCATGTGTTTCCAATATTCAACTACATGTCAGATGTAATATGAATCATGCTTTTTTTGCTGTACAAGTCATGGAAACATCAAGTATTTGTTTGCATAAGAAGGTTTGTTTGAATGATGCTTGGTGGTGTGAATAAGCGGGAGTGTGTATGTGTGTTTATGTAATAAAAAAAAAAGAGGTTTGTTGCTCCCGGCTATCTTGCTTGGAGTTTGTGAAATAAATATTTTTAACACTCTGGTTAGTACGAATTAATTCGTTTATTGTTGGTGTTTTTCGTGGGTGATTTTTTCATAAATACATGTGTTTTTGAGCAACACTATTTGGAACTTGACGAGCAAGTTTAGGTCAGCCGACACGTGTTTCGACCCTACGGTCGTTCTCAAGGCTGAACAATATTCAATGGTGCCCAGTGTTGAGTAATTCGTGACAATTTAGTGACATGTTACATTATTTTCAGCAGTGGTGTTAAGGTGATGTGCAAACATAGTGACAGGTAATGACATGACATCAAAAAACATTGATGTGTCGGTATAAATAAAGTTTGCAATTGGAAGAGAAGAAGGGAGGAAGAGAAGAGAGAAGTAAGTAGCTGGTTGAAAATGTACTAATGGTAAAATAGATTGAGGTAATTGCCTCTTACCCAATTACGGTTGCTGTGTGCCCTCAGTGGGGTTCTGTAGTATTAAACTTTCCTTAAGGCAGTCCTGGCTCCTGTTGGGCCCTGGGGGGAATAAAGAGGGAGTTGGAGCTTGCATGTGGGCATTGCCCCAATTGATCCCCCCAAGGTTCGTCAATGGTCCCGTTTGCCCGGTAAAAACATGTTGGCTGTGGTCGTTGCACATGAGCACTGTGGAAAACATCAAGGGCTTTTCTTGAATAGCCTTTGTGTGTTCCCAACTGATGTGCGTGTTGATTGTAGCAATTGCAGTATCATCTAAGTATGGGGCTTTCAAATGGTTGGCCCCAAGCTGTGATTTTGGCTGGGGCTGTTGAAATGGATGGTCTGGGATGTACATCAGGGGCTCTTAGGGAAGTGCTCCTGTGTGTACCCAGCCATGTAGAGCATTGGATTCCATATCCTAGTTGTTGGAAAGGAATAAAGAAAATCATTGGATATAGCGCTAATTGCTAAGCACTGTCCATGGGTTGGCATATGCTTACTGTCCCTGGGATGGGCGGGGAGGCTTACCTGTATGCTCTGTCTGGCGTCCCAGGCGGTGCTCTGCTGCTTCTGCACACCGCGCTGGGTGCCGCCATTAAGAGCTGTTCGTTTTCTGTTGACTCACGTTAGTCTTGGATCGCGCATGCGCGATGGTGTAGTGTTTTAGCGCTAGTCCTGGCGCATGCGCGTCGTAGTGTGCGACTTGTGCATGCGCCACGGATCAGCGCAAGACACTCACCGAGTAAAGCTTGTGACTTAGAAATAGGAGCGGGGGCTGGTGGGCCCTAGCCAGTAGGCTGTGTGGCAGAAAGGGGATCGCTGGGGAAATGGAGTTATTGATGCGGTTGTGTGTTGAGGTAGTATGTGGGGGTCAAGGGTGTGAAATGTGTTAGTATCATAAGGAGTATGACGGTTTAGGCCATACATGGCGTAATGCCCCTTGGTGAAGTGAGTCAGTTTGACATGGGTGCGTGTAAGTGGCATCACTTGCATCATGCCCATAATTGGGTCAATAAATTTGAATAAGAGGTGTGTGTGGCATGGTCTCTTGTTGGGCCGTGTATACCCAAAACCTAAGGTCATGAGTCCCTGTGGGGGTAAAGGGATAGGAGGAAAAATAGAAAAGATGAGGTTTACAGGAAGACATTTAAATCATGGTCTTTATTAAGGCCATTTTTCACACATCTGAAATGGCAAATTAAACGTGCTTCCTCTTGTCTCAGTTTTTGGATTCTGTCTCCTCCTCTTGGGCCCAGCAGGACCGTCTTTAGCCCGATGAACCTTATGTCACTCTTGTTCTCCATTTGGTGATTCTTCTGCCAGTGGTTTGCTAAAGGCAGTTTGGGGTCTTGTGAATATATACTATTCATGTGCTCTCTAATCCTGAAGCGTGTCTCACGGATGGTGCTGCCTATGTATATTTTATTGCAAACACAGATAATTGCATATATCACAAATTTGCTTCTACAGTTGATGTGCTCAGTGATGTTGAAGATTGGGCAGCCTGAGAATTTGGCACATTTGGTCTGGGTTGCATGCTTGCACATTGAGCATGTCCCGCATTTCGTGAAAGCAATTGGTGTCATTTTACTGAGCCAGTCCTGTGCCGTGATGTGTTTGTCTGCAAGAAAGGAGGGGCTCAGTAAGGTCCTTAGGGTTGGTGCTCTGCTGTATGACATGCTGGGATATGTTTCCAGTTGCGGCTTGATGTGTTTGTCCATGAGGAGTAGTCCCCAGTGCTTTCTCAAAATGTTTTGGAGTGCATAACTGTCTTTGTTATATCTTGTTACGAATCTGATCGTTGGATTGTCATCCTGTCTTCTGGGTTTGGGTGAGAGCAATGTTGATCTTTCTAGTTGGCAGGCTTGTTTTCTTGCTTCTGCCAAGTTGACATGGAAATAGCCCCGACTTATCCAGCAGGTTGCATTCTTCTACGAACGATTTATCTGTGTTACAGTTCCTTCTTGCCCGAATGTATTCTCCTTTCGGAATGTTGCGAATGACACTTTTTCTGTGACAGCTATCTACAAGAGGACCTCAAACAAAAATTTATGAGGCTTGAGAAACTATCAAAAAAGGAAATCAACAAATTCTGGGAAAAAACAACGATGCAGGAATATGCAGAACAGAAGAGAATACCGAGAGGCCTGAGGATCCTTATTTTCCCAGACTTTGACGATCCACTTGACTCAGATCTAGCAGATGAATGGAAACAGAAACTGATACTTGGATCAACAAGAATGATAGAATTACTAATAGAACACGCCAAAAGAAAACATGATAGATTCAGAAGTCGGGGCTATTCCCATGTGAACTTGGCAGAAGCAAGAAAACAAGCCTGCCAACTAGAAAGATCAACATTGCTCTCACCCAAACCCAGCAGACAGGATGACAATCCAACGATCAGATTCGTAACAAGATACAACAAAGACAGTTATGCACTCCAAAAAATTTTGAGAAAGCACTGGGGACTACTCCTCATTGACGAACACATCAAGCCGCAACTGGAAACATATCCCAGCGTGTCATACAGCAGAGCACCAACCCTAAGGACCTTACTGGGCCCCTCCTTTCTTGCAGACAAATACATCACGGCACGGGACTGGCTCAGTAAAATGACACCAATTGGTTTCACGAAATGCGGGACATGCTCAATGTGCAAGCATGCAACCCAGACCAAATGTGCCAAATTCTCAGGCTGCCCAATCTTCAACATCACTGAGCACATCAACTATAGAAGCAAATTTGTGATATATGCAATTATCTGTGTTTGCAATAAAATATACATAGGCAGCACCATCCGTGAGACACGCTTCAGGATTAGAGAGCACATGAATAGTATATATTCACAAGACCCCAAACTGCCGTTGGCAAACCACTGGCAGAAGAATCACCAAATGGAGAACAAGAGTGACATAAGGTTCATCGGGCTAAAGACGGTCCTGCTGGGCCCAAGAGGAGGAGACAGAATCCAAAAACTGAGACAAGAGGAAGCACGTTTAATTTGCCATTTCAGATGTGTGAAAAATGGCCTTAATAAAGACCATGATTTAAATGTCTTCCTGTAAACCTCATCTTTTCTATTTTTCCTCCTATCCCTTTACCCCCACAGGGACTCATGACCTTAGGTTTTGGGTATACACGGCTCAACAAGAGACCATGCCACACACACCTCTTATTCAAATTTATTGACCCAATTATGGGCATGATGCAAGTGATGCCACTTACACACACCCATGTCAAACTGACTCACTTCACCAAGGGGCATTACCCCATGTATGGCCTAAACCGTCATACTCCTTATGATACTAACACATTTCACACCCTTGACCCCCACATACTACCTCAACACACAACCGCATCAATAACTCGATTTCCCCAGCAATCCCCTTTCTGCCACACAGCCTACTGGCTAGGGCCCACCAGCCCCCGTTCCTAATTCTAAGTCACAAGCTTTATTCGGTGAGTGTCTTGCGCTGATCCGTGGCGCATGCGCAAGTCGCACACTAAGACACGCATGCGCCAGGACTAGCGCTAAGACACTACACCATCGCGCATGCGTGATCCAAGACTAACGTGAGTCAACAGAAAACGAACAGCTCTTAATGGCGGCACCCAGCGCGGTGTGCAGAAGCAGCAGAGCACCGCCTGGGACGCCAGACAGAGCATACAGGTAAGCCTCCCCGCCCATCCCAGGGACAGTAAGCATATGCCAACCCATGGACATTGCTTAGCAATTAGCGCCATATCCAATGATTTTCTTTATTCCTTTCCAACAACTAGGATATGGAATCCAATGCTCTACATGGCTGGGTACACACAGGAGCACTTCTCTAAGAGCCCCTGATGGACATCCCAGACCATCCATTTCAACAACCCCAGCCAAAATCACAGCTTGGGGCCAACCACTTGAAAGCCCCATACTTAGATGATACTGCAATTGCTACAACCAACACGCACATCGGTTGGGAACACACAAAGGCTATTCAAGAAAAGCCCTTGATGTTTTCCACAGTGCTCATGTGCAACGACCACAGCCAACATGTTTTTACCGGGCAAACGGGACCATTGACGAACCTTGGGGGGATCAATTGGGGCAATGCCCACATGCAAGCTCCAACTCCCGCTTTATTCCCCCCAGGGCCCAACAGGAGCCAGGACTGCCTTAAGGACAGTTTAATACTACAGAACCCCACTGAGGGCACACAGCAACCGTAATTGGGTAAGCGGCAATTACCTCAATCTATTTTACCATTAGTACATTTTCAACCAGCTACCTACTTCTCTCTTCTCTTCCTCCCTTCTTCTCTTCCAATTGCAAACTTTCTTTATACCGACACATCAATGTTTTTTGATGTCATGTCATTACCTGTCACTATGTTTGCACATCACCTTAACACCACTGCTGAAAATAATGTAACATGTCACTAAATTGTCACGAATTACTCAACACTGGGCACCATTGAATATTGTTCAGCCTTGAGAACGACCGTAGGGTCGAAACACGTGTCGGCTGACCTAAACTTGCTCGTCAAGTTCCAAATAGTGTTTCTCAAAAACACATGTATTTATGAAAAAATCACCCAAGAAAAACACCAACAATAAACGAATTAATTCGTACTAACCAGAGTGTTAAAAATATTTATTTCACAAACTCCAAGCAAGATAGCCGGGAGCAACAAACCTCTTTTTTCCTACTCACCAAACTGGGGCTTAGGCTAAACCCCAAAACCGCTCCTGTGATCTTGCCCAAATCACAATCACAATACAATTGGAGCTTAGCACTGGCAGGTTCCACTCCTAGAGCCTAAAACCCACCTCTGTTTATGTAATAAGTTTGGAGGGAGTTTCAATGTGCGTGTGTGTGTCTGTGTGTAACATTTCCTCATTTCATGGGAGGCCTCTGTAGCTCTCTCTCTCGTTCTGTCTTTGGCGGGGGAGGGGGTTTGCTGGGGACCATGGAAATGTGTTTGTAGTGCACTACTTGCATATACGGACACACTGGGCACAGGAAAGATGAGCCTGTTTTTACGACAGCATTGCCTGCAAACGTTGGGCACAGCCAGCATGAAAATATGTTGCAATGGCTAACGTGCAAGTTGAAGGACTAAGGTGCTTTTTCACAGAATAGAAAATGGCAAGATGGCATACACAAGGCCATCGGCGTAAGAATTGGAGGAATAGGGGAGACAAATCCCCCAACAATTTTAAGCAGGGGAATATCGTCCCATTTATCCCCCCCACCCACAATCAGAAGCGAGGTGAGGGAAAACAGGGGTTTTATTTTCCTAAGTGAAGTGATGAACCAGCAGGGCAATGTTAAGTAAAATCAGGGCTGGGCTGTAAGCAAACATCCACACCAGCCTGGGTGGTTCGCTCATCGTTCTACTGGCTGTAGCTGGCTTTCTGGTGCACAGCACATAATTCTTTTCTACGCTGGCTCGCGCGCCTGCACATTTGAGGGATGACGCACACATATATTGTGTAAAGTGACATCTATGGTCCACACAATGGGGTGTACAAAGGGGTAGGGAGGGTGCACACATGGTGTGTGTGGTGCTCGTTTTGGTTATGGTGGGGAATGATGCACACAATGTGAGCAGCAGGGTGGCATGGGTGGTGCCCACAAGACATTTGCATAGCTAGCGAGGTAGGTCTGATGCACAATGTCTGTATAGAATGATAGGTAAGGTGCAAGTACAGTATGGAAGGCATTGTATATATTTGGTGTCTGCATAAATGTAGGCATGTGGGTGGTATGATAGCTCAGAGGGTTGTGAACGCACTGCTGAAATCTGTGTCGGATCTTTAGGTCGCAGGCTGGAATCCCTACAAGGCCAACTTGGTCTTTCATCCTTCTGAGATGGATCGATGAGTACCAACTTCTGTTGGGTGATACTAATTGCATGTAAATGATCTATGTGCAGCACTTTGGCAAAAGCGCTATATAAATACAAAAATATAATTTTTGTATTGTGAGCAGAGTAGGGATGGGGCATTTCATTTTTGCATTGTGGTAGGTATGATGCACACATGGCGAGTGTACACATCAATCTGGTGCAATTTGTGTGCACAGAGTGGTAGTTAGATAGTAGGCACACAAGGTATACACAAAGGGATAAGCATGGTTCACACTTTGATTGCAGAGCAGCTAATGCGCTTCACATAATGTGTGCAGAGAGCTGAGTGTATTGCATGCACGCTGCTTGCAGAGCAGTTGGTGTGCGGCCCACATAATGTATGTACACACTGGTGGGTGTGGTACACACTAAATGTGGGGAATCATAGGCATGGTGCACGTGATGATTGTTCAGAGAGCTCTATGTACCAATCGCATAGGTTCTGGCAGAGGTGAGCACTGTTCGCAATAAGGAGTAGGAATCGTGCACAAGGTGTTTGTAGAGCAGTGGGTATAATGCATGCATGGTTTGTCCTGTGAAATAGATATGTGCACCCGATGTAGATAGCACAGATGATACAGCGTGCATAGAACTGTAGTTGTGGTGCATAAAGGAAGGGGGTGTAAATCAGTTGATATGTTGTACCAGTGCGTGTAGAGCGATAAGCTTTATGAACATGTGTGTGAAAAGCAGTTGGTATGGTGCACACATTGTGTGTGCAGACATTTTGGAATGGCGCACGCCCAATGTGTGAAGAGTTGTAAATATGGCATGCATATGGTGTGTGCAGATTGTATGGTTGTGTGGTGCCCACACAATGTGTCTACATAGAAAAGAATGATGAACAAGTGACAGAACTAGGTACCAGTGAATTGGGCAGTAACGCCTGTTTTTTGTAGATCTACGAAAGCTTCGGCACTCGGCTGGTCTTGCCTTATGTTGATTTGCATCTGTAGCAAAGTCCCCAAGGTGTCCCCTATCCCCCATCCCCGAGATGTTATGTCTTCTACGCCCCTGTGTAGAAGACTTTCTGGGCCTTCTTTTGAAAATCATTGATTTCTGGTATGATGTTCCAGTTGTAACAAGTCCACAACTCCCAGAATGCATTGATCTGTTACACGAAATCCCAGGACTGGAAACACGTGTTCAAGTGCTAAACCATGCTGGGAGGCAAAAACAGTTGGTGGGGGGAGGGACTATATTTGTGAATATTATGTTTGTTGCTGCCGTTTGTTTTAGCAAAGGGACCAGGAGTTGGAAACATTGAAGGGCTGAAAGCTGAGGGGATTGCATGTAAGGGGATTACTTCCTTTGTGTGTGGGGGGCGGAGGGGTGTACTTTACTGTGAACAAATGTATACGCAAAGGTAGAAAGCAACAATGAATTGCAAAGCCAGCAGAGGAAAGGTTTTCTTTCTTGCTACGGTAGGTATTCGGATCACATGCCCATTTGTATTCACAATTTGTCTAGCGTTAAAATTGCATGTCCAGGTTACCACCATTTCATAGGATTTGCCCGTATATGTTGATATTAAACGTATCGCAGGTATTGTCATTGGGCCTCATTCCGAGTACGGCGCTAACCAATGGCGCTATTAACGCCTTGGTTGACGCCGTACCCGGACCGGCAGCGCCTTGGTGGTTGGCGGAATTACCGCCCCATTCCAAGGTTGGCGGGGCGGTAATTCCCCAATCCCCATTTACCCTTCCCCATTCCCATTCTCGCCCCATAGGGCATAATGGGAGTGGGGAAGGCGTCAATTACGCCACCGTAAATTACGGTGGCGTAATTAACATCAAGGTCCCTTAGCGCCATGGTATTTAACGCCTGCTAAAAGCAGGTGTTAAAAGCACCATGGCGCTAAGGGAACTCGGAGTATGGCGGTAAGGGATTACCGCCACCGCTCTCGTTAGCGGTGGCCGCTATCCCTTAACGCCATACTCGGAATGAGGCCCATTATACTGTAAGGGACTTGCACCATGGCCAGCTATTCATCCAGCTGGCCAGTGTTTGCCATCAGAAAACAGCAGCTAGCGCAATCTACTAGGCGTTTCAATATGTTGGCATTGTACGTGCATCGTATAATTATGATTTGGTGATTCTCTTTTTTTAGCGCTTCATGTAGATGGCCCATTAAGCTCTATGTTAATCCGTTTTATTATTATTACCCACTGATGGTACTCACTTCATCACCCTCAGAATGAAGAAGTGCCTAGTCTGTGCCACCAGGGCTTCAGACTTGTTGCATAACATTATTTCATTCCGAAAACCAGCACGTTGTGCCCGAGATATCCATCCGACATACACTCATTTGC
The DNA here is from genome assembly GCF_040938575.1 of Ambystoma mexicanum. Classification (NCBI taxonomy): domain Eukaryota; kingdom Metazoa; phylum Chordata; class Amphibia; order Caudata; family Ambystomatidae; genus Ambystoma; species Ambystoma mexicanum. The sequence goes on along the minus strand of NC_090939.1, from coordinate 271,401,629 downwards.
CAGTCGTTAACATTATAGGGCCCTGAACCCCCCACCCAGTCGTTAACATTATAGGGCCAAGAACCCCCCGCCCCCTCCCTCACACCCAACCCATAAGGTAGCTATCACTATCACATGCCTAAGTACTCATGCCATTTTCTAGACTATTGCCACTCGAATCTCTGGTACTCTCACCATATACTAGGTTGGGCCATTAAATGCTCTTGGACTCACACAATTTGGCAAGTATTGTTGTACTTTGTCTACGTACGCAGATCCAATGACAACATGCCTGCTTCACCTCAAAGCTTACCTACTTCTCTGGTCTTCCCCTATAGCGCTTTGAAGTAGTTACAGTCATTCTTTATATGTAGCGAGCAGCGGCCTTCTTTTTCACCGCTGCCTAACTCTTTCCTTTTATTTCACACCCATCTTCCAGTCCTCTGCCAGGCCATTTGGAACGGCCTCTGAGAGCCGTGTTCACCAACTGAAGAGAGCCACTGGGTTTTTACTATACTTTGAATTGGGAGAAAAATTGTTGGGAAAATAGATTGAGCAGCAGCAATAACATTTTTGCAGAAGACTCATCTAGCAGAATGTCCTTCATTGAGACAACAAACAAAAACACGAGAAAGAAAATGAATGAATAATTAAATGATTTAAACAAACAGCGAATGACCTGCTGTGCGATGAGACCAGTTCTCATGCAGGTGTGAGACCTGTTTTCTTATTACAACGTTCAATAATGACCCCATTATGCTTTTGAATAAAAATGCATTTATTAAGACTGCAGCAGTGTTTTTATGATGTCGCCCGCGACATGTACACGTTTTAATTGTTCGTCCTCGGGTGGCTCGCTTTCCAAACACCCTGCGATTCCCAATGCTGGCGTTCCCCAGCAGTCCAGAATAGAGTACTGAGAGAACGTTATCACCATTGCACCTTGTCAAAAGAAAGGTGGTCTCACACCTGCACGGCACATGCTCTCCTCGCACAGCAAGTATTCGCTATTGAAATACTTTCACTTTACAAACTCCCTGACCGGAATAAAAGATTCCAGGCTAACCTAGCTAATTATGTCTTGAGTGCACGTGGTCTTCCTGCATATTCCTGTTTAAAATACTATTAGTGGTGGAATCCATTGGGCACTTACTCCCCTCGTGGTCGGGTACTTCAAGTATAAGAGCACACTATTTAAGGCACGCACTTTCATGCTTTGCTTTACGAGATGAAGACCCCTGGTGGTCAAGAATGATGGTGGGAGACACAACCTCGCGGTTACTGGCAACATATAACATTTTACAACACATACAAAACTCTTTTCCCACTTTAAAAGAACCAATGGACGATTAATATCTGAGCATTCTCGGGACCTCAAGACTTAAGACCCAAAGACTTTCTTGTGACTTTTCTTTTTGTAAAAATCTAATTGATTAAAATACAAATAAAAAATAAAAAATACTATTAATACGTTCGTTGTCTACTTATTAATGTTAAGTACACGTCAAGGAAACTGTATTTAAACTGCACTCCCCCAACCCCCCTGAACATGTGTATGTTACTACCAAATGTGTAGATTGTGAAACTGGTGGTTTTACTCATTCATTTTTTAAATGTATGTTTTGTTTTGTTTTTCGACCATACTTCAGAAATGGTATGCCGGGGTGTTTCTTTGATTGCTATCATTCAGGAACCAGGAAACCTACACTTGTTTTTTCTAAAGAAGACAATGAGGGATTCAGGGAGGAGCGACAGAAGCCGTACAGCTTCCAATTATAAGAGCGGGCCTTAACTCATAAAGTCCTCGGAGGTGCGGTGGCGCTTACAGTCGTACACTCCCAAAAGGCCAAACCCCCCTTCAGCCTGCTCACGGCAACTGCCTTCAAAGAATGTCGCCTCCTCCTGCATTTACTTTCCTGCGGCCTGAAACGAAGCTAGACGTGTAGGTTTCCCTGCCATTCCAAGCCAAGTAGTCATAAAAGTGGAATGCGGGCACTTCGCTTGAGGTAGTAATCGGACTCCTTCACGATATCGGCGCCCTATTTGTCAAACGCGGTGGGCCCGTGAGTTCATGTGCAGTGTATTATATTGGAAAGTAGACAGCCTTGGGAATTCAGGGAGGAGGGCGCCCTTTGTAAGGCACTCTCCCGGATCGGGTTTCTCAAACCTTTTATCAATGTTGCACTGTTTTCCATTACTTATCCCGGTTTGACAGCTAACTGACATTGCTATCTCCATTCTCACCATCGCTAATATTATGTATGTTAGGATTTACATTAAAACCTTCCGTACGAAAATACAAACATATACCATTTTCGCATAATTCTATGGTACATTAAATTGATAGTTTTGTAGTTCATAATACATTATCCATAATTCATTAAGACGGCCTCGCACCCAGCTCCCACTTTGTCTTTGGAACTCTATAAAAAAAAGTTTAAACTAAAGTTAGTATAAACCACCCTATTATTTAATCAAATCGCCTCATAACTTTTTAAGATAACTATTTACTACCCAATAAAATAGTGGCCAGAATAAGTGAGATTTGATTTCCTTCCTTATTCTTCACCAACGTTATTAATTAGTTCTATAGAATGTTTAACAAACCTTCCAAAAACGGAAGTCTAGCATATCACAAGGCTGGGCATTCTGCATATACATGTTTGCAAGTTCCAATCGAAGATGGTTTCATAGAGGAGAGAAAAATCCCTTTTTTTCTCGGACGATACCAAACCTGTCTCCCAGTCCCAAAACTGTCCACACTATTGAAGCACACCAACCTAAACGCAGAGACGTTTTTATGGGAGGGCAAAAGGGGCACTTGCCCAGAGCCCCCACCTAGGAGGGGCCCCCCACAAGGCTGCCTGATCTAAAGTAAGATTCCATTGTGCACCAGATTTAAATAGCACATGCCAGGAGATTTTATGGCATGCTGCTGAGGTGCTAAACCTATTGCCTGTCTGTTTTGACAAGTACATTCTGCCTTGATCAATTAATCATGTAATGCTTTCTGTGTTCACTGTGGAATACATGTGGAATACATAGTTCATGCGTTCCATATGGCACAGCTTCTGTAGCATTCTTGTGGGAATTATGTTGATCATTGCAATAGCCAAAGTTGAAATCCATATTGATAAATTGATAAATTGAGTGCCACAATGATTCAGAAGGTAGCACAGTGTGTTAATCGCTCATTGAAGAGATATGTGTTCATATGAATGATTAGAAGAGCACATTCCAGTCCGGCTGGCTGAACCTTTCATATGTCTGAAGTTTATAGACCTACCTGCATATGTACATGGCTTTACAGCATAAAAGGTGCTTTCATCAGCAATGTTCCTGCACCAGATAGGGTCTATAAAAACAACATGTCATTCATGTGGTGAAGGTCTAGAAATTGGTTTGTTCAGATGGGGTGTTCTAAAACCTAGGCAATCCCCTCCAAAGTCGAGAATAAACTATTAGTCTAAGAGGTGAATAAGTATCCAAATTCAAGAATGTGGAACCAAAGTGTTCATGCTTGTATCCTGGCTTTGCCAGCAGACGATACAGTGATCCTGGTCAAATCATATAATATATCTTACATTACTGTACTGTCTTCTGTGAGGTTTGCCTTCTTGCATGCTGGTGGCATCGTTTAGCTCATTACTTGATCTTTCTTCTTATGAAGGCCATTTGAGTGGAAGTGGTGGTAGACAGGAGAGAGCAGACCAAATGTTGGAGACCTAGTGCAAGCATATTTTAAGGTCTGCTCATTTGACACAAAAACATTTTGTTTTTTGTATAAAAGTCAAAGGTTTTTCTGCACGTTGATGAATGACAATTTCACAAGCCATTGTTTTGGAAGTATTTAAAGCCTAAAAGTACAAAAGACATAGCTAGATTAAATCTGCTAATCACATCGATGTGTATGCTGGTACTTATATACTTCCCTTGATGATGGAGAGAATGAAGCTAGAATCATTTCCTTTTTGCGTAACACCATTCTGTAATATTTTCTTTTTAAAAATGGTCAGGTTTGTAAATGTGATTTGTGTACTTTGCAAGTCATTTTATAAAATGAGATTGTTTTAGGACACGGTAAGAGCTGGAAAAGAAAGTGTTCAAATGCAGAAATTGCAGAGTTAGCACAAATCCCAGCTTGACCCCTTAAGCAATATGTGATACTGGGCATCTAATGTAATAATATATTGCCCAACCTCTCAGAATTGCCAATCCCTAAGCCTTAAAAAATTGTCAGCCCCTCAGAGTGCTTGATTTCCTTCTCAGGGTATGATCTTCATAAAAGCCTCACTCATGGTTTCACTGGCTACAGGGTTGCTTTGGTTATAGGTCAAAGGATCAAAAACAAAAGGCTAAAATGCCTTTTTTTCGACTCCAAAAGGACCGAAAAAAAGTGCCAAATTAAAAAAAACATTTTTTTGTGGGGGGTTCCTCACCAACCTCTGTTTTCTTTTTATAAAAAACTTTTCATGCATACTGCACTTAAAAAGATAAATAAATGAATAAAAACATTCAACCCTTTTTTTGGATCCTTTGGCTGGACACCAGTTGCTTCCACTATAATACTGAGCATTGATATACTGCACACCACAGGCACTTGTTCCCTTGATCTCTAATGGCAACACTATTTGAAAACCATGCCCCACTTCTAATCTCAGTCTGTCTGGATAGAGGCACCTTCCTGGTAGCTTGTAATCTACATTCACTGTCCAGGCTATGCTATGTGTAGCTTTCTTAATCCTTACATTGGTCTACTCTTGCCATGCTTGAGCACTTTTGCATTCTCTGAGGCAGCTAATGTAAGTTCTCTGCTTATTCTGGGTTACATGTACCTTTTACATACAGTCCCGCCTTAATACTACAGGCTGCATTCCTTCCCGGATGCTATTGATAAAAAGTATCCTGTTTCTATACTATAAGAGAAGTAACCTCTTCATAGATTGCAAATGTTGGTCTTCAAATGCTACTTGTTTATCATTCTGATTAGAGCAAGAATGAAGAGGGTCAGGGGACTTAAAGGGAGTAAACATGCTTATTTTGAATGCTGCGAGGCAGCATGTCAACCTATAGGTTATGATCACCTTGGGGGGCGAGAGTGCCACCAGATATTCCTGATCACTTTATTCCTTTGGTTTGGTGGAGGGGGGCCCCAAAGATGTCTATGCCCAGGGCCCCAAAAATGCTTAAGGTGGCCCTGCCTAAAAATGCAACAAACACGTGTGTTTGGAAATTGTTCAATATATTTCATAGTATTCAAGTAACTGGAGCCACTTTTATGTATTCAATAAATGACCACATCAAGCTTAGTTTTTAAAGTTTGACCTTCCATCACATAGGTATTCATTTTTGCACCTGAAACGCCTTTTTATGAATATCGTATTGTTTAAAGCTTTTATGCTCAACATGATCGGATGCCATCTGATGAGGGTCTATTGGCCCAACCTTTTTTAATTTTTAAATCTAAAAATGATGCCCTCAAAGGGATGTCTGCTAATCGGGTCCTCCTTTCATAAATGCGCTTTGCCAAAGTCATAGTGCAAACATGTGCCTTTGATGTAACTACTCTCCTGACATATACACAGTAACTCTGCAGTGTCACAGAGCAGGTCTAAAGGTTACATGTGCATTCCTCACAGCTACAGGAACACAAAGTTCTTGCAGGCAGAGATGGCTTTTTTAAATGACTGCACTTCTGATTTTAAATTATACTAATTGTGTGCTTTAGTCAGCCTGGTGACACATAGATCTTGCAATATAAGCTGTGCCATGGTGGCTGCTAAAGTTACCCAATTACACACCCACAGCAATTTGATATGATCATACAAGTGTCGGCTCTGTGAGCCGGGCTCTGCTATTTCAGGGCAATGTAGATTGGTGTCTGATACGACCTTTACCCCTGCTGCCATGTGGGAAAATGGCTGGGAGGCTGACCCTTTGACCCTTAGCCCCTGCTATGGGAAGGGCAGCACCCTACTTTAAGGGCCCAGGAACTCACACCAGGAGATCTCCTGGGAGTCAGTACTTTAGAGGCAGCACTGACATAACATAACACTCTCCCACCAGGGTGCTGACCACTGGAGTCCCTTTGAAGTCAGTAGGCGTGGGAAGGTGGCAGAGTTAGAGTAGTCAGAAGGAAGAGGTGGGTGGAGAGAAGGGTCCCACCATCTTGGTTTCTGTTAGGGCGCTCTTCCGTTTCCCCTCCATTTCCTACGGTCAGGTACTCTGGGCATGATATTATAAGGCAAAGCGCCCTTAGTACAATAACGGGAATTGGGCACCTTGCAGCAGGCTTGCTTTGGACCAACCCCCTGTGGCATTTTGCCGTTAAAGGCAGAGGGACACCCTTTGTTCTTTGATGCATTTCTGGGCTCTCTGAAGAACAAGAAGAATTCACTGCCCCCCTATTGGGAATAAAGACTATCCAAAAGTCCTCAGCCTTGGATGCAGTCTGAATTCACCTCCCTGACAGAGGTGAGATCTGTCCCCTAACCATCATCCGAGAACAGAGGGAATGACTGCTAATGGACTATGGCCTCACTGCTGGCTGCACTGGAACCAGGACCCTGTTCACTGGCGGTGAAGGAGACCCTTATAGGCACCAGCCAACTACCTTGAGCAGGAGTGCTGAACAGAACTCACCTTCTTCTGGAGCCTTTGGATTGGGAGCATCAGTGACCCAGACGCCCAAGAGCAGTAGCAATCCTCTTTCACTACACTCCGATCTTGCTCAACACAGGACCCATGGTGCCGCTTTTGGCACTCTGCTAACTTCAAACTGCTTGCTGCGTTTTGAGTCCTCCAGATGCCGGCTCAAGCCATTGCTACAGATCGTCTTGATGAACCTGATCAACATAATGGCAGCAACCGATTAGAGTGCTGACTTGAATTGCTGCTGACTCCACCCTTCCGGAGTCTACACCACTGAACCAACTCTGCGCCAACTGCCAATGGGATTTCAGAGACTAGAACACCTTGACACTGGATAGATACCCGCTAAATCCCCTAGAAGCCAGGCTCGATGCTGTCAACCATCTAAGACGCAGATTAAAGGTACTGTGAAGAAGCCCTATCCCCCGGTCCACCATTTGGGGCTAAATTGACTTTTAAGGCCCCTTTTCTACCTTTTTCTTCAAGAACATTGACTGTGCAGTCATGTTATGTTGATTTATACTGCGGACTGCTAGCATTTGCATGGTCTCCAGGCACTCACGTGGCTCTGTAAGAAAGTGGGTGAGATTGGTTAGTGAGGGAAGAGAGATAGGATAGAGGTTGTGCTTTTCTGTTGATGCTTGCAGAACCAGGAGAAACTGGTGTCTGTGCGCGTCTGTTTTCTGAGTATGCTTTGTTGTGTGCACTGGGCTTGTGTCCGGAGGGGTAACGTCCAGTGCCTGGGTTGTTTGTTTTTGTGGCTGTTTGTTCTTGCAGCGGTTATGTGGCTTCTGTGTTTTTGAGTGTAGTATGGCTGGCCCTTTCGGGTGTGTAGTACGTGGGAGGTATGCGGGAGAGGAGAAAGGAGCAGGGAGGATGTGGTTAGTACGTTTGGCTCAGGGTTTGAAATTTAGCAAATGTTCTCAGGTACACTGGATTTTGGTGAGGTCTCTGGTTATAAAAATTATGAACACGAAAACCCAGTCCATGCTATACAATGTTCCAAATTTCGAAGGTTTGACTACTTTTAGCATCACCTACCCAGGAATTCAATATGTAAATATACTGATGAGTTTCTCTGCATCAGCATGAATGAAATTAAATGTGACATTCATCCATGCCTGAACACCCTAGCTCATCTATCCTTGGTGCTGTTCTGCAAAAGGCGGAAAGTGTGTTTTGTTTACAGGGGTGGGTTTTGATAGTGTTTTCTAGTTAGTTGTTAGAATTTTTATTGTTTGATAAAGTCAGCGGGTCTGTCATTTATGATGGCAAACTCCCATTGAAAAATGTTCTGTGTATCAGGTCCAATATTTTTATAGAACCTTGGAAATTCTTTTATTTTGGAGTACTTCCATTGTCTTGGTTGCTACTGTTATCAGCTCACACCCTTTCCCAAAGATACAGCGTGCACTCATTCTACACTACTGCATAAGGTGAAGGAAGTATACCTTTCAGGCTGTGCCTGTTTCACCTTTCCAATTGGGATCACCTGTGGTTTAGTATTGGTGTGGGGCTGAGTAGATGGATTAGCCACTACTCACCCCTGTACTCCTGCAAAGCGGTAGTCATTTTGTCACAATCCATCTTTTCCAGGGAGTTCTGTCAGATACAAATCCTTCAACAAACGTGATTCACCAGGCACCCAATTCCATGCCTAATATTGCCAGGCACAACTTCCAGTGTTGTGGGGTGAAATATAGCCCCTGAATGCCAGAAATAAAGAGGCCAGGGTGATTTATAAATGCCCATTGAAATATAAGGCCAGCACAGAAATGGTGATGTCAGACACGAGGCCTATTGAACCAAAAACAGGCCTAAATCACAAATGAAAGAAAGTAGGTTTGAATTTCGAAAGTGCAAAGATATGTGCAATGCATTTCAGCAAGGAAAAGAAAGCATGGGACAATGCTGTTTTACCCAATCCATGGGGAGCTGCACTTGTACTTAAAGAGACAGCATCTTCAATGTAATACCATATTATTCTCCAGTCATGGAAATTGAAATCAAGCTCCTTGCATTTACAAGCAATAACACCATTTCCTTGTTGCTTTTCCTCATCTAAATGACAACATGCAGAGACAAGTGCTCACTAGACTTTCAGAGTTGAACATGCTTTTCTCATTTAACTGCCCTACACTTATGGACAATACAGAAGTGATACTCATGTATTTTGAAACTGTGAAATTAAAGAAATATAGTACATATGGACAAAGCACAGGCGCCTTATAAGATGTCATGTATAATGCATTATATGTGAGTTTGAAAGGCCATTGCTTGCAGGGTACATGAGCCGGTAATTTCTCCAAAGATGAAACCTAACATCCAAGGCCTTTCCTCTGCTGCGTCATAAGAAAGGGGCCTGGTCGTCAACCATCAATCAGGGCGTCACAGGCCATGAAGGGGGAGGCAGACATAAACATGAGCCAGCCTCTGCCTGGTTGGTCACGTGCTTGAGGGTAAATGCCACTTAGGTGAACATAGGAAAAGGCTGCAGTTGAATTAATAGGAAAATACATTTTAACACATGAAAGGGGCAGCATATATGCCACAACGGTCATTCCAGACTATTATCAAAGGTGACTGTTACCCCCTTTCAACCAAGCTAAAAGTATTTTTGTGTGATAAACATAACTAAAGTTATTAATGAACATTTTATTAGGGCCTTCCCTTGATTCCGAGAGATTTGAAAGTTGGTGTGAGGGTAAAGGAAATAAGTAACATGAAAACTATGAAGTGGCATATTTTTCACTGATACGGCCCCTGAGTAAATGAAGAAAAAATATATCGCTGCATAGGAAGTGCGTGCTGACTTCAGATAAACAAAATGTAGTTCTTAGAAATATATTCATACATGTAAAGATTTGAAAAATGAGGGTACTTGCCATGTTGATGTATTTGTAGACTTTTAAACATGCCGACTGTAGATTTGTAGACTTTTAAACATGCCGAGCCCACTGTCAAATTGGGATGATTAAGTTTTCTCCTCCCACAGCTGTCCTGACTCGCTCCCCCATCTCCTTGTCCTATTAGCACACAGGTGGGAGGTGGGTAGAGAAAACCAACCAATCCCTTTCGCGGGAATAATGACAAGTTTGTGATGTCATTTGCCCTATAAGTAGACTAGCTAGCATTAGAACTGGGTGGGCTTTTTCACTTATTCGGGGAGGCAACCTGCTGCTGAACTCTTACAAGAAACATCCCAGCAGAGAGGCCTAAATCTTGCAACGGAGACCGGAACCAGGAGACATGGAAGCTGACTGGGACCCCTTGGAGGATTCAATGGAGACAATCCTTGACTGACACCCTTGCTGTCCCAGTGGTGCCCTGCTGTTCCCTGATGCCCATTCCATGGCCTCTCCTGTAAATAAAACTATCCCCAAAGCCATAGATTGTATAGGCCCTGCACTTTGCAAGGATTGTTCTAGTTATTTCCCCATAGTAAAATATCCTGTCTGTTTGTTTAGATCCTTAGCATATTTAATTAAAGTAAATCAATTGATTCCCCTATAGATATAAAGATCTGCCAAAAGAATGAATCCCAAAACCCTGTTTCCATGTGCGTATGCAGGGTTAAAAATGGAATTCCCCATTGCTCCCCTTCATTTTTTCAATCAGAAGTGTGAAGCAGGGTGCAAAACGAAATTGCCCCTTTGTTCCCATTGGGCTCTGACCAAAACCACAAAGCCCTGCCAATTCTGTTTGTGTGGCAAAAAGAAGTTCCCATTGCTTTTCTTTCCCTCATATTGCATCTGCGAATAGAATCCCAATACGACTTTGCCATTGTGTTCCCACTCTCTGCCACTGGCCTTCAATTCAGAAGGGCCAAGTCTAATTGATGTCTGGAGGGTGGGGGAAGCTGGGAGAAAAAGTATCAAATCAATGTGTGTCTTGCATTGTTCTTTTTCTGTATTGGTGGGTGATTTAAAAAGAAATCATTGTGACTGCATATCTCAGTGTTATTTCTGTGTTGGTGCCTTTACGGAAGTCATTTTTGTTCTTGTGTTGCCACAGCATTGGTGGCTGACGTTAGTCTGTTTGACAAATTTAAGCAAATACATTAATAGATTTATATTCTTAGTGCACACCAGCCTGGTTCCTAGTCCATTGTGGCACCAGGCATTTATTGGGGTTGGTTGCGAGACGAGTTGGAGGTTTTACCAAACTGAACCGAATCAAAACCATAGTGATTTATTGTGCACCACATTCATTGGGGGGAGAGGGGAGGAACTCCCTGAGTTGAGTGTGACCACGTAATAAACCACAACAAAACTGGGGGCTCGTCTGCTGGGATTGGTAGAGAGTTTTCACTCAAGACAGTGCAGTAGCAGCAGACTATTCATTTAGGTGTAATTGCATTTCATTGGATGGAAAGTTGTGTTGCATTGTGAAGGTGCCAGACCTGTACCCTGGGTTAGATAAGTGTTCATTGAGTTGTCATTGTCAGTACAAACTAAGCAGGAACAGGGTTGAGATGTTTCCCTTGCATAGAGAGCATGTTAGGTCCAGAACACATTTCAGAATGAACACCATAGAAATCAATATGGCCAGGAAGCACCTTCTATCCAAATTGTTTATTAAAGTTAAAAGGGTAGAACAGGAGCATGAAATGTGGCAAGTGAGAATGATGCAGAAGGTTACCTCTGCAAAAGTTGATACGTGGCAAGATAATGGGCTGTTACATCAGGCTGTGACAGACTTTTATATGACACAGACCACCAGAGATGAGCAAATTAAAAAGGCTCAGCTCACAGCATATATGTACTTCCATATGATGATCATGGAAGAAAGATACCAGCAGAGTGTAGCCTCTGAGTAAAACCAATCTGAGCTTTTGGATCAAGCACAGAGAGGATTGAAACAATTAGAGGAAAAAGCACAACAGAGCCAAAATTCAGAGTTGAAATTAAAAGACAGTATTCAGCAGTTATAGAGGAATTGGGGACACAGCACCAAACGAATTTAGAGGGAGAGTCTCAATTTTCTGCACTGAAAGAGGAGTATCAAGAAGTTGTTGAAAACCTGAGAGTGGGTCAACACAAATTAAGCGAGCAGGTGGTTCATAATAGAGCCTTCTTAGAGGACATTTTTGCATTTCAAACGCAGATTAAACAACTGAAAGATGAGAATAGCCAGTTGATCATTAGGGATGTCAATTCCCAGGCGGAATTCGATCAGATGCGCCAAAATCTGAGCACTCTGAAACTACAGAGAAAGCAGCTGAGGGAAGAGAATAGCAAATTGTGTCAGGAGAAAAGTGCCCTGTGTCAGGAAGTGTCAGTTTAGGATGGACATGGAGAAAAGTGAGTTATGTTCTCAGAAACTGACTGACATGAGGATAGAAAAGGAAAAATCAAGGGAACATGTGAGGCAAGCAGAGGTTGATATAGAGCAGGCAACACAGGCCAAAAATGCACAAAGGGAGAAGATTAGTCTCCTAAAAAGAAGAGGTCTGAATATGCACAGACAATACAAGCCTCACAGAAGGAAAATTAGTCCCTTTGTGAGGAGAACAAGGGACTCGGTGACCAAGCAGTGGCACAACACAAAGTACTAGAAGCTACGCAAGCCCTGATATCAGAGTTGAAAACTCAGGCCTCTATATATCACTAAGAGATAGGAGCAAGAAAAACAAATCTTGGAGATTGGAAAGGAGAAAACCAAATACAAGCAGGCTTTGATGCACCCCGAACAGTTAGAAAGGCACCCTCCGTTCACAGAGTGATGACCCTCTTACCAGGGACCTCAAGCCAACTCCTCACATTATATACACAGGGTGCTGCTAACTTCCTGCCTGCCAGAACAGGGAAGCATGAGGCAGCTGGACCCAACCAGGCCTAGTCCAACTGAGCCGAAAAGCCAGTCCTTATCAGACATTGACGGTATGCATCTCTACCCAGGTCTAAAAATACCCTAGCATGTGCCTCTGACCAGGAGGGCTCCTACGATGAGAAGATCAGGGAGTCCACTTTGCAGACAGAAAAGAACCAGGCCTCAAAAGAGTATTTTAAAAACATCCACACATTCAGGGAGCTGGAGGGAATTCTCCACCATCTCGGAAGAAGGGATGAGGAAGATGAGTACTCCCTTTTTGCGAAAAGGGGAGTCCAAGGGAAGTGACCCTGATAGCCCACAGTACCACGGGGGAGAAGAGATCAGACCGTGTCATTCTGAGAGGGACTCCCAGTCTCAAAGAGGTAGGGAACACCTAGAGGACAGGAAGGGGACCATCAATAGTAACAGCTCTGATTCAGAGGGTGAGTGGACTCAGGTGAAGCGGAAAAAGAAGGCTGCCAAAACAGAAGAGAGGTCTTGTAAAAATACCCAATTCAGCAAATGAAGGCCATAAAGAGCTTTATGACAACCTACCACAAGAATACCAAATACTCAGTATTGGAGCATCTAGAACTGTATGACCAAATGATTATGTCATTTGATATAAAAAATATCAGAATTCCATGGAGTTCATCAAATGGACATTCTTCCCCGAATATTCCAGCTTCCTTGCAGGGCTGGAGGACCAAGATCACCAAAGATGGTCCACCCATAAGGCGGCTATCTTAAAACATTTCTCCATTCACAGGAACCCTCAGGAGGCCCGCAAGCGGCCTACAGCCTGCAGTGTGGGGAAGACCAAGCACCCAGAGAGTTTGTGCAAGAGCTGAAGCAGGCATTTGCCCAAACCTCTAGGCGGGTGAACCCAAATAGCCTGGAGTTCATTAACACTTACTTCCATGCACTCCCGAAAATATATTATGACCCAACTGGGACTTCCATGAGCGTAGGACCCTGGATTGGGTGATCGAAAAGGACATCTGGATTTATGAAATACAAAAGCCCTGTGAAAATAAAAATAACCCTAAAAAAACCAAACCATCAAACACCCGCTGCTGCAAAGGTGGCAGAGGTGAAAAATTCCCCCATATTGGACTTGGAAATGGGGGGGCCTAAAAATACTCCTACCGCTAGCACTAATAAGCAGAATGAGAGGCAGAGGAGATCCTGTGATCCAACCCGATCAGGTGGCAGCCAGGCAGGGTATCTGACTAAAGCTCCATCTGGCCCTGCCACATATATCAGCCCTAGATACAAGGGTAACAAACCCATGTTGGGGTATGTATGGACTTCCCCCAGCACAAGGGGGGGGAGTCCAATCAGGTAAGTACTGCCTCCCCTCAGACCGTCCCTCAGGCGGGAAGAAATACTCCACCCCCAACCTAAGTTTCTTTCCCAGATACCCTTTCAAACCCCAATTTCCAAAACAATCCTCCTCTCTCTCCCCTGCTTTCAGGACAATATATTCCCAAATCAGGGAGAAGGGAGACCAAGGATGGAGGGTTATCAGGGAAACTCTCAATACCCAAGCTACTCTGGGAGAAGGGACAGCTACCCTTTTCAGGAGCACCAAAGGTATGAATCCAGACCCCCCCACCAACCAGAAAGATGTCTCAACTGGAGCGCCAGGTCCAACATTTCACACAAGACCTGGGTCGCATGTTGAGGGCACAGCAGAGCCCCCAAATGGAAATTGCTGGCCAGAACAGCTCGACACCTGGGTCTGGTGCCCCAAAGCAATGACGGGTAGAAAACCCCAACAACCAACAGGTTCCATAGGAGAGGGCCTGGGGGCAGGGGAGATGCAAAGCCCTAGATGAAGCTTGCTTTCTCACCAGAGAGAGCAAAACCCCTGGACACCTCTGAACCTGAACACAAATCTCCTACCCCCGAAAAGTTGGAATCTAGGGAACAGAGGGTAAGTAGGAGAAATCAAGAGCAAAAGAGAACCCACTTTGTGGAGTCCGCATCATCCCGTTTGGAGGGGAAGAATTCCAGGAGGATTCAGGGAAGAAAATCTTTCAGGGATGGAGGGATACCTCTAAAGGAACATGGGTCCCAAAAGACCCTAACTTAGACTGGGTAAGTATGGACTGACCCAGAGCAACCAATTCTTGCACCCCAACAATGTCACCCAGATGACCCTGAAAGCACTGATGGATCCTCCCCCCAAACAGGTTTGGGTAACTGTCTCCAGGAAAAGGGGGACAGCAAAGAATCAGGGGAAAAGGGGGACTTCCCAATCCCACAGGTATCTGGGTGCAAAATCTTCTTTACAGATTCCAGGACTCTGACACAGAAAACTGTCCGTGATCCCACAGTGTCAGAGTTCAATATAAAAAGATTAACTGCCAAGCTGGCACAAAATGCACATTTTTTTTGTGCCCTTGAAGAGAGAGAAGGGAGATTCTATGCCTCTGTCAAGGTACAGGGTCAATGTGCATTATCAGCCCTGGTGGATACTGGATCCCAGGCCACCCTCCTGTCCAAATTGGCCTTTGACCAAATGAATTCAGGAAGGGGGGCGAGTCATCAAATTCCCCTCACATCTCTTCCTGGGCCGCTCCAAAACTTCGATGGAAATATTTCCGTCGACGGACTGCAGATCTGGAGATAAAAATTAGGCTAGATAGGGTGAAACTCTCAGTGATAGGCAGCACTCCAGAAGGCAGACCTTGTCTACTGGGGAATTACCTCCTTCGGAGGTTATTACCCCTGATTGACTGCGCAAACAAGGTCCTCTAGACTCAGACTTACCGGCCAATGAAATTAAAACAAAGTACGAATTATGTGATTTTAAATGGCACTTGCCACATGATTGAACAACGGTCCAACCAAATAGAATTTCACATTAGGAACAATCAAGTCCCAGACTCACTGTCATCTCTCTAAGAGAACAAACTGATGGTGGGAACCCTTCTACATTTTTGAAAATGTACCTTCCTCCCAGTTTTAAGTGGCATTCCACACTGGAAGGAAATACTCTGAAATGTTATACCAATCCACAATCAGAAATAAACCCAAATCCCATGTTAATAGATGGTGAAAAACCAGCTCAAAGTTTGACCGACATTCAGAAAAAGGGTGAACAGCTGTTTTTCCCCATTCAGGTAAATTAGGGAGGGAGCCTGCTGTCGCCAGAGTATGCCTGAATAACGGAAGAAGTTTCATCAGTGAAGCATTATTCAGGGAACTCCTAAAAGATCAGATTATTCCCACGTTTAAGTTGATTGATAAGTGGGAAATGGGCCTTGAAACTCCAAATGCCAAACATCTCCTGCCTAGCAGGTGCATGCTAACATTTTCCATTAGTGACAAAAGCATAGAACATAATCGTTGGGTTGTGAGAGATGTCCCCTCGCCTTTTACTTAGGCAGTGACATTCTCAATTGATTCACAATTAATTTGAACCTAATTAATTACAAAGCCTGGTCCCGACTGGGGGGTAACCCCATGGGCTTTGACAACACTGAGAAAGCATTTCAATCAGCTCAATTGCTGCCATATGCGGTTCAAGTTTAGAAGAGGTCACCATCCCAGGACAGGTAATACAATTTACAATCCCCCCAAAAATTAAGCGATGACAGAACCTCAAAAACAAGAATGCTTATATAAATTTGAATTATCACCTCCATCAGCAAGGTTTGCATTTACATCCAACACCCCTAGTTGACCTAGAACATGACACCATTTGAATATTGGTGGATAACAGCGACTCTAGAAGTATCACTCTGGGCGCAGACCCCTTTATTGGAATGTGGGTTGATGCCCAACATTATTCTATTGACATAGGTAATGAGATCATGGGACCAATTCCAAATGACTGTTACAATTCTGACGATATCCCTCATGGAAAGGTTTTCACCCGGTAAGGGGGGAATTTCTTGGTGTACTCTTCCTGCCCTTATGGTGGGGAAGAGGTGACCTGTGACATCAGGAAGGATGAGGTGGTATTTCAAGTCAACAGTGACTACCTCCCATCCTTGAAACCTCATGTCTCCAGGCTTTAAGCAGATGATTGAAGAACAAATCAATCTCGCTGATGCCTGTGAGGCCGATGAGCAAAAGCAGAAGCTGAAACAGGTGTTTTGGGATTTTCAGGATATCTTTGCTGTGGATTTGTACGACTGTGGACGCACAGAGATGCATTCAACCGCCATAACTACGGACCCTGAGATGGCTCCAGTGTTTGCGAAGCAATACTAGTTTCCTCTCGGGTCGATCCTAACCATGACTCCCATTTTCTTACTATAGCTAGCCCATTCAGTGATGTCAAGTTTATAAAAAAAGAAGAAAAACCAGGAACAAGTCTTGCTCTGGAGACTATCAAATTCAATAATCTGCTGCCGTCAAGTTTAGTTCAACTAGTTTAACCGCCATAGTGAGTGAGCACGGAAGCTGCAAAATAAATTTCCAGATTTCCCCCTCCAGTATTGGCAGCCAGTTAGACGCTAATCAACCTCAGATAGGTAAAGAAGCACCAAAGGCAACTTTGCGCACGTGACGAGTTTGGTAGACTGTGACAGTGTTTTGTTGGCCGGTTGATGCTGGAACATTCCACATTTGCAATTGTATTCCAATAGTAGGCTAATGAGGCCTGTCTGTTTGAGAAGATACAGTTAACAATTATTGAAAGGAATTTGCAGCATTTAATAACAAAACAGCCAACACGTGTTTCGACCAAAGGAAGGGTCTTTGTCAAGGCAAAGAGGGTGGCCTGTAGGGTACACCAGAAGGCTTGGTCCTAAAGTTGGAGGGCCAGTTACAAGGGTAGGATAGCGGACGAAAGGTGGTCTGTTTTTTTTGCAGGTGGTGAGTGGCACGCTGTCTCAGGTAATTAGAGTGATTTCTCTAGGGCGCTGGGTGTGTAAATGTTCAAGGTTGTGCAGCATGTCAGGGTCTATCAAACTCGTCACGTGCACAAAGTTGCTTCTGGTTTTTATTCACCCAGCGTACCTTTTTTTGGGTCCTTCTGGTGTGGCCCCCTACCAAGGCACATGCAGCAGGCATCACAACTTGAATCCTATCGCACCAAGACAGGCCCAGTGCAGGTGATTACCCAGTTTATCACCCAACCTCTCAGCTGCACTGAATAATACGGGAGTCACTAAACCCACCGTCATCAGTGAATAATTTCCACATTATTATGGTATCTAATGATTGCGGGCCTAGCATTGTGAAGCAACAGAGTGTTTTACAGAGGTATACACCAATAAAGATAGATAACGGAGCGCTTTACAGAGATGTACATACAATTTATCAAAATATCTCACCTCTACTGGAGCAAAATATTTTTGAGCAACCTCGTTGTTACTGCGGTTTGAAATTCAGTTGGTCTTCAAAAGTCTCAAATGATGAATGTCCTACTCAGGCAAACGGGCCGATCTAGCGTGCATTATGTTCCTACTATAAGTGTCGAAGATGGGCTGTCAGTAGAACTCTTGGATCTGGGAGGGGTGTGGGAAAGGTGGGAGGGGGTGAGGTGTTGGGGGGATGGGGTTTCGTGTTTTACCTTAATTGATTTTTGATGTATTTCTTTCGCTGAAAATTGTCAATAAAAACGTATTGAAAGAAAAAAAAAGTCTCAAATAGCGGATTTCTTTTACTACTTCGACTAATACCGTCAATATATCAATTGAATTTAGCAAGAGCTTTCATTGAAGTAAACACATGATTTTTTGTTAATTTCTAGATTGTTTGATAGCATGTAATTCTGCATCGCTCAGAGGATACGCAATAAACCCCCTTGTGTATGATCGAATATAACAACGTCATCTGCAAATGCTAGCCATTTAACATGTGTATTGTGTATTCTGGCAAAGTTGTGTAAAGTCAGCCCCTGCTGTCTGCGGCGTCTGCACGGCATCCATTGCTGCCTGTCATCCATCTGCTGTTCTGTTTCCGCCTGCCTGCCTGGTTGTGAGGGCCTTTGCAGCGGCACGCTCTACCGAAATACAGTCTTGCTGCTTAGCCCGCTGCTGCCACGCAAACTGCAACAGCGTCTGCGTTGCCTGGCAACATGCAAGGACACACCTTCTGCCTTACTTTCATCCCGCTTTAGCATTTTACATCCACCCCAGGCAAAGCCTGGGCAAAGCCGGGCAAAGTCAGCCCATGGTATCTGCAGCTGTCCACGGCTGGGAGGCGGCCTGCTGCTCTTCGATCAGTCATTAGGTTCTTCTGTGTTTTCCCAGTTTAACCGGCAATGTCATTGCCACCTGGCTTCCGCACCCCAGCACAACCAGATGTCAAGATTCCTGGGTCAATGCTCCATTCCATTCAGATACTGGTAACATTTCTCACGTTCACTTCTGTTTTCATCAGTATGCCTCCAAATCTCAATCCTTCAACTTCTAGACCTACCTGTACTTGCAATTCTGATAACCTTATTTACCCTTTACGTTCTACTAGTGCTGCAGTCATTGGCCTGGACTTTTATGAACGCAAGGTCGGTCTGTAATAAATCCTCTGCTGTATTGGACCTTTTTCTTAGACTTAACCTACATTTACTCTGCATTACAGAGACTTGGATTCCTCCGTACAATACCATGGTAGCTGCCTCTTTTACTACTTCACAAACTTCTTTTTGCCATGTTCCTCGTCCCATTGCTCGTGGAAGTTTGAGGGTATTGGCATTCTCTATCATTCTTCTTTTTCTGTTCTTTCTTCCGCTCTGGTTCTTCCTACCTATTCTTCGTTTGAATTAACCCATAATACTTTTTCAAAAGCCCATCCCATTTAATTTCCTCTTGTTTACCGCCACCCATGGCCCTGTGGGTTCTTTTTGCAATGATATTGATCTTCTTTCTTACAATCTCCCTACCTCCACCCCTGTAATATTGCTGGGGACTTCAATCTCCATCTTTTGTCAACACACTCCACTCGCCCTTTTCTTTGGATTCTTGACTCTCATTTCCTCCATCCTCTCTCTACTCCCCCATCCCATATCTCTGGCTCCTGTCTTCATCTTATTTTTATTTCATCCTTTTCAGCTTCTCCTGTGTCTTCTCTCCCAATCTATCTCTCTGATAACTATCTTCTTTATATATCACTATCTCCTCAAGTCCCTGTGCCTTCCTTCCACTTTTTCTCCTATGTCATCCTTTTCTCTGCATGATCTATACAATTTTGACCCTTCTTTATTTCCACTTGTACATCTGCCTTCCTCCTCTGTTTTCTCTCTTATCTCTAACACCTGACAAGGTTGCCTCCCCTATTTCCTCATCGCTTTCTTCCTCTCTTGACTTGCTTTACCCTTTATCACCCTTCCGTCCTACTCGCAAACCTTCCAAACCTTGGCTCTCCCCTCATCTCTGCTCTATGCGCCATTTCCTCGATTGCGTTGAAAGACTTTGGTTTAAGACCAAATCAATGGCTAATCACTCATCATATCTTTCTTACCATGCTCTCTATGATGACTGTCTATTCTCTGCTAAAAGTCTCTACTTCTCTGATCTTTTACACACTCAGTCTGCCCACCCTAGGCGTCTTTTTCAAATTCTCTCTCAGCTTCTGGCTCCTCCTACTTTTGACTATTCTGCTAATTCTACTCTGTCCGCCTCTCACTTTGCCCAATTTCTTTCCTTTAAGGTAACCTCTCTCCGTAATGACATTGAAGCTTCTGTTTCATCTGAAGTTGTGACTCCCTTTACCTCTGCTCCCCTCAGTTCTATTTCTTGCTTTCAACCTATCTCTCACACTGATTGTTTCTCTTCTATTAGCTAAAACTCACCCGACTACCTCTCCTACTGACCCAATCCCTTCTGATCTTATTCTTAAGGTTTACCCATTATTAGTGTCTTACCTTACCTTCTTTTTTCAATATTTGTTTCTCTACTTCTACTTTTCCCACGTCCTTCAAACATGCTTCCATTATCCCAATTTTAAAGAAACCCACCACTGATCCACTGATTGTCTCAAATATTCACCCTATTTCCCTATTACCCTATCTTTCTAAATTACTGGGATGGCTGGTCTATTCTCAAGTCTTTACTTTTGTCTCCAACTCTTCTATTCTTTAACAATTTCAATCTGGCTTTTGCCCTCCCTAGTCCACGGAAACTGCCCTCCTCTCCATTTTGGACTCACTTCTTTGTGCGCGTTATTCCAAACACTCATCTTTTCTCATCCTTTTGGATCTATCTGCTGCATTTGACACTGCCGACCACTCTCTCCTACTGGCGTCACTCTCTTCCTTTGGTCTCACAGCTTCTGTCCTTTCCTGGTTTCAATCTTATCTGTCACATAGAACCTTTTCTGTTTTTTGGGCTGATAAGTCTTCTAAATGTTTCCTGTTTGCCCATGGTGTTCCCCAAGGATCTATCTTGGGACCTTTTCTGTTCTCTTTTTACACTTCCCCTCTTGCTGCTGTTATTTCTTCTTTTGGTTTATCACACCACTTGTATGCTGTTGACACTGAACTCTTTCTCTCTTACTCTTCCTTTTCTCCTGAAATTCACCACATGCCTTTGGCCTGTCTAGTGGCTATCAAATCTTGGATGTCCTCTCACTATCTTACGCTCTATGCTGGGAAAACTGTAGTCCCCTTTTTCCCTGCTAAAACCCTCTCCACCCCCCCCCCCATCCTTTATATCTTTTCCTCCATCCAGCTTCCAATCTCACCCATGGCACGAAATCTTGGCCTCCACTTTAACTCCAGTCTTTCCTTTTCTCATCACATTTCTCTAACTTCGCGCGCCTGTCGCTTTCACCTACACAGCCATTTCTCACTTTACAAGTTTCTAAACTCATGATTTCCTCCTTAATTTTTTTCCTGACTCTTTCATTGTGCCTCTGCCCTCTTTGGACTCCCTAATTCCTGTCTTGCCCCTCTCAAATCTGTTTTCAACTCTTCTATCCGTCTTCTCTGCCTCCTTTCTTTCTGAGATTCCATCTCCTCTTCTCTTACCACTCTTGGCTGGTAATCCTTTCACACTCAAATTAAATTTAACTTTCTCTGCCTTGTCTTTAAATCCCTCCATGGTCTGACTCCAAACCATTTCTTTGCTCTGATATCCTTCCATACTCCTTCTACTCTATCCTTCCTTCCGTTCTCTCCACTCTTCTTCCCAGTTTCTACTCATGGCAACTCATCCCCCTTGTGCTCAATCCTGCTTTCGTACGTTCACGCTTTTAGCCCCTCTTCACTGGAATGCTGTTGGGCTGCTGGACGATCTCTCCATGTCCGCACCATTCAGTGGTTTCCTTCCACCTGGCTTCTCGAATCACACAGAGTGCTTCTGCTCCATTCGGTCTCCCATGTTCTCTCGCTCAGGGGCTTCTCGGCAACTGGGGCAACTCAGCAGCGGTGAAGGATGGGCGGCTGGAGGCTCTCTCCGCATCCACACAACTTGGTGGCTTTCTCCTACATGGATTCTGTTCCTTCCAGCCCACTGGCCTGTCTCCCTGCAGACCGAATAGGAACGCCCCTTCAGTGGCTCTTGCATCTCGGCCACCCATCCCCTCTTGCATGGCACAGCTTCCTTGCTCGATGCTCCACGAGGGAGGGCTTACCCTTTGCTTTAGTCCTTTGTCCCTTTTCATGTTGCAGTGATTTACAGATTGTCCATTTTGACTATAATGTTGAACTTGGTTTGACGGGGTACTCGTTATTACTCTGCACCTCTTCTTCATCTCAGTATTGATGTTTTCCACTGGGTTACTTGCACTGGTTTTCGTCCCAGTATCCACACAAGGCTTGCATAGTTAGTCCTCTTCTCTTCCTCGTCTCAGTACTTTCTGGGCTGAGGGGGACTCATCTACCCCACACAAGTACGTGGAAGTGTATGGGATTATGGTACCCTGTGAAAGATTGGAGGATAAGGGAGGTTGGGATATGACTTGGTCATACCGTGTTCTTCCCAGACAGTCATCTCTAGTCCCATAGGGGGATCCCTCCCCATGAGATCCACCCGATGGGTACTACTCCCAGGGGGACTATATGGTAGCAGCCTCACCTCTCTGGCCTCATAGGAAGGGGCTCCCAATAGAGGACAAGGGATGACATCTAAGGATTTGTCACACAAAGTAACCAGTGCTAAGTCTTCCTAATTTTGATGGAGAAACCTGAAGGCTAAGGCTTTTTCTATCTATCTTGCTCTGTTTTTTTCTAAGATATGCCTTTGGTCTCTTGGACTGCTCGAGGTCGCAAGGGTTACTCCCTCCATCTTTATCTCAACCCACTGTGACCATCCTCTTCTCCCCATCTCTCTACCTGTACCTCTTTCCTTCCACTCTCACTGTCTTTTGCGCTAAGTAGATGTATTAGGATTGCCTGTTCAATGCACATAGCCTTGGTATTGCACCAGAAAATTAATGATGTTAGTCTGTCTATTAAGCTGTCTATTAAGCTGATTTATGAGGATAGCCAATGGATTGCACATTGGGGTTATATGCGGATAGCCTTGATATTGCACTTAAAAGATTTCTGAGGGTATTCTGTCTATTGCACTTAGAAGATGTATTAGGATAGCCTGTCTATAGCGCTTTGAGAATTTATGAGGGCAGTGTAAGGAACTCATGGTGGCAACAGAAAAGACAGACGGACACAAGTGACCACAGTTCAAGGGTGTTAATTGAACTTCTATTGAGTTTGGAAAATGGCCATCTAATCCTAAATCTAAAGATGGGAGCAAGCTACGACCATCAAATAATAATAACGCAGTCCTAGTGGCATCTTGTCAAAATAAGAGGACCTATACTAATAAACCTATTACTTATCGTTACCTCTAAATACAAATAGTGTAGGATGCAAAAGAAAAAGTTTTCAAGAAATGATGTCAGGATATTCAAGCCACAGGCTTCCCTTCCCCACGTTTTCAGCACGGGACAAGGTTGCACACTCGAGTTTAGCACAGTCTTTGGCTTCTATAGTATAAGGGTGCAGTTCAAAACTTCAACATCATGGCCTTCTATGCCAAAGTCTCTTTGCCATTCAAAGTCTCTTAGTTCAGAGGGCCTGATGCAACAACAAAGGACAATGTTTCTTTCCTTTTAGTATTTTGCATTTACACACAAGTTTCTTAGGATTTTCACTATTCACCTCGGATCCCCCTTTTGCCAGGCTCAGATACACTTTAACACAATGTTCTCAGTATTTTCCACATATCCAATTTCTTGGGTGTTTCACTGTTCACCCCAAATCCCCCTCTGCTGGGTACAGATCCACTTTGACACAAAATCTTCAGTCTCCCTCAGCCGGGCTCGGACCAATTTATTTACTTTGACACAGACTTGCTTCATTACATCAACATTGAAGACTTTTGATTGTGCACAGGATTTTGCTTGACCCATCGCAGGACCACTTGGATTCACAATCCTTTGCCTCTGTTTCACTTTTGCCACCTCTCAGCTGGATACCTTACAGAGACCTTCGAATGAGCACACACGCGGTGCTGGGCCACCCTGTCAAAGGTATCATATTTTGGTCTCAAAGTTCAATCACTCATCCGCATCTCAACTTTACTCACGTCAGTTATCACACGCGCTTCAAACAATGTTGGTTACAACATTCGTCATACAATGTTGCCGGTTGCAATCTTGGTTTCAACACAGACTGGTCTTTTATCAGTCTCCCCAACTCACCAGCTGTGTTCATTTCGCTGTGGCATTGCTTTGTTCCCCGGAGCCAAGGACAGTGCCACAGCAGCTGGTGTTTCTCTCCGTTTTGATTATTGACGTTGGAGGGCCCGGGTACCTCTGACACACAATGCAGGATTCTTCAGCCTGGTTTCCCGGTTTTACGCTTTCTGTTCTCGAGGTTTCACAAAAGTGATGGTTCCTTGTCGAAAAGGCCAAGGGAACTTCCTTTCTTGCGACCCCCTTCAAGTCTTGCCATCTTTTTTCTCATGTAAAACTGCCATCTTGGAACTGCTGTTTCCTTGTGTGCTTTGCCTCGCTCTAGTGTGCTCTCGTGCTCCGCCTTTTATCCGTGTGGGGAGGTGTAATGGAAGCCAGGTGTATGTGATTATCAGTAATTGCCTGACCTTGCATGGCCATTTGTATTGGGACACATCAGGTATATGGCTCAGGTGTTAGTCTGTTTCCTTTCACAGCGGCCTATCCGTGTGAATGTTTTTGTGTTGTAAAAGGTGGGGGGGGCTGAGTTCCCAAATATCCTACTTGGTAGGATGGGGGAAAGGTGTTATAGGGAAGGGGATACCGCGTCTCACCATCCAGTGTGCCACTTACACTCCCCCGAAGACCCCTTACCCAGGTGATCCTCCTGCACTGGCCCACCCCCAGGAACTGGATCCAAAAGCGATGGCTGGTGTCCTGGCCACCTGAATGAGAGATCCCCGGGTACTAGCAGGCGAGACACCTTCTGGTTTCTCACAGTAGCCTGTCTATTATACAGATGATCTGATCACACAGCTGCATCAAAGACAAAGCTCCATCTGAGCCTAAAGGTATGTATTTACGCACTACTTCGGTGGACATCTGCCGCTATCTGCCACAGGCATAGCTGCCCACCCGCATGCATCAGAATGCAGCGATGACCTACAAAAAGAATGAGTTCTGGCTGGACACATAATGTTTTGCCTCCATACACCAGACTAATACACAAAGCACAACACCTCTGCCATCAGAATGCAGGTATGACCTACGACAACAAATTTGGTCTAGCTGGACACATACACAGTCTCTTGCACTGCTGCACTCTCCTGACCACCTCAGCACCCATCCACATGCGTGACCTTCATGGGTATCTTACTGGAGCTCAGTCAGCCCACCTTACTCTGCATCTTGGCCAAATGCACACACGCATTCTAAACCTTTTCACAATGTTCCCATTCCTTTGACATCTATCCCCCACAGTCGTTCCAACCACAAGCATGTTGAGGCCATACTAATGGGATAAAGGTGTTATATAAATGACATACTACTATTACTTCTCTCCCTTCCCCCATCCTATCTCCTCGCCCCTCTCTCCTGCCTCCCTAACAGTATTTCCACCTCACTCCTCTCCCCTCTACACTTTATTTATTTTTCGCCTTTCATCATCTTTTAAACCCCCTCAAATCACACTACACTCAACTGGTACTGTTGAGAACAGAAATCCTCCATCTCACCCTTTGCACAGGATTCTGCCCAGCTCTACGAGGTGAGAAATAGCTAATAGGTGTAGAGAAATCCCTCACCAAACACACCAGAAAAAATGCAACACACTAGGGAAAAAGGCCCAGCACACCTCTTGCAAGGAGAACAAAGTTTATTTCCATGAAGAATAGAAAATGCGCCAGCAAAGCACTCTGCTACCACAGAACGTTCTAGCGAAATCAGTGCAAACAACACTTTAAGAAGCCACACAGAATCATCAGTGACGTAAATTACATAATGTACAAATCCAAATGTCTGGTTGGTGGAGACCTATATTTCTGCATATGTATATTTTGTATATTTGTTCTCTACTGATTCTTTTTATGTAACTAAGCTGAAGGTATTCTTACCTTTTGCGCCCTGATACCCTTGGGTCTGGAGCGCACTACAAATAAACAAACAAACAAAACATAGGTTACCTGCTCCATAAGGGATGCCAGGCCATTGGTCCCAGCCCCTTCTGTCCATTTTCCACGTGGGCTCCTCAGTACGCATCCCGAGGCATGAAGTTGCAACTAATTGGCAATGTATGTGAAGAAAAACAATACTGTCTTTTTCTCTAACCTGATGTGCACCTGGTACTGCAGACATGGGCTTAGTGGCTAGTTCGAGGCCATAATTTCTAACAAAATACAGCTCGATTCCAGACACGTTGGCACCCAACCAAAGTTCCCCACCCTTGTTTTAGCTATGTTGTTTTATCCCTCCCGGCATCTCGCAGTACAAATCACGTGACCTATGGTGAAAGCGACGGATCCCTGTTTTCAGATCTTTTCTGATCGATTGGAGGTCTAACAGGTTTATGGACGGTGGTCTGGGACTGTCTGGTACCTTGGCATGCTAGGGGTCTTGGGATGGGGGAATGTGAGTGCCATTACATAGAGCTGGAATGTGGAAGGTCTGAGGTTCATGCTCTCCTTCTCGTGGGATTGTTTTTCACAGAGAGCTATCAACCCCCTTGCGGCCTTGCAGTGCACATTCCTTCTGGGATACGAATACTGGCAACATGAAACAATGATGGCTCTGTGAATCTCAGTAGCCCTGTTCTTTCTCACTGGTGTTCATGCTCCAATCTAATCCCTTTTCTCGCATGCATACACGTATTTTCATGACCGTGTCTCTCAAACCGCAACTCTGGCTACAGAGTAAGACTAGGCCTCCACTTCAATATGGCAGCTATTGTCTAAGATGGTGTTTTGGTTCCCTGTATACACTAAAGCATAACCACCTGCCTCTCCACTCCTATACCCTCAAGGAGTCCCTACCGCACCCTTGCGGGCCTCTGTCTCATTCGAAAGCACCAGGGGGCCTGGGACGATCGCCCCCTACCCCCCAATATTGGCATGTACAGGACAGATGCACACAAAGGGGCAAGTTCACAAGTCAGAATGTACTGCTCTGTTCTACTGAACTTCTCACAGTACCTCCCGATTCATTCAAAGCTTGTAATATAATAAGCAAAATGCAATGAAAACTGCTTCCTCCAGACCCTTACAGGCCATATATCACAGCGACATGAACTGCCAAGACATTTCGGTTCGATGTCTTTTTATTGTATATTTTTTAATTGCTGCTGTTTTATTAACCACCATTTCTTTTTACCGCTATGTGTGGTGAGATGTCCCATACACCCCTTTCCCCAACTTCATATTTCCTTACCCAAACACCACCCCCTACATTTTGCGGTAAAATGAAATGGTGAAAAATTAACCGAAAGAAATAGCTGCAATGAAATAAATGTGATGAAAAGACTGGCTACCGACATGGTTCTATTTCTTTTTAATGCATATTTTCTCGTCATGCGATAAGGACTGGATACTGGCATTTCAAGGTAAAGTCTGCCTGCAAGGCAAGCACAAGATGCTTTTCCAGCGACAAATCGTAGCAAAGAAAGGTATCCTTGAAGCCTTCAGGAGAACCGATTAGGAGCCCTGCTGACCAGCGAGGGAGAGAGGTATGCAAGGGGAGGAAGGGAAAATGCACTAAGGCAACACTCTGCAAAGCAAGAGACAGAGCAAACAACAAAAAGATGGAACTTTCAGAAACAATATGGCAGCTCGACGTTACATTACAATATTGAATGAATGGTGCATGTTAGACAACCCTTTTCTGCCCTCCACACACAATATTACTTTCTCCACATAACACCTCACCTGCACTCTCTCAGAACACTACAACAGTCTCTTCAACACTCCACTGCACCGCCCGCCCTCTGCCTGGTCTCTTGATACACCACTGATGCACATGATCTCACCTGCACACCTTTCATTCTCATCTGTGCTGCTCCCCCTTCCAACATCCCTCTTGGCGTCCATTGGCCGGCGTGGTCACATGCGCCCCTTCACCAATCTCTGGCTAAGCTCCCTCTAGAAGGCTTCTAAAAGGCTTTTAGGCCCACCCCCTTTTCAATCTCCACTTGCAGAGTAGCAGCCATGTACTCTGACTACTCGCTTTCCTTGTGGCTTTATTCATTGTGCTGGCGAGGTTTGCTTCCAATTGATCAAATAAAGGGCGCGTAAAGATATTAAATTAAGTAGGAGACACTGCGAATCCCTGCGGCATCCCACAGGAAACGAGAAACTCCTCTGCACAGATGTCTTAGACAAAGACTCTGGCCTTGCGCTCAGATGGGAATGAGTATACGCAGCCTGCCGGCTTAGCAGAAAAATGAGCTGTGCTACACAATCTATGAGAAAGGTTTTAACTGCCTAAGAACGTTTGCACGATGCTCCTCACTAATAGGCTGAAACTCAAATTGCGGGTGCTCCAAACCAGCAGCGCAGTGTGAGGGGATTAGATGGTCTACCTGTGCATGGTTGGTTTTTAGCACAGATGTCCTTTTGGATCTTCCACAATTTGTTACACATGGTGTCTTTGATGGTCTGGCACCACTGCGTATTCTTTGTAACCTGCGGGGTATGGCACAAGGGTCCTCAAGTCCTTTAAGAATCCTAAACAGTTTTCTTGTGCTCGAACCCACCCCCTCAATCCTCATGTTATAGAAGCATTTTTGTTGCTGCTTAGCCTGTCTGCGTCATTGCAAAAGGGGTCCAGCCATATTCAGTTTCAGTACGGATTTACATATGCTCAAGTAATATACTATGCGATTTGCGTATTTTGCTTGTAAACTCTATAAGAAGGTATTGCTGTGGCCTTTGAAAGCCAACATGTAAAATAGTAGCTCACTCATGCACAGTGCAATGAGGCAGACTATACTCTCCTTCCGCACACCAGGTCAATCACCCTGCATATCTGGACCAACTGCACTCCCAATGATATCCCACCAGCTTAGTTTCTGAGTCGTGTTTGCTTGTGGGGTGTAGTTTGGTGGGGGTGGAGTGGTCGATAGTGATGCAATCTATATTTCATTCTCTTCAATATACCCCTGTGTTTCGAAGTAATGCTAACTACTCTGGTTGCCTTCTTCCAGGACTAGAAATACCTGCGTTCCTCCGTCTAGGCCCCGTCTTTGTCCCCCGCATTGCACCCTACTCACTGCAAGGTAAGATTAAGTGTTGCATTTAAAAGATTGTGGTAAGTCAGGCATAGGAGACAGACCAAAGGACATGTAGGAAATGTATACCAAGATGTATAACAAGATGTTGTATTCAAGAAAATAAAATAAAACCTCCTCTAAAGCATTACCTCTCTGGTGGAGTGCCTATTCTATGCTCGTCCGGATGTCATACAAATTAAACCTTTGTCTTCTGTTCAAACCTACACTGACCTAACCTACACTATAGAAAGAATGCAAGATAAGCGTTTAGCTTAGGGCAGGGCACCTTCCCCTTGGACACATTAATAGTAGCTGGATTTCGGAACCTCACCCAAAGAGTTCTCAAAGTCTCTTCCTGTTCTCAGCATGATATAATGGTTGCATTCAAAACGGATAAACAAAAATGTCTCTCTGCTCTTCTTTTGGTCCAAACAATAGTTGTGTCAAGTAGTTCGAACAGTTTCTTTTTCATCCCATCTTCTGGACAGCTCCTCCTGATCTGGGTAGGTGGGTATTCACAATAACACCAAAGTTCACTCTTTATTACTTCCGGGTTGTTCTCACTTTTAGCCTGGCATCGGCTGTAGCCCTGCTCAGCCCAGCTCAGTTTGTCAGTTTGTCTCTTGTACCTCCCCCTCGTAGGGTAACTGGTTTCTCAGCCGTGGGTGGGCTATGGGGCTGCTCAACCGTGCTGGGTTTGTCGTTTCTCTCACCCACTCCTGGGGTTTTTGGTCTCTCAGTCATAGGTGGGCTACTGGCTTGCTCAGCCCTGTTGGGTTTGTAGTTTCTTTCATCTCCTTCGGGGTATTTGGTTGCTCAGCCCCATGGGAGCTACAGGCTTGCTCAGTGCTGCCAATTTTGTAGTTTCTTTCACCCCCTCCTGGGGAATTCAGTTTCTCAGCCTCGGGTGGGCTACGGACCTGTTGAGCCCTGCTGGGTTTGTACTTTCTTTCATCCCATCCTGAGGTATTTGGTTGCTCAGCCCTGTGCGGGCAACAGGCTTTTCTAACCCTGGTTTGCAGGTCGCTTCTTCCACCATTTGTTGGGGTATTGCAATTCTCAGCCCCTTGCGCGCTTGGTTGTGGTGTCACCACCCTCCACCTGTTCATTGTATTCTGCTCCATACCTTCTCTGGTCAATGCTAGGGCATTCCTTGTACCCAAAGGGGGATCCTCCCCACTTAGAACCTACTTGCCCTGTCCCTACGGTGGTTTTGCGTAACAGGCTCTCCTCGCTATACCGAAAGGGGGTTGCTCTCCCTTGGGGAGAATGGACAAATTCCCTGGAATCGTCACAGGGGATGTAATTGGTCGGGGAATTGAGTGGATGGTAGAGTTCCAGTGCGTTTTCTTACAGTAGATCCCCGTGTCTTGGTTTGTTTGAGTTGGGGGAGTTGTTATTTGAGTATGTTTAGTCTGCTTATTCTGTGGTCTGGACTCCTTTTAAACACAAGCTATTTCTTTAGAATGCAGAACTGATTCCCTAGGTGAAATACGGAAAGCGGTACTGCAAGGAATACGGAGCTCAAGGACTGGATCTGGCCTATGCAGGGAGACCCACCTAAAGCAGCATGTAGATTCTGCAAATCAGCAATATATGCACACCATGCGGAAATTATACAGTACATAAATACAGAGAAGCACAGGAAAAATGGTATGCCTTTTTCTTCAGTGTGACTCAACCAATATATGCATTTTGCTGCCCGCGAACGGAATGACATTTCCCTGTTTAAGGCCAACCTACAAATAGCTAGTTTTATTGCATGCCATACAGCAATCAACTGTGCTGTTTATTTGGGAGAGCTGGTTGACACCAAGCTGCACTGCACAAAGTGTACGGCCTTAAAGACCAAAGTCATCTCACCATGCATGTTTTAGGAACTTGTAAAGGACATTGGTAACTCTTTATTCTCTCTGGCCGTTGATGAGAGCACCAAAACGACCACACTGAAGCAGCAATGCATGGTTGCCCAGTACTTCAGCCAGACCCTGCACAAGATAATTTCAACCTTTCTGGAGCTGGTCAACTTGGAAGGTGGAACAACGGACGCCATTGCAAACGTCCTTCTGCAGTTTCTTGGGAACATCGGCCTGACGTTCAGCAACTGCCTGAGGATTGACACTGGTGGCTGAAGTGTCATGGTCGGGAAGCACAATTCAACTGAATGAGCACACCATCCTCATAAAGTCTGTGTGTATCATTGCATTCAGCTGTGTGCAAGCAAAGCATTTGGAATGTCACCCCACACAACTTGGAGTTTATTGGGAGTAGCACCTACAACTGGTTTTTGCACAGTGGCAAAGGGAGTACCCACAGGTGTATGCTCTCATTAACAATGGGGAGGAGACTTTGAAACTCATTAAAGCTATCAGGCACATGCTAGCCTTCCATCTATGACTGCTGTGTGCGTGGTTTACATCAGTGGGATGCACTGGAATTCCATTTCCAGTTGAGTGAGGACTAAGAAGAGTGCCATACTATGTGCTGTGACCCATTGAACATATTATATGTATGTTTTCTAACACCACTTCTGCAGGAGTTTGAATGCTTAAACTCTTCGAACTGGAATGTGCAACACATTTAAATGTTTGGACTATGTGCAATGCTTCTACAGGGCAATTCATGCAAGAATTCTCATACAAATGTACAGCATCAGCTGGTACAAATGTATTCTACCAGCTGATGCAGACCTGATTAGTATAGATTTGGGAGACACCAGTAATCACTTGCCGACCTCTGCAATTGCATTTAGGGCTC
The DNA here is from genome assembly GCF_040938575.1 of Ambystoma mexicanum. Lineage (NCBI taxonomy): Eukaryota > Metazoa > Chordata > Amphibia > Caudata > Ambystomatidae > Ambystoma > Ambystoma mexicanum. The sequence goes on along the minus strand of NC_090939.1, from coordinate 271,369,813 downwards.
TGTTCAACAATCGACCGACAAAGTACCACTACGAAGGAGCAGGATCTGAGTACAGAGGAAGATGCAGAGAATGTTTCTTAGGCTACCAAACAGTTGCAGAAAAGACTTCCCGAAAATGTTGCTCTGTGGAAGCCAATGGATGCGTTCTCACCATCTGTGATGCGGTCACAGGCAACCCCCGCCCCCCCTCTGATATTTACATGATGAAGCTGCTCCAAGGACAAGCGGGGTTGTTGGAGAACCATTATCCAGCTCTTTCTTTCCAGGACTGTAAAATAAAAGGAGACAGGCAGGCTTCTGAGTTCGGGGTGAAAGTTTTCAACGTCACTCATGCCAGTGAAGAGCAGTGCTTCAAAGAACTTGCCTTGTTTGACCTATCATTACTAGCAATTCCACTAAGTAATGCAAATGTTGGGAGATTATTTTCATAAATGAACATTGTGAAGTTAAAAGAATGGACCCGAATAAGGCAACAAACCTTGGGCAGTATTCTGAAAATGTGTTTGAGGTTACGAAGATTAGGAATTTTCTGCTTGCACTTTGACCCAACCACAGAATTGCTGAAGCGATCTAATCAGCATATTTGCACCAATGGTGAGGAAACCACTTTCCCCAACATATCGACCAGTAACCCTAGGGGAGATGGCCCATAAGTGTGACACCAGAGTGCCCCAGAGGTGCAGTAAACCAGAGGACCAGAGGGGTGGTGGTCGATAGGGGCAGCATACTAAAGGGGAAGTGGACCAGAGAGGCAGCGGAACAAGGAGGTGGAGGACCAGAAGACCATTGGACCAGGGGGCAATCCAGAGAGGTAGCGGACAGAAAAGAGCAACAGACCAGAGTGGGGTGAACTAGAGGACCAGAGAGGTGGAATACCAGAGGACAAGAAGAGCAATGAATTAGAGGAGTGGAAGACCAGAGGGGGGCATAACAGAGGACGGGGGTGGGTGGACCAAATATGTTTATGCTATTGTGGTGCGTTTCTCGCTTTTGAGACTTGTCTGCAGCGTTTTAGCTGTCTTCCTGTTTTACCAGCTTATCTGCATGAGAGTCGGCGTGTTTTGGGCTCGTTTTGAAGAGGGATTCAGCTTATTTTTTTCTTCTGACCTGGCAACACTTACAGTGTCTTTTAGGCCCATACTTGTCAAAAACACCCATGTTGGTTACATGGTGCATATTGGCCACTAAGAGACTGCTATTTCTGGTGGGCAGGGATGGGATGCTTGATGGGGTGGGTAGACAATGATCCACCTGCAGAGGGAGCAATAGGGTACCAATAATCATAGTCCCCTCCATAAAACCCGTGCAGCTGCCCGAGAGTTCTTGAAAGTATAAAGGAGCAGCAGGGGCACTCTTAACAGCTACCCCGAATACCAGCAAGAGGGTACTTGGGGCCCCACCAAAATGCCAGCCTCAAGAATGGAAGACTAAACCATAGGGCAAAGTTTACTGTCTTTATTATCTATCAAAATGACAGGGACTGCAATTCAGCTCTAATTTCCAAAAGCACTCATCTTCCAAAAGTGTCTCATGCCATTTTAACCTTCTGTGATGTCACAAAAACAAGTTGCATCCCAAAAAACCTATCGGGGAAGGGAATTGGTCAGTTCAGGAAAGCTACATATGTAATACATAGGGGTTAGTATACCTATTGGATAGCCATATCTGGTGGCTCCTCCTAGGACCACCTCTAAATGTACCGAATACAAAGTTTCAGGTTAGCAGGGAAATAATTGGCCGCTGCAGCATAGTGTGCCTTAACGTGAAAGGTTGCTAAGGATTGGACAGAACAGGTCTTCCCAGTCTTGCGAACGTGGACAGCTGCCAGGTAGAGTGAAACTGTTCAAGGCAATGGGAACAATCCCAAAGGTACTGTGTGTTCCAAACAAGTTGCCATCTCTAATCGCCTAGGCCCTGAGACAGAACATTCAGCTTTGAACCTGTATAGTGATTGTATCTTTCCATCTCTGGTTCCATTGGAACAGCTTTCCTCCATCTAACTAAATAGGCTCTGTCCTGTTCCTTTGGCTCACGTGTGTAGAGACCACAAAATTAAGCTCTCCTTTCTGTAATTATGGATATTTTAAGCTATAGTTCCTGCAGGTGCTTCATCTCCTTGGTGAACTGGAAACTTTCTGTCTCTGCTCATCCTTGGCAAGGCTGACAGTCTCTGTACTGGCAGCCTTGTCTGTCTGCCTTAACTGGATCAGTTTGTCTGCTCCTCTCTGTATTTTGAAGTTCGCCTCGTTTTTCCCATTCACTTCAATGCACCTATGGCTTCCATCTTTATTTTTATGGCCGTTCATGTTAGTCGCAATTAAGCATGAGCAAGCTATGTATGTGTAGTCTTAGGCATCTTGCTGTTTCCGCATAGCTGAAGATTTACTGGTGTAAGTGTGTCGGACCTATAACTACTATGAGTCATAAGCATTTTTTTCATATCTATCAGCAATAAACTAAAATGTTTGTGTAGCTTTGTGCATGGATGCCTATATGCTTCATGTCCAACGCATCTATGTCATGATGTCAGTCGTGAGGTCATCAGCTCCATCGAGTCTGTTGTCAGTCAACTTGTTGAATTGATAACAACTGCATCACTTCCATGTCATCAATTGGGTTACGGTTTGAATGGTTGTCTGAGTGAATAACATTTCTCACATCTGTGATATATCAACAATGGTATGGAAGGGCCCAGGAGTAATGTGCACCTCTCATTTCTCTGCCTTCGGGCTGCGAGTCGGGTGGGGGTCACGAGGGCCGCACCTGGAGTTTCCCTCTTCAAAAGAAGTTGGCTATGAGTCTTAGTGGCCTCAAGAGCAAGTTGGTAATACCTTAACCGTATGCAGTTGTGTCATGACTTGTTGAGCTCTGCCGTTCTGGAGAGCCTGTAGGTCTTGTACTTATCAAGGTCTTAATCAGATCACCCAGAAGGACAGGTACCCTTTACCTCTAATTTCAGATATTCTGGAGGCTCTTCAAAGGGCGGTACTTTTTTCAAAATTAGACCTCTGGGGTGCTTACCACCACATTCACATAAAGGCAGGAGATGAATGGAAGACTACCTTTCGAAACTCCTTTTTGCCATTTTGAGTACTTGGTAATGCCCTTTGGCCTGACCAATGAACCAGTGGTGTTTCATCGCTTTATGGATCAGATCCTTTCAGATATGTTTCTTTTCGTGATCGTCTACTTAGATGACATACTTGTTTACTCCCGACATTCTAAACTTCATCAGGAACATGTTACCAAGGTCCTGCCTCGACTACGCGAGAATCGGTTGTTGGCTAAATCCGAGAAGTGCCAATTCCATGTGTCAACCATCCATTATCTCAGATTTGTTCACAGGGTGTCTCCATGGATCCTAATAAAGTATCGGTGTCACGTCATGGCCTTTCCCCAATACAGTGAAGCATATCCAGTCCTTCCTAGGACTAGCCAATTTCTACAGAAAATTCATTCAAAATGTTTCCTCCGTTGTGCAACCTATCATTAACTTAATAAAGAAAAATACTCTACTTGTTAGGTCTACTAATCAAGATTCAGCCTTCAATCTGTTAAAAGAAAAATTCACTGAAGGCCCTATACTCTGTCAGGCAGACATTTCCAAACCCTTTGTAGTGGAAACTGATGCTTCTGAATCTGCCATTGGTACAGTGCTGAAACAAGAACAAAAGGACGGGTCGGAACATCCAATTGCTTACCAATCCAGGACCTTTGTCGGACAGCGAAAAGAAATACTCAGTCCTGGAAAAAGAACTATTAGCCATTTGTCAAGCCTTTATCGAATGGCAACACCTTTTATTAGGTGCAGCCTTTCCTGTACAGGTAAGAACGGATCATCGGGATCTCCAAGTATTGCAGTCGATGAAATGCAGAAACAGCAGACAAACCCGTTGAGGCCTATTTCTTTGCCCAATTTCAGTTCCAGTTAACCTATATTTCCGGTCCTCTCAACGTAATAGCAGACGCTCTTTTGTGTCGCTCCGATCTCATCACGAACAACACTCAGCAGTATCTTGGATCGCTTCCCAAAACTGTTTTCATTAGTCATGTAGATTACTTTCTAGAAAGAGTTCGTCAAGAAACACTGTCCTGTGAGGAGTGGCAAAAATATCCCCATGATAAACCTTGCAGTTTAGTCATCAAAGAAGGAATAATCTTCAGAGGAACTACCTTGTACCTACCTTCTAAAGCTTTGAGAGATTTGGTAATGTTTCTCTGTCATGATACCACCATTTCAGGACACCAGGGATTGACGGTTACATTGCAAAATCTCAAAAGACACTTAGGGTGGCCTAAAATGTCAGCGGATGTTCAGTCATACTTACGATCCTATGCCATCTGTGCTGAGAGTGAACACGATACTCGGCAGCAATCGGGCCTGCTTTTTCAGCCTGAAGTTCCTTCTCGAACCTGGCAAGTTATTGCCACTGATTTCATTGTGGAGCTTCCACCATCTAAAGGCTGTCCCACTATCATGGTTACCATCAACCTCTACACCCACATGGCTCACTTTACCCCGCTAGTCAAACTACCCTCCGCTTGTGAAATGGCAAACATATTTCTTTGTGAGATTTTCCGTTTACGTGGGCTACCATCTACCATTTTGTCTGATCGGGGGACTCGGTATACTTCATGTTTCTGGTCTCAACTTTGCAAGCATCTCGGTGTCCAAAGACTGCTGTCCTCTGGATATCATCCTCAGAGCAATGGGATAACCAAAAGGGTCAACCAAACCCTGGAACAACACTTGTGCTGCTTTTCTTCTCAACTCCAGGACGATTGGGTACCTCTTCTCTCTGTAGCAGCATTTGCCTACAATAACTCAGACCATTCGTCTTTGGACATTAGTCCTTTCTTCTGCAACTATGGTTTGCATCCTTCTATTTTGCCCATAAATTCCACTGGAGTTAGTCATGTACCTTCCGTGGATGTCTGGATCAGCGATCTCCAAACTACTCATAGGAATGCGAAGGAACATCTGTTGAAGGGCAGAGAAGCCACTCAGAGGTTTGTGGACCACAAAATACATCCTTCAACCCTATATTCTGTAGGTGATGAGGCCTGGTTTCTTCTAAATTCCTTCCCAGGCATTTTCAACCTTACAAGCTGTCACTGCATTTTTATGGTCCTTTTCCTATAACCAAAGCAGTTAACCCTGTGGCCTTTTGTCTTCAGTTACCTGCATCTTGGAAAGGCATCCATTCCGTGTTTCACACTTCTCTTCTTAAACCATTTCATTCATCCACAAGGAAGGCTGTGATTCCTCCGCCAGTTATCACTGATGACCAAAACTGGAATATGAGGTATGTAGGATATGTGACTCAAGATACCGAAAGGGATGGCTGCAATATTTTAGATTGGGAAGGCGACCCACCTAGTGAACATTCTTGGGAACCTGTAACCAATGTCCATGCTCCTTGCCACGTCCGTCGTTTTCATCTTCTTCATCCAGGTAAACCTGGTGGTCGGGATCTTCGGAGGGGGCATGATGTCATGACTTGTCGAGCTCGGCTGTTCTGGAGAGCCTGGAGGTCTCGTACTCGGCTCGCGGTGGCCATTTCTTCCTCCAAGATGGCCTCTGCAAGTGTTCCCGGTTAGCCTTGAACGCTGTCTACTTGTCATTCTACAGCATCCATATGCGCCGGATCCACTCCTGAGCATTGTGTCTCAATGCTGGGCTTTACCTACCTTGTATTGCTATGGCTAGTGCTCCCTTGCTCAGCGCTCGTTTCTTCTGCCCTTTCCTTCCTTCTCCTTGGTCCTGGATCCTTCCTCCTTGCTGCACGCCTCGTGCTGCTCTCCATTCTGCCTTCCGCTTCTCTCTTTGTACTGTTCCTTGTTCTCCTTCCCCTTCCTGAATTTGCTGATATCACCTTCTCCTGCTTCAGACCCTGGTTCTTACCTTTCATTCTCCTACTACACCTACCTGGACCAGCCTGCTTAACATCCCCCGGCTATATACCTTGGATTTACCTGCTCTGCTAATCACTGGACCATCTACAGGTTTCTTCCCCCTTTTGTTTTTTTTCCTGATTTCTGGGTTGTTTCCCCGGGGTCAGTGTGCCTGGTGGATTACTTACTTGCAGGGTGGCATCAGGGGAGGCCAGGCTTTTTCTGCATGAAACCAGAACCAAAAAGACGAATTCCACCACCTAAAGGGAACTACAAAGTCCTCACACAAGACTCCACAGGTGAGCCATGATCCGCAGTCTCCAAATCCTGTCAAGTCATAAAGATAGATTACTGCAGCAAGTGGCCTTCACTTGTATTTATGAACATTCCCATCAATGCCAAACTCATAGATGTCTTTCAAGTTGTGTTCAAACAGGAAGGATGCTTCAAAACCAGGCTGAGGGCCAATCCTGTCCATTTTCGTTCCAGACAGATGTGTACATTAACAGCTGATGCATTGAACATCATAAAGTAGTTTTGTACCAGGCATCACACTTCAGTGGCTCTGTATCACCTTCAACAGTCACTGCCTTGTTGAAAGGAATCTATGCAGCTTAGCCGGAAGGCCAGCCTGCCCCGGGAGCATTGAGTGGAGGAGATGGTGGTGGCATACTGCACTGTAGAACACTTTGTGGCAAGGCTGTGTCTGTTTAAACATATGTGTGCCAATACAGTAGGCACTAAGCTACAGCCCTAGTGGTTGTATGATATCATGAGGAAGATCAAGGAAACAGGCATATCCTGAATGTGAGAGCATGTGGGTGAAGTGCAAGATACTAGTAAGAGGCATTCTGATTCACTCATGTGCGTGGTTGTCACCAAACCTGTGAAGGGTGATTTGGTGAAAGGGAATCTTCCTGGTGGAGAAAACAGACCATCAAGGTAATTAAGATGCTGGGCAATACCATCACAACCAAAGATGGATGCAAGTAGAGTCTAGAGCGCACAGTGGCAGTGTGAAATATAGGAGGGGAGAATATTTGCATTTCCTAATTTCAGAGCTTTGCAGGTGGGGCAGGGGCGGTTGTGTCTGATACTTTCTCACCCTCCACTACTGGTGTGAATGGAAGCCAAAGTCCCAGTCAACCGACAAATTATTGTTCTGTGGCCAACTGTGAAGTTCTGTAAGAGAATTGTATGTACAGAAACCCACCAGGTTATGTTAAAACCAGAGTTATTTTGCCTCCATCCCCACCTATTTTATTTAATATGGAAGGAGGGGAGATGTGACATGTTTGTTACTTGTCAGCCTTCCCTGTCTAGCACAGTATTCTTAAATGGAACTATAAGGGTGTAGGGATCTATGTGGGTTCATCAAAATAAATATTATGCGGTCATTTACTTCGAGGTAGGTTTCTCCATTTATTTTTCTTTTAGCGGGGGATCCTCCATTCCGCCCCACCACCCCTTACTCCGTTACATATCCCTATCTATTTTACCCCCACTAAGTAAATGACCATGTACTATATTACTGCACTGTCATTTTTCACACACCCATCAGTTACTCAGGCATTGGCTGGAGCCAGGCACCACATCTTCTGTCCTGTACATGTGTCTCTGGCAATAGTGTCTTCGCTAGACCCACATGGCTCCTTCCTTCATCACACGAGGTCTCGGCAAGGGCATTGGCTGTATCTAGTCTGATTTTTTTCCCCGGTCACAAGACACTCCAATTGCATGTCTTCATCAATTTCTTATTGCATTTTCCATGACAATGCATTGATCTGTGTTCTCTCCTGTCGGCCTATAAGGACAGAGCTGCTGCACTCTGTCTGCTTAGGCAGACCACCTTTACTCTTGAAAGAAGCTTCACCGCCCTGTTATGGCTCTGTTGCTGCCCAAATGGGTTCAGGATGCCATGTTGCTAGCAGGGATTGACGTGGACAGTTTTGGTGCCCTCTGCTTAAAATGTGATGACTTCAAAGGGGTAGCTTCCAGAACATCCTCAGAGTGGCCAATTGATGCCAGGTCTCCACTTTCAGTCACTTCTTTTAGTAAGAAGAGCATGTGACATGTTTTGTCTGCCATATGATTTGAACGTGCAAATAAGATGAGCCTTCAGCCTTGCCATCAAATAAGGAAATTCCTATTGACATACAGCTTTAAAATCAACACGTTATTAATGGCTAGAAAGCGCATGTTATTTCCTGCCTCGGCCTACCCTCATCTTTGTATTTAGGTGGTATATTTTATTTACTTGCTTACTATGTCTCTTATGCCTGTTGGTAACTTTATTGCCTTTATTCCCGTTCCTCCACCTGATTGCTGTTGATAGCCCGTATTGTTGGCGCTCACCTGCGTGTTAATGTGCAGCTATGTCTGCTTCAGTCGCACAAGAAAAGAGGTTGATAACTGGGCGGAGTGGGATTATATTACTTGTTGTTGCATTGTAACGTCACAATCTGCCCCAATATGAATTATGTTGAATACAAACTATGCACATAAAGCACACATGTCCCTTTCACTCCTTTTTACATAGGATGTGTGCCCGTCCGGTTCTCTTAGGCTCTCTTACTGTCGGGCGGCTTCTCCAGCCTTGATGTACAGTGTCCGTATCTCTTTCACTCTGTTTTCCCTGGGTCATGTGTCCGGTCCATTTCCTCAGACTCTCATTCCTTTGTCGGTTTCGTCAGTCTTGGAAATCTAAGTTCATAGCCCTCACTGGCATCCTCTCTGTGGGAGCATTTTCTTCCCTGTTGGTACCCGTCTCGTCGGCATAGGCACTTGCTGTGTGGAGCTCAGGAACAGGCGCTTCTTTCCTTTCTCTGGTCTCGGCATCAGTTGCCAGGCCCACCACTGTTCTCTAGTGGTCGCACCACGAGGGAAGATGGTTTTCTTTCCATCTCCATCCCTCTCCTGACCGGAGCCTCTTCCTCGGGCAGAGCACCCGCCTCTCAGCCTCCAGCTAGCGGGTCTTACTTCTCCCATGCCACCGCTGGCTCTGCATCTTGGCGTAACTCCACCCCTCCAGGATGTTGCCTCTACAGAAGCTAACCTCTGCATAATGATGACTCTTTTTCCTTCGTAGGAGTCTCTCCTCCATCTGCAGTATGTGCTGCAATTATGCACGTAATCGTAACAAAAATAATTGTGTCCGTCTTTGGTGATTATGGCCCTCAAACAATGTTCAGCTTTACCTGAAGCCAACAGAGTGAAAGAAGGTTTTTTTGTTGATTATGGTCATAATAGGAGATACCAAAGTCTTTCCAACACTCATATAGGCAGAAAGTGTGTTTTGGTCTGGTAGTACCTTACTGGAATGGGAATCCTTGTCCCCAAGAGGGCAGTCACTCCCAGTGGGGTGCCACTTAGGCCCCTAGGGAGGGTATTGCTTAGTAGGCTCAACTCCCTAGCCTCAAAGGGGTGGCTCACTTCTGGGGAGAAAGGACAAATTGTCCAGATTCATCACAGTGATCACAAAGGGAGTGCTATGGAGGTTGCTGAAATGAGTGTAGGTGGTGCTTTAGCCCCAGACATGTGTTTGATTGAGTCAGAGAGACTATAAACCAAGAATATGGCAAATGGAGAATGGCATCATATCCCCAGGACTATCAAATAGCAGAAAGACAGGGTGGGGTTTAGACTAGGGTAGCTGTGAGCAGGCCATCGTCATGCCCCCAAGACTTTAGCGTTTGCACCCAGTGTGCCGGGGAGAAAGCTCTAACCAAACCAAATCAGGTAGAGGGGATGTCTATCTGAGGTATCCCAGGCAGGGATAACTGAACAAAGGAGACTACCAAGGCAGGAGGGAGAACTGTGAACCTGTCCAGTCTAGATCCTGAATGGCACAAGGGGCCCAACAATCTCTGGAGGTCATCTACCATCAGAGGAAGAGATATAGCCGAGTCATACAGCCCTCATTACGACCCAGGCGCTAATGGGTTAACGGCGCCGTAAAAGGCTGCGGTGCCGTTAACCTACTAGTGCCTAATTACGAGGTGCCTTTGCAGGACCCGACCTTAACGGCTTGTTTTACCAGCCGTTAAAGTAGGGACCCACAAAGGGACCTTGGTGCTAAGTACGGTGCCGCAATGGGGAAGGGCCATGGCAGCATGGGGAATTACCGCCCCGCCAACCTCGGAATGGGGTGGTAATTCCTAAAAGCACCATGGTCCTCCGCCTGGGTCGTAATGAGGCAACGAGCTATAACCAGGGATGCGTTATAACCCTGAAACGGTGAGTGGCATTGTAGGACAATATCTTCAGGGGAAACCTCAAGAACCTTGCTTCATAGAACTGGGCCTAGACATTTGGATTCAGGACCAGTGGTTCTTCTAGAGAAGGAGATACACTGTGTTAATTGACCAGTGTTGATAACTTATTTTGCTCATCAAAAAGCTTTCTTATTTGGTTGGGAGATGAAACATCATGTGTAATGTAACTTGCCTAAACCATATACTGCCTGAACAGCTCTGTTCTGAGAGATTGGTAGTTTATTAATAATCGCGTCAGAGAGGCCAGTCAGTAGTCTATTACAGTAGTCTAACTTGGTGTTGATTGGAGCAGAGGTGATCACAGCATGATTCACCTTGGAGAGATATGTACGGATTTGCCTCAGTAAACAGTTAAGATAAGCGCAGGCAGATCGTAGACACACAGCGTGCTTATCCAATGTGAGCTGGAAATTGAGAAATACACGCAGGGTTTTGACGTGTGGGACTATTGGAATTACACATCCAGCAATACAGAAGCATTTTAACAAGGAATCCAACTTCTTTAGTCTTGGTCCTAAGCCCAAAATCAAAAGCTCAGTCTTTTTGTTATTAAGTGCAAGGGAGTTTGTTATCATCGAGTATTGGATTAAGGTAAAGATCTCATTCACCATCTGGGTATCCTTGGTGTAGGCACCCGAGAGTTCCAGCAAGGCCTGGTTTTACTCCTGGACCTATTCCTTTCACCACTCCCCCCTTCTTCTGCTAATACTCTTCCACCTATTCCTGCGCTTTCTCGCTCTTCTCCTCCAATCTCTCCCTTTCTCTCCTCTTTGCTCTCTCTTCCTCCACCAACCTCTCACCAGCTTCTCTCTCTCTATTTCTCTCTAGGTAACATAGATGGGCCACCTGTCACTGTGAACATTTCTGGACTTTCACTGTCAACATTCTGGACAAAGGTCCAAATTTAATGACACAAATTCTGAAAGCGACATCAAATTTATGGACAAAACACACAGCTTAAAATACATCTGGTCATGAGGAGTAAATCAAATAAGCAGTTGACATTTCAGATTACAAAATGTGGAACATTATAAAATCTGTAATACTACTATTGTATAGTCATAACTATTGAAGAACTTGCCCAGCAAACACTTTTTTTCCAGGTGGATTTGGGGGTGGGCAGCATTCCACAATCAATTCAAAGAATCTTCCAGAAAGAATTGTGCAAAATTACACATTTTGAATAATCTGGAAATCTGCGTAATACAGTTATAAACAATAACATAATATAATGATTTCTTATATAAAGTTATATTATTTAGACATACTATTCAATGACAGAGGTTTATGGTAGAAACAAACACAAAAAGTGTCCTAACATTAGTGAGAAGAGGACAATCTGTGTGTAATTATGCTGGCCCATCGGGAATGCCACTAATAAAATCTGCTCTCGGGATATATAAACTCAAACCACAACAGGCTTTGGGGAATGGGCTGAGCTTTGGGGACATATATGTGCTAAAACATTGGGAACTGCAAAAAAGATATATATATTTTTTAAGTGTAGCCCCCTCCCCAGTTGTGCTCCTCCAACTTCCTTGCACCTTGAACTTGGCTTTTCTGGCATAGAGCAGGTAACGAGATTAAGACCTTTATATTACTGGATCAGACCGGTCTCGCAATTTATCGATGCTCTCTGCAGGGCCCAGTCTCTGGACTGGGTCTTCCACGTTCGGAATATGTGCAGTGAGGTGGGTTTGAAAATGTCATCACCAGAATCCATTAATGTTCATTTCAGTACCAGGGTAAAGGAGGAAGCATTAGATCATAACTTTGGAACCACCATTAACAGATGCAAGAAGAGCACCATGGGTAGTGACTATTGTAAGCCTATCTGCTCATTGAAGATTACTTTGATCAATTTCAACCTCCCCAGGCGAGGAGAGTGTATTTGAGCTTAGATAGGGTATTGCACCCCTCGCAACTTTCACAAGCAAATTAAGTGATGCAAGCCGTGGCCATTGCTTTATTTTGTAAGATCCATATGAAACCATTGCTAATTTTCTCTTCACTATTTGGAAAAATTAGGAGAACTAATCTAAAAGTACGCCTTAAAAAATGATCATGAAAGCTTAGAACCGGAGGCTCTTTCCGTATGCAAAAGCTCCCATTGCAGAGACGTAATCTACGCAGTATCCGGTTTCATATGGTGAGTGTGGTCTTTTAAAGATGTGGAAACCACAAATTTAACATCGCATTCTGGGAATGATGGATTTCTGTTATACCAGTGCTAGGTACTTTAGGTGCGCATTAACCTGAATGACTTGGTTTTTAGGCTGCCTGCTATTCTTACATTTTGATGGCAATTATTTTTTTAGTTATGAGATTTCACAAGTGAGTACATTGTGAGTTTTATGTATTGTAGGTGACATTTATGCTTCTATTTAATTTTGTTATGTTCAGTTGTTCTGCCATTATGCTGTCAAATCCCAAAAATGAAGAAAACAAACTGGCAATCCATTTTCAGCACAATTAAAAATAAGAGCATGGAACATGATCTAGTACTTTCAGGATGTTCTGCAATAACCGAAAGCATGTATTGAACCCCTTTAGATAAAGAATTTGGTGAAAATGGGTTTCTCATTTTAAAATCAAATGCGTGTTTGACAGACTAAGGAAAGAGGTCCTATCAAGTATGTTGTGCTCCAGCAAACATTAGGCCATTGGTAATTATTTGTTAGGAGAAATAGCTGTAAATACTATGCCAGGATACACACTGCCATTGAAGTTTCCTGTGCATGCAAGAATCCCATTAGAATTCCTGAGTCTGGGAAAAAATGCCATTAGACTTTTGAGGATAGCACAGTACTGGTCAATATGGCACAGCAGTGATCTGTATGAGCAGACCTTTGTGCCATCAGAAAATTGTGAACCCAGTAAATAAAGGCTGGATAAACCGGGAAAAGGTGAATTGCATATAGCACAGAATATAATTCACTTGATTGTTACCCACCCATAAACTACCACTATAAATGGCAAACAAGAGAAATAAACTCACCTTTGAATGTGGTGTTAGGGAAAATAATGCCCATAACAGTATCTAGGTACAGCATAAGAGTGGATGCCATCCTGTGTCAAAGTGCTTCCATCACAGTGGTGGATCTGAATAGGGCATAGTACATCCACAACAGTAGGGTTATATGCAGGCTCCGTAGGCTACTATACTTCTTAATGTGCCTGAGTGCCACAAGTAACACTACGTTGACATGGAATATGCCAACTGCTGAAACAGGAGGAGGGTGCTTGATATTCCAAGTGCCAGTTTAATGTCAGAAATCCCTATCAGTATGAAAATCTGTCAGCATTGGTAATGTCACATTTTGCTAGCTGTCAGCAAAGCCGAAAGATAGGAAAATTTGACATGGTAGGAAAATCTGACAGCAAAGGTCTCCTCATTTTTTCCTACCTGTCAGAAATTCCTACCTGGCGGAACATGTACAAAATATAGAGGTAGGAAATTTGACAGGGTAGGAAAATCTGACAGCAAAGGTTGTGTCATTTTATTTTACCCATCAGAAATTCCTACCTGCAGGAAAATGTAAAAAATACAGAGGTATGAAAATTTGACAGGGTACGCAGCAAGATGGCTGCATCTTAAAACCGCTGGCAGAGCGGCCTGGGAAGATCCTATAACGACATCCTTAAAACTGCAAATATAAATCCCTGTACAGCAGAATATCCACCTGATAGCAGAAAGTACTTTGACTTCAGTCTTTATGAACTTTGTGCACTGAACATGCTGGCTGTTCCTCAGCGGTGAACATCATCCTGATGGCGGGATGAGGATGCCACGCAGACGCAGCATTCCTGAGCCCTGCCGGGCTGGTCTACCTCCTGTTGCTCTGTCACCCATTGTAAAGTAGAGATCGGGGCTGTGCGTGTTCCCCCGCGGCCCTGCCCAGACCACATTGCGGGCCCCTGCAACTTCAGGGATGGAGGTGGCTGACTCCCCCGGGACGGTGGAACCCGCCGTGGCAACGGACTGAGAGGCACCATCTTGGGATCCCTGTGCCAGCACGATACGCAGCCCACGGAACACCAACCAGACGGCCCTGACATGCAGACCGGCGCACAGTCCAGACCCCCTGATGGCAGTGGTGTAAGCCCAGGGGCTGAGAGCTGCGGATGGCCCTGGTCAATGCGTGGCTGTGGGTTTGACGTCAGAGGATTGTGACCGGGGTGTTGATACTGCCTGCCTGGTGATTCTAATGCTCATTCCCATAGCGGAGCGGTTCCGCGCCATACAGCGACACAGGGATCAAAGCTGAAATGTTAACATAGGTGCCCTCAGCATTTGATTTCCTGTGCAACCGTTGGCCCTGCTGGTGGGAATATACTATAGTGAGGGCTGTGGGCGAGGAGTATTAAGCCTGCCACGTAGCACACCACAATAACTGGCAGAGCGCATCACCACCTCCTGCCCCATTTTTCCCATTCTCCTGTAGCTTGGTCAAAATCCGCGCCCCCTCGGCTGCCCCCCACCCCGGGACAGCAGAATACTCTTTGGCTGGACAGAAGGCAAGGTTATACAATGCAGCCACCCCTCAGCTACCCTGTGGGATCAAAAAAGAAACAAGCTAAAATGTACATATTTGCAAAGTCATCCACAGCGCCCATAGGCAATTGCAGGCAGGATGGTGCCACACCGTATTTACAGGCACTAAACCTCACTCCAACAGCCTTTAAAGAGAGCATGGACATTTGGGACAGAAAATAGATTCTCTGACCCATAAAATGGACAGTTCTACTATACAGCAGGAGAAATTATGCAGATGTGTCACAGAAACAGAAAAGCACAGAGGAAACAATCTGTACATCATCCATTCTGTGCTGTATTATTGCTCTTGAGGAAATTTGAATTTAGGTGTACTTTTAAATCTGTGCATCCTCCATTTTGTGTTGTAGTAGTGGTCTCGGGGAAATTCGAATTTAGATGTGCTTTTAAATCTGTGTATCGTCCATTCTGTGCTATACTAGTGCTTTGGGGGAAATTCGAATTTAGGTGTGCTTTTAAATCTGTGCATCATCCATTCTGCGCCATATTAGTGCTTTGAGGGAAATTCGAATCTAGGTGTGCTTTTAAAATATGTGCACTGATTGTCTTCCACTGCACACTTCCTCCTTCTGTGCCTACCTGACTGCTAGGCCACCTTGTGAGTTCCTGTGCACTGTGCAGCTCCCCTGTTTATCTCTCTAACTCTTCCAGCCCTCCCATGGCACTCTCTATCTCTCCTATCTATTC
Source organism: Ambystoma mexicanum (assembly GCF_040938575.1). Taxonomy (NCBI): domain Eukaryota; kingdom Metazoa; phylum Chordata; class Amphibia; order Caudata; family Ambystomatidae; genus Ambystoma; species Ambystoma mexicanum. The sequence continues at coordinate 271,354,402 of NC_090939.1, read as the reverse complement.
TAACTTCTATTCTATCAAATATCCTTCCTCTCACACGAAGTCAGGAAGAAACAAGCTGAAAAAGCTCTCTTGGACTCTAATCCAGGCCTATCTATTGCTGACATGTACGTCAATGCCACTTCCAGGCAGACTATTATAGACATCCTCTTCTCTGTCCTCTCTCCTGACCTATGGGCCCCCCCTCTGGTCTCCACTATTTTCTTCTCTACCGGTGCCTGCTCTCTCTCATAAACCACCTCCCTTCTCCTGCCACTCCTTCTTCTCCTCTAACCTCTCCACACCACCAATCAGAGTACAATGCCCCTGTACACACCTCTGAAAACCTTCAAAAGTGGTTGCCAGCTTCACTTAGCTACTCAGAATGCTCGCTCTGCTGTCAAACACTCCTCTGATATCTGTCTCCTTCTCAAAGACCTTGACCTAAACGTTCTCGCTCTTAGCGAGACGTGGTCAATGCCAGCTCTGTCACTGCTCTTGACACACTCCTTCCTGAGGGCTTCAAAATCCTCTCCAAACCCAAACCCAATAGGCCTGAAGGCAGAATGGCCCTGATCTTCCCTGAGTTGGTCCTTGCCTCCATCATACTGACTCAATCCTTTTACTCTTTTGAATGCCTCGTCTGCAAGCTTGGGATTTCACCCAATCTCTCTCACCCATGCCACTATCAACAATCCCCTTGGCCCTATCTATCTCTTCCTCTCTGAATGGGCTGCCACCACTGTCCTGAGTCGGGTACATCGACCCTTCTGGTCTGCCTGGTCCCGCAGTCAATAACCATTTACTCCGCTCCCTTTCAACATGGCCGATGCCAAGAAACGGCGCGGTCTAGTCTTTCTGTTTTCATGCACATGTTTCCTTGAAAACAGACACGCCCCGTGCTTCCGCGCGTCTCAACGCTCCGTTTGCCTGCACCTTCGTTCCGGCAAGTTTTTTTGCTAAGTTCCCAGTCCTTTACCTTCGTGACCCCTGGTGCCCGTCCTCTTATTCCTTCCCGGTCACCCTTCCTCTTCCCTTCGCGACCTCCATATTCGGAGACCCGTTACCCTTTCCTTCCAGTCCTGGTTACGTCCTGGATCCTCCCAGGAACATTGAATGCCTTCCACATCCCGGAGCTGCCGCGGCCGGGAGTCAGAAACCAGAGCGCTCGCTGTAGCCCAGCAGACTGGATTCAGAGGATTCTAGACCTTACCTCTACAAGGCTTGCTCGTCCAGGAAAAAGAAACCCGCAAACTCCAAGAAGAGATCCACAAGCAACAAACAGGTGAGTCACGAATCCGAAGACTCGTATTCTGACAGTTTGAGACACCACCCAATTACTACCATTTCCACTATGGAGGCAGCCATACAAGACCTAATGAGAGGTATGGAGGAACTTACTACAGAAGTACAGAACCTCAAGGCTGAAAATGGTTCCTTTAAACAGCTCGCTCTGTCCAGGGATTCGACATATCAAGAAAGTGCATTGGTAGGAGGCGTTGTGGATAAATTCGATGATAACCCAAAGACCTTACACCCCTTGCTGAACTCATGCCTGGTTCATTTCACCTTCAAACCTTACTACTTCTCCACACCCAGAGCTAAGGTGGGGTTTATGATCTCTCATCTATCCGGCAATGCGCTGGCCTGGGCTACCCCTTTAGTGTCCACTGGGGATCCGGTACTCGAAAATTACGATGAATTAGTTTCTGCCTTCAAGGCCATGTTCGACCGTCCGGAACAGGTGTATTCCACCCAGGAAAAGCTTCTGGAATTCCAGCAGGGAAACCAGGGCATTCTAACATATGTTACCTATTTCAAACAATTACCTAAAGACGCTAACTGGACCCCAGAAGCCTGTTTTACCTTGTTTAGACACAGATTAAGCAAAGAAGTAAAGGATGAATTGGCCAGAGTAGCCCGTCCCACATCCTTCCAGGCCCTCTTAGACCTGTCCCTACAGATCGATTTCAGGATTCAAGAGTAAGGCAGAGAAGAAGACACAGAAACCGCCACCCAAATCTCCACCTGAATATATCAGTCCCAGGGAAAAAGAAACACCAACCCAAGGTCCGTCTGAGCCAGAACCCATGCAGCTTGGTTCCTTGAGAGGCCCCATCACTTCCCAGGAAAGGACTCGACGGATTAATAGTGGTCTCTGTATGTATTGTGCTTCAGACAAACATTAAGTGCGCAATTGCCCGATAGCCCCTCCACGACGCTTGGGAAATGCCAGCTCCCGATCCTGAACGGAGCCCAGTTTCGGGAAAAAGAATCACGCTCCGACGTTTCAATTACACTGGACTGTTCTCCAAAAGATACCTTAATGCTACTCCAAGTGAACCTTTCAACACCTGTATTGCTCGCCAAGAGTGCACAGACAGTTATTTATCACCAGTACATTTGCAGAGCAGAGCAGAGCAAATATTTTGAACGCAGGTAGACGGAGCAATAACTCACAACCAGACATGCAGTTAGCAAAATAATGAGCACTTATACGGCTATTTATTCATAGTTAAGAAGCAACAAGTGATAAAACAGAAATAAATCACAGAAAAGATAGAGAATTAAAGAGAAAATACATTACCACGGGCGTAACTGAATCCCTCATCTCGCCAGAAGCGGCTGGAAGACCCCGGTAACAGCCAGGCAGAGAGCACAACAGCCCACAGGAAGGTCGGAACAAGGCGTCCTCCCTCCGACTGAGGTCTTTGTGTTTTTTTCCACCTGACCTTTCCAGAGCTCCGCATATATGCCCTCCTCAAAAAGGGGTGGCAATTTCTCGAACCTTCTGGCATTAGCGCTTGCGCATTGCTGAGTGACCATTGGTTGCCAGCCGGGTCAACTGACAGTAACCCCAAGGAGTAAAGCTTCCCTCTTCTAAAGCACCACGGAAAACAATTCCATAGACCTTGGCACAAGTATAGCAAGACATAACAAAACCTTTTTATATCTGGTGCCAGCCTGCACCTGTAGATTCTCGCTTTCCCAGCACTGTGTCCTTGGCTGAGCCCTGCATACCAGGCTCACCAACGAATAACATTGAAAGCAAGTGCAGCTTTTCACTGAGGCAATGGAATAAATATCCATTATAGCTCTGAGTGCCCCCAAAATGCACTGCGCATCAGCGCCATGTTTTAGCTCAAGCATCACAATCCACCCTTGGATATTTACCTTCCATAGCCCAGTGGTAGAGGAGCAGGTCTCTAAAACTGACGAAACATCAGAACTAAGTTGGGAATACATTGAATACAACAACAACAAATTATTATAATAGCCAAAATAATACAAATTCAAGCAAAGGCGTAACGCAGTGTACCCCCAATGTCAGGAATCCATGAAAATAACCAATCCCACCAATTCCCAGTATGATCTTGAGACACTTGGGAAATGAGTTCCCTTAAACCTCTAATATGACTTTCAATGGATCGTGAATGGTCACTTTGATTGAAACAACACATACCTTCAACTGCGTTACAGCCCAAATTATGTTTCAGCAAGAGATAATCAACGGCAGCCCTGTTTTGCAAAGTTGCTTTTCTAATAACTTTGCTATCAAGGAGCAACTCATCTAATGCTTGAAGTATGATTAAGTCCTTTTACCACTAAACATGCTAGTTTAATTAAAGATTTGTAACCCCCCGCAGCTAAACCCTAAACTCACACTAATGAAAGGGCTAATGCTAGAACCTCAGCCTCTGATAACAAATGCATATGTGAGTCACAATCTGGGAATAAACTCACAGATTCAAAAGTTGACCTTTTGCTTCGAGACATTGCTGGGTGTGAAGGGAACATCATTAGCCCTAATCGAGTTAAGGCACATGGACCTCCAGAAATGTTAGCTGGAATGTAAGTGTATGTGATGTTGCCACATGAGAAGAGCCATCCAGTTGGAAGTTTCACGTGATTGAGATGACTGGCAGCTATCACTGTATGATTGCAAGACATAGTATTATTCACACTGGTACATGTGCTTGGAACTCGTGAACACAACCTTTTCTCAAACGCAGTTTGATTTTTCTGTTTGGTTAAATTCAGCTGTTGGCATTTGCCAAATTCTATTGCATTGCAGGTCATAAAGTAACACACATCACCTTGCGTTATATTGTATGTTATAATAAGTGTCAAGTTTCTCCACTTGCGATCTGTTTCCTGGCAAAACCTGCAGTACTCATAGATTGAAAAGGATTGTCTGATATCGGAATCTTGAACTGCAGAATCATTGTGCATGACGCCAAAAATTTGCTTTAGAACCGGAACTGGTGTTGGCACCGCTACTAAACAAGTAGTCAGCAAAGCGTCTGCATGATGCACATCAGTAAGGCAAAAGTGCGTAATTTTGAGTACCTGTTGTGCCAAATATGTCCACATATTCTCTGTCTGGGTAATTACCGGCGAATATTTTCGCCGTCCTAAAGACATCTGTTGTATAGCTGGCATCAACGTTGTTTGTGTTTGCACCTGACGTGTTTTTCGCATTCCACAAATCCATTTCTTCAGTCTGGCTGGCTTTTCAGCATCGGCATAAGGCTGCTTTCGGACATCATTGATCATCATTATCGGTTTCCCATGAATCGCTGGCACAGAAGTGACATCCCTCACGGCCAGCAGCATGTCGTTTGACCCTAACAAACAGAGTCCATTTAGTCCCACAATTACACCAGCCAGACACAGGATCTACAAGGCAAACCCAGAAAAGAGATATAAGTGTTGAAAATCACTCTCCTAGGTAACATTTTTCTGCGGGCACATACTGCCATTTATTTCTACCGGGCTCCATTACTAAAACTACCTGGTCTTTGCCTGACGCAATAACATCTGCGGGCACTGGTGGGCCACTTGGTCTTTCAACCCACACCTTCGCACCCGGTACCATACTGTCTGAAGAGCCAAAACCAGGATCCCCACGGGTAGTTAACACTGTGGGAGGCTCCCCCTTTTTAATCATGTACGATTTAACAGGAACAATAATCAACTGGGCCACCCGATCACCCTTATGGATCGGTAACACTTGGTCCCCACTATTCATCAAGATGACTTTGATCTTGCCTTGGTAATTGGCGTCAATGACCCCTCCCAGCACTTGAACTCCCCTCAATGCTAGGCCAGATCTAGGGGCAATCCATCCCATATGCCCTGGAGGAATTTGTACCCCAATCCCTGTTCCAATCACAACAATCCCTCTTGGGTCTAATCTGATTTCCTCATGAGAATGCAAATCTACCCCTGCTGACTCTGGAGTCACCCGATAGGGAGCTAAAGAACCCGGGGTAATTTCCCAGTACATTAGGGTCTCTCTGACTGAGTTGGGTTGAATCTGTAAAGCAGGAGTCATTAGCCGCATCAAAGGAGTTTCATGATTATTCACAGGCCTATTGTTTAACACTTGCACCGCATCAAACACACAATCAAGCCAGCCTGCTAAACTGCCATCTCCAGATTTGCGCAGCTGTTCTTTCAACTAACCATTGATCCGTTCAATTAATCCTGAGGCTGCAGGGTAATAGGGCACGTGGCAGAGCCATTCAATACTCTTTTCCTGACAATATTCCTGAATTAATTTGCCTTTGAAGTGTGACCCATTGTCACTTTGAATCTGCAAAGGCACCCCGTAATGCAACGTGATCTGATCCAACAACTTAATGGTGTTCAGTTGTGTGGCACGTTTGCACGGCAAAACCATCATATATCCAGAGTATGTATCCATAATAGTGCATGCATACTGACAGCCTTTACTGATTGGCAGGGGACCGATGTAATCAATCTGCCAAATTTGACCTGGTAATTTTCCTCTTCGCAACGTACCCTGGACAATCCGACATGGCAAAATGATTGTTTTCACTACCTCTAAAGGAATACTGATTCCTCGAGCTTGTGCCCACCTGGTAGTAGCCTTTTCTCCAAGGTGCCCACATTTCTGGTGAGCCCACTTGGCCAAACCCTCCAAATCGTCTTCCTGAGCCTCCGCATCCACAGATGAAATATTGGTGTGTTCATCTGCAACAGAATTAAACCAACGTTCTAATGAATCTGCAGCACAATGCGCATCCACATGATACACAGTGACTTCACTTTGTGATCACATTTCAGCAATATCTTGCCACAGTTCTTTTCCCCACAACTCTTTTGCATGAATCATCCACCCATTCTTTTGCCAGGTTGGCAGCCACACCGCCAATCCATTCGCCACTGACCATGAATCTGTGTACAAATGACATTGACTAGGGGTCTCTTGTTTCAATGCTTGGTAAACTGCGTAAAGTTCTGCAAACTGACTGCTCTTCCCTTTCCCTGACGTTGTCAAAATCTTTTTTGTCTTGGGATTGTAAGACACCGCTTTCCAGTATCACTCGGTTCCCACATATCGGGCCGAGCCATCTGTAAACCAGGCATGCTCTGTCTGCTCTACGGTCAGATCGCCATAAAGTACTCCCCATTTGACGGGAGACTCACGTTTTTCAGACCCTTCCGGTCGTATGTAATCTGAGGGTGGTATGTTAGCCTCTTGCTCATGTAATTTGGCAATCCCACCCTTTCCTGATTTAGCTCTGTCTTGAATGTACCATTTTCATTTGATTATTCTGGCTTCTTAAGCGTGTCCTATTCTGTGTGTTTTAGGAGGGCTCAACACCCATTGCATAATCAGGATTTCAGGCCTCATCAACACATCATGCCCCACTGTCATTTGCTCAGTATCGACCAGGGCCCAATAACATGCCAGCAACTGCTTCTCGAACGGAGTGTATGAGTTACCAACATCGGGCAATTTACGACTCCAGAACCCCAATGGCACAGGTTTCCTGTCCTGTTTCTGCCACACACTCCAGTTAGGGTAATTGTCTTACACTGACACATTCAATTCCACTTAGCCTTCCTTCAATGGCCATAAATCAAGCACCTGTTGCATGGTGTCTTTCGCCAAATGAAATGCTTTTTGCTGCTCTTCGCCCCACTGAAACTCGTATTTCTTTCGGGTCACTTTGTAGAGGGGAGTCAGTATCTGCCCTAAATGGGCAATGTGCTTTCTCCAAAACCCAAACAGCCATATGAACTGCTGAGCTTGCTTTTTGTTCAATGGAGTGGTGAACTGAAGAATTTTCTGTCGGGCCTTCGGCACCATCTCGCGATGCCCATTATGCCACTGAATCCCTAGGAATATCACTGTCTCAGCTGGTCCTTGAATTTTGTTCAGGTTAATCTCCCACCCTTCCTTCAATCCTTCCATAATGACTTCTAACTGGTTTTGCACAGTGCGCTCATCCTTACCCTGAATCAAAATATCATCAATGTAGTGAGAGATCTGTATGTCAGGTTTACACGGTATCTTGTCTAAGTGCTCTGCCACCAGCCGGTGACAGATAGTCGGGCTATGTATGTACCCCATAGGTAACCTCGTGAAGGTGTACTGACGCCCGCTCCAAGAGAATGCAAACTGTTCTTGGCACTCTTCAGCAATTGGCACAGAGAAACATGCATTGGCTAAATCTACCACTGCATACCAGGTCCCCTCAAACTTTTGGACATTCTCAATCAAGGTAATGGCATCTGGGACTGCGGGCACCAAGGGAGGAGTGTGTTTATTTAACTCGCGGTAATTCAACGTCATCCTCCAGGACCCGTCCCCTCTTTTGACAGGCCAGAGTGGGTTGTTCCACGTGGTAGTAATAGGGCGTAACACACCCGCCTCTACATACACTTTGATGGTGTCTAAAATTTCCTTGTGCCCCCGGGGAATGTGATATTGCTTCATCGCTACCCGCTTGGTCGCCTGAGGCACCTGCACTGGGGGCATCTTCAATTTGCCTACGGTAATGGGTATGCAGGTCAATGAACTCACCCCAAACTGATACGTTTTACCTCCTAGTCTCAAAGTCAATCCTTCTAGAATGTCAAAGCCAATTATGTACTCGGGTATCGGGGCAATCAACACTTGGTATTTCTGCCTAGTCAAATTGCCTATTTTCATATCCACTTCTGTTTGTACTGCGGGGGTCTCCTTCCCCCCCGCCAGCCCGGTAAAGGTAAAGTGTCTGCCTTTGAGTCGTGTTGGATTTCCATGAATCAGAGAGGCCTCCGCCCCGGTGTCTATCAATGCTCGCACCCCTTGCGTATTTCCCGGCCCCCAAAAAATATTAACATTAACATGGGGTCGCCTATCAACTTTTATGCGAGCGGACGCTGCCGGAGCTTGGCCGTAACCCTAGTCAAATTTTGAATGAGTGGAACCTGACTCTGCCTCTAACATTGTACTCACCACCTTCCTCTAATCAGCATATGTTGGCTGGCACGGGTAAGGTGTCTCCATAGACTCTTCTTCCTGTTCTTCCTCAGTAGGGGCGGAAGGTGAGGTGTCCCTCTGTGGCTTAGTCACCACCTGTTTCTTAACCTGTTTATAGCGCTCTTTGGCTGCAAGCCCTCTCTTTTTGTATAGTTCATACATTGCCCTGGTTTCAATGCCATCAATTTCTTCTCGTGGCACACCATCTTTTAACAAAGCCAAAAACATGTCCTTTCTGGAGACTCGCGAGTCTCTACTATCTTGCCTCCTGCCTTCAGTTCTTCTCTAACTACGCCCCTCTCTCTCTCGCGGCTTGTCATCACTCTTGTCCCACTCCCCTAAGTCTGCCAATTGCCGGATGGCATCCACTACTTCATCAGTGGGTTTGCCTGTCATACCTACAAGCAAAGTCATAATGACACTTTTGTATGCGGGCGGTGCAGTTCTGATCACCATATTCCTGGTTGGAACTGAGAGCGACATGGCCCCCATGTGTCCTGGAGCATCTACATGAATTGCCTCCTTCATAGCATGCTCTCTGACCTTTTGAATTGCCTCTTTCAAAGTGTACCACTTCTTTTCCTCGCTAGGCCAATCTGTGGTAATGGGATACTTACGGTTACATGCCTGGGCTGCTAGGTGTAACAAAGACACCTGTGAATTTTGCCCATTGTCATCAGGGGGCAGCCCAGCCCTTAAGACCTCCTGTACATTGGTGTCAGTTGACAAAGGCAAAAAGCACGGTGAGGCTGTGGAATCTACCAACAACCCTACGGTGCCCCCATCTAGCAATCTCACCATCCATGTCAGTAAAGGTTCTCCTGACTTTTGCCTGAAACGAGTAATGATTTGCCCAACCTCCTGCTGGGTGTAATCTTCCAGCGGGGTTAAATCCACAACCCTGTCTGCAGGATTCTTCACTGCCACTGTCTTTTGCTTCAGTTCTGCATTAGAATCTGACTCATTTCCCAAGCTACTCCCTGGGCTTGTTGAGTCAAAAATGTCTCCATCCCACTTATCAGGGTCCCAATCCACACCTGCAGTAGCGATTACAGTTGCCACTTTTCTTTGGTTGACCCCCCTTGCCTCTTTTTATACTTATAGCGAGCTACCCTAACCGCAGCCCGCTCTGCCACAGCCTGATATTTATCAGCCTTGTCTTTAAAAATTTTCATCTGAATTTCCTGCATCAAAGCTATTTGCTGCTTGGCAGCTAACTCTTTTTCTAATTGTAAAATATGCTCTTTCATTTCTAATTTTTTTTGATGCATTCTCCTATAGGCATGCAGGAGGACCCACCCCCGCCTGCCCAACGCAATGCATTCCCGTCCCCTCTCCACTAAAATCTGCTGTAAACAAAGCATTACTTCTGACGGAGCAGTTTCTCCCAAACTACTGTCCCATGTTTCACTCAGACCAGCTCCGCACGCCCACACCTGGTCTAATTTATCATATGGGCTTTTAGCCCAACCTGGAATCATAACCTCGGGGCATTCACTGCCAGCGGGGACACCCTTTTTCCTGAACAAACTATTCATCATTACAGTAATTTGCAAAACCCATTTTTCTTTCTCCTTTCCACACTGCAGTCACTCGCGCAAGCACACACACACAAAAAAAAACAGATTAACACAGTCCAATGCTCACTGCCAAATGAAAACAAAATTTCGCTTGTAAAGCCTATCTGCGTTCAAACAGATTCTTTAATATTTGGAGCAATTCATCACAAACATCCTATCCTCATTGCCAAAGTGTATTGCTCGCCAAGAATGCATGGACAGTTATTTATCACCAGTACATTTGCAGAGCAGAGCAAATTCTTTCAACGCAGGTAGACGGAGCAATAACTCGCAACCAGACACGCAGTTAGCAAAATAATGAGCACTTATACGGCTATTTATTCATAGTTAAGAAGCAACAAGTGATAAAATGGAAATAAATCACAGAAAAGATAGAGAATTAAAGAGAAAATACATCACCATAGGTGTAACTGAATCCCTCATCTCGCCAGAAGCAGCTGGAAGACCCCGGTAACAGCCAGGCAGAGAGCACAACAGCCCACAGGAAGGTCAGAACAAGGCGTCCCCCCTCCGACTGAGGTCTTTGTGTTTTTTTCCACCTGACCTTTCCAGAGCTCCGCATATATGCCCTCCTCAAAAAGGGGTGGCAATTTCTCGAACCTTCTGGCATTAGCGCTTGCCCATTGCTGAGTGACCGTTGGTTGCTGGCTGGGTCAACCGACAGTAACCCCAAGGAGCAAAGCTTCCCTCTTCTAAAGCACCACGGAAAACAATTCCATAGACCTTGGCGCAAGTATAGCAAGACATAACAAAACCTTTTTATTTCTGGTGCCGGCCTGTAGATTCTCGCTTTCCCAGCGCTGTGTCCTTGGCTGAGGCCTGCATACCAGGCTCAGCAACGAATAACATTGAAAGTATGTTTTTTTAGCAAAGCAAGTGCAGCTTTTCACTGAGGCAATGGAATAAATATCCATTGTAGCTCTGAGTGCCCCCAGAATGCACTGCGCATCAGCGCCATGTTTTAGCTCAAGCATCACAACACCCAACAAGGAAATATCTTCCATCATGGCCTTTTCCTCGATGACAAATGGGCACAGAGACATCATATTCCTCGAGAAGCCAAGGAGGTCTTCCAGGCAGTGGACGGAATCGACGGAAGACCCTTATCTTCCGGACCCATAACTCAACAAACCTCCGAGCTCATGCTCTTTATTCACTACCATCAAGAGTTGTTGCGATTTGACATAATCAAGGCAGCTCACTACCCCATAGCGCTTGGCATGCCATGGTTGCGAAAACACAATCCATATATCACTGGGTGGCAGGCACTTTGTTCTCGGGTTCCAAGTTTTGTCTCACTCATTGTCTATCTGGGAAACCTATACAGTCCTCTGGAGACAAGCTTCCTCATCCGCAACACATCACTGTTTCTGCCATCACTCAGGTACCCGAGGTGTACCATCAATTTTCAGATGTATTCTCATCTGCCATTGTTCACTCACTTCCTCCTCATCGCCCAGAGAATTGTGCTATTGACACAGAAGAGAATGCAGTCATTCCCTTCGGAAGGATGTTCATTCTGTATGAGTCTGAGAAAGCTGCCCTACGTGAGTATCTAGATACCAACCTATTCAATGGGACAATTCGTCCATCCAAGTCCCCTGCTGGAGCTTCTCTCTTTTTCGTACCAAAAAAGGATACAAAGAAACTCCGTCCATGCCTGGACTACCGGGGCCTGAACAAATGCACCTTAAAAGATAGATATCCCTTGCCACTCATTTCGGACAACCTGGAGGTGTTACGTGGAGCAGTGATCTTCACCAAGCTGGATTTGAGAGGAGCTTACAACCTGATTCGCATCAAGGAGGGCGATGAGCGGAAGACTGCTTTTCGGACCCCCTTTGGCCACTATGAATATCTGGTGATGCCATTTGGATTAGCAAACGCTCCTGCTGTATTCCAACGTTTTATGGACCGAGTTTTTTCTGACATGCTGTTTCTATTCGTTATTGTCTACCTAGATGACATATTGATTTACTCACAAGACCCGACCCTGCATCAGAAACACGTCTCTTTGGTCTTACAACAGCTACGCGAACACCATCTGCTGGCCAAACCTGAGAAGTGTATCTTTCCCGTATCCACTGTCAAATACTTAGGATTCGTTCTGAGCCCTAAAGGGGTGGCCATGCATCCAACCAAAGTCGAAGCAATCCTCTCTTGGCCGGCTCCAACCCCAGTGAAACAAGTGCAGTCATCCCTAGGACTCGCTAATTTTTACAGGAAATTCATCCCTACGTTCTCAGCTATAACCCATTGTCAGTTTGCTAAAGAAAGATACCCCCTTTCAATGGACAGCAATCCAGGAAGCTGCTTTTCAGAAACTCAAACATCATTTTATTAGTGAAGCCATCCTGGCTCAACCGGACACTACTAAACCCTTCCTGGTAGAAACTGATGCTTCAGAATATGCAATCGGGGCAGTACTCAAACACGAAGCTGAAGACGGACAGGAGCACCCCATTGCTTATCTGTCACAAACACTACATCCTAGCGAAACTCATTACCCGGTCCTGGAGAAGGAACTACTCGCCATCAGACAAGCCTTCACAGATTGGCGTCATCTCCTTTTGGGCGCAAGTTATCCGGTTGTAGTAAGGACCGATCACCGGAACCTCCAGATTCTACAGTCTTTGGAGTGCCGAAACAGTCGCCAAGCACGATGGACCTATTTTATTGCCCAATATCAGTTCAGCATTCAACCCATTCCTGGTCCATCTAATGTGATAGCAGATGCTCTCTCCAGAAGACTGAATTACATGAAAGAGGAAACACTAACCTTTCCCAAAATGTTTCCTGACAAGGAATAGCCCAGGCCAACTCGCTCTTAGAAACGATACGAGAAGAGACTGCAACTTCGGACATTTGGAGGGAGTACACTAAGGACAATCTTTGGGCTCTTTCTACCAAGAATGGATATCTCTTTAAGGACAAGAGTTTGGTGATCCCTACCCAGAAAATTCAGACTAAGGTCATGAGTCTATGCCATGACACATTTCATTCCGGGTACCGTGGAATCAAGGCCACCTACCAGACGATTAGAAGGAAATTCTGGTGGCCTAAAATGCACTCTGACATACGTGCCTATATACAAGCCTGCTCAGTTTGCAACCAGAACAAGACCGACAACAGAAAGCCAGTGGGTCTGCTTCATCAACCAGAATTACCATCTTGACCCTGGGAAATGATTGCCACTGATTTCATTGTGGACCTTCCTCCCTCCAAAGGATTTACCAACCATAATGGTCACTATAGACCTCTTTTCTCACATGGCACACTTTACTCCTCTAACTAAACTACCTTCAGCACCTGAAATGGCTGGGATCTTTGTTACCCACATATTTCGGTTGCATGGGCTGCCCTCTTAAATCATCTCTGACCGCGGGCCACAATACAATTCCAGGTTCTGGAAGCACCTCTGCCAGCAGTTAGGTATTCAACGTGCCTTGTCATCGGGTTATCATCCACAAACAAATGGCATCACTGAGAGGGTAAGCCAAACCCTTGAGCAGTATCTACAGTGTTTCGACTCAAGGGTACAGGATGATTGGTCACTCCTGATTCCTGTGGCTGAATTTGCCTACAACAATTCAGACCATTCCTGTAACGCTCACCTGATTCCCACGGAGGCGCGGGTCTTGGCAGGAAGGTGTCCGTAACACAAAACGTGATGTGCAGGATTCGGTTGGCTTCTGGGGTCGAACCTCTCCGCACTGTGTGTCGAACTCGAAGGGTGAGGTTTCTGCAGGTGAAATAATATGGGGATTAAAGGTCTGGGTTGTTGAATGTCCCTATCTCTCTCATCCCAGCTTGTCTGTTGAACCCCCCTCCCAGGTCAACTTGCTCACCTTAGATAGGTGAATGCTGGGCTCTCCATCTGCGTCTAGTGCAGGGTGCCGTTGCCAGTTCCTTCACTGGTGAAACGTTAGCCTCTTGACTTCAGAGGATGAGTACCGTCGTTGTCTGCACGACCGGTAAGTTTCTGGACACCTTTAGTCTGTAAGTATGGCAAGCGCTCTTATTGTCTCTTTCTTTGTCTTTGCAGGCGACGATGCAGAAAGAAGAAATCCGGAAATCGCCACGTGCCGGTGAGTGTAACACTGCTGTTGTCTATGCAGGTGAAGATGCAGCGTGAAGAATCCGAAATGCACAGCGTGCCGGTAAGTAGAATAATGCTGTTTATCTTTGTGCAGATGCAGCGTGACGAATCTGGAATGCACGGCGTGTCGGTAAGTAAAATAATGCTGTTTGTCTTTGCAGGCGAAGGTGCAGCGTGAGACACGGCCGCTGCCGATGGATCAGGTAAGCAAACACTGCGTGTGAAAGTTCGTTCTGCTAACCTGTTGTTTCTGATCTTTTGCAGGTGCTGATGTTGCTCGGGTACCGGAATGGTGAGTATAACTCTTGCAGGTTCAGGATCCAAAGAAGAAAAGCTGGAGCAGACTCGGTGAGCGTTCTGCTGCAGATGCAGAATAACGCGAAGCACGTTTCATCAATCGGGTGTGGTTTAAATAGCCTTGGAGTGATGAGGCGTCTCCTTCCACGGCCCTGCCTAAGTAAGAAAAGAGTTCCTGCTTCCAGAAGAGTTCCAGTGGAGTGGAGCTGCCCCACCCAGGTAAGAAAAGTAGTCCCAGTTCATCGAGGACTTTTAAGAGTCTGGCAAGTCAGCAGCATGGTCTGCCGCAGGTAAGTCCACCCAAGCATCTTCACACCTATGATGAGCCCGGCGCTTCCAGTGCCGGGACCAAGGCTTCTGATGAGCCTGGTGCCACCGGCGCCAGGACAAGGTCCAAAAGGTCCCTGTGGGGACCGGCGGTGCCTAGGATCAGGGTTAGGGGCCTGCTTCCAAGGACGTTGGACTGATCCTGGCTCCTTGGAAGCAGTGATCATGACAGTATCCCCCCTCAAGGCCCCTCCTAAGTGTGTCTTCTCCGGGGGCTTTGGCTTGTCGGGGTGATTCAGATGGAATCTCTTGACCAGACGAGGTGCGTGGACGTGTTCTGAGGGTTCCCAAGACCTTTCCTGGGGACCGTATCCTTTCCAATCAACCAGATAGTATAATTTAGACCTGGAAATTTTGGAGTCTAGGATGTTCTTCACTTCAAATTCGAGTTCTCCGTCTACCAAAACGGGTTCCGGGAGTTCAGTCAATCGGGTTTCTGGTTGTACTGGTTTTAATAAGGAGACATGGAATACTGGATGTATTTTCATATGCGTAGGTAATTCCAATTTGGCAGCCACCGGATTAATTATGGCAGATATGAGGTAGGGCCCCAGGTATCTCGGGATGAAAGTGCGGGGTCCTTTTAAATACAGGTGCTTAGTGGATAACCAGACTTGATCTCCTACAGCGTAGTGAGGGGCCTCTTTACGTTGCCGATCGGCTGCCTTTTTTAATTGAGCTTTAGCTCTTTGCAGATGGGCAGTGGCTTCCTTAAAAGCACAGGTGATCTCCGAATGCAAGTGATCCACAGCAGGTGCTTCAATTTCTTGGGGAGGATCCAGGTTGGAGGTTCTAGGATGGTGTCCATATAACAAGAAAAAAGGAGTCTTCCCGGTTCCAGAATGAGTCGAATTGTTGTACGCGTATTCAGCGATCCAAAGAATGTCGTTCCAGGGGTTTTCTGTTTGTTGGAGCATGCAGCGTAGATATTGTTCTAGTGTCTGGTTTGTCCTTTCGGTTTGTCCGTCAGTTTGGGGATGGTGACTGGTCGAAAGTCTTACATCAACTTGGGCTAGACGACAGCAACTGCGCCAGAAGTGGGAGATGAATTGACTTCCCCTATCGGAGACTAAAACCGAAGGAAAACCGTGTAAGCGAACGATGTTTGCCAAGAATTCCCGGGCCAATACTGAGGCTGAAGGCAGACCCTTCAAGGGTATGAAGTGAGCCATTTTCGAGAATAGATCCACGACTACTAAGATGGTAGTATATCCCAAGCATGGAGGTAAGTCCGTGATAAAATCCATGGACAGGGTATGCCATGGACATGGAGGGATGTCAAGTGGCTGTAATAGGCCGGCTGGTCTTTGCTTTTGACTTTTATTCTGGGCACACACACCGCAGGAGATTACAAAGTCTCTAATATCCCTTTTCCACGATGGCCACCAGAAATGTCTTTTAATCTTTTCCATGGTTTTGGTAATGCCAGGGTGCCCCTCCATTAGAGAGTCATGATAACCGGAGATTACTTGTTTTTGTAGTTTCTCACAGGGCAAGTGCAATCGTCCTCGGAAATATGGTAGGTCTTGATCTACTGAGAAATCTTTTCCCTTTAATTGCCAGTCCTGCAAATCGGTCGGAGTTAGGAGCGATTTCACCGTGGTCTTGATGTCTTCAAAAGATTGAGTGCTGACCAAACCCAAAATCCTTTGTTCTGGGATTATGGGTATTGGATCTGGATTGATCAAATGTTCATCTACTCCCATCCGGGAGAGGGCATCCGCTTTTCCGTTCTTACTGCCTGGTCGATAAGTAATTATAAAGTCAAATTCTGCTAGAAACAGAGCCCAACGAAGTTGTCTGGAAGACTGAGCTTTGGCTGTCTTTAGGTATTGTAAATTGCGGTGGTCAGTCATTACGGTGACTGTGTGTCTGGCTCCTAGAAGATAATGCCGCCAGGCTTTAAAGGCCGATCTGATGGCCAAAAGTTCCTTGTCTGTAATTGAATAGTTGATCTCAGGAGGCGAAAACAGGACCAAAAGGCAACCGGATGTAGTTGGTTTGTGACCAAATCTCTTTGTGATAACACTGCACCCATAGCAAGACTAGAAGCATCCGTTTCCATGATGTAAGGTAGTTCTGGGCGAGGGTGTTTTAAAACAGGTGCAGAAATGAATTTAGCTTTTAAGTCTTGAAAAGCTTGTTCCGCTTCAGAAGACCACTCAAAACGTTTGTTCTTTTTCAACAGAGCGGTGATGGGCTGGACTATCCGGGAAAATTCAGGAATGAATCTGCGGTAAAAGTTAGCGAATCCTAACATGCTTTGAACTCCTTTTACAGAGGTTGGTGATGGCCACTTGATAATTGCATCAACTTTCTTTGAATCCATATGGACTCCGTTAGGTGACAGTATGAATCCCAGGAACTCGACTTCCGTTGCGTTGAAGACGCATTTCTCAAGCTTAGCAAAAAGACTATGTTGACGCAATCTCTCGAGAACCTTTTTAACATGTCTCTGATGTTCTTCTTCAGATGATGAATAGACGAGGATGTCGTCAATGTAGACAACTACACATACGTCAATGAGTTCTCTGAGGACATCGTTCATAAAATATTGGAAAGCAGCAGGAGCATTACACAGTCCAAAGGGCATCACTTGATATTCGAATAGCCCGTACTTGGTGCGGAAGGCCGTTTTCCATTCATCGCCCTCTTTGATCCGTACCAAGTGGTAGGCTCCTCTGAGATCCAGCTTTGTGTATATACAGGCATCTTTGACTTGGTCCAGGAGTTCAGGGATCAAAGGTAACGGGTATCTGTTTTTAACAGTGATCTGATTCAGGGCGCGGTAATCTATGCAAGTCCTAAGGTCTCCTTCCTTTTTCGGAACGAAGAACAAAGCCGATGAAGCTGGAGATTTTGAAGGACGGATAAACCCGTTAGCTAGGTATTGGTCCAGGTACTGTCTGAGGTGAATGTTCTCTGGCTCGGTGAGGGCATAGATCCTGCTGCAAGGAGGGGTTGTTCCAGGTATCAGATCTATTTGACAGTCGTAAGACCTATGAGGAGGTAGGGTGTTAGCTTGATCCTTCTGGAAGACGTCTTGGAACTCCTGGTATTCGGGAGGCAATTTGAGAATCTCCTCAGAAGAGATCGTCGCCAGTGAAACATCAGGTCGAGGATAACAAGTGGTAGAACACTCTGGAAACTGAACCGTCTTTGCTCGCCAATCAATCTGAGGATTGTGCTTCTCTAACCAAGGGATTCCCAGAATGATCTGGAACTGAGGGGCCTTGATTACATCGAACACTATTCTCTCCCGGTGTCCATTATGACTCAACAGCGTCACTTCTTGGGTGGCATGCGTTACTGGTCCGGAGGCTATCTCCGTGCCATCCACAGTAGTGATGACGTCTTTTACTGCCTTAGGGACAAGGGGTAGATTCATCCTTGATACCATTTCACGGTCCACATAGTTACCGATTGCTCCGCTGTCAATGTAAGCTTCAATTGCATGCAAACGATCCAGACGTTCAGGCCTAATGAGGACCATGGGTATCACGAAATGCGAGGTCACGGGACAGATCTTAACGCTCGGCAAGAGGACCTCTACTCTTGTCGGGCGAGGTCGTTTCCCTGCTCAGAACTTGTGGTACAGGTATCAGCGGCTCCTACAGTCTTCTTAGCTAGTTTCACGGGACAGTCCCGAAGAAAGTGTCCTGAATTACCGCAATAGAGGCATAATTGCAGCTGCCTTCTTCTTTCCCGCTCTTTCTGGGTTAAAGGTCCTCTCATGCCGCCTATTTGCATGGGTTCCACAGTGTCAGCTCCCTTATTCGAGGTCTGTGGTTTGGAAAACACTCGGGTATCAAATCTGGAACGATCTGCCTTCCTGTTCTGTAGTCTATGGTCTCGTTGGACAACCAAGTCAATATAGTCTGAACATTCTTGTGGAGGATTCACAACCTGCGCTAGCACATCCTTGAGCTCTCCACGCAGGCCTCTGTAAAAAAGCGTTATTCTCTTGTCCTCGGGCCATTGTGTTTCCACTATGAGTCTATTGAAAGAGGCTATATAAGCCAAGAGGTCTTGGTTACCCTGTCGTAATGAGAGAAGTTCATTGTCCAAGGCCTGCCCTTGTGCATGTCTTGCGAACAGTTTCTCCATGCTGGACTGGAAGGCTTGAAAATCGTGTAAAACCGGATCATCCTGGGTGACTAAAGGGATCGACCAATCTGCAGCACTGCCACTGAGATAAGAAAGCACGAAAGCTACCTTGGCCTGGTCCGTTGGGAATGCAGCTGGTCGACATAAGAAATGCAGGCGGCACTGGTTGATGAACACTGCGAATTTCTTTGGATCACCAGCAAAGCGTTCGGGCGGGGCCAAGGGCACATTACCGGGCAGATTGATTTGCACTGGGTTTGAAGCTGATGCAGAAGGATAACTCCCTCCTGGAACGGGCAAAGGTGTCTGTCCTGCCTGAGTTTGTAACAACTGCCTAGCAAGGTCCTCTGTTCACTCCTTAGAAATTATCAGTTCTCTTCTTAGGGAGCTTGTTTCCTGGCGAGCTGCATGTACTTCTGCTCTTAATTCCCCAAGCAACTGGGCTAGTTGATCGGTATCTGAAGTTTCCATTGCGCCTGGGTAGGAGTTTAGTGGTGGGCTTCGCGTTCTGTAACGCTCACCTGATTCCCACGGAGGCGCGGGTCTTGGCAGGAAGGTGTCCGTAACACGAAACGTGATGTGCAGGATTCGGTTGGCTTCTGGGGTCGAACCTCTCCGCACTGTGTGTCGAACTCGAAGGGTGAGGTTTCTGCAGGTGAAATAATATGGGGGTTAAAGGTCTGGGTTGTTGAATGTCCCTATCTCTCTCCTCCCAGCTTGTCTGTTGAACCCCCCTCCCAGGTCAACTTGCTCACCTTAGATAGGTGAATGCTGGGCTCTCCATCTGCGTCTAGTGCAGGGTGCCGTTGCCAGTTCCTTCACTGGTGAAACGTTAGCCTCTTGACTTCAGAGGATGAGTACCGTCGTTGTCTGCACGACCGGTAAGTTTCTGGACACCTTTAGTCTGTAAGTATGGCAAGCGCTCTTATTGTCTCTTTCTTTGTCTTTGCAGGCGACGATGCAGAAAGAAGAAATCCGGAAATCGCCACGTGCCGGTGAGTGTAACACTGCTGTTGTCTATGCAGGTGAAGATGCAGCGTGAAGAATCCGAAATGCACAGCGTGCCGGTAAGTAGAATAATGCTGTTTATCTTTGTGCAGATGCAGCGTGACGAATCTGGAATGCACGGCGTGTCGGTAAGTAAAATAATGCTGTTTGTCTTTGCAGGCGAAGGTGCAGCGTGAGACACGGCCGCTGCCGATGGATCAGGTAAGCAAACACTGCGTGTGAAAGTTCGTTCTGCTAACCTGTTGTTTCTGATCTTTTGCAGGTGCTGATGTTGCTCGGGTACCGGAATGGTGAGTATAACTCTTGCAGGTTCAGGATCCAAAGAAGAAAAGCTGGAGCAGACTCGGTGAGCGTTCTGCTGCAGATGCAGAATAACGCGAAGCACGTTTCATCAATCGGGTGTGGTTTAAATAGCCTTGGAGTGATGAGGCGTCTCCTTCCACGGCCCTGCCTAAGTAAGAAAAGAGTTCCTGCTTCCAGAAGAGTTCCAGTGGAGTGGAGCTGCCCCACCCAGGTAAGAAAAATAGTCCCAGTTCATCGAGGACTTTTAAGAGTCTGGCAAGTCAGCAGCATGGTCTGCCGCAGGTAAGTCCACCCAAGCATCTTCACACCTATGATGAGCCCGGCGCTTCCAGTGCCGGGACCAAGGCTTCTGATGAGCCTGGTGCCACCGGCGCCAGGACAAGGTCCAAAAGGTCCCTGTGGGGACCGGCTGGTGCCTAGGATCAGGGTTAGGGGCCTGCTTCCAAGGACGTTGGACTGATCCTGGCTCCTTGGAAGCAGTGATCATGACAATTCCATGACAAAGACCAGTCCCTTTTTGTGTAACCAAGGGTTCATTCCATCAATGTTACCCACGCTCTTACCACAAACCACGTTAACTCCTTCAGCGGACGTTTGGATTGCACAGCTGGTCTCCATTCACAAGCAAGTGAAGGAACACCTAGAAAAGGCCAGGATGGACATGAAAAGGTTTGCAGATACCAAAAGGCGACCTGGGCCTTCCTATGCTGTTGGAGATAAAGTTTGGCTCTCATCTCGATATCTACCCAGGCATCTGAGACCCAACAAGCTGGCACCTCGTTTTTACGGACCCTTCACAGTGATTGAAACCATCAATCCGGTTGCCTTCCGACTCCAATTACCAGCCACCTGGAACAAGATCCACCCTGTTTTTCATACATCACTGGTGAAACCCTTCCACCACTCAACCAAGTCTATACCTTGACCTCCCCCACTTATTGTCGATAACCAAATCGAATTCGAGGTTTCTGCGATTCCAGATACAGAAGAGGTTGTCTCCAATATTTGGTGAAATGGAGGGGCTATCCACCAAGTGAACAGACATGGGAACCAGTCTCCAACATGAATGCACCCCGCCTATTGCGACGTTTTCATCAGACTCATCCAGGCAAGCCAGGTGGACTGGGGTTTAGGAGGAGGCATGCTGTCATGAATCAGTGATATCGACCCTTCTGGTCTTCCTGGTCCCTCAGTCAATAACCATTTACTCTGCTCCCTTTCAACATGGCCGACACCAAGAAACGGTGCGGTCTAGTCTTTCTGTTTTCACACACATGTTTCCCTGAAAACAGACACGCCCCTGCGCTTCCGCGCGTCTCAACGCTCCGCTTGCCTGCATCTGCGTTCCGGCAAGTTTTGTGCTAAGTTCCCAGACCTTTACCTTCGTAACCCGCTGGTGCCCGTCCTCTTATTCCTTCCCGGTCTCCCTTCCCCTTCCCTTCACGACCTCCGTATTCGGAGACCCATTACCCTTTCCTTCCAGTCCTGGTTCCGTTCCGGATCCTCCCAGGAACATTGAACGCCTTACACGTCCCGGAGCTTCCGCAGCCGCGAGTCAGAAACCAGAGCGCTCGCCGTAGCCCAACAGACTGGATTCAGGGGATTCTAGACCTTACATCTACAAGGCTCGCTCGTCCAGGAAAAAGAAACCCGCAAACTCCAAGAAGAGATCCACAAGAAACAAACATCGAGTCACGAATCCGAAGACTCGGATTCTGACTATCACCTCCTGCCTCTCTACCTCTTCTTCTAAACTCCTCTTCCATGGTGACTTCAACATCTACCTCAACTCCCTTGAACCATCCATCTCTCAGTTCCATGTCCTCTGTGACTCCCTCCCTCTCTCTCTCTCTCTGTTCTCCCTTCCCACCCAACCCACTCTGCCGGTCACACCGTGGACGCCCTAATTTCTGGTGAAATTGCTATCTCTAATCCAGTCCCCATCCCGCTCTCTTGGTCTGAGCACTCTCTCCTCTTCTCCCACCTGGGACCCCTTGGCCCTCTATCTGAGCCACCCCCAGCACTGCCAGCCTCCTTTGTCAGTCGCTGCTTTTGCCTCCACCTTCATCTCCCCTTCGGCCTCTGCCTCTGATTCTCCCTCTGAATCGGGCCTTGCTAACCTGCACCTCTCCATCTCTAACACCCTTGACATCCTTGCCCCTGTCATGAGGATCTGCCTAAAATCTGCCTCCAAGAACCACAGCTGCTACGACTCTGATCTAGCATCTCTGAAATGCCAGTGCAGAGTTGCTAAATGGAAGTGGCAGACCTTGGGCCTACCCTCTGACAAACTGGCTTGCTGCCTGATCCAAAGGCAATATCGCTTCTCTATCCACTCCAAGAATCGGGCCCACATCCAAGCCCACATCTTCTGAGTCATTAACAACATGGCTGAACATTTCAAAATCTGCAAGGAACTTGCCAATCCAGCTGCAGTCTTCACCTCTCTCCTCCCTTCCCAGGCTCTCTTCACCACTCGGGCTGTCCATTTCACATCAAAAACTCCCTCTCCTCCACTCCCATCTCTACTCCTGTGCCTGACCCCCTTCCTCCCTTGGCTCCTCTCCTTTCCCCCCTCACTCTCCTCCCTCCTGCCCATAGCACCGGATGAGGTCTCTTAAGTGGTCCGCTCTATGAAGGTCTCCAACCAGGTGCCCCCCCCCTGCTCCTCCATAACCATTAAGGACAACATCTTCTCTCTCACCCCAGCTCTTGCCGACTTCTGTAATCACTCCTTCACCACTGGCTCTTTCCCACTATCTCTCAAGCACTCCCTTGTGCACCCTCTCTTAAAAAAGCTGGCTGCTGACCCCTCCTGCCCGGCTAACTATTGCCCTATTTCCACTAACCCTTTGTGGGTAAACACTTGGAGAAGCTGGTCCTCCCCCAACTGACCCTCCACACTGATCGTGTTGGTTGCCTTCATGACCATCAATATGGATTCCGGGCATCCAGAGACATGGAAACTGCTCTCCTGAACACCCATGAAACCATGCTCGTAAATCCCAACTCTAACTCTCCTGCTGTTCTCATTCTCCTTGATCTCTCCTCTGCCTTTAACATGGTCAACCATTCCATCCTCCTAAAACTACTCCATGACACCCTCGGCATCACTGACCGGGCACTGGATTGGCTGACTAATTTTTTCACTAACCGCCCTTCCCAGTTGCAACTGGGCCCTTTCTCCTCCACCACCTCATTCTCTACCTCTGGCGTCCCCCAGAGCTCTATCCTATCGCCATGGCTCTTCAATATCTATCTTAACCCTCTTGCTCACCTGATTTCCTCTTCTTCTCATTTCCAGTGTTATGTCAATGAAACACAGAAATCCTTCAAACTTCCCTCTTCTACCTCCTCTTCCTCTTCTCTGATCCCTGACTGTCTGCCATGCAAGCATGTTGTGCAGCCAATGATCTCTGCCTTAATGCCAGTAAGACGGAGATCCTTCTGCTTGGGACCCCTGTTCTCTCTTTCCTCCCTACCCTCTGGCCACCTTTTTTGGGCCCTCTACTCACACCATCCTGTGAGGCCCAAATCCTCAGAGTCATCTTCGATTCCACTCTGTCTTTCATCCCTCACATCATGGACCTTACTAAGAATTTCCACTTCCAACTTCACCTTCTCAGAGGCATTCTCCCTTTCCTCACCTTCCCCCCCAGGCTGGACTACTGCAACATCCTCTTTCTCAATCTCCCTCTTCCCTTCCTACGCCCCTCCCAGCTAATCCAGAATAGGGCTGCAAGATTATCCTTGGCCTCAACCCCAGGGACCCTATCTCTCCAGCCCTATAATCTGTCCACTGGATCCTGGTGGCTGCAAGGATCAAATTCAAGTCCCTCTTCATTATTCACAAGGCCTTCAGGGGCCTGGGACCACGCTATCTCTAACTTTCCCTCCCTAAATACTCCCAAGCTAGAGCCCTACGCTCGTCTAGCTCCAATTCTTTGACTGTCAAACGCTTCAAGCAGAGAGTGGGGGGCAGGTCTCTCTCCTCGGCTGACGTCTCCCTTTGGAACAGCCTCCTTGTCCCTCTCAGACTTGACCCAGACCTCCTCAAGTTCTGGAAACTGCTCAAAACTCTGTTATTCTCTACCTCTTTCCCACTTTCCCTTCCCAGCTAATCACCCCAC